>NC_040236.1:14228386-14977853 GCF_001444195.1 Xiphophorus couchianus
CGGAAAAAAAATAAGAACATTAACAGTAAGATGGAATCACCAGAGCAACATATGTTGCTAACCGTACCGATTTCTATAAAACATACATAAAATGAGCTATTTTTTTAAAGTGTTTTGCTTACTTTAAGTTGACTGGAGTTTCTAGGATATTTTTAAGTAGACTGACGCTTCTCATGGTATTCTTTAAATCAGAATTGGTAAAATAGACCAATTCCAAGTCTTTCCAGATTTTTCCAAATCTGCATTTGTTGTTCACGACTTTCTGTTTCCTAGAGATATAACTCTGACAACATTTTAGCCTCTCTTTAAGAGCGGAAAGATGGGTGAACATGCTGTGCAAGGCAGATGTGGCTACAAGGCAAGGATAACTTGCCTACATTTTTTGTATCTAAAGTCAGAATAATATTTAATAATCTGGAACTGTGGGAAAAAATAAATAAATAGAACTGACCTGTTTTCCTCTGGTCATCCCATTGTGAGGTTGGTAAGGGAGGTAAACATATCTACAAATCCCTTTTGGAGATCTGCAGCAAAGAGTTGCTTCATGAAATCACAAAGGCAATTTCAAATGTCTTTTAAAATTATTACCAATTACCAATAATTGTTGAGAGCTCTGTGTATGTGACAAAAGAAACAAATCTTTTATCTATAGTTTTTTTTCCACTGACTACTTAGTCTTACCTGAGACTGTCTTTATGAGCTGTAATAAAACGCTTCAGGTTTTGGTTTCCTTTTCTTTTTACATTTCTACTAAACAAATTCTTACCATTGTGATGAACCTATAAACAGCAGCAGAATGATAGAGTACGGTAACTTTAATTTACCTCTTTTGTAAAATATACAGAAAACATTTCGACCCTATAATCTTGGTGAATGAAAAGCAAAATTAACAACATATTCTATTCCATGTTTTATTAGCCTACTTTAGCATTACCATAGATTTATGTGTGTGTAAAACAAGAGAGAAAGAGTTGGCTTTTAATTAAGTCTGCTACAAAGGAGGCAGCTCTCTCTGGATGTCTGGCCTTGGTACGGCATTCATTCAGGTGGTCTACTTTGGGAAATGACCTCTGCCCTAGGAGTTGGCTGATTTCTAAATGAGAGTGGAGTAATAAAACCTTTGTGCACTGATGTAATTGTGTTGATAGACGTTGCTGGTTACACTGAAGCAAAGGTTTGGCCCAGGATTCAGGTCTGCTTCTCTGAAAAACTGGCAAAGACTCAGGATCATGTTAAAGGATACCTAACTCTGGTTTGTTGTCACAGCTGACTGAATACACACTTCCTGCTTGTAAGGATGTTCGCTTTCATATGAGTCAACACAAGCAAGCATAGCAACTTGTATTGATAAATGTTTCCTTCTTCGATGTCCTTGGTAGTAGTATATACTTGTGCCGTAGTGTCACTAAGTTGAACCGTTTACCCAGTTATTAAATGCATTAAGAACCATCGGTGTTTCCAAAATAATAATGCTGAATCTTGATATTTCCTGACAAATATGTGGACAAGCCTGTTTTAACGTCTTCTTAGTCAAGTTACGTGAAACGGTGTGGGCAGTAATTCATCATTATGGTTAATTCAACGCTACTTTTTTTTCCCTTCTCCCTGCCACCATAGGAAAATTAAAGTTGATAGATTTTTTTTCTCTAAGCAATTTGTGCTAAGTGATTAGAAAATACCTGTATATTTAAACGTAGCTTTTCAAATTGCAAATGTGAAGGCCTATTGCAATATTTAAAGTGTCTTCCAGTTCTAGGGTTAAGTGTTCATCAGTATTTAAAGCTTATTTATCTTTGAGAATTTGTTCTTGCATTATTATGCATTAATAATGCAAGAACACATTCAAGTGGTCTCATGTTTTGAGACCATTTTCATTACTTGAAAGTGGTCTCAAAACAATATTATTGTTTATCACAATACACGGTTTCCCCCAGTGTCTTATAAGCCTGGCTGGCCACCAGGCTTTACTTGTACCCCACCAGGCTAAGCATTACTTATTTATTTAAGTCTTTTTAAAATGTTTGCATTTTTTAAGATTTTATAGTTGGTGTTCAGCTATTAATCTTTCAATAATACATGATTATCAAGTGATATTTTCAAATTTCCTGTCAACTTTTTAACTCTAAAACATGACGGGCCGCTGGATGAATGACTGCCCTAGCACCAAACCACTGGGCTTAGCAAGTTTTCTACGGGAAACCTTGCAATAACTTCTGGGACAATTTATCATCCAGCAACATTTATTGTGACAGGCCCAAAAATGTGCACCCATCCAGCCTTTCTTCTGATGCACATTTGCTGTAGGTGTCTCTTTTAAGAGGTTGTAATTAACCAGTCGGAATACACTGACTACACTTGTGTAGTTCTTTTCTTGTCATGCTGGATACTCGAGGCACTTTTACCTCAGAGCCACTTTCACACACACTCAGTGCTGATAAATTTGTGGCTCGATACTAAACTCATGGTAAACTTGCTGCCCAGGGGTGGATCAACATGTGGGGAACACCTGAATTAAACTGACAGCCTTACAATTGCAAGACGGCTATTCCAAAAATGTGAATGAGTCACCTTATAAAGTTGGCAGACAATCCATGTTTTCACCTGAATTGCCTTTAGATACTTTTTTGTTGTTGTTCTAGATGCTCCATAGACTTCCATTTACTGTTTGGTGATCTACTTGTAGTCCTGTTTCCTAAGAAATTTCTAACACCACATCAAGAAGTTCGAAGCGCTTTTATGTCTGCTTTTAGATAAGTGGACTACACATTCTTGCAGGGTTTTGTCTCAGGCTCAAAAATAATCAGCCCCTGTGGGAAATTGTCAGTTGATTAAATGGGCAACATACAAAGTTGATTAGCCACAAGCTAACCAACGAATACAGCGCTGGTTCAAAACAAAACTTGAGGAGCGGTTTAAACTGAAATGAAACATAGTTTATTACAAACTAAGAAGAATAAGGGATATATTTTGCAGACTTAAATAGTATAGCAATGCTGCTTGTAAAAATAAAGTACGGTAACTACTTACATGTGCATGTCACTTTGTCTAACTACAAGTAGCACCAGGGTTTGCTAGAAGTCAGATGTTGGTTATGTTGGAAAAGCTGCACTTGTTACTTGCCTAATTTTTGTCAACTTAAATACATGTGTTTCTGACTTTTAAAAACCTAATTTTTGACTTTCTAGAGATTGTGGGACTTGAAAATATAGAAATGAACAAAACATTTTCCTCAAAGCACTGCTCTACTGACAACAAACTTAATGCATTTTAATTTGCCTTAGGGAACTTGGGGAGTGCCAATGAGATCACTAGATTTTGGTAAAGTGTCAATATGCCATCAAGCTGCGGTAATTATCTGACCTCGATTGGATATTACAAAGCTGTATTTTTGTGTTAATGTAGATTACCAACGATACAGAATGTAATACACCATAAATTACAAAATTACATACAGTTGTTATAGCAATAATGCATTTTAAATTCCCATATTTATGAATTTGTTTAATTTTCACTTTAATACGTTTGGAAGAGTTTAACATTTTGAGATGACATACACCTTTCACGAATAAATCACGTTGTTACAATAATTTCATCAGAAGAAATAAATATTAATTTAATTCCAGCTTTGTTTTAGCCAGTATTCGTTTGAGTAGCAACATAAAACATTTCCTATCTTGTTTAAACTACATCTTCAAACATTCAATTGAAAGTGCTTCTTACTGGAGCTCGCCATTTCAGTTGACTAGTTTTTCCTGTTTCTAATAATGAACTGGAAAGGTGACTTCTTGAGAATTATTTGGAAGTCGCAGTACTTTGTGCTTTCGGTCACCATAAAAGTCTAAATTGTAGGAGGCTTTTTTTACCCTGCTTCTCATAGTGTTAGTGAGTTGTGGTTGTCTCACTTCTCTTTCTCCAGCTATTATGGCCATCTTTTATCCTTTGAATAGACCTACATGTTCTATGTAGCTTTATTATTACTGGCTTTGTTTATTGGACCGCCAATAACTACTGCCTTGCATTTGTATACATTTGTTTTGGTTGTTTCACTGCTTCTGGTGGCAACATTAAAATTAGCATTGAAGCTTTAATCAAATGCTTGTACATCTGGAAAAAAATTAATACTTAATATTTCTTGACAGTCATATCAATAAGTAAAACTGAGACCGAATAAAGGCTATGGTTGTGCCAGAATGCATTGATAAAACCTGTTCATTAAACTGTTAAAATATCAATTAATTCTTAAAATGAAATATTATTGAAATCTTTTCAGTCCCTCCAGGATTTTGTGATACTTTTTGCAATTTTTGCAATAAAAATCAAAGTGTTTCTGGTAGTAATTGGGAAATATTCCTGCTTATTTATGACAGTAAATGCAACTTGTTATTACTTGCAAGTAAGAATATTTTTGACAATTTTTGAGAAAAATCTGCAATAAACCTCCGATTATTCGTGCAATAAAGTGTGGGGATTTGTTTTCGCATAAATTTCAACAATAGTTCTCAAGAAACTGGCAGTAAACAACAATAAAAAACTATGGTGGACCGGATTTGGTCCAGGGGCCTTGAGTTTGACATGTTAGGTGTTTCCTTGCTTCAGCTCAGGTGATTTCATTTAACAGGTGTTTGCTGAGATGCAGTCAGATGAATCAGGCGTATTTAAGCAGGGAAACATCTAAAACATGCAGGGCAGTATTACTAGAGGACCAGGTTTGGGAAACACTGCCGTACATGACGACTTTCACTTTTTAAAATGACTGGCAAGAAATCAATTATTGCACGTTGACACAATACTCTATATTTTTGCAATGTACTAGTACGAGCTTTTTCAGCAAACGTATGCAACTCTGACATTGGTCTATTGCGTTTGTTGCTTTGTTCTGAGTTAAACTGGAAGCTCTTCATGTGGTGTTGTGGTTAGAGCTCTGTAGTTCTGGTTTGATGCAGCAGAGTGAGACGCTCATCTGCTACCTGTAAGAAACCCTGGTGGTTTTGTTTGAAGTTTTAGGGGAAGGCAATTATTCCAGCTGTTATTCCAGCAACATGCCGTCGTTCCCCTTTGGTGTGGTGAGGAGTGGAGCAGTCGGAAGAGCAGTCTTCTGCTCTGTACTCTATGAAAGAAACCAGCGACTAAAATGTGCACAGATTTCATTAAGTTGTGACTTCAGTTTGGATTTTTGCTTCTTTACATCCAAATAAAATGTTGATCTTCTGTCGGACAAGTTTAAAAATTAACATCCCTTATCTGGTAAATGTGTGTCCCTACTCCCAGTGTGTGCCTGCCCTGCTCATAAATGTGTGCTCAAACTAACTTGAACAAACTCCTTATATTTTTAATCAAGTGAACACAAATCCTTTTTTATTAGACCTATTGTTCCCGTCTCTTTTAATATTTATATACTCAGAAAGAACCAAGCTACTTCATTACCTCTCTGAGCTACTATTGCTGTCTGAAGAAATTCACTCTGCCTGTTCAGAAACCAACCAATCAGAACCAGGAGGAAGGCATAAGAGGATAGCACTAAGACCCTCCTCCTGGCTCTGATTGGTTGTTTCTAGTTGGTACTGGTGAAGAGAAGGAGCAGCTCTTTTTTATGTATTGCTGCTTTAAAGAAGAAAGTCAAGGATGATATTTTAAATACTGTTTATAATCTCTTTGTAAATTAGAAATCATAAGGTCTAAGCATAACAAAAAAACAGTAAAACTATTTGACGGGGTGTGCATAAAACTGACATGACACTGTCATAAACGTGACATAACAACTGTCATGAACATGAAGGAGTTTTTATGAATGTTTGAGTGTCGTCATGAAGTGTCAGTTGGTAAATAATGACACTTAACACAAAGTTGTTTTAAAAGTTGCATTAAAAATCCCAACTTTGCATGATTTTTGCAGACAATGTCACTTTAGTGCAAAGTTGACCCTTTTAATGGATTTCAAAGCAACTTTTAGAGCAACTTTGCACTAAAGTGACATTATTTACTGAATGACACTTCATGACAGCTGTCGTAGACTTTCATAAAGACTCCATGTTCATGACAGGTGTTATGTCATGTTTATGACAGCATCATGTAGGTTTTATGCACATCCCGTCAAATAAAGTGTTACCCAAAAAACAAGTTGGCAATGGGCCACAAAAGGCTGACCGTTGCGTCTCTGCTAGTGATTCACATCTGTTTTCTTTTCGTTTATTGCTTTGTTTTAATAGAGGAACAGATCATCTGCTGGCTCTTCTTGGCAGCACAACCTCCTGCCTCTTCCAGTTTCTCTTCCCATCTATTGCCAGCATGGTTAGGTAGACACAGAACATGTGGGTAATGAGAACACATGCAGGTATATCATGTAACTTGTATTTGCACAAAATTCAATGTGACCTAAGAATCTATTTCAAATATGTACTTGGTATCACAAGCACAAACGTTGGTGCAGGATCAGATGTGAGAATATCCGCAGTCATGCTGGAGTTAGTATTTTATTTGGTCATCACATTTTTCTTTAAAAATATAACTTGAAATTAACTTTCCAAGTTTAAAAACTTTGAAAGATACAATATTTACCCATACTTTATTTAATTGTATGTTTAGATTTGCTTAAGGATTAAGAGACTGAAAAGATCAACATCCAATTTTAAAACGGCTTTAAGTCAAGACTTTTATTTTTAGAAGATTGTTCGACAGCAGTTGGGATTTTAAAGATAATGGTTGGATTTAATCAAGCTAAGACGTTAAATCTCATCCACACACCTCTTCAATTCACAACATCGGGGCTGCAATCAGTCCATGCAAATGACAGGCAGAGGCAGGACTGATAATTAAAATATTAAGATTTTGAATTAAGACATGCAAAACAAGCATGCAGTTGATCTCGCGTTGCCTAAACGGGTTAGAACTATCTGGGTTAATAAGTATTTGTTTTTGGCAACACCCAAAGTTGTCTCATGCATGGAGCTGCCTACGCCCATTATGGCTTCTCTTAGCAAATCTTACAGTGAAATAAGCAGATAAGCCTCAAGTTGGCCATATTTGTTTGCCTCCATGTTGGCTACTTCCAAGGCAACGGCAAACACGGTTGGCTTTTGTTGAAATAACAAAACTGCAGACAGTGGAGCTGAACAGTCCACACTGAAAAGCTAAAAATGACCCGAAAGAAACTGGAGGGTTTGTTTGTACAGCAGCATTTTTGGACATCACAGGGATTCCTCCTCATATCTCAGCTCTCCTCAAAGGGATTTAGGCTTGCTGAAGGCAGAGGTAGAGGATACTTTATTAAGGCCTCACGTGTATAATTATGCATTGATACGACTGATTGTTGCTGTGGCTAAATTTAATCTGTCCTTTCCTAAGTAATTTTCATTTTGCATCTATTCTATCTATATTTTCAAGCCCAGTAAGATGAATGATGCATCCGAACCAGTTGTCTGATGTAGTCAACTGGTTGTGACTACATCCGACAGTCAAAACCAGTTATTCCAGTATCCAATTCTCGATGATCCTTTGTAAAATGCACATCTTTATTATAACCGTTCCAATTATTTGGTGTGTACATAGCATTTATGGTACTGGTGAAGCTGTCAGTCAGCATGTCACTCAATTTAGTCAGTAGTCTAACGGGAAGGTAAATGTTTTTGCGCCATATTTTGTGAAATTGAAGACGGAATATTTGATTTGCTGGAGCTGCTTAAAATACCAGTGGACCATAATAAACAAGTTGGAGTTTTTTATGGTCCGTTTTAATAGAGGCATGTCCTTATTCCCTTTTACAAAACACTTCAAGCTGGGATTAGACCTTTGTTTTACCACCTTCATGCGTTCTGTGAAAGGCCCGACGTGACAGAGGGGTTGAGCCCGATGGTTACCTTCTCTGTTAGTCTGTTGTCTGACTTGTGTAGGCACAAGCCAGCTTTGCGGCTTGAGTGAGTGATGTAGATGATGTGTGGTTTATGCGACCAGTGAGGTCCAGAATTGCAAGACTTGAATCATTTCTGATGAGAAGATCAAACATAACATAAACATTTCAAGGATTTGTTCTGCCATTACACTGAACTCACCCACCATTATTGTTTTAAAATAATAGGATGGGAAGACTTCAGACAGATTTTATGTTCAGTACTGATGTTGATGGTGGACATTGCTTTATTTATCTGTGATTTGTGAATGGCCAGAGGCGGCTTGGAATCGGCTCACCTTTGCAGGTTTATAATAGGTTTTGTAAGAGCGTAATCCTCATTGTTATGATTTTCTTTGTAATGTCTTTAGAGGCTTAAATGTCTAAGCGGGATCTGAACTGACTAAAGCCACAGAACCTGTGAACCACACTTATTGAATTATTCAGGAACTCTCCTGAATGCTGATATTTTCCGGGGTCAAATTTGAGGCTACCGGATACCTACGTTTCAATTACCCCCAAAATCAACACTTCAGGTTGAAATGGGAAGATGATCTGTTAGACTTTTTTTTTTTTTTTTTTGTAGCCAAATTTTTTTTTTTTTTTAGCAGATTTGTTTACAAATGTGACACTTTCTATACCTTAATATCTTGTCTCTAGATTTGAAGCCTGTCATTACCCTCTCTTGTTTGTTCATTTGTAATGTGGGATAGAATTTAAATTTAAAGCTTGGCCTTTTTCAGTGTTGTCTCACTGCAATGCAGATTACAATGATGCTGGTTAAAAAATGGGCTTGATACTTGCGCAACACTTTCAATAGATGGCACTAACTACTTAATCGTTTTATCCAATTTATTACAAAAAATGCACAAGCTTACAGAGAAAACATAGCATAGATTATCTAAAGAGTAGGATTATGCCAAAATTTAAAACTAAATACAGATACTAACAAAAATAGTGTGCTGTTTTCAGTACCACCGTATTTTTTGTCAATTTCATTTAGCAAAACAGATACTGTGTTAATATCCTTTATGCAAGCATATATCTTTAAATCAGTTCTGCAATTATTCTTTTTTATTACTGCTTGTCTTTAGCCACTATGTGATTTCATTTGCCTGTCAATTTGCTTTTGATACAAATAAAATTTTACTACCAGGGAACAAATAAAGAGTCATTCTATGCTAAAATAAATTGTACTTTAAAACAAAGATGGATTTGGTTAATTCAAACAGAAGCCCTGTGCAATTCATGTCTTTCTGGTAATTTTGCACAATATTTTTCTTCATGATCAATCATAGCAGAGCGTCTTGCACTGGTTTTTTCATTACTTAACTATTTAGTAGTTCACTGGACCATAAACTATTAGAGCAGACTGTTGTGTGGTGTGGAGCGCCGCAACTGGGAAGTACGTCCTGATTAGAGCGCCGTCATCGGACAGTTAGTGTTTGTGAAGATGATTTTCAAGCAGATAGCGTTAGCCTATGTCATCCAGAAGGTTTACGACTTCACTGCTGCAAATAGGAGCTTTACTGCCCTTTTTAAGTTGCTTTGACATCGGTGAATTGTAAGCATTAGCAAAGCTAGCATTTCCTTTCTGCCTTGAAGGGAAAGTAGCTCTGAACAACACTTTGTGTTTGCCTTGTTGGATAAAGAGTGCTGCTCATGCTGCTTGTTTTCTGTCTGTACTTTCCATGTTAGATAAGATAAGATAGATATGATAAGATTTATTTGTCATTGTCATCAAGAGATTACAACGAGATTGAGATTTGCTTGACTCGAGTTAAGATGCAGGTTATGTGTATATACGTAGTATACAAAGATAAAGAAATAAATAGTACAAAATGAGAAATAAATAGACATCAGAAGATGGTTGCAGCGCCTGGAGGTGTCGCAACAGACTGTACATTTTTAACAAAGTGGTGTCAAGAGCAGACGTTCTTATGCCTTTGAATTTAGTGCCATGATTGCCATCGGGTAAAAAAAAAAAACTTTCCATGTTCGAGTTTAAATCTTCCAGCAGCTGCAGGGAGCCAAGGAGGTGCAGAGCGTATGCTGCTGTAAGGAAACTCAGCAATATGAGCAGCTGTTCATGGGTCAGTTTAGTTTGATTTTGGCAAGAAAAAGTATCTTTAAGTAATGATTTATATTGTGATATTGATTACTTTGACACCCTTTCTAAAGAGTCCACAATCCTTTTGAAATCCAACATCAATGTTTTTTTTAAGTCTTTGTTATTGTTAAGCTATGCCTTGTTAAATATAGCTACCAATCAATTGTTTTATTTAGAGTTGCATGCATGCATTTGTCTGGAAGATGAAAACTCAAGTTTCATAGTGAGCTATAAAAGCAAGACAAGCAGGTGTTTCATTCTCTGTCGTCTGTTTGTCACGTCACTGTAACACAGTGAGCAAACCGAGGTCGACACACCCAGAGTTTCGGCAGAACCATAGCAGCCAGGTCTGTTAAGGACTGCACGGTCCCTTTCTTGTCAGTGCCTGCCTGGTTCATTACTGACACACATGGCCTCATTAAGAGCATGAGTTATTAAAGAAGAACCCAGAGGTAAAGACCTGAGATTTTGGGTGTACATCATGACATTAGTGGTTTAATCAGCAATACATTCTGGCTCCAAGACAGATGAGATACCCGTGATGGTAAATATGGAGAGTCATGTGAGCACGAAAGTTTATTTAACACTTGAGATCCATAGTTAAGATATGGCTCCAAGCAATAATTTTGAAACTTGAGATCTGAAATCCAATCCTTGATATCAAGTATAAGTGCCTGTGTTAATAATTTAATGGCTTACTAACTCTATAGAGTTAAAAGCCATCAAGACCAATTCTTTTATTTTGAATTTGCGTTTTTATTCCCCTACAGCATATTGTTTAATACTATGATTCATTCTTTTACAATGCTTTACCTACAAGTTTAGAAAATTAAAAATCCATGTGAAAATTAAGTTATTTTTACTACTTAAAAAAAAAATACCCCTACACAATTTTATTTATATTTGTACTTATTTTGTTTGGTCATTTTAGCGACAGGAACTTTTCAGTATGACCAGTCAATTTGATCAGATATGGATACATATTAGCTCATCACAATGCCTTTTACCTGAAGTAATTCTGAAACTTTTATACAAATTCAGGATGTTGACGATTTGACATGTGCAGCCATCATGTGTATCTGTCATCGTACAGTCTTGCAGCAGAGCGGCTATTAATGTGCATGCTTAGCAGATTGCAAACTGACTGTTGGAGCTACTAAATTATGAAAACTTTGAAGGTCAGAAAACAAGTTGTGGCCTTGCATGAGTAGTCATCTGTGTTGAACAGCAGCTGGCACTTAAACCACAGGATAAACTGGGCCGTAGTCTGAAAAGGACTGCCTACTCAATAGAACAAGTTTATCTAAAAAAAATAAAACATTTTTATTACTCATTTCAAAAAGGAAAACTTGTACATAGATTTCAATTTATGATTTAAAAAATATGAAACTCTGTGCCTTTGAAAATTAGAATATTACGAAACACCAACTGGCTATATTATAGCCAACACATTCATGGGGAAGACTGCTGACTTACCGGACGTCCAGGTGACCACAGAAATATTTATATTGGGGACATCATTAAATCGACACAGATTTTCTTAATTTTGTGAGATCCTCAATCAACCGATACTTGCATGAGAAACTGATCTTATTGTGGCACCCCAAACTTATACTCCTCAGCCACTTCCACTTACTTTTCAAGGAAGGAAAAAGGATTTGACATTTAACCCTATTTTTCTTAAAATCTGCAATGACCTACTTTTTGTTCACTTTGAAGATGGGATTGTTCTCACACCTGGACACAAAGCAGTCAACCAGGTCTCTCGGCTTCTTGTCCTCTCGGATACGACTGCAGTCATTTGAGTATTTATGCAGACCAGGAGTGTATTTTGTACAGGAAGTCAAATGTGTACAGAGCGAAAATAAATGGTGAGAGTACAGTCCCCTGTGGTTCTCCTGTGCTGCTGACACACAATCCTTCTCTCTCCTAATCTGTGGTCTATTGTTCCAGTAGTCATCAACCTGTCTTCTGTAGTTTTTGACTAATGAAATCCAAAACCTCTGGCAGAATTAGGTTAATGTAATCTTTTAATTTTACCGAGATGTTTCTTATGTCATGAAGGACTTTTGCTGTGTTGGATTGGCCCAGAGCTAAAGATTATTGTGATACAAATAAAGTATTTGTCTGGTGTAATGCCAATAAACATTTTGACATTGATTTTACATTGAAATTTATTTTTTCCAAAACTGATGGTACTCATCTATCAGAAACAAAGTTGTTGGTTGAATGAAAAATAATTTTCAATTCAAACCTGTTAGTGGTGTAAATAATTTTGAGTTTTATTACAGTATAAAAATATTGTTATATATAGTAAGCTATTTGATATTTGTAGTTAGTCCACTGAGTGAGCCAACAACTTATCTTCAAGTTCTATAATAATACACATGCTTACAGTTTGGTTCAGTATGTTAAAATAAGCCCTCTTATTACAGCAAATAATTTTCTTTTATCACTGAGTGAGAGGAAACTAGAGTGGAAATACCAGAGGAAAAAAGACAAAACAGGTGAATAAAGAATAGTTGCCAAAAATGTTCATGTGTTATGAAAATTAAGATTCTATTGAAACGAAGAAATAGTTTGATCTCACATTATCTCATAGATGCTTTAATAGACAGCCCACAATAGACACCTAAAACTATTCATTTAGGTGTCCTGAAAGAATAGTAATAAAAACAAGTGACTTTAAAGAGCTCTATTTGTGTTAGAGAGACTATGACTGCTGCATCCTGTGGTAATGACTTTATCAGTGCCTAAGAAAGGAGTAATAAATGATTGTTTTTGCCCCGTTTAGCGTTATTATAACAGTACCACAAAAAAATTGTGAAACACATTGAATGCACAACATATGTGCCTTATATGCCGTCTGGATTTTAAATTTATCCTTTCTCAACATGGAAGAATGTTTCTGACTGTCTTGCTACATGCAGATTTGCTTTGGTTTTGTCCTGTGGTGTTCACTTGAAGCGGGCCAAGACTTGTGTTTTTAGAGGAACGGTGTTCACTCTAAAGATCGACTGCACATTGACACCTCCCCAAAGAAACTGCACTGTCTGAGGAAACGTGCTTGACATTCATTCAATTGGGCTGGTCTGAATGCACCTTAGCATTTTTAGCAGTTTTTTTCCAATGACCTTTCCATATTTAATTTTATGTGTAGCTACTGTTAAGCGGGGCTCCTGCACAGCAGAAACTATAGACTACTACATGATCCTTTATAGCTTCTCATCAAAGCTCCTTTGTGGTGAATAAAGTTTAAATTCCTAAAATAATCTTGGGAAAAGTTCCCACAAATGGACACTCAGCAATAATTAAGTTTTTCTACATCGAGTCAGGCCTCCAGCTGTGCCATCTGACCCAACTCTCTGCTGTTTAATTATGGCAGTAATTAAAACTCTTTGGACATCACTTCCTGTTTGATGTGCTTGGATAGGCTTCTCAGGAATCATTTACTCAGAGTGCTGTTTGCTTCCTCTTTTTCACCCTTTGTGCCTCCTTTTTGTCCTTCTTGTCTATTTTGCAATTTTTTCCATGTGTTGATGCTGAACTTTAAAGTTTATTTTGCTGAAAGAGTAATGCTGCTCAGGTTTTTGCTTTAAAGATGAGTTATTATGAATTAGCTGCATGACCTAGTAGTTTTTCTATAGTTAGCTCATGTGAAAATAAAAAGATTGTGTTTAAAGTCAAAATTAACCCATTTGCCGATAAGAACCTCAAAATCTTTTGCTTTTGCTTTGACTCAACTTGGTTGATTTATATCTTGCTTCTGTTTGATCCAAGTTGATCAGTTCTTAGTAAATGTAGCTGGCTAATATGCAACTGTTTTCTCTGGAGGATATTTTTTTAATTTTGACAACAACAATTGTTTTTTGTGAAGATGTATTGGCCTATTAAAACAATGGCTGCCATACCATAGTCACATTGGGGTAATTTTGCAATTTATTTTACTTTTTTGTGGATTAGTACTGAAGTTAAAGCTATTTGCATACATCTGAAAGGCATGTCAGCATGATGGGATGGATACTTTTCTGTTGTTCCTCCTACAGTCCTGCTCACCATTATTGGCACCCATGAAGTTTAAGTACATATAATGGAATATTTCCTGAAGGAAATTCATCAAGTGAAACAACATTTTACTGCTGATAGCTTGTGCTCGATGCAAAACAGCAAATAATAAAAAACATTTTAAAAGATAAACATTATGAGGAAAACAAAGAAAAACATAATATTTACCATGTCAATGGTATTGGCACCCTCTCCAGCAAATCAGTATGAAAACCCAATTTGGCTCACCTGTTGCAAATCACAAATAAAGATCACTTGTGATGAACTGCCTCCACACATGTGACATGAATTAACCAATGAATGATCATGTTGGTACTTTAAAAGCCACCTGTTATTCCATCTTCACATGTGACAATGGTAAAGACAAAGGAGCTGTCTGAGGACACCAGAAATGCTATTATTTGTAAGCACAAGACCTCCAAAGGGTATAAGGCCATTTCCAAAGACCTCGGTATCCCTGTTTCAACGGTGCGTAATGTTATTAAAAAGTTTTCCAGGCATGGAACGGTCAAGAACCTCCCTGGGCGTGAGGGGAAGAGAAAAATTGATGACAGAAGTCTTCGATGGTTGGTGCGAATGGTGGAAAAAACATCTAAAGACCTAAAGACCAACCTGGAGCAGTCTGGTGTGATTGTTTCAGCAAGTACCATACGGCGCACACTAAACAAAGTGGGGCTTTATGGGCGGAGGCCAAGGAAGACCCCATTGCTGAAGAAAAGACATAAAAAAGAACGCTTGATCTTCGCAAAAGAGAACCTGGACAAACCTCAAGCCTTCTGGGACAACGTTTTATGGACAGATGAAACAAAAGTGGAGCTTTTCGGTAATTCACACAAACAATATGTTTACAGACGGCGCAATGAAGCCTTTAAAGAAAAGAACACCATACCAACAGTCAAGCATGGTGGAGGATCCATAATGCTGTGGGGCTGCTTTGCGGCATCTGGTACTGGAGGCCTTGACCGTATCACAGGCATCATGAAATCAGAAGATTATCAAGCAATTCTAGAGCGAAATGTCTTGCCCAGCCCAAGAAAACTTGGTTTGAGGCGAAGATCCTGGGTCCTCCAGCAAGATAATGACCCAAAGCACACCTCCAAAAGCACGCAGGCATGGTTGAAAGGGAAAAAATGGACTGTTTTAAAATGGCCAGCAATGAGTCCTGATCTCAATCCAATTGAAAATCTTTGGAGGGTGCTGAAATCTGCCATTGGAGAAAGGAACCCTGCAAATGTACAAGAGCTTGAGCATATTGCAAAAGAAGTCTGGGAGAAAATGCCACCCGAGAAGTGCAAGAAGCTTATAGATGAATATAAGAAACGTTTGGAGGCCGTCATTGCTGCCAAAGGCTGTGCAACCAAATATTAAGGAGGGGTGTCAATATTAGTGCACATGCTGGTTTTCTGTTTTGTCCTTTGCAATTAAAATATTTATGTTGAAATGGTAATTGTCTTTGTTAAATTACTTTGGACCTCAAATTGAAAGATACTGCTGATTTAAGTTTTGAACATTTCCATTTATTTCTGAAGATATTCACTCAGCTATGCAAAACATGAAGGGGTGCCAATAATGATGAGCAGGACTGTAAGTATATCTTGTCTATTTGTGGGTGCGACCATTTTATCAGTCTAGATCCAGCTGGTGGTTAACAACTAGCTGATTTATGTCTCATAGACAACAAATAAGTCAAAGGGAAAAACATGAAACAAATGACCACAAATGGTTTTCTTTAATTCAAGTTATTGCTGGTGGGAATTCACCAAGCAGTTGCTGCTGTAAGGTGCAACTTGGTTTTGCACTTGCAAACAAAATTCCTGTAAAGTAAACTTTGAATCATAATAAAACCACTCTAATAAAGCATCACATTTTTTGATTTTAACAAATTTGGTGGCGTGTTTATTTGTGAGAGTGAGGTACTGTACATGCGAGCCACAAAAAAGATGTGGCTTGCATGTATACACTGAAACATGACACTGCCATTTTGAAATTTTTTCACTCTGGGTTTGTAAAAAATTCTAGTTTGTGGTTTCCCAAAACGCTGGATCCATGCGGACGTGGATCGGTTAAATGGCAAAAACTTTCCCTGTGTGGGTGGGAGCTTAGTTTTCCCAACTGCCATAAATTTCTTTTGACTGACGGAAGCACTGGTTGAGGATGTTTTTTGTTAAAAAATGAAAAAAGTTAAACCTGAGCTCTCTGAATACAAGCTGAGGCTGATCAGCTGGTGTTTTCTGCCACATTTTTAGAAGTATGGTGATGGAGTTGCTATGGGAACTAGCTTTACCCCTCAGGAGTCGCTCCAATGAGTTTATAGTTGCTTGTCCATTACAAAAGCTTCTGCTTGCTATTTCAGGCTGGCAGCAGTTACGTTGAGTTAAACTGATCATACATGCAAAACTCAAATCCACTGCAAGGTAAACACTCTTTAGTTTGTCTGTGCAGAGTGTAAAATGAACCATCCTTCTCTAAATACTAGATGGTAGAGAAATGCTCAAGGTATATTAGCAGACTGCAGATGTATAGGGATGTTTAGTTTTCTATTAAAGTGACAGTGTTCAAGGAATTTCTAAATCTTAGTCAAAAAAGGGCCTTTTTTCACTCTGCAAGCTACACGTTTTGCTCTTGAGCTCTAGTGAATTTAGAAATTCATCTGGGATAATGCATATTTCCCATTGCCCTATGTTTTCTTGTTTAATATTGAGCAAGGACAATATATATATATATATATATACAGTGTTTTCCTGACTCTTGTGTCCTTAAAAACCAGTGGCAATTCTCTCTTCTATTTCTTCGATTGAGCTCTTTAATAAAATAGTAAGTGGGATATCTAATAGTGTCTTGGCCCTGTAGACCCAGCGTTAACAACTTCAATCTGGAAAGGAAACTCCAGTGTTGCCTGACCTGCTTTTCTCAGTTAAAGATTCTGTCTGGTTAGAACCATTGCAGGGCACACAGCACTCCCTCACAGTAGACTCCTGTCTTCATGTCCTTGGAAAACATTTTAATCTTTTCGTCTTAGGACGCCTAGTGCAGCACAGCACACATTCTGTTATCTTATCAGCCGCTGCTGTTTTTCTGCAGAAAACTTGCTCCAACAAGTGTAAATTGTTATGAAAAGATGGACTCAATACAATTCAGACAATTTATGAAATACTGACTTTCTAAATAGGAAACTGATAGAAAACTTGACCGCATTCTTACTAAAACCTTTTTAATATCAGTAATACCAGTTAATGTCTTAGCTACAGCAAATAATTCTGCTTTGATGAAACAGACCCTGTTTGGGTTGGGCATTTATTGTAATCTTAGTTATTTGTGTTGTTGTGTATTCTCAAATACACAACAACACATGGACTGATATACCACTTATTTACTAGGGCAGTGTAATTTTATCGATTCTACAATATTTATTGATATTCTTCAGAAATCATTGATTTTTGAGTATCGATCCATTAAATACTACTTGGAGTCTTATGTCAAATCCACATGAATTAAGGAGGCCTGTCGCAATAAATTAATTAATCGCATTAGAAATTAAAACGACTCAAAAAATTTCCATGTCCAGGATTTTTTTTTTTCTTTCTGTTTTCCCCTTTTACCAAAAATTGGATTAAAAAGATCTTCAGTCTGGTGCTTTGGCCTCAACTAGCTCTTTTTTTTTTTTTTTTTTTTTTTAAAGAACAATTATGTCTACAGAGACTTCATTTATTTTGTTGTTTCTGCTGTTTGTTTTGGATACTTAAAATATCTTCCAGTTAAGTGTTTATTAGAAAGTAAAGTTTATTGATCTTTGAGCAATTTTTTAACATGACAGGCCTTTTTTTTTGTTTTGTTTGTTTTTGTATATTAAGTGAAGTGGGTGAGTCCCTGTTTTGTTTTTGTTTTTTTGATCGCCAGAAAGAGATTCACTGCAGTTTGGATCAATGCCCGGCACACACTAGTGTAGCTTTCTTCAGTTTGACCCATCGTCAGCACTGAGGTGTGGGTGGACAGACTAGACCAGTTTGTTGCAAACACACCTATTTATAATCGGAGTTGGGTTTTAAAAAAAATACTTTGGAAATGATCATTAACAAGTAACAGATATTAATGTAGAAGAAGTATTAGCTTTTGATGTTTTATACATTTCAAACAAAGGACTTGTCAATAAGTTGTATTTTAAGTAACTATTAAATAGGTGGAGTAATTATAAATGTTCTTTTTATTTGCATCTTTTAATGGATTTCACCCTACACACTAATTCCTCTGTCTCATGTTTGCAGAAAAACTAGAACCACATTCTTTTTAAACATTCCCAGACGTAGCCGGCACTTTTAGCCACTATTACGTTATTTTGGTTTTAGCCACTATTACTTCTCTAAAAATATGTGAAGTCAAATTTGTGGTGTTTTCCAGTAGTTGATTAGTGATTTTTTTTGTATTGTCTTGTCTTATAGGGACAGGTGAAAGTGGCAAGAGCACTTTCATCAAACAGATGAGGATAATCCATGGGACAGGCTACTCAGATGAAGACAAAAAGAGCTATACTAAACTGGTCTACCAGAACATCTTCACCTCCATGCAGGCCATGATCCGTGCCACTGAGACCCTCAAAATCACCTTGGAGATTGACGAGAACAAGGTCAGCCATACAAATGGGATTTTTTTTTTTTTTGGAACCACAATCAGTAGATCTGTGCAAAACTGCACAGATGTGACTTGTGGTCCCTGGTTGACTATCATAATAAGACTTTTTGTGTAAATCTGCTTCATTCAGATTCAAATTAATTTCCTTTCAAGACAGTTTCATACAGCTGTAAGGGATATATTGTCTTTATAAATCAATCTGCACGGTCAGATCATGTGATAGTTTCCCAGTCTCTTAAAAACAGCAAAATAACCCTTTACCTTTAAATCTGCTGCTCCATATTTAATGTTAGTGTTTGACAATATTTTCCTACAGTTGCTTATAAATTATTTACAAAACATCTGCCACTTTGTTTGTAATTTTTATGTTTTTATTTTTGTCCTGGAACGGTCCCACACAGATCAAGCGGTTTGCACAACTGATTCTTATCTCAACAAACAATATTTAAAAATTTTAACATAACAAAATCTACTGCAAAGAAAGGCCATTGCACCCAAATTGATTTAACTTAAAAATTTACCTTATTCTATGTCAAAATGTTGTGATAGCTACTTAACTTAAAATTCTTGACATCTATGAATGTAGGAAAATGCTATGAAGACAGCAAAATTTAAAGTCCTATATACCATGATTAGTTGTTGATTTTATTTATTTATTTTTAGAGTAATGCCTTTCTGGTGCGGGAAGTGGACGTGGAAAAGGTGTCGACGTTTGAAGAACCGTACATCAGTGCGATAAAGATGCTTTGGACCGATCCCGGGATCAAGGAGGCTTACGATCGTAGGAGAGAGTACCAGCTCTCTGATTCAACCAAATAGTATGTCTGTGTGCTATGTACTGTAATTAATTACACTTTTTCGGACAGTTCTGGAAGGAGGGAAAACATTTATGGCAGATGAGAGAAACTAAAAATGGCTTTTATTTGAATCAAATGTAAATTAGCCTCATTTGGCTCTGTTAGAAAGATCTAAGTTTGGAAAAAAGACTCATCTTATTCATAGTTGGATTGCAATATCCATACAAGTGAAATAATCAGCTAAGTAATTCTTATGTGTCCGTTCTGAATGACAGCAGTTCTTGTTGAAGTCGACTGGAATCGGCCTGTAATGTTGACACGGATTAGTTTGTCCACATCTGCGCTTGTGTCATATGTTCCCTGCATTCTCGCAGTTACCTTGAGGGATTAGGACGAATAGCGGCACCAGAGTATGTGCCCAGCCAGCAGGATGTGCTGCGGGTTCGAGTGCCCACCACTGGCATCCATGAATACCCATTTGACCTGGAGAATATTCTATTCAGGTACTGGTTCCAAGTGCTGCCAGTAAAGGCCGACGAACTGTAAAACGGCTGGTGAGCCAATTGGAAACTTTACCACCTTCTCCATCCACCCTCCACTGCAGGGACAAGCTCGACACTAACAAATTCCCAATGGTGGCTCCAAAAGACTGTCTGTAAAAATTAGCAGGCAAGATCAATTAATTGGCTGGTCTTTGGGAGCTGCCATCAAAGATAAAGCCGTATTTCTTAGGAAGTGGAACTCTAACTCCTTATCCTCTTGAAAATGGTCCTCTGTCAGTATATCTGAACTCACATTTTAAGGTGTTTAATCTGCTGTGATGCTTTACTCTTTTTCCTTTCTCTCTCTTGTTTTTATTTCCACTTTCTTTCTTCCTATAGCTATTTAAGTGATCTGGGTCGTATCTCCGACGCGTCCTATCTACCAACCCAACAGGACGTACTTAGGGTTCGAGTCCCAACCACTGGGATTATAGAATACCCTTTCGACTTGCAAAGCATCATTTTCAGGTAGAAGACAACATTCACTTCGAATTTCATCACATTTAATAACAGAAAACTACAGTGTCTCCACGACTGTGAATGATATTGTGTAGACTAGACAGTGAAGATTTAATAAGAATTTTAACCAATATAACTTTTGGTAAAATTGGTATAACATTTTTAAGTTTTTTAAGGCACAATGATGCACTTCTTCTAAACCAATAAACCTTTAACTATTGTAGATAAGATACCTGCGACTAACATCTACCTCACTTTGAAAAAGAGATCTGATCAAAATAAATCCTTTCTGGTTCATTTAGCAACACTTTTGTTAAATAAGGTAGTTACAAATACAGCATTTCTACTGACTCGGTTGCCATGTTCCCGGGCTTTTTCAGAGCCGCTGCAATACTGACTGCTACAGGAAATCCTTCCTGCCCACTGCCATCAGGGTCTATATCAACTTTTTGAAGAACCATGAATTAATGAGTTACAGCATAATTTATTCTCCGTTTGAGATTAATAAAAAATGTTTAAATTGAATTTACAGTTTGGTTCATCTGATTACTTATTTTTGGATATTGTAATTTCATTGTGTTAAGAGTTTCTTGTTGGTGGAATGGTGAATTCTGATGCCGATCTTTGAAGGTTTGTGTCTAATTAATGCATTGAAGATGAGGAATGTCAGAGAAAGCAGAATAATAGTTGGGAAGCAGGAGGCCTGACCAGAATAGAGCCAAAATCTGGACTGCGTTTGTTTTATGCATCCTAATCACTTGGCTGTCTTGTTTGTGCCAAATATTAAAAAAAAAGAAAAACTGGATAACCAAACTTTAATCGCTAAATTGATCAAATAATCAAGTCTACATAGAGAAATAAGTGAATTTCTCAATAAGAAATGTTTTAAAGTTTAGGGCGCATCATAGGAGCTAATATGGCTCACATTTTTTATGTTTTTCTTGGGAGTAACTTCCTTTTTTTTTATTTTTGAAGGAGGAAGGGAAGAAGAGCGATTGCAAATTGATAGGAAGCAATCGTGTCAGACCCCTCCCACGTTCGGCACAGCTAGAAATTACTCTGGTCGCAATAAGGCTGCGTTCAAGAGCTTTCCAGCAACCTCGCTGCAGCTTAGCCGACAGGCTCTTCTCTGCTCCACTGTGCTGCCGTTGGCGGTGAATCTCTGAATACTCTCAATGACATCAGTTTTGTGCTGATGTCATTGAGAGTATTTTTGAGATCCTCCAATCCTAGGCTTGGAGGATTTAGATTGAGGTGGGTTTTAATGGGAGAAAGGAGTTGATTCAGATTTAATATTAGAGATTTATTAGTGATGTGTTGTCACATTCTTGCTGTTAATTACATGGCTGGTTTGATGCATGATGAGGTGTTCTTTAGCTGATGCATAGCTAGAAGAATAACACTCCCTGTGGGTCTAAACTGGCTCTGCTTGCAATTGACTGAAATGGTTGCAATTGTTTTGACAAGAATCTCCATTAGGATGGCTTCCTTCATTCTTAATTAGCGTTAAACGTAACAGAACATGTGGTTTGGCTAACATAGGGGAGCTTATGGAGCTAAGTAGGTCACTTGTCATTTCTCGAGGCGGGAACGGAGGTCTTCTATGAAGGGGTTTTATTTTTGGGCTGACTTTTGGAGGAACTTGATTTTATCTGTACTGTTGCTTTTTCTGGTCAGTTTACCTTTTATAGTTTGATGGTGCAAACGGTGAGTTTTAGCTTAGTACCCCATAATAAAAGGGGAGTTATTATATAAAATTTACATATTTCTTTTAGCCTGATATAAAAAAAATTTTGAAGCCATGTTTTATATAGATGGAATATTTATTATGAAGGTAATATAGTTACTTAATTGTGCTATTAAATGACACTATGTACATGGAAAACACATAATAATCCCCTTTAAAGGAAAAAGATAGCTTTTTGCTACTTTGTTTGATTTTATTTAAAACCAGTAGTTCATGTTAGAAGTCCTTTCACTTGGTTTCACTTTAAAAGATGCATTAAAGCAATATCTAAAACAAATACGTACTACAAAGTAACCCGAGTCAAGGAGTGCTGCATTATAATCAAAATTTAAACATGTTTTAAAATCTATAAGTGTTGCTTTCTGTTGCATGTATATACACCTTTTATGTCTATGTTGCTAGTTTTTCTTAATCCAAGGGAGGATTTGCTCTGTCCACACTATTTATTTCAGAGATTCTGGTCATTATTTTTGTTTATCTTCATTATTAAAACAGGATGTTTGGTTTGCAGGATTCATATGACACTGGGTTTTGAAATCAGGGATTTGTAGTGATGTTCTCATAATGTGGTCACCTGTCTACTAATGAGTAAAAAAAATTCAACTTAACTCAGTTTTCTTCCAAAAATCCAACCCCTATATTCTGATGTAACCCTAATTATTTACTAAATTGTTTCATTGGGTTCTCTCTTATAACACTTTTCAATCATTCCTGTCACCTCTGAGCATTATTATATTAAATTGTTCAATAAGAGACACGGCATTCTACATTTCAAATGTTTCAATTTACTAAAACAATTTATTATCTACTATTTTACTATCGGAGCCTTATTAATGACATCTAGACATAGAATTGATTGTAATTCTGTGTCATGTGTTTCCATTTGATCTACCCCATCCTCTTCTATCAGGATGGTGGATGTTGGGGGTCAGAGGTCAGAGAGGAGGAAGTGGATCCATTGCTTTGAGAACGTCACCTCTATCATGTTTCTGGTGGCGCTCAGCGAGTACGACCAGGTTCTGGTGGAGTCCGACAATGAGGTAAAACATCAACTCTCCCTTTTTTCACAGCTGCTCTGGATTTTTTGATTTTTTTTTCTTGCAGTAAAATTTTTAAATTAAATCCTATTCATATATTTCATAAGACAATCACAAAATGGTGCCATTAAAAAAACTAAAAACTTCAACCCTGTCTAATTTAATCTAATATATAAATTTAGATGTTTTTTTGAAAAGCTGAATGGTTTGTTAGTGAACATTTATGAAAAAATGGCATTATGAAGACCAAGAAACGCATTAGGAAAGTCAGACCGAGAGTTGAAAGGATGTTTATTCCAGGGTATGTTTCAAAAACGATACAACATTCTTGTAAGATCCATTAGGGATTCTAGGGCGATACAGTTGCTTAAAAAGACCGCAAATAAATTGCAAATACTTCCTTTTTTAATCATATTTTTTTTATTTTTATCAGAATAAATATCACAAGATATTGTGGTAAGATTCTAAATCTATATTCCGCAGATTAAGCTACATCTAGGGCAGTCTTGGAAGAGGAGCTGTTGAAAATGAATGAATAATTTCCATTAGATTTTCTCAACTTTTTTAGTAGCCTTGGTAAGGTTAAATATAATTGCTTATATTTACCTTATCCAAGAAGATGCACAGATGTTTAATTCATAGAAGGTGGCACAAATGACGGTCACCCAGTAGATGAATTTGTAACTCTGTTTCCTGATAGAACCGTATGGAGGAGAGCAAAGCCCTATTCAGGACCATCATCACATATCCCTGGTTCCAGAACTCCTCTGTAATTCTGTTCCTCAACAAGAAAGACCTGCTGGAGGAGAAAATCATGTTCTCTCACCTGGTCGACTATTTTCCAGAGTTTGATGGTAATCTGATTACTTCACATTTCACTTTTTTCACATTAGCACAGATTTAGTGTCGCTAAATAAAATGTTCAAGTGATGTGCTCTTTCTCACCTTTGAACTGCTGATGTATCTTTTTTTTCTTTTAGTTTTGAGTGACACCTTGTGGTTGTTATGCGCGTTACAATACAAAATGAATTTTTAAACGTATACGCACATTCTTTCACAGACTCACTGCTGTAATTATCTATATACACATTTATCTAAACTTTTTACTTTTGTTCTCTATTATGAATTATATTTATTATAAATAAAATGTTCAAGTGATCTCTTTCTCACCTTTGAACTGCTCGTGTATCTTATTTTTTTTTAGTTTTGAGTGACACCTAGTGGTTGTTGTGTGTGCTACAATACAAACTTTATTTTTAAAGTGCAGTGAACCCTCGTTGTAACGCGGTTCGCCTTTCACAGCCTCACTGCTTCGGGGATTTTTCTGTGCAGTTTTTTTTCCACGGTGCATTGTGTTCTGCGTCCTGATTGGCTGAACAGACTCCGCGCTTCTTCTCTATATACCATAACGTGCCAATAACGTCACGGTCTTTAAATATACGTTATGCAGCTTGGCAAATTTTGGCAAATATCTTTGCCCAGAAGAAAAAAAAAGCAACAGCAACTACCGATAACTACGTTCTTTTCTCGAAAAAACACACCTGCACCACAGACTTCAGAAGAAAAAGACACTTCAGAGCAGAGTGAAGCAGCAGCGTCACAGTCAGAGGAACAGTGAAATATGCGAGTCACAATTTTTTCCTAGTGTACTTCGTATTGATGATTAAAATGATTATTTTACTGTAGTTATATGTAAGAAAGTGTTCTATTTGTTAAAAAAAAGAAGCTTGGTCCTGAAAACAGTATTTAATTATGCTGTATAATAATTGTAAAAAATAAAGGTAACTACTTCACGGATTTCGCCTATCACGGGTTCTTTTTGGAACGCAACCCCCGCAAAAAACGAGGGTTCACTGTATACGCACATTCTTTCACAGACTCACTGCTGTAAATTATCTCTATGTACACATTTATCTAAACTTTTTACTTTTGTTCTCTATTGCTTTTAAGGCTTTCAAATTGATTCCCATGTTGATTATTTTGCCAAAAATGGACAAAAAGACAAAATTATCTTGTGTCTATGAAAATAAAAAAACATTCAGATTGAGCGTAATCATGAGATGGTTGTTGTTTTCCCAGGTCCTCAGCGGGATGCTCAGGCAGGTCGGGAGTTCATCCTGAAGATGTTTGTGGACTTGAACCCTGACAGTGACAAGATAATCTACTCTCACTTCACGTGTGCCACCGACACAGAGAACATCCGCTTCGTCTTCGCAGCTGTCAAAGACACCATCTTGCAGCTCAATCTCAAAGAGTACAACTTGGTGTGAAGGGAGGATCCGCGAGCGAGGCGCCAGCCTCTCAAGACACACTTGGTGCAGGAATTACCCTCCAGAGACGTACACCTGCATGAAACACACTGCTGCACAAAGAGACGAGCAATGCTTCATTCTTTACCAGACCGACGCTTATCCCTTTTTGCTCCTTCTCTTCATGCGGCTGTTTGGTTTGTTGGCAATTTAAAGGTATAATTTTTCTGTTTTGTGATTTTTACTAACTGCTGGTCTTGCACAGTCACAAATGAAACACATTTAAAAAGAACACTTTTGTCCTCTTTTTGGATGCCTCCGGCACACCTCTTGGCTCTCTGTTTGGCTCTTTTTTTTTTTTTTCACACTACATTATCATTTGTTTTTTAGTGTTTGAGGTAGGCAGGAGTGGGAAGGGGCATCTCTGGGTAGAACAAGCCTTTGTGGACAAAGGGCTCCTCATGCATGCTACACACTACAGCATGGGTTTGTGACACCAGGCTGCAGATTACTGGACTCTGCTTATCTGCGAAGGATGACTAATTTTGAAATGGTGCAACTAGGCAATGCTGAGGTGCAGTCAGGTACTTAGTTCCCTGGAACTCCAATTGTTTTTTTTTCTTTTCTTTTTAATCACCCTGATTTCCACCAGAGCAGATAAGCTCTATTGAATGTAAATAAAGTTTTGATGCTGCCCACGCAGAGTGAGGGCTGTTACAAAGATGACTAAATGTTCACTCTTCACTTTAGATATATTCAGAAATGTTAACTTCTTGAGCCTATTATTTCTAATATGTGTCTGTTAATTATGATGAAGATGACTACTCAAAGGAGTATATAAGAAAAAGTCTCAATTTGTTTAACTCTCAATTCTGCAAATAGTGATAACTCTAGTGGTATTTATTACTATTTGAGTTTTCACATTGCCAACTTCAAACTAGCTGGGATCGATCATTTAAAAAAAAAAAAAAAGATTATTTTGTCACCAGTATAATGTACATTCTTTAAATGTTCCATATTGAGAAAAGAGATTAAGGATCTGATGTTAAAATCAATTGGGTCAGATCCCCATGTTTCTCAGTGGCATTTTTTAAATGTCAAAGTTTGAATTGGTCATGTAGATGAAATCATGTTTGGTCATGTAATTGAAATCATGTTTTCTTCTGATTCCATTTTAAATGCAATTGGTTATTCCAGATCACTACCATGGTAAGATGTCAGGGAACTACAGCTTTTAGGTTGCTGATTTAAGCTTCCGTTGGTCCTGAACATTCATGGGGCTTTTTTTTTTTGCCAAAATAAACACACAGTGATCAAATAGGGTATTTTTTTTATTATTTATCACAGCTCTGTTGACTCAGTATTCCAAATTTTATTTCAGATCATTTTTTTCCAGCTTTGTTAATGGAAAAAATTTTTTATACTGCTGTAAAATATCCAAACTATTTTATGGACAAGTGTTCTATCTTTCTGATGATGCGTCATGTTTAGTTTTTGCGGGTCGGTTTTGACGTAATTGCTGATTGGGGAAAATAGTGTTTCCATGTCAGGTTTGTGCTTTATGCAAATCAAAACAGACAAAAAAAGAAAACTTTATGGTTAAATATTTGCTGTTTTAAAGATTCTTGCAGATTTTTGGGAAAATTTATAAGGATGTGCGTTGGCTATTGGTACAAATCCCATATCGTGTGTTTTTCCGGGTAGCTGTTGAAATACTTCTCTAAGATTTGTGATTGCTGTTTTTGTCTTCACAATGTAATTCAGGTGAGTTTTCATAACTTTTTCATCACAAGGGCTACTCCTAGCAGATCTGATTGAGCTCAAATGACTATACAAAAAGAGCTAAAGGTGCAATTGATGACCGGGGTGGGTTGGGGTTTTGGCCGGCTGAACTGAGTTCAGGGAGGAGGAATGGTGTCGCTCCTGTAGGAAGTCTGGCCACAGTCCACTTGTTTAGTTTTTGATTTTAAATGAAAAGGAAGGAGGAGTTTCCTCAAGGTCCATTTGGTGTCCTATCTGTTGGACTGTACCGTCCAGTAATTCTGATGAGATTCTGCAAAGGTCTTTTTGACCTTCATTGTTTTCCATAACGTGCATTTGCCTTTACATCTGCAGTATTTCCATCTTTGACTTTAACTTTGATCCCTTGTTGGAAGGGCTAAGATAATTTGCTCCTCACATTGTTTAGAAACACAAAGAGCTGGGAGGGTCTTATGAAAGAACAGTTAAGATTTTCTTGTCTTTTATTATTGAGAAGTTGGAACCTTCATGAAGTGAAGTTAACTGTACTATGCTTTGTTTTTTGTGTTTGTTTTTTTTTTTTCAACCAATTTATGTTGTGAAATACTCGAGGGATGAACATTTTGGCTAATTTTCTAGATTTTTACACAGTCTCGAATAGAGGTCGATTAGAGAATGATTTGATTTAATCATTTTACAAGTTTGGAAAACGGTTAAATCAAAAACCCAAAAAGACTATAGAATAAAGATAATGTACATTTCAGCGCTTATTCTGTGACATCAAAAGGAAAACTGCTCTGAATATCTGACAAATTAAGGGCTGTTCAATTTCAGATTTAAGGTCTACATAGCACATTTTTAAAATAACTTTAAGATTAGTAACTATGGCTCTAGAGTCAAGTTAAAACAACCTTAAATAACTTACAGTAAATGCTGCACACTTTAGATGTCTGGAATGTCATCAAAGCTGCTGGAAAAATATAGGAATTTCAGAGTAGTTTGGAAATTTTTCATGAAAAACCCCGAGTGCCACATCCCTCCCCCTTGCTTTTTTTTAAAAGATTGGTTCAGAGCTAAAAGTATTTCTTTGGCTCTAGATATTTCCATGCATGATGCTAAAAAAAAAATAATAATCATGTTCATAGTTTCTTTCAAAGTCGCAAGTTAATTTGGTGAATGACTAACATAAGCACATAGCAGGCTTTTGCATTGTTTGGAACAACCAGTATGTGTCACTCTGGATGATGATGATTTTGGAGTTTGTAAAGTCCATGACTTTCAGGAAACATGCTGTTCTCCCAAATTTCAGCGTACCACCTCTAAACAATGTGTGTGGCCTGTCCTCCGTTTGATCAGTTGTCACGCAAACTTGGTGGGACTCTGTAAAGATTAAATTGTAGGCTGTCAGATTTCCAACTTCAAAAGGGGCCAGCAGTGAAAGTAACGTGGTTATGACAGTTATCAGAGCAGCTGGGTCACTCCTTTTGAATCCTTTCGCACAGACTGCTACTTTGCTTTGTTCTACATGTGTGAAACATTTTCAGAAGTGGTTTAGTTGACAATCCAGTACAAAGACGGTGCCAAAAACATACATCAAAAATGTTTTTGAATCTGACCCAACACTTTGGTACATTTTATTGATGCGTTTTTTAAAAGATTACCTTTTTTCCCCAGAAGAAGCCTCAGTATTAGTCTATTTATTGAAGTGCTTACCAAGTAAAGGTACTAAACAGGCCCAATATTGGTCAGAGCAGTGAATAAAGAGGAGGATGATTCTGCTTAGTGTTTGCATACACCATTTTCCCACCATCCTTTTTTTTTTTTTTGATTGGACTGTGGACTGTCCTGCCACATTGAAGCTACAACACTGCAGTGGGCTTGCATTTGTTAACATAGATGTCCATTCAAGCATTGTTGGTACTTTGCGGTGTGTGTGTGTGTATACACAATTGTTTAAGCTTGAGCTCCGTCCTGGTTGGAGGGTTGGACGTACAGTGATTATTATTAAAAGCTATCTTTGCTTCTTGTTCAGTTTTCTTTTATAAGGTTTATACACCTTAACACGTGGACCACTTTAAATAACTTTTTCTTTGTTGTTAAATCAACAGTTAAGTTTGTGTAGTGGTGTACAAATTGAAAGTAATGCTTTTTTTTTTTTAAGTATACCAAATGTAAATTCTGTACAATGTGTGCCAATCCCCTTTCTTTGTAAAGCCAGACTCTTAACAAGTGCCGATGTTGTGAAAAATCAGAGGGCCTGTATAGTTCCACGGCCCACTTTTTAAAGCAAACACTAAGTATATGATTAAGTAACAAGAAAAAATACACTATTATATATTTAAGATTAATTATGAACTGCTGTTTTTAAGATAAGTGTCAATTGATTTGCATGTGTTGTCAGGTTGGGGGAGGATTTGGGTGGGTGACAAACTGTTCTTGCGTCACCCTAGAGAAGGGTGGAAATGGTTATTAATTTACAGTATTTTAGCCATATTTCTCTTTTTGTATGTTTCATTTCAACCATTGTTGCCTGAACCTCATTCAAACATGAAAAATAATGATTTTTACATAGCCTTCTCCTTTTAAATGTTTTCAATTGGAATAAACTATGTTCCTATACTCTCTCCTCTTGCATCTTTGTGCATTTACTGATGTCACATATTTTACTTTCTGTAGGCATGTCAGGTTTTTAAAGCGATTGCCTGTTTTTTTTGTTGTTGTTTCCCCCTCCATTTTTTATACAAATCTTTTAGTTTGGGTTCATTATCTTGAAGCACAAGCCTGGCCTTTGAAAGCGGGAAAAAAATCACGAGTTTCCTAACTACAACAGAAATTATGTTCATCAGTCATCTATAAGCTGGGGTATTCCTTAAAGTATGCAAATGTCATTTTACTTTTAAGATATGGTGCAAAAATAACCCTGCAGTTTTTTCTATTTTTCATATTTTCAGAATTTGCATTGCTTTCTCCATTGTAGTCTGATTCTGACCAGTCTCTAAATACTACATGCGCTAACTAAAATGTGAAGGAATAAGAATTAATTGGAGAGAAAATAGGGATGCATTTTATGTTTCAATTCTATAATGAGTGACATGTCTGCAGACTGACTGATCTAACATCCAGCACTGTGCTGTAATATTTTGTCCTGTTGAAATGAGATGCGATCCATTTCTACAAAACCTGTTGATTCAACCAGAACAATCGACTCGTTTGAGCTTATTGGAAATTTCTGAACCTTCCAACATCTACTTCCACACCCCACCTTGTTTAAAAGAATTTTGATGATCTCGCATTTAGGCAACAGAGCAAAGAACAGCAGCACCACACAGCCCATTTGATGTCTTTGTTTATTCCTAATGTACAAGATGAAGAGGTTTCTTTATATTTTCTGTGTGTTTTGCTTTATAATATTTTGGAGATTTGAGTCTTCTGCATTTTGGGACTTTAAGAAAATCAGATTTATTTGTATATCGCTTCCTTCCTCAAAGAAGTGTGGCTGTTATGATGCATTTTCTTTTACATCCCACCTCAGTCATTGTTGAACTTTGAGTAAACAGGTTTTAGTCAAAGGATAGTAAAGCATGCTGAAGTGTAAAACAAAATTACAGCACCTTAGAAAAGTACTGAAAGCTCCCGAGTGTCTTCTGTCACCTTACAAACACAGAATTCAATGTTTGTAAATGAAATTGTATGATAAACCAACACAAACTGGAGTATACTGTAATAGAAATATATTTTACTCTTAGCAAAGTGACACAAGGTAAAATATAACAATGAGACTGTACAGTAACGGCAGGTTTATTAAAAATACTGCAGTTAAAAGTATCACTCATTTTCAAAGAAAATACAACTGAGAATGGCATAAAATTTAAATATGCTGCATGTTTGTGATGTAGGAAAGTATGGCACTTTTTTCCCAAGCCCTCTTGAGTAAATATTTTTGTAGTTTCATTTTGCTGTAGGCACAGCTGCAAGTTTTTGTGTCTATGCCTCAACAGCTTTGCACATCTAGAGACATTTTGCACATTCTTCTGTGCAAAATAGTGGTAGCTCCATCAGATTGAATGAAGAGACGGTGTTTAAGTCACATTCTCTGTTGGATTTATGGCTTGGTTTTGACAGGATCATTCTAATACATTATATACAGCATTTTATTGTATCTGACTGTACATTCAGGGTACCTTGTCCTGCTGGGGTTTGAATGTTTTCCCAAGTCTTGAATCTTTTACAGCCTCAAACGGGATTCATCCATCTTCCTATCAACACTTCTAAGCGTCCTTGTTCCAGCAACTTTTAGATGCGTCTCTGCATCAACACACCTAAGTCAAATAATTAGGTAATTATCAGGACTCTGGGTAACGACGGCATATTGAGGAAGTAATTCAGTCATTTAATTCAGCTGAGAAGCTCTGGGACACATTGAAAAGCAGCAGGACTTTGATGACTGGGGTTGAATACCCCTGCTGCAAGGTTTCAAATGTTCACCTACAGCTGATCTCTGAAGGCAACTGACTGCTTTATTTTTTGTGGTATCAGAGTAAAGGGGTTCAAATATGAAAGATGTCTGCTCTTTAGTGTTTCTCTATTACACAAAATGCATTGGATTTTGTTACTGCGATATGACGGCAAGGCATATGAAGACTCAAATACATATTGGAGCTAAATTTTAGCCACCATATATATATATATATATATATATATATATATATATATATACAGTATATTCCCCCACAGAGTTATAGTTGTGTGGTGTAGTGATGGAGTGGGTGCCCAATATACAGAGGCTGTGGTCCTCAACGCAGCCGTCCTGGATTCAATTCCCGACCTTGTGACCTTTGGTGCGTGTCTTTCCCACTTGTTCCTATCTGGTAGCTGTCAATAAAGGCCATTCAAGGGCAAGAAGGGTATTTTAAAAAAGTACTGAATGAAAATATAAAAGGGAAAGTAATTAAAAGGTTTTAAAAATACATCGGTAAATTGATGATTTCAAATGTGAAGAAAAATGTTTACTTAAATGAATAATGGAGCAATTATATTACTTCTGATTGTTCTATTTCTGTCATTTATTTAGTGACGCTGTACATTTCCTGCCATTTCACTCCTGACGGCGCATCATTCCGTCTTGTCCACTAGGGGCGCTGCTTGCTCATACATCGGCCGACCATGAGGCGGATAGATCCCCGCTGTGTAGATCCGCTCGGCGCTCATCTAGCAGCTCTTATTTCTGTGCGGGGTTGTTCTGTTCTCAGCAGTGTTTCTGCTCTGTCTACATATCCAGCTGCTTCAGCAACCGGACTCACTATTTTTTTGGCTTCACCCTCCGCTGGCCAAATCCACTCCGATTAATATCGAGCGCTGCTCGGTTCAAGGGGGATAAAGACCGAGTTTCAACTCCGGTGGATCTGAGTGGATCCGCCGCTTCAGCGAAATAAGAGATTTGTTTGTTTCTTTAACCGACGGCTTTTTCGGCTGCGTCGGTGCTTAATTAAACTGTGGCATTTAAAAAAAGAATCTTTTATAAATCACCTATTTATCAACAGTGGTCGAGTCGAGCTTTGAAGGGGCAACACAAGGCGAGAGAGAGGGGTTTTTATCCAGACGCCTCCCTCTCTTTCTGTGTATATAACGTTATTAATTTACAGACGCTGAATCGACGCTGCCGCCGCGGAAAGCTCGCAGCGGCGATGAATCATTTTAACTGACAGCTTTTGAAGAATTAGCCAGCGTAGCCAGAGACACGAACTGGAAACCGATGGTGGTTTTCTGCTCACATACGCAGTAAAATACCAGGTTCGGGGAGCAGGCGCGGCTGCAGCTGATAACACTACCGACGACTCTGTTTTGTTTTTGGGTTTTTTTTTTCCTCCCTAAAGGCTGCAAAGTGCAACACTTGCCGTTCGGCTCGAAAGCTTGTTTTTGTCAAAAGGGGGACCGCTAGCTACCGTTAGCTAGTCGCTCTGCTAACGCTGGACAGCTCCAGAGAAAGGCTGAGCTAGCTTCGGACAAAGGAGCAACGCAGCGGGGAAATTTTTATAAACACCGGGCACACAAGTCGTGTTCTGGAGCGACAAACGAGGACCTGACATGATGTTTCCACAATCAAGACACTCAGTAAGCTGTTCAGATTTTAAAAACGTGCTCAGTTGTTCTCTGGTTAAGGCAAATGACGCGTGAAACTTCCTGTAATTAATTAATTGCTATAGATCTGTTCGCTAGCAAGTTCTTTTTAAGTTCTGCAGAACATTTTCGTTGGTTTTGACGTAATAGTTAACGTGTCAATCGCTGCATTGTTAGATTTTACAATTATGTTTTTTCCCAGTCCCCAGTTTTTGTCGGTGACGTTTGTTATAATTTCAGCATGAAATATAAACCCGTTAAAACATTTTGCAAGTATTGAAAATGGCAAACAAGTGCCAAACACAAATGATGGACTGTCATATTTAGGTTCGTCTGTGGATGAGTGGAAAAAAGCGTACGTTACTGTTCCCCTAAATCTCAGGTTTCCTTGGTAACAGTAATTCAGTTTAGGGCAGGCGTTCATCAGTGGTGTGGGCTATCAGCCCAGTGGTCAAACACTCAGGTTTGGAGCCTGGCAGAGCTGTGTCTTTGTCAAATGTCAAGATATTGGTGGAAAAAGAAAAGTCCACGATGGGCTTGCAATGGTAACCAGTATCGACGTATACCAAGGTTTTAAAGAGTTACAGTTACAGCAAATCACTAAAGCAGTGCTGCCCTTTGCTGATGGTCAGCTAGCTGAAAGACAACTCAGACAGGTCACCTAAAACGAAGAGAAATTTGGCATTCCCACTCATGAAGAATGCAATCCAAAAACACGTTTTTATTTTTTTTAAAGTCGCTATTGATTTAAACTGCAGTTTGCAAGCTATGTGGACATGCCTGTTATAATGCAGTTGCAGCAACCAAATAACTCAAATAGGTAGCTAATATCTAGTTATGTTATTCTGAGAAGAGCAGAATGATAAAAAGAACATTCTGTGGAATAATTTCTTGACATCGTACAACAATCCTTTGAAATTTGTATCTTTTTGCTTCAATCTGTGAATCAAAACCAAAGGACCAATAAAGGTAGTCTCCCTCATACTATTTGACTGTAGAGAAATATAGTATAGTATAGGAAAAGCCTCTCTGCCCTTATAAGAAAGTAACATTATCATAATTTGACCTCATCAAGAAAATAATACAATTGTTATGGTATTCCTGAATACAACAGTATTAATTATTACAATTGAAAGTCATCATCACAGTTATTCCATCATATTCTGAGAGCTTTTGCATCTTAGCCACTAAAATGATATATAGTGTCCATCAAGGCTAGTTACAAACCGCCAAAGTATTTCAATGGCAAACGGTAAATTCAATGAAATGATGTATGAAACCAAGCAGTCGGTTGCGTTATCACAAACGGTGTGATGATGATTGCAGTTCAACAAATCATCATTCAACCTTAACTGTACTTACTTCACATGTTGTGATTTTAGCAGTATTGGAAATGGCTTTAGTTTTAATAGTAATCAATGTCATTCAGGTCATCTTTCTGTGACAGTCTGCCTTTTTCTGGTACAAACGCAACAGAGAGCTATTCTAGCTTTTTGCTTTCTTTCATTAGTTCTTTACAACTGATGAGGTAAATGTTGTTTAAGACATTCAAACCTAGAAGTCTTGTGGCATGAATCATTATTCGCTGCACAGTGGGGATGGTCTTGCTGGGAAATGTCAGAGTTGGTAGCAGGATTTTAGGATTATAGTTTGGTTCATCAGATTTAATTAAATACTTGTACAGCTGTGGCCAGAAAGTAAGTGCACCGTCTTTCATGTGAAGACAATGCACATCAAGGAATAATAATAAAAACACAACATGGATGAACAAACTAGAAAACCACACTGCCATTGTTGACATAGAGCGTATCAAGATGCAGGAATTGCTTCTGCCTTTTGCATTGCAATAGCTCAAGCCTCTTTACATTGTATCTTTTTCGCTCTTCTTCTTTTTACCTTTGGAGCGGTTTCTTTGCAGTCTGAAAATGTTGTAGAAATTGCCTGAGGGGGACAACATGCACCGAAGCAAATGTCCACAGCATTTGTTCCAGACTTCTTGCAGACCTTTCCATCTGCCCCACAGGCAAACTACCCCACAAATCAGTGAGTGAGAAAATTTGCAAGCACAATTCTTGTGGCCTTTGCCACAGTTATGCATGCATACTCACAGAAATTTGTGCTGTAGTGTTTTCTGCTGACCCATGTGTTGTTTTACACTCCCTGCAATTTTGTGTTAATAAAGACACACTGTCAAATGTTAAAACAAAAGGAGGAAACCTCACAGACTGATCTCAAAGTGTAGTAGAGAAAGTACAGCTATCTTATGTTGTACTCTGTGCATGATGTACTGCCTCCTGTGAACTCCAGTCAGCTACTCACTCACACCCCCACACTCCCCTATCCTTCGGATTTCCAGCTGCGAAAGCTCATCGCCGACTGACGAATACCCTGCTGTGTGGTACATTGTGAAGAGCAAGTGTAGACTTAGTCTGGAGCAATCTCTCAACCCATGAAAAACTGAAAACCACTTTGTGCCACAGCATTTCAGTTGGATTGATACCGCAACTCTTACTTTCGCCATTACAGCATTTTGTTTTCTCTTTTTCTGTCATTGTGTTGTGGATTTGCTACTGTTGTTCTGTTAGCAAAATCCATAGCATTTTACTCCAGAATACTCTGGTATACAATTTATAGCTGACTCTGAGACTTCGTTGTGCCGAGACCTGCTGTATACTGACAAATCTACAAGCTGACTCCTTGTATTTTTCATGGACAAGAGGCTTTTTGCTGTCAAATTTCAAAACGATTGATAGGGACTGTCATTGCTTGATGCACACACTTGATTCAGATTTTAGCAACTGAAAATGCAGAAGGCCACCGAGAGTAATAAGGACATCCTGATGGGTTTAAAGAAAGTGATGCGTGAGGAAAATTAGGGTTAATCACAACTGAAATCAATGTTGCAATTGACAGCAATAATGTTACAGTTATCAGTTTTCCATCCTGTTGCAAAAGGCTTTTAATTTCCCCTAGATGGGGTCACATTTGCAGCTTTTGGTTGGAAGTATTGTGATGGTGTGGGGCCTTTATCTGCCTCTGGAATCAGGTCTTGTCATAATTGGAGGCAATCTCAATGCATAAAGTGATCAAGATGGATTTCTGTAAACGGTAGCAATTACATTTGGTCTGCGGTCTGGGACTGTTCAGTATTTTTTGATATTTCCATTTCTCTATTGTCAACATCAAATTGTGGTAATGGTGAAGACCAATTTATTTACATGTCATGCAAGTGAATTATGTCCACTTTCATGACAGTTTGAATTGTGTAAAAAATTTAATATCTGGCATAAGAGTGTGACCAGCAATGTATAAGATATTTTTGCTTTAGTGGGATATATTTTCTGTTCTGTTTTCCCACCATTCCAACTTTTTATAGATTTTTTTATTTTTTTTGGTTGAAACTGGTTGAGTCCCTCCCCAATTTTGCTAAAACCTCAGTCAACTTTTCTGAGGTGAAACAGCTGGCTTACTCCACTCCTGCTTGAATTTCGTTTTCTTATAATCCAACTGAGTGCTGTTGTGCTGCTTGATTTGAGCATTAGGACCCCAGGACTCAGGATTAAATGTGAGGTTTGGGAATTCAGCGGGCCTTTTCTCCAGAGTTACAGCTGCCTCAGTTTTACTCAGAAATATGGCTTGTCAACTTCCGCAGTGGCTTCGCACTTAAATATGCAGTACACACGGTACTTGAGTTTTTGACATTACATATTGCCTTTACCCGACTGCTGTGGTTTAAAGATGGGGGAAAAATGATGACGCATACTTAGATATGTGTGTAAAACAAATGAAAAGCAAGAGAAAGAAGTGATGATAGACTGTGTACTAATCTGAACCCTCATTCTCCCATCAAATCTGCTCTATTTTATAATCTTTAGGTTACAGTACTTTTAAACCATAGACATTAGTCGTGTCTATCATCAGGTACTTGTAAAAGCAACCCGGTACTACAAACTAAACCAAGTCTGTGCTCGACTTTCCTCCTGTGCTGCTACTTTCTCTCATGTGTGGTGAGGTGGAACCATTTGGAAATTTTCCACAAAAAATAGTTTTACTTAACAAACCCCACAGCCATGTATCCTGGGCATGTGCGTTTTCACACCTGCAAACTACTTCACACCTCCGTGGGGTTTGCTTCGGAAAAGTTTCACTTCGACACAAACGCTTTTTGAAACCAGGTCTCAGAGACTTTGATCACTGGAGACGTGGAAAGGCACGCCTGGATTTAAACAAAAATGTTACTGTTTTACTAAACAGTAAGCCACGTAAGTGACTTGAGTATATAACTCACCTTGGTTTATTTGCCGTGTTGGTAGGGATGCTGACCTGTTGTTTGGATGGTTGTGAAATATTGATTAGTTGATGCATGAAGAAAAGACAATAAAGCAGAAACATATTTACTCACAATGCATTCTGGAGTATTCACACACATTGTCACACATGTCATTCTACTTACTTTTTTTTATACTTGGGAGCTAGTTGGATATAGGTTATTTACCAGCATTTATTTTCTTATGCAAAATCTAAAAAAATACATACAAGTGAATTCAGAAAGAGAAAGCATACTTGCTCTGCAGCTTTTTGCAGGGACTCAGGTTTCCATTCTCCCTTTATGTGCACATTTGAATCCCTCGCCATGGCCACAGTTCATTGATTTAAGAGATGGGGAGAGTGGGGGGGGACATCACTTCATTGTGGCACATTGCCTGACCCAGTTGACAATGTTTGGCATATTGTTTTGGTGTTGATTAATCCTAATGCAGCTTCAACAAAGCTGGGCTGTGGCGTGAAAGTGGAACAACATAAAAGCTCAGTGCCAGAGCGCGAGAGCAGCACAAGTAATACGGAGGGGAAATCTCTCAGGTCCCCTGAGCTCATGCTCAACTGCAGAGATGGCCACAGGTTGTACGCACACACACAGACCACCCCCTCCTTTTCCTCCTCCTCCTTGTCTCCTTTATCACCCGTTTCCTCCCAGATCTTCTGTAGTGGTGGGAGGGACAGGGGCAGAGGGTGCACAGGCATTATTAAGCCCACTTGAATTAACAGAACAGCCCCCAGCCTTTCCTCTAAAGCCTCCAGCTGGGGGGAGCTTAATCTCCATGGTCCCCTGTCTCGTCCATTAAACAAACTCCCCCGCCCCTTTCCCATCACTCTGCAGCACACACACACAGACACACACACTTTTGTGTGTGTCTGCGTGAATAATAAGCCATGCTGTATGTGTCTGGTTTATTAGGAGAGCTGGACATTTGCGTGCACACGCATACACAGAATAATGAGAGAACGCAAGAGCGCCCAAATATTAACTGTAGCTCTCCTTTCTGCATGTAATTATTGCTTTCATACATGCTTAGAAAAAAAAGGTTTTTTTTTTGTCGGCACACACATTTTCACCAGCCTCAAGGGTCTTATCTGCTTTTTGTATCTCGGGGAACAAATTGAATGTGGGTCTTGACACACGCGGGCCAGCAGATGTCTGGGTTGTTGAGGTTAGGCCAGCTGATTAGCATGACAAACAAAGCCTTGCAGCCCCCCCTGCCCCCTGACACTCAACCCCACTACACAACTAACCTGCAGGGGGCCATGCTTCAAGAGTGGCCCAGTCGAGGGCACAGGTCACAGGTGATGTTGATTTTTGTGAAGGGCCACAGCACGTGATTGTCAGAAGACTTTAGTTTGGGTTGGGTTTAGCGTAGGGTGGAGGCTGGTACAATCCTTCTCTTGTCAAGCACATGTGAGGTTTTTTCTGCTTTCAGAATCACCATCAACAATTGCTTTCAAGTTGAATATACATATTGTGTCAAAGTAAAAGAACTAATATTTGTACAATTTCATTTAGCTTTCTTTTGACATCTTTTCTGTACCGATGTATATGATGTGCACATATTCAACATAACATGCCTATAACTGGTAAAAACTGGGGTCATGGTATGATGCATTTATTAAAAAATTAATTGTTCTAATAGCTATATTTAATATACAAAAAGAACGGCAAGGATTGAGTTCCCTGGTTTAAAATGAGAATTTGATGCTTACTAGCACATGAAATGGCTAGCAGAGCTAAAATGAGCTCATTTGGTGGATGAAGATGTACAATTTCTCAGGTCTATTTAACTATTTTTATGTTCTGTTGTGAATAAAAAAAAATGTCTCATTTGATTTGATTTGAAAGTGCTCCATTTTTTTTTTGTTGACGTTTAAAGAACATCCCAATTTTCTGGAATTCAGTGTTGTACTATAATCACCTTACATCAGTAGTTGTGAGGCACAGCTGCAAGTCGTGCATTTACGGCTGCTCACACGGGTCCATAAAACGATTTCCCATCACTACTTAGCATCTATCTTCAATGCCCCAAGGGGCACAAACAACAAAGATTTTAAGCTGTAGCAGATTAGGTCTGGTCTGTACATGCTTGATAAACACATTTGATAAACACATTTTTCTCAGCTAATTGGAGGACAATTTATAGTGGACATTTACACATTTTACAAACACTAATTGTATTAAATTTCATTTTTGCTGTTAATTTTAGTTTGTCAGACTTTGTAGGTATTAAATATGTGCCTCTGTTGGGGGGACTGCGCCCTATCTTGCATCCTCAAGTGCACCATTGAAAATGGGTGAATTCACTTGATTTGTATTGTCACCTCAGTGCTCAAGTCTAAAGGCCTTTAATACTCGCAGCTTTTCCAAAGTCCTTTAATTCAATATTAAAATCCTATATAAATCAGACGTATAAAATCCCACGTATAAAATCCTAACTAAAATATTATTGAGATTTGAGAGATGGAAAAGGCTGGTTTTTACTGTACAAAATGTACGTATTGGTATTCACAATGTTCGGTCCAGAATTAAGTAGGACTTTTGTTTTTCATTTCATTTTATTCATTCTAGATTTCAATTTACACATTTGACATCTTAGGCCAATTTTCTACAGAACCTAATTTTATTTTTCCTACAGAAAACATGTAAAAAAAACCCCCCATATTTCCACTGATTGGTATCATGTTTTTTATTATCTTTTAAGTATACAGGTATATTAAGGAGACTGAGCCCTTATTGTCTCTCTCATAAAGACTATCTAGATCTGTGTCAGAGTGGACTTTAATAATTTTTCTTTTTTTTCATTTATTTAAAATAGGAATGGTTTCTGATCCTGGCATCTTTGGGTGTCTTCATTTTCTATTCACATTTAGCTAGTGTGTCTTTCCATGCTTAGTTTAAAACTGTTTGCGGGGGAAGCTGACTGGTTGAATTGGTATGTTTGCATGCATGTTGTGCAATTAGGAGTCCACCAGATTGTGTGTTTTGTGTGGGAGGGAACTCAGAGGAACTGAATCAGTATTCAGGAAAAGATTCCTTGAAGGGGAATGTGGGAGGTAGAAAGAAAAGAGGCTGCTGGGAGGACGGGTCAACCCCTCTCCTGTGGAGAACAGTGTGATGGGCTGTAACAAAGCAGCTCAACGGGAGGTGGCTTGATTGGCTGCGTCATTCCAAAGTAGAAAAGACCTGCTAGACCACGAGACCTTTCAAGCTGAGAGGTAGTTGCTTCGTTTGGTGCCTGTAAGGAATGAGGTCACGTATAAAAGAATATTATATTAACCCAACTAAAACACCACCTACCATCAGGATTCAATGTTATTTCATTATGCTCAAAAAATTGTCCACTCTTACATAGTACACCGTTTAAGCAACAGATTGGTATACTCAATTATGTTTAAGCAGGTTGTCATACCCATTTTGTAGGGTGATCAATTGGTACCACTATTTGAAAACTATTAAGTCAGTCGTGCTTAAAACTGTAGCCTAAAATTTTAAGCTTTACTAATTGTAAGAGCAAGAACAGTAGTGCTGATGCATCGCAAGATGAAACAACAGCTCCCTGCTGTCAAACATATGCAAGCACAGCTTTGGTTGTTTATTTGCTTGTTGCTAACTTTGGGACTAATCTTTTCCTGCCTGTCTTTGCTCTTTTTCTGGCTGTTCTCAGTAATAACCTTGGTTTTTACAAATGGGCATCAATCATCTGCACAAGCTTTGTGGGTGTAATCTTAAAGCCCTCCCTCTGTGAGCCTGCCTTTAATCTCAGCTATGGTCCCCAAAACCACAGTACTGTCAGCCTCACCACTTTCCCCACTCTTGACAAATTGCCTATTTCCCTTGGCTTCGAAATCTCTGCACTTCGTTCCTGTGGTGTGTATGTGTGTTTAGGAGCATGCCTCCCTCACCTTGTGTGTGTCTTTCTTGTGTTTTTTGTGCATAGGTGCATCTGTGTTTGCAGAACATAGTGTTTTAAATACCATGTTTGTGTGTGTTTGTGCTGAGCGCTTGGCTGGCCTTGTGTATGGGTCAAGATAGTTGTGCCGGGAGGGGAGGGAAGGCAAGCCATGCCAATCCTGTGTTTGCAAGGGCACTTCACTTGAAGTGATAAAAGTATAATAATCCCCTTTAAAGCGTCTTAACGAGGTCAAATCTGCTAGACTGCAAGGGGGAGGGAGGTTTCCGTGTGTTGGGGTGTGTATGCATGTGTGTTGTTGGGATAACGCTGCAGAAATGGGGGTAAGCCTCCGCTTGGTTTGTGAGAGATAATAATCAAAATCAAATTCCTGGCCGAAACAGGATTAGGCTCTCTCGCCGTGTTCTAAAGCCCCCGTCCAGAGCTGCTGAAGACACAATCCTATTCCTCAGCCTCTCTTGCAAACCCTGAGCAGCTAGCGTGGCTGGGCTCTCTCCGTTGGTTCAGACGGAGTTGGCCCGGATGAGCTTGGATACGGGCCAGTTAGTTCTGTCCCTCTCTCAGATCGCTGGGCTCATATGCTTTAGTCCAAACACTAATCCAGGATATTTAGATGGAATTGTTTGGTAGGAACTATTCTTGGATGGAGGATCCAATCTTGTTTGGGGCTGCTGTAATAGCAAAAGACTTAATCATTTCAACGTCTGGCTTGGTGAATCTGGTAACAGTGGACTTTTTCTGAAATGTTTAAGCACATTCTGTGAGTTTCATTCATACATGTACGAATGTCATACAGTCACATTTCCATTTAAAATCTGTATTGAGGAGAAATGAGTTACTTATTGCATTATATTGCTTTGTTTGTATACTGTATCGTAAAGCATTGGAGAGGTCTCTGAAACAGCTAATCAGTTTTAGCTGCAAAACAACACAACGTTAACCACTCATTGGCTAAGGAGTGCTTTCTGGGTATTTAACAATGCACTTCTACAGTTTGTTTTGCTTTTGACTCACTGTGAAAGAGACTCGTGACCCATTACCATTACATATCTCCATTTATAAGCCTGTATTTAACTCTGGTAAAGTATTTTCTTGGCAATCTTTTTAAGATGTAATTTTATCTCTAAAAATCAATTTAAGACCGTCCTTTTGCGACCTTTCAGAAAAATATGTTTGCCTCATCTGTATACAGTCAGTGGAAGAAACATATTAAGTATTATATATATTTTCATCAAAGTCTTGTTAATAACTAGCTTTTATTGTTTATGTTCCATTCTTGTCACAACTCTTAAATCCAGTGGGATTTGCTAATTCCCCTTCTGCTAACTACAATAGACCCACACCTATTCAACTATCAGTATTTGTAGATTTGTGTTTTTTTTTCTTTTTGTGGAATGTAAATAAATCTACTTAAAGTATAGTTTAAGAATATAGCAAAGGTCTTCTTTGTGTCTGCAAGATTTAAAAATTCAGTTTTTAAGTGAGGAAATAAATTATGTCCTCTGTCTTAATCTAAACCGCTAAGGAATGTTCTACCAGAAAGAATCATTAGTTACTTTCTTTCTTTCTTACTCTCCTTTCTATTGAAACTGTGACAGACAGAAGAGGCGGAAAGCTTACATGGCATCCTCCAGACTGTTGCCATGGAACAGAAAGACAACCTGGCAGTGAAACATAGAGGAACTGTTTGCCATTACGGATATTCTGCATTCGTTTAAGAGTGGGAGTGAGATAACATCCAGTCATTAGTGAGCGATTACAATGCCAAGGCTCCATCCCTCCCTCCAAGCGCACAAACATTCACGCATGTGCCACACACAAACACACACCGACTGAGATGTAAACAGTCAGGCAGTGCTCCAGGAAATACAATCCCCACACTGCAGCTACCCCTCAGGCAGGATTTATACTGAGGAAGATGTTTTCCAATGGATCCTGCTGTTATTCCGTGTGGCTGTCTACGCTTTTTATTTGTGTATGTGCTCAACTTGTGTGTCTAAATGCCCTGCTGTATTCATTTATTGTTCATGTGTCTCATCATTGTAGTGTGATCTGTATGTGTGCGTGTGTAAAGCTAAGCCCCCCCAAGCCCTCCTGTAATCTCCATCCCTTCCTGTCGTTTTTTTCCCCCCCGATTGATGTAAGAGCAGAAACAGCCTTGGTCTGATTCTTATTTAAAATAGACATAATGGTTCACAGAAGATTTCACATGGATTGAACCAGATGATGAGGCCAGGAAGGCTCTGTGTGCATGTCTGTGTGTGGGGGTGAGTGGGGCTTAGGGGTTGGTGGGTGGGGGATGGGGGTGGGGCAGCAATTTCCTGAAACGATGAATCCCATTTATTCGCCGAAGACTGTCTCAATTGCCTCAGCAGCCCACAAAGCTTTTTAATGCTTTAATTACGTCTCAAAGGAGCAGGGTGGAATCAAATTAGAGATCGTCCTACATTTAGGTGCCAGGCGTGTGCCTTTTCTTGTGTGCGTGTGAGCCCTGCAGATTTTACATATGAGGGAGTGTGTGTGTGTGGGGGGGGAGGGGGGTTGAAATCTCATATCCTTCTGTATGATTCATAGCACTGAATATTTGTAGCTCTTGCATCCATTCATACAACTTAAAACACATGCAAGCAGATGTTAACTTACATAAATGTGTCCCTGAAAAACACCTCATCAATGACTTCAATGTTTTTTTGTTGTTGTTTTTTTCCCCCCTTGGAACACTAAAGAAAGCTTTTGCACACATAATTATTTATTTATTTTTTTTACACACAGATGCATATTCACTAACGCAGCATGCAGCCTTTTTTTTCTGTCATAGCAGATGGCATGTGTCTCAATATTACGGCAGTATTTCATTAACATTATGGACATCCATCTGTTGTGCCCTCTCAGGCCCCTGTGGAGCACCTTGTTTTCTTGTTTTTGTCACTGAAGAATAGAAGAAAATAAACATTGTTAGCATTGTGTAGCAAAAAGCAAAGTAAGCTTGGTATACAAAAAAATATTAGCTAGACATATGTAGGTGAAACCCAGTGCTCTTAGTCATTGTTCACTAAGTTGTTTCATAATGTGCTATTTAGGAACCACAGATTTTAGCAACCTTAAGTAAATATGTTTTGTTGCAGCGCATCCGGCTCACAAAACGGAATGATAAACAATATGTTGTTTGAGACTACATTTCTTTCCAATCACCAACCTACTTGTCATTAAGCCTGTCATAATGACACATTTTCTGGACAATAAATTGTGCCAAAAGTTATTGCAATAAATGATATTGTTTTGTTACTATTTTTTAATATAGTAAAATTAATGGAAAAAATGGAAGTACACCCTCTGAAAGATAACTAGACATACGTTTCTAACAAACATTTAATATTGGAACTGCTTATGTATTTTGGATTTTAAAAATCCAAAATACACTAACAATACAACAAATAATGGATATTGAAGTCTGGAAACAAAATTTACTCTTCAAAGAATGGACTAGTTGAGACTCAGGCACCAGACTGAAGACTTTTGTTGTCTAGTTAATTCACAGAAAATCTAATCTCAAGCACAGATTTATGTACATCCAGCAATATCCTGCTGATGGTGTGCAGTTATGTACCATGACCAACGGGGTTTTGAGAAGACAGAGCAGAGATGAGGAGAAAAACACTGAACCACTGATCCAGGATTACATTCTATATTAAATAAAAAATACAGAGTTAATAGCAGCAATAGCTTGTTTAGTGGCTTCATCTAGGAGGTAAACAGTGAGGCAATTAACCTTCATGCTGGGTTTTATTTAACACTGCTTGTGCCTGGTAAGACTAACTGGATGTCCTGTTTGATGAGCACACATTCATAGAACACAGAGGCTGACTCAGTCTGCTGTCTTCTGCCACGTGTAGGGACAAAAATGGAGCGCACAAACCCGTTGGAAGATGGTCTATCAACAGTACTTCCTTAGTCTTGCACATAAATTAGCTCCCTTCCAAATGTGGATATCTTGGTGGTTGTTTGTTTATTCTAATTTTTAATTTATATATAAAAATGTTACTCTTTTGATGCAGACTTTTGATGTGAGTATTTTTTTAAGTTGGAAGGTCAAGTTGAACATTTATCTAGTCACCCAGGGCTGCCATATGTTGTCCATTGCCAACAACTTTCTTTGATCTGGTTACACTTACTGGAAGCTACTATTCCCAGATGGGGGGAAATATCCTTTGCTCTTCTTGCCCTTAAGGGAAAGGGATGTAGTCGATCAGAAGTACCAAACTGAAAGTGTAAAGGAAAGGTGTTGACAGGGTAGATGAAAAGTGATACGCATCAGGTTGCCTCTGAAGTGGAAAGGACCGTCCTTTATAAGCTTAACCCAAAGTAACCTTTTACAGATGATATCAGATTTGGTTTCAGAGTTGGATGGAGAAGCTGTAGTCTGCAGACTTCTTTAATTCAGCATTGGTAAGACAGACTTGGTGGGAGATTTTCAACCCCTACTGTCAACCGTTTGGTACATCTTTGTTGAAATATATATTTTTTCTTGTTATTTTGACAACTCAAACTGCAAAAGGTGCTGGTGATATTTTTAGGAAAAATGTTACCACACCTGGAAAGTCAGGTTGTGTCTGAAACAGTTCCTTAAAAAGATTAGACAGGCATCAAATTCCTTACCAAGAATGTAGTAAGTGGGCATACACAAAGTTCTACATATTTGTCTCTATTAATATTCATACATCCAAACTACACCGAAGCATCATATATTAGGTTGTTAAACAAATCTTACGTTTGGCAGTGTATCTGTGTTTGTCAGATTGCAAATGTAATGGCAAATGATCCTTTAATATTTGTCTGCTGTTTTATTTTTCTCTTCTTATCAGTTTTCATCCACCTACGTGGCCCAGTTACCTTAGGGCCAAGACTCAAAGATTCAGACTGTGGTATTTTAAATGTTAGGGGGTAAGTCATATCTTGCGCATCAGTACATCGCTCTGGGAAAATGGCCATGCTGGACACATACACCTGAAACGAGCACTAATTCAGCACTGTGTGTGGTGCAGCTTTCTGTTGCCAAGTGCCTTTTGTTGACGCAAGACCTGCGTGACAGAGACCCGTATAGCCGAGCTGTTTGTTGAATTTAGTCCCTGCGTTATTGGCTTCAGAGATAATGGAACAGGTTTTCCTGCTGTACCACAGAAACCTTTGTCTCCAGGCAACGGTTTGCTTTGCGTGGAATGGAAGTTTTTGATGTGTGGGGATAGCTTGTTAAGGTCAGATCATGGTTGTCGCTGTGTTTTAGTGACTTCATTATTTGATTAAAGTCTCAAGTATATTTTAATTTTAACAACAAGAAAGTTTTGTCTGATCTGGTTGTCTAGTAAACCTGTGGGAAATTATTCTGAACTTATTCAAAACTTTTAACCCCCCCAAATAAAACACCAGCCAGGTAAATGTTATCACAGAACTTAAAGTAATTGTAATGTAGATGTTCCTTTAGATTAAGCTGCCTGTTTAGAAAAAAAAAGAAAAAAAAGTTGAGCAACATTTCATCAGACGTGAAGCAACAGGTCAATCCTAACAGCGAGCTCCCTGAAATTATGATTTTGCTTTTTTAAATTTTGTCCCTTAATGCAGTTCATGGACAAATAATGAGATTGTGTTTTACTATACTATGCTCTATGTGCACTGCTTCCTGGGAATTGTAGTGCAAACAGAATTACAAGGGTTAAAAACTGCATCCAGGCTAAGTGATTGACTGGTGATGTATTTCACTATGTGAGATTTAGAATGTGTTTAATTCTATTTACTAACCAAGAATAAACTGCAGTATGTTTAGGCTGTCGGATTACAAGTCAGATTGTATACAGTTTTAAAATCTCTAAGTGTGAACTGAATGAGTTTAGTAATTACCGTATCACTTTCCAGGTTCTCTGATGACTCTGCTTTAGGTTTACTTGTTGTCTCCTAAACTGAATGTTGGACTTTTATCAGAGAGTTTCAAAAGGACTTAAGTTGTAGGGTTGATTAACTCTTAAAGTGTCAATCAATAAGCTGCTGCAAATCCTTACATGTTGTTCGAGGTGACTTTATGTCTTAGCACCAGAAAAGTGCCATTGTCATCAAACCATGAACAAATAGCAACTTTATCATGAAAAATGTCAACCCAGGTGTGCATTAAAATCAGTCTTTCACTGTTTGTGGTTGTATGTGGATTAGACTCATGTGCATCATAGGACAGTGGAAGTGCAGCAGCTTCCTGCATTTAGGTCTCACATTTTTCTTCTTGTCTGTCTTCTTGATAGGCCTCATCGCAGCAGCTGAAATTTACGACCTCTGACTCCTGTGACAGGATCAAGGATGAGTTCCAGTTTCTTCAAGCACAATATCACAGGTGAACACATTGACATGCACTCACACAGTCACAAACAGATATATTGGCCTTACAAATGTATTTTTTCTACATGAAACTGAAACAGATTTTACAATTGATCTGTTGCTGTAATGACTTCATCTTGGCCAGAGGTTAGAGTTACTAGAGATTTTTTTTTATTATTTTGTGAAGTGATTGTGTTTGAGCTTTACCTGACTCCAAATCTAGCTAATATACATGAGTGTTGTAGGTGGAAAGATGCAGAAGTGACTGTAATAAACACATTCATTTTCTCATGATTTTCTCCATCTTCAAATGTCTTCAGATCAGACTCGGAGTAATAAAAAAGCTATTCTTCAAAATACATGGTGATAGCAGCACCATGCGTAGAGATTTAATTTCTTCTAGCAAATGCTTAACCCTTTAATGCTTGAATTTATTCAAAATTACATAAAAATACAAATTGTGTCTATGCTTTCAAACTGATTCTAAATTAAAACCTGCACTGTCCGTTCTGTCAATGAATGACTAAAAAACACTCACTTGGCAGCAGCTCAAGACAGGGCCTGGGAGGGAATATCGCATTTAAATTCCATATTCCACGAAAAATGATAAAAACCGGGACATTTTTATTAATCAAAGAAAGCCCTCCCGATGCTTCAGACAGAACGCACAAAGTAAACATGTTTGGGGAAAAGAGGACATTTGGTCACCTTAGTATATATAATTCAACTTCCCTGTGTGGTAGTTTAAGATGTAGTTTTATGCCAAGAAATTTAATAACAGTGTAGGCAACCCAACTGCAGCACCAATTGCTTAAACATTATTCTCTGAGTCGCACCTCAATCGGGCCAGTTTTCCCTTTGCTACTGATCTTTCTGTACTGCTTAAATGCTTCTACATTTCCAGAGGTATGAGATGCCTCCAAAGTCCTGACCTTCATCCATCTGTTTGATAGCTGTTCTTTAGAGGATTGTGCCACAGGGTCTGCATCTCAGTAAAAAAAAAAAAAAAAATCAACTTTCTGTAAGGAAAGGAGACTTTGAAGCCCATCTTCCTTCCGGAGCAGGTTGGTTTGTTCCTGTGTACATCTCCTCCCAGAACCTTCCACAGACTTGGCTCTCCCAGGTACAGGCACTCAAAGGCACATGAAAGCCCAGTGTATTGTGTGTAAAATCCCTGCTGTGGTCTGATCGCTCCTGTTATGCAGAGGATTCTGAAGCTGCAATAACGCCCTTCGTATCTTCTTCCTTGCCTTTGCTTTTGTTATTCCCATAACAGCGAGCAGCACCGTTTAACCCTCTTCAGAGAGTGAGGGTGCAGTTAAAAGAATGCCTCTTTTGTCTCAGCATACAGAACATGCATACAGTGCCTATTGACTCAGGAGCAGGGATGGGGTGGGGGGTCTTGGGAGCCACAAACGAAGCTTTGTAGCGCTCTGCTGCTGCGCTTTGCTTGTCTGTTGCTGAAGACTAAAAGGCAAATGTACCGCAGGCGTTCCCCTGGGTATAGTACGAAGCATTGTAGCTGTCGTTGTCTTTCTCTTTTCTCTTCTCCCCCACCCCCTCGACTCTTCCTGCCCCCCTGCCGCCTCTCCCCTCCCCAATTTCACGTGCATAAATAGATCAGGGAATACATAAATCAAAATAAAGATGACAGCAGGAGCGATTTAGAGACGGAAGAAGCGGCAATAAAACTCCATCAAAGTGTCGTTTGACAACGCCGGTGCAGACCCTGGGGCTGCTGAGCAGCAATCAGAGGAGGCACAGAGCCAATCCATGGCAGGCTGGCAGAGAGGACGCCGGTTGTCATGACAACTTGTTATACGGCCTGCGCGCATAAGTGGGGATAGCAGAAAGATTTTTATGTAGGTGTCAAAGGGAGCATTTTGAGAAAGTGGACACTGCTTGTTCGCACACTTCAAAAGGCAAAAGTACATCATTATCAGTAACACTAAATACAGGAGTGGATCCAAGCCCCGTTTCAGTGTTTTTAGGCTTATCATTGTCTGCCATGACATGAGCATTAATTTATGATGTGAACCAACATTTTATTCACATTCACCAGTAAACACCTCAACTATCCTTGAATTGTTTTAGTAGTCTGGAGTTTTGTTCACCCCTGCATTTTAGTTTATCAGATGTGTGGCCTTCAGATTTTTGGATCGTAAAAATTGACATCATTCTAAGATTCTTAGTGATGACTTTATTATCTTGCTTCGTTTTAAATGAATAAACTCTTAAAGCAGTGAACTCGTAAACGCACTTACCAAACCAGATTTGAATTCCTCTGCTGTCAATGGGTACCAGTTCTCAACAGCCTCTAGGTTCTGCTGCTTTGGGTTCAGCCGTTCTTAAAAGCACATACAATTGCAAACCTTAATGTGGGAAATAACTATCATACTTTTTAGATACTTGTCTTTTAGCCCAAAAAGAAAGCGGGCAACTTCCCAAACATTGTAATTTAAAAGAAGAGAAACAAAATCTAACAAAATACACTTTAAGAATTAGACAGTGCTGTTATGTATCATTAGGATTAAATAATAGAATTAACTAAACTGGCAAACTACATGTGTAATAAAATAAAACAATTCATGACACTGCAGTAATTCAATGCTGTTCTGACTTTAAATGATCATCCTTTCCTGACTTCTTACTTCTGACATGCACCTCATAACTTGTTTAATGTGGTGTCCTAATGTACATAACTATATAATTATAGGTGTGTGTTGTTGTTGTTTTTTTCAGAAAGAAAATAATTCTTAGAACTGAATGCAAGCTCAGGCAAAATGTTGAACTGGAACTTCAGCATTGCAAGGCAAACATGTTTGCTTCTAAATATTTTCTATCCCTAATGACAAATTCAGATTTTGAGAAAAGAATAAAGCAGTTGACTAAATTTGGAATAACAGAGGCTGGTGTGATTATTATAGGAGCAGCACAGTGCGGTGTGTATGAATGAGCGCACATCATTGGCTGAGTGCAACACGATGTTCAGTCTGCCAGTTAAGACTATTTATGATGCAGACTCAGCCAGTGCTCTCTGTAATCGAGCTGTCATTCGTGTAGACAGCTGAGAAGAACATCCCAGCATAAATATACACGCCATCAAGCTCGCTGCAAACTTATCTCGAATCTAAACCTTTCCACCATGTCTCCGCATATTTGGTTAAGCCTTACCAATAACTTGGAATAAATGATGCCCTCTGAGACTGGCAGGTTTTAACTGGATGCTTCAGTCAGACACCATGTAGGGACTGTTTTTGTCATTTTTATTTGACAATGAGGCTGACTTGTTGACGTGTTTCCCTTTGTCACGCCGCCTCATATGACAACAGCGTTGACATGATTGCAGTTAATGGCTGTCACTGGGTCTGGGTTACAGGGAATGCTATAACACCACTCTCAGGCGTTGTACTTCATTGCCTCTTCCCTCCAGAAGGAAACGTATTTTATTCTGAGCTAGATCCTGGTGTTCAAGACAGGTTTATCTCAGAAAATCAGAACTAGTTCAACCCTCTCCTGCCAATCAGCACCTGTCATCCATAGTGAAATGCTGCCACTGACTTCTGAAGGGGACGACGATGATGATGAGAGTGGCAAAGATGATCCAGATTATTTGGGTGAAGGAGATGATGAAAATGCATTGGTAATGATGAAAATGAAGGAGGAGGTTTTAGTGATGATGGAAGTAATGAGAGTGGTGAAAGAAAGTGAAATAGGTAATGATGATGAAGGGGGTTTGAAAAGTCACCTGGTGTCAGCACTTCAGAAGAACGTCTGTCGAGCTGAATAACAAGCTGACTTTGTTCCCCTCTCTCTCCCTCTCTTTTCCCAGTTTGAAGCTTGAATGTGACAAGTTAGCGAGTGAGAAGTCAGAGATGCAGCGCCATTATATTATGGTAAGTTAACCTAAGCATAAGTATTCCAGTATTTTTTTTTATTTAACCTTTATTTTATCAGGGTAAAAATAAAACATTTAGCCCTCCAGGATAAAAAAACAACTATCTTTCAAGACAATCCTAGCTATGAAGCAGCAACAAATAATGCAAAAAAAAATTATAAACGGTTAAAAGAAAATGTCAAGCTATAGAAAACAGGTTCAGGACATGGAATCGGGCTCAAAAACTTTTAGGTTAGATTTAAAAACACTAAATTAGATGAGTTCAGTCAAACAAGTACCATAAAGAAAGAGCAGAGTGAATGAAAGCCTTCTTCCCCAATTCAGTCTGAGTCATAAGCGTCAACATTTCTCAGTGAAATTGCGGTACAAACATATTCCGGTAGGAGTCCAAGTAGATTTTGATTATTGAGTTTTGTCAATTGGTGACCCTTAGTCTGGTTCACTTAGTTTTCCTGCTTTGGCAACTTTTGATGGCTTTTGACCATTTAAGAACGAAACTTTGACCAACATTTTTGCAGTCACGGCTTATATTTTGTCAATTTAAAAAAAAAATCCTTTTACACCCATCTTTTTATTTTTTAGATTTACCAATGTCAGCCCTTATGGTTAAAAAAAAAAAGCAGTCTCTGGCAGATGGCATTGTTGAGATAATCAACATTTTTAGGTTCAGATGAAAATGTGTTTGTATTTGTGGGTAAGTTGTTTCCAACTCCTTTCATTTCCACCGAGTCCATCTCCTCCTGCCTTCGTCTTTCTGCTCACACGTTTACACACAAACAAAGATGTGCTTGCTTGCTCTCTGCTCCACCTTGGGGCTAATCTCATTGTTGCTAGCCATAGCTGTGTTGCCGTCTGATGTTTTGCCTCTAATTGATCCTCTGACTACCTTTAATCTCATCTAATCTGTGCTGCCGCACTGCTCTCTCCGTCATCAGCAGGCCAACAGAGAGACACAAAATGCAGACGCAATTGCTGTGCGTCTCTTTCAGGCACATAGTTTATTACACACACTCATCATCAGCCTCTCGTACAGAACATATAGGTTTGAAAACTAACAATAATTCTCAAATTTAAAAAAAAAGGTCTTTTTGTAGTGTTTTTAAATTGCATTTTGTATTGCACTTTGTATGATTCATAACTTTAGGTAATTTATTATAGTTAAATATTTCAAGCATTTAGAGGGCTTGTAGAAAGGCATTTACCCCAATTACCCAAGTTTCTATTTTAATGGTCAGGAAAATGTTCTGCTGAATGCTTCCTGGCCCACAGGCTGATGATATCTATACAAAGTAATGGGAGGAAAATAGTTTTTTCATCAATGTTCGGTATTTGCACTTATATGTTTGTGGTGCTCTGTGGGATGAAATACAACTTGCAGCTGCCTCTTGTGATGAATCAGAGCGGATTCTGCACAAACATGTTAACAATTTATTTGTGTGTAAGCAGATCAAAGAAGATGACTCTGAATTTTTGCAGTTTGATGGGGTTTTTTATTGGTTTGAATAGTACCATATAACAGCTTGGCAAAAGTGGATCCAGGTCCCTTGGAATAAAAACAAGCTCATAATAAATATATTTTGGTGGGAAACACACAGCGACATATTTGAACACAAGTTTAGCTTGATGGGGGACTTCTAGCTGCAGTATGGTAATCTATAAACTTTTAGAATGAATGATTAATGGCAGAAAAAACAATGGGGTGATTATGAACAATAAAAAGCTGAGCTTTAATTATCTCACAATGATTATATTCTATGGCACAAAAAGCCATCCAGTGGTGTGCAGAGCTTCCACAGGTTCTAATGCCCATCAGCAGCTTTGGAGTCTGAACGAAAAATGTATTTATGGCACAAATGAACAACCTTTGCAGGAATGTGTATGGTTGTATGTATCCCGAGTTGTAGCCATCATTCTTATTTGTTGCTCAAAATGTTTCTGTAAAATTAAACTGCAAATGGAATATTTCAGAACCCCATACATGCACACGCCCACACACCCAAACACACCTTCAATCCATCAGTGGCAGGCCCGTTCTTGTATCCCCACAACCACCTCCCCTCTTCTGCTCTAATAGCATATCAGGTTGCCCCACTCCCCCGGCCAGTGGCAGCACCTCCATTTCCCCAGTGCTGTAATTACTTTAGGGAGTTTCCGCGTGGGCAGCTACGCAGAATGGCGTGTGCGTGTGTGTGTGTGTGTTTCTGTTTATAAGGATTAGTGTGTGTGTGCGCTCTTGCATTCGTGCACAAGACCCTGTCAGCATGAGATTGCACTGAAAACATCGATGCATGTGTGAAAGAGCAATTGAGGTACATCAATGTGTGTGTCTGCGTGAGTGAGGGAAGCGTGTTGTTTGTTTTCCAGTGACAGAAGCAGACCCCTGCAGACAGAGTGGGTGATTAACAGGGTTGACGCCTGGAAGGTGGCCCTCTCATTAACAGGGAACGCACATACACACGTTCACACAAAGGAGGCTCTTTTTCTGCTGTCTCCTTTTCTTTCTCTGTTCCTTTATTTCTCTTGTTTAAATATGTTTGTAGCATCCAATTCTTTGATATAGAACATTAAGATTTCAAATATGTCATCTTGAGTTCAGCATACTTTGTGGTGAAACAGCCCTTGGTCGGATATTAACTCTAAAATTATATATTCACTTTAAACTAATGATGCCTCTGTCTACTTTTTGTCCCATCTACCAACCAGCCATTTAGGAACAAGCATTGACTGATACCAAGGTCTTGTCTAGTACATCCTCAAAAGCAATGCCACACATGAAAAAATTGGGAAACTTTATGAAAATTTGTGTGTTTTAAAATATTTGGACAGAATAAACACTATAAAATGAAGAAAAGACCCTTCTGTCAAGACAGTTCTGCCATGAGATAAATTATGACACCTCCACATTTATTACCATGTAAATATCTAATTGCCCACAGGTGCATCACGCCAGTTGTCAAAGATAAGAACATTGTTACTTCAAATCTCATTCATAATAATGTGTAAGTGTGAACGTCATAGTGAGATCAAACGAGCTGTCTGCCTCCAGAAAGAATGTTGTGATGGTTTGAGTCTGGCAAGAGATTTCAAAAGGTTACAATACAATTTAAAGTTAGTCTTTCCTCTGTGCGTAAAACTGTCTCCTAGCGGAGGACAGTCTATGTAACTACCAATAAGTCCGTCTGGCCATTTAATCAAGTTAACCCTGAAAGCAGACTGCAAGATGCTAAGAAAAGCCTCCAGTCAGACTCTTGCCACAGATGATGTGGAAAGACTCTCCACTGTTTTTGAGGTGTGGAAGGAGAAGATCTTTGCTCTTTAAGGAAAACATGAAGGCCCGATTGAATCTTGTTAGAATCAGCACAAAGAGTAGGACATGTGGGATAAGTTACACTAAAATTGAATTATTTGAACATCAGAACAGACAACATTTTAATACATCATTCCAGGAAAAATACCTTCTACCAACTGTGAATCAAAGTGCTAGAAGAGTTCTGGATGAAGCTGCTTTGCTGGAGTAGTAGCAGCCCAGCTCAACATCCTAAAATCCATCACAATCGTGTGTTGAGAGTGCATTTGAGGATGAAAAATACAAATAGAGCCAGAACCTGCATCCTGAAAGAAAAGTAATCCACAGGAAATCCACAGACGATTGGCTAAGAATTAAGAAATGATTCAGCTCTTGACTGAATTAAAGTGCAGCTCTTTATCCTCTTGAGATGCTGTGAAGTGGTTTGAAATGACTGTACATGGAGGACAGTGAGGAGTGGGACAAACTTACTTCACAATAATGTCACAGGCTGCTAAATTGCTATTATATTAATCTCACTGAAGTTACTACTAGCTGATACAATTTCAAATGATTAAGCAATTGTTTTGAATAACTTTCCTGCCAGTTTCTTAACAGTTACAAGTTACTTGCATGTGTAATTTGACAAACTGTACTGGACTATAATCCTTTTTATTATTCTTCAGGCATTCCTCCAACCATTCCAACTTTTCTGAGCAGTTATTGTAAATAATAGGATCATAATTATTGAACTGCAGGAATGTAAGTGCATAGCTTTCAGAGAACTTAGACAGTAGACTCTAACAAATGAGTTGTACATTTGGAATTCAAATTTACAATAACTACAAACTTGATCTGCAACAAGCAATCACTGAAGTTTGATTTCATGTGCAAAGATCACCTGATTTTCTTTAAGTGCCTGTTTATTTTTAAAGTTGTTTTTATTTTTTTGCTTTCTCTGTAGTACTACGAGATGTCCTACGGGCTGAACATCGAGATGCACAAACAGGTATGGTTATTTTAAATCTTAATTGGCTTTTGCATTAAATATGTTGCCATTATTTTATGAAATATGTTACCTGCATGAGTATATGTATATGTATATTTTGTGTACCAGGATGCCTCCATTTTTCCAAATCCATTTAATTTGCTGCAAAATAAATGCTGGTGTCACTATTTAAATGTTTTTTTAAGTCTGTTAAAACACCTGAAGCAAACTAATTGGAGCAACAAGCATCAATAGAAATCAGTAAGCTGGGAGTCATGGCATTTCTCCACTATCACAATCATTTTCTGCAGAAATATTAGTTTGGTGGACGCCTTTAGAACTATAGTTGGTGCTTGATTTAGGCTGGAAGGAAGGAGAGGATTATGTTTACGTATCGGTTTATTTGGTTCAAACTGGAGGAGTAATTTATGCTCAGCCTGTAGGTGGGAGAGAGCGATTGGCCTCTGAAGGGCCAGGCCTTATCGGTGACCTCGTCTCCAGCTGCACACACACAAACACTCGCAATCCCTATGACTGATGGTGCACACTGACAAGCTTATTGGCAGAAGCCAGCACGCTTTGACAAATGGACTCGCACACACAGAGAAAGTAGCAGCTTCCATGATTTAAAGAGCTTCACATTTATGCACCCACACACTCTCAGACGCTGGAAGCCCAAGACGGCCACTGTGATGCATGCAGGTCACATGCACAAACACGTACACACTCAAAGCTGTGTTTGTGCTTGGTTAAAATTCACAAACACAAGTTGGGTGGAGCATTTTGTGTTTGTGCATGTTCCCATCAGGTGTTTTTTGTGCATGTGGCATTGTATATTTGTTCTTGCACTTTTGTATTAGCTATCCAAAATATATATTAAAAAGTAGTAAAAGTCAGTATGTAGGTTGAGACTGCAAGTACAAGTTATAGTGTGCGTGTGTCAGAAAGTGTGCCCTCTTTCATTGGTGCCTCAATTTATGTGTGTATTTCTGGCACGTGTTCAGGAATAACTGTGTGCTATTGTGGTTCTGTGCCCCTGTGTGTGTGCGTAGTTCCTTTGTGCCCAGTGTGAGTGGGTGCAGCGAATGGCTAGTTCCATTAGAGCGTTGAAATTGAAGGGGATGTGTGGAAACGAGTGTCGAGGAGCATTCATGTCTGGGCCTATTGTGCAGAGCCAGTCTCCCCTCTCCTTCTCCTCCTCCTCCTCGTTTTCCTCTCTCCACCGCCATCTCTATTTCCCTCTTTTTCTTTCTTTCTCACACATTGTGAGTTGCCCACAGTTGCGCCCTCTCGATCACTTCTCAATTCAGAATATGCCTCTTCACTCTTTTTGCTTTTTTCGCTCTCGTCTCTCATTTTCATTTTCTCTTCGAGAGAAAAGGCTAGACTGAGCTAGAAATGAAAATGAGACTTTGGTAGAAATAAATAAACTATATATATATTTATACATATATATATATATATATATATATATATATATATATATAATATATTTTTGATACTCATTTGATTTACTACTTTATTCCGTGGATCAAATGTCTGAGACACATATTTCTTTTGTGGTATTTGATTGCTCCAAAGTGTGGACTTAACTGGGGAAAGGAGAAATCAGTTTTTCTGCTCCTCCTCTTAAAATACTTTACAAACTGAACTAAAATGATCAATTACTTTATTAAGTTGAATGTATTATACATGGTTTTACGTTTAAAAACAAAATTAGTCTTTGAAAGGTCGGTTAGAAAATGGAAATTAAAATATTTAGTTGGATCCTTCTGGAAGTGCATTGTATGATTGTATATGTCAAAGCATGTAGACAAAGGAAAGTGTCTTTACAATATTCAGATCAGAAAAGTATAGTAATGCCTCATCGAATGCAGTAAATTTGAAAATCTTTATGTAAACTATTCGACATGCATCTGTTTTGAATTTAGCTGTAGTATTTATAATAGCTGAGAAGGGATGAATCATTTGGAAATTTCTTTTTCTAAAAAAAAAAGATAATGTGTCATGTATACACTTCCATCTGGCAGGAAATAGTCCCACATGGTTCAAATACTGAAGGTCGTCCGAAGACAAAACCAGAACGCAGAGGAAGTCTGTGTAGTGTTACAGTTGTCCGGGCTGCCTTCCACACTTCCTTTAAGCACATTTTAAATCAATTTGAGCATATTTTTCACTCTTCTTCAAGTTCAGTATTACAAAAGATGAAATCACTCTGGATGACTATAAGCACAGCGATCAACAGAAGCAGATTCAACCACTGTCGCACTATGAGCAGCAAATTTTTCATGCTTTGATTGTATATTGTCCAGTTTTTTGTGTAAGACCCATAGTTTTTTTTTAGTAATTAAGTGCTCTAATAGTGCTTAGGGAAAGCAAGAAATATGTAATTCAATAAAAAGTAGCAGTTGTAAAGAAATATCTGAAGGAGAGACCCACTGGGAATAGAGATGATGGCAAGTTGGATCAAAAATACTGAAGCTTGGCAGGAAAAAAACCCAAGATAGCACAAAGGGCACTGAAAAGAGGAAGCTCCATAGATGGCACAGAGCGAGTCCCGCAGAGACATTTTAGAGATGTCAGGGAGATTGTACGTGTAATGACGAGCAGGATAGGAATCGAGTTCTTGATGGGGAGCTACGCTCTGCATGCCTAATGATTGTTAGGAGGCCCTCTCTCTCCTCATCGCTCTATGAATTAAGCTCTAACACAATTACTGCTGCTTTGCATATCTCAGACGGATTGGGTGATTACCAACTAAATGTGATAACAGACCTGCATGTAAGAAAGAAGGGTGTGCACAAGGTAAAAGAATCTGTGCGCCCGCATCTGTGACTGTTGTTTTGCGTTCATGTGTCTTAATTGCCCACATATCCACAATTTCTGGGCGAGGAATGTTGAGTACCTGCAGTATAATTAATGAGGTGAATGGGGGGAGGAGGTGAAATGTCTGTTGTATTAATAGATATGAGATGTTGGAGATATTTTTCCATGTTTGGGAAGGTGGTATCAGATGTTTCCCATACTAATAAGTATGTGAGTGTGTTTTCTTAAAAGGCAGTTTACATTTAATCAGGAGATCAAGTCATTGCACTGCTTGTATTTTGTGTTTTACTTTTCAACAAAACACACTGAAGGATCGAACCAAATCCAAAGTTGATCTACAACCAAGTAATCAGTTATTTGGTCAATATTTCAGAAAAGTGTCAAGTTTGGATCGTCTTCAGTTGTAATTCAAGAGCTGCACCTAAAATGTGAAGTCCATCCAAAAGTAGGAGTTGTCATACGTTAATGTTTTATTGTTACTTTTAGATTTATGTTCAGTTTTTTTTAGGGTTGGCTTATTGTTTTGACATAAGGTAGTTTAATCAGGAAGTAAAGAACATTTCGCTTAATCTTCTTTTGCAATCCTACACTTTCTTGTGCAGCATGTTTGTTTAAGGACATTATTCACACTAGCAGTTTTGTAGGTTTATTAGAAACTTCCATTTTTATTAAAATTATTAAAAGTCTACACCAGATCTCAGTACTTTATAGTTTAACATTTGTACTCTTTAGTTTAGTAAATGTGTATTTTGTCAATCCTCCGTTTGAAGGAATCAGTTATCTAATATCGACTTAATGACTGATACAACTTCTAATAGTGCTAGAATGTTTTTGGCGTGGCTAGATGTTAAAGGATTTGGCTGAGCTAAAGTAGAATTATTGCCACTCTCCACATTGTTCTTTCAGTAGTAAACCAATCCTTTGTGTTACATTTATCTTTTTATTATTGCATCACACTTGAGTATTTGCATTGCACTTCTGAGGTGTAAAGCATGTATAATTATGTAAATGTCATTCAGTTGTCGCCTATACATCTGATACTGCAGCTTACTTAGATAACCTGAACTGCTGCAGATTCTTTGGACTTGCATTGGAAGTGTAAAATTCTCAATGAGCCTATGATTATCTTATTTAACGTAATGCTATGTAAATGCCTTGTCTTTACTGATGAAGACTTAGAGTGACCTGCATGGCATGGAAGCTGAATTAATTCAGCTAATTGTCTGACTACTTGGAGATACTCATAAACTGTGGAGAACATTGAAATTTCAGTCTGAGATTTCCAGCTGATCATAAGTAATATCAGAGATAGGAGAGAATGTAATGGTAATTCAAGACAAATCTTAATCCAGCAGAAGCAGTTGTGACAAATACTAAATGTGTTTAGAAAGCAAGAGGTCTTTATTGATTAAAAATTGAAACTCAAAATCTAATGGCATTGTTACTTGGAGGTTTGTAACAATGCCAGTGGTACTTGCAACCAGTCTGCTTAGTTGTTTTTACTTTTAACCTAATGTTCTGCATTATTTTGGTTCTTTTTCTAGTTTATCCCGCTTTTCTTTAGCTGATCAGCCTTTAGTTTTGATTGCTACTTTGCCATTGAAGCAAATTTTATTTCTAACCAAAGTAGAGCAATGACAATGACTGAAAACCAACAGGAACATCTGACAGAAACTGAACCAGAAACTGTCTAAAGGGCAAATCATGTTTCAGGGTTATTTACGTGCGCGCCTCTATCATTATGTCAAAATCCCGTTTATGTAAACTGTGGTAAGAGAAAAAAGCAGCATTTCTAATAGGATAGTTGGTAAGCTGTCCTTTAGCCTCAGCTTGCATGCACCCACACAGTCTTTAATAATAGTCATAATTAAACACTCTAATTGGAAGCACCTGCATGAATGGATGCACAGAGGACTCGCACACATTTACCCTGCGGCAATGAGGGGGAAACCATGAGACAAATTTACTGGATTTAACTATTTATAAGCTTCTAGAACCCACCAAATATTTATTAATTTGTTTAAAGTTTTAAATTAATTTAGATTTTTGAAGACCTCCTCAATCCTATTGTTTAGTGAGATTATTTGAACCTTTTTAGTATCTGTCTCCTTAATGAGATTTCAGTCTGATTGCTCTGTGTGTCAACAGTCTCCAGTATTGGAACATTATATGATACATTGGTGAACACCCATGTCATTATTTTTATAGATTTTCATGCTCTTGTAAATAAATTACAAATGATTTAAATACAGTCATATAATTAGCAGACAGAATAACTGATTGACAGAATAATTGGACCATTGTCCTTTTAACCAACAGGCTGAAATAGTGAAGAGACTGAACGGGATCTGCGCACAAGTCCTCCCCTACCTGTCTCAGGAGGTAAGCGGCGCATCTCACACATACATACACACCGACGCACAGATACAAAGTCATCACCAACCCCCTGACCCGCAGTAATATTCCTTACATCCTGGAATGAGATCACCCTCATTCCCGCCTCATTATCTCCCCACCTCCATGACCCTTCACTCGGCATCCCACTCCTCTCCTCCCGTCATTCATCATCTTTGGCTTCCCGTGTTCACTTCCAACTCACTCTCCCTGTCACCCCGCCCCAGCCTCCTCACCTCGGCTCTCCTTTGCCATTTTTAATCTGTAACCTTCCTCCCACTTCTCTCCTCCCCCCACTTTATTTTTGACCTCCTCTTTCAGTTCTTGGCTTCCCTCAATTCTTCCGTTGTCTACCCCTTCTTCCCACTCTTCCTTTTGTGGGGGTGGGCTTGTGTGTGTGTGTGTGTCAGTGTAATAAATGGCTGTGTGATTCAGATAAGCCATGCTCTTATCTGCCCACCAGGGGGTTGACCTCCACCTATTAAAGCACACCAGTCAGCCATTCATTCACCAGTGTCACACTAGGCTTTTTGTGGATGCGTGTGTTTGTGTGTGTATATATGATTGAATGAATAGCTAAATGTCCAGAGGGGGAGGTGCATCACCAGGGAGGATTGTCAGGGAGTCTGTTGGGACTGTTGATATTGATCTAACCTCTTAACCTTTCTCTCCCCCTAAACTGACCTCCCCTTGTTTCTCTCTATCTGTTATTGTCCGTCTCACTTTCTCTGCTCCTCCCTCCACTCCTCCTCCACACCGCATCAACACAAACTCCGTCTGCAGCACCAGCAGCAGGTCCTGGCAGCCATAGAGAGGGCCAAGCAGGTCACCCCTCCAGAGATGAACTCCATCATCAGGGTAAGATACTCCAGTCGCTCAGACCCACCCAGGAGTGTGATATTGACTAGAAAAATGCAAACAATAAGCTGAGTGATCAGTTCTATCGTTTGATGGCTTATTTCCTTGTTATACTTCTGTTTTTTATTTTTACTTTACACACTTAAAAACGCTTATGCTCCTCTCATCACAGCAGCCTGATGATAAATGCTAGTGCAGCTCAGCCTTTTATACTTTATGGATAATGGCTGCATTCTCAGGAGGGAACTGAGACTCAATAGTTGGTGGGCTGCCATAAGGTTGGTTTTGTAAAAGTTTCTTCATGTTTTTATTTTTTTTCCTCCTGGGGAGAACAACCAAGTAAAAACTCGCTAAGAATAAGAATACATTTAATTCAAAGTTATCCATAGCCCTGGCAGTTTTCAATTTAAAGTAATATTTTGATTTAAAAAAGAAATTGATGTTAACCTTTTGTAGTGACCCAGACAGAGACAGAGACTTGACTGAGAGTCTAGGGAGCTAAATATGAAGGTAATGGCAAGGAGACCTTCCAACCTTATTACTAAAACTTATCGCTAAAGATAAATGATCAAAATACCAGTGAAAACATGTAAGAATCTTATTGAAAAGTTTATTTAAAAATTTTTTTTTCTTAAAATATTAATTTTTCAAAATTGAAACATTTTGAAAAATATCTGCTTTCCTATCAGAAACAGACTACTTGGTTGATTGAAAACAATTTTACATCTAAATTCTCCAGAAAAAATAAGATTGTTGGCTTAGATATAATGAAATTGTTTGAGGGAAATGAAATTTTCACTTGAAGAAGACGATATCTAGCAATAAATAAAAAATGTGCTGTCAAAATTACCACTGCCGGCAGGCGAAGATGGAACATTCTTGGTGGAGATCAATTTTTATTTAGTGCTTCATGCTTCAGATGTAGGTGTTGGATAAGAACAAAGCTCTGACATGGGATCTGTCTGGCAAGAATGTTGAAATTTGTGGACTATTTTCTGCATGTGAGGATAAGACTTGTGCTTAATAGGGTTGCACTCTGTGTAGCAATTTCTAGATGATCACAGCAACACAATATGCGTGAGGCGAAAAGCTCACTGTTCTGCATTAAATGTTAGCTAATTATGATTCAGACTCTTTATGCCTGTAATGAATCTTTTGGCAGTTGTTGTTTAATGCAGCATAAATAGTTTTATAAGGTACAGAAGGAGTAGTAATGGTCAGGTCATTAAGAAACTACAATTAAGTTGTTTCAATCCCAAAACCACAGATATCACCCACAAGCAACTTTCTCAATCAAACATTGTTGTTGTGATGGAAATCATGGACTTTTTTTCCCAGTAGATTGACAGAATATTAATTATCTGAGAGCTATGTTTGCTATGAACGCAAAGCAGAAAGATTTTGCACAAACTGCAGTTTACCGGCCATCACTGATTGCAAAAGGGGAACAAAGGGGGACAGTGGCTGATTTTCAGACCTTTGTGGAGGTAGATGAGATCGGTGGATAACATTTGTTTCACATGTAGGTATTGGCAAATCACACAAAATCATTAAAATCAGTGCCAATTTATCACTGCACCTATATTTTTTACATTTTATTTCTCAGAATATTGCATTTGTTCCTAATATCATGCATCCATGCTGCTTTCTTGTATCACAGGATGGATTTACTGATGTATCACCGTACACAGCAGTCGTGTGCCACTAAATGGAAGCTACCTTATTTTATTATAGTCTGTAATTCCCCTGGTGAAGATACTGTGAGTCCTTGTGTGGTGTGCTCAGGCCTGTTTGTGATTGAAATATTTCATTTTGTCCTTTTTGAATGTAGTTCTCACCATTAATAGCTGAGAGTGCAGAGCGGTCTGTGATGTTTAAAGGCGACTCATGACAATGAGCTCACTGAATGTGTCTCACTGTGCCTGTCTCTGCAGACTAATGGAAATACACAGGCTTGGAAGTATTTCTATAAATAAAACTATGTTAATTGTGCCGTTCCTTTGTGTTCTGCTGCACTTGTTCTGTGTTTTTAGCTTTGATTCCGTTTGATTTTATTAAAAGCTGCCTCAGTTATCCACAGGTTGTGCGGCTGATCTTATGAATCCTACAATATCAGCACTTTTACCTTGAGACACGTAGCAGGGCCTTATTGAGCTTCTGCATCATGTTGTTTTTCATAACCTGCTTGTTTCTGTTTATTTGTGTTGGCTCTCACCCACCTGCTTGTGTTCCTTGTAGCAGCAGCTCCAGGCTCACCAGCTGTCCCAGCTTCAGGGCCTGGCCTTGCCCATGACCCCGCTGCCTCTGGGTCTGAGCCAGCCAACCCTGCCAGCCGTCACCACTTCCTCCGGTCTCTTCTCGCTGTCTTCTCTGCTGGCCTCCCAGGCCCAGCTGGCCAAGGAGGAGAAGGCTTCTCGTGACGGCGTGGACAGCCACCGTGAGGAGGACGGAGACAAGTCTGACTAGGTCTCGTCTCCATGCGGCTCTTTTATTATAGAGACATGAATTCCCAGATCTGTCCCTGCAGCCTCGCCCGTGGTTGTCCCCTTTTTGACCTTACTCAACATGGGGTTTCTTTCTTCAACGCAGCTTCAGCTTTAGACCCCTAACCTATCCCCTTCTGGGAAAAGCTTTGGCACTCATATTACAGTAACTAAATTAAAATAGTAGATTTTTTTATGTCTTCTGTTTTGGTTTAAGATGGACTTTTTTCTGTTCACTTTAGGGATAGCTTTTTTTCTTTCTTTTTTTCTGATTCATCATCTTTATACTTTAGTTTCTGCATTCTTCTTTAGTCCAGGTTATTTTCCTCCCACTCTGCTCCTCTAGTTTGGCAGGACTGATCCATCAGACTGCATAAATCCCTCAGCTGGTGTTGAAACAAGCAAGCTGTTTAACAAAGAGATCCATTACAAACATTAATACAGGTTTCTTCCAAAATCCAGTCACTTAAAATAAGGTCCAAGTCTTTTGCAAAATGTAACATTCATCTGATGTTGGGGGGGAAACAAGCCCCTTATTTCAATTATCTTAGTTGTTTCCTGACATTATGAGGGGTAGTGCTTTGTAAAAATATTGAAATCTCTTAAACTTTGTTTTACATTTTCTCATGTTACAGCCCCAGACATCAATGCCTCAAAATTAGTTCATAGTTGTGAAGTGGAAATAAAATGACACATGGCTTTTTTTTCTTTTTTTTATCTGAAAAGTATGGTGTGCATTTGTTTTCAGACCCCTCGTCTGTATTGCCTCTACACATAATGTAATGTAACTATTTGTACCTTCAGAACCCACCTGATCAGTGACACCTGTGGCACCTGTAGGTCATTTAATCTCTTTTAAAACAGAACATTAGTGAACGTACAGCGCCATGAAGACCAATGAACACAGCAGACGGGTCAGGGAGAAAGATGTAGGGAAGTTTAACTTTCAGTCTGAATTTATCTCACTTATGTAAAATAAGATTTTTTTTTTCTCCCAGGCGTATGCGAAATTGACTAAAATGTGTCATGAATATATTACATATTATTATTATATGATTATTCATATGATTATTCTTTATGCATTGCCTCAACCTGCGAAATGGTGTCAAATTGTCTCTAATGTGGTCCTTACTATATTTATGTAATAAATATCAGCTGGGAGTAATTAGAAACATAGACCACCTTGGCAACATTAACACCAGAACTGAATTAAGGCAAATTAAACTTAATAGTTTACATGGGAATAAAGCAAGGTTAGATTATAAAAACAGTTGTTTTTTTTTTACTTATGGGAAAATGTCTCGTTATAAGGGGAAAAAAACAACTAGTATTTACTTAAGACAAAACTAACTGTTTAGCAAGATGTAGAAGTTTGTTTTATTTCAAGCATACAAAAATATTTCTACTAGGAACTAGACAAAAATACGTTGTGAGATTTTGTGTTTCTTCGGTGACATGATTAATGTTGAGCTGTTTTGCAAAGAAAAATGGGCATGGTAATTCTCTCCACATGTGCAAAGCTGGTAGAGATGAATCCCAAAAGACTTGCAGACGTAATGGTAGTAAAATCTATTTCTATGAAGTATTAATTCAAGGTGATTGAAGGCAAATGCACAACTCACAATTTAGGATATGTAAAAAAACAAAAAAAACAAACTGTGCATCCTTTTCCTTGCACATAAAGATTTGGCTATGAAAAACATTTTAAGGAGTATTGATACCTTGGTAAGACTCTATACATTAGATTACCCACCCAGTACCTTAACCAAGAGGCATCATCAACCAGAGCTGTGGTAACTTAAACTGCAACCGAAACAACTGAAACCACCTCAATTCTCTGCTCCTCTGTCAGCTTTTTTTCATATTTAATGTGCACTTATATTGGAGCAGACACTAAGGGGAGGGAGTGTGGTGTGTGTTTGACAGCAGAGGGCAGCGCACGCCTTTGAACAATCCTCCTATGAACCAAGGACAAGACAACGGCAGCATACAGGCCAAGTCTGATAGGGAATAGTTTATTTATTAGCTCTGAGCATCCAGTTCATGTACTTATTGTACATGTTGCTCTCTAAATGATCTAATTATGAAAACAGAGTCGTAAATAATCTGTTCTCTCAGATTAAACCTCAAGGTGAAAGGATGTTCATGAGCTTTAAAACAAAAAGCTATGGTATGTTTACTGCCTGCCACGTAATGCAAGCGAGTGGCAACTTAACATCATTGTTCAGTACAAAGTGTCGCATAGTGAGGAGATATTTTGTTGCAATTTACTGATCACCTTAATACCCTTAGCACAAGAAACGGTAAAGTAACAGCCAGACTAAAAAAAATATAAAGGCCATAATAAATTATTTCAGAACGTTTTACTGCCGTTGTGAGAAACATCTTGTACGGTTCAACGTAAAAGCAAACCCACATGTTTTAAATTGCAGGTGCGTTCTCTAAGATACAAAAGCATGGTTGAGTAAGTGTGCACCTTTTGCTGAAGCATCGGTTGGATCCAGCTTAGCAATGTGTCTTTGGCAGGAGTCTTTCAACAGGCCAGATTTTAACTTAGCAAGAGTTTCCTCCACCTTGCAAAACTCTTCTATACGATTCTTTGAGAAGTTCTTTTCCACAGCCGTCTTCAGGTTACCCTTAAGATTTTTTTTTTTTTTGCCTGATTTAGTTTCAGATGCTGTCTAGGTTATTCAAAAACATGTTTTCTTGTGGTGAAGTCCTTGTCTTGGTAATTTAGATGTAAGCTCTTTCTCAGTGATATTTTATCTTCAGCCTTCAGGCCGATGTTGGAAGGCTTTGGCTCAAAGCTGAGTGGTATTTTTAACTGTTCAAAATTTCATATGCCTTGACAAATCTAGTCAGAAGAAAGGTGAACCAGAGCATGAGGCACCATGGTTCACTGTTGACACAGTGATCTTTTGGTGATGTACAGTTTTGGGGTATTTTGCCAAAATGGAGTTGTGGCCCAGAAATTTTGTTCTACCAGACTCTTTTGGTCTTGCAGACAAAATCCCAGTAGATTTTGGGAGATTTCATCCAGACTTGGATGTTTTTCTTTGTTCTGGCTTGCAACCCATCTTCTTAGTTACCTAAAGCACAACAGATATTTACTGAAGTTCCTGTAGCTTAACTGGTGTTACTGACCCGGTCCCTGGCCAGTTTCAAAACACACAACTAACTTTTTAGAAATGTAAGCAGCATATTTTCTAAAGTCTTCATCAGACCTAGGTGCATTTGTCATTCGTTTGGGTTTTTCTTTTTTTGCATTCTTCTCCTGACTGATACCTTTATTGAATTGCACATTTTTGATTCTCTGTATCTGTGCTGAAAATAGCAGCTTTAGCTTGAGGATTCAAACTAGCAGAATATTCCAATGAAACCTTTTTTGGTGTAAACAAATCGACTGTAATTTATGATGGCTGTGTATTGGTTTAAGGGTCTGCACATCTGGACAAGCAGTTTATTTTTTAGTTTGAGTTTTATTCTGGAAAAAGGCATTTTTCAGTTGAATTGGATATGATATATGTTGCATTAAAACATTTTTAAATGATTTATGCTGTCATGTTGTTTTACATCCCAAAAAAACAGATTTTTGGCAAAGCGTAGACTTTTGATATTTGCCGTATGCTCGTCCTTTTTTTTAAAACCTCTTTTATATAGGGTCATTTGAATGCAGTGTTGGTGTTACAACCCAAGTATATATGCCGAGTGAATTCACACTCACTTGAGAAAAGTCTAATCAGGAAACAATAGTGTGTGCATAAATTGTTGCTGTGTAAGGTTGTTGCACTTAACCCCAGGCCACAGTTATAAATATTGGCTTTCCCAGGAGGTTTTAAGAGTTAAACTCAAACACTTCATACACATCTGAATTTTCAGAAAGGTTTGGCTCAGTGGTAGCTGGACCCCAGAAATAAGGACCTCAGTTGTAACAACTGAAAATGTAGTTGAGCTTTGCAGAAACACACACACTTCCCTTTGTTCTAGTAGCTGAATGGCTTGACCAGTCACTGTCTTTACAGAAGCCACAATATGGTTTCTGGTAAGATTACTGAACGCATTTTCCACAAAAATGGAGAATCATTTGGACATTTCATCCAGTAAAAAGGGTGACAATTGACTTATTTGAAAATCACATTGGATTTTCAAACAAGTCCTACAAAGTCTGAATGTCTCCAAGGGTAAACCTTTTCTTTAATTAAGCCTGCAGTTGTATATCTATGTATATACATAGCACATTGTGTATAAACAGGTGTACAGATCTAGTAGTCAGTGATAAACCAATCGAAACTTCTTCACACGCTTGTGAAATAAGCTTGCAGCAAGTGCTCACATGTTGCTTGTATCTTGCTACATCCTTCACTTGTCATAGTGATGCCCAGATGTGTAGACGGAAAGCGAAACACATCAATGCATGTCTGCAGGGAACAGATTGATTTTGTTCTAGTGGAGAGACTTTTTTTTTTTAAAGAAATTTTGTGATCAATGCACTTGATTTCCCCCCTCCCCATTTATTTCAAACTGTACTCAATATAACCTAGAAGGAGAACTTCAAAGCCTGTGTTATAATTAAATGAAATTCTATGTATATGTTCAAGTAGTCGGAGGTGCTTGCCTCTCTATACAGTTATACATAGAAAGCTTTATGTGTATATGGCTGCATCTTCTCTCGTCTGTCCTGAATGATTCTTGTGGTGTTGTTACAAAAACCGATGTGACACCTGAGGGGGAAAAAAACTGCAGTACATTCACCTTTTTTACCCTTTGAGCCCCCATCCCCATCTTCTTTTTTCATCCTCAGTCTCCCCTTTTTTCCTCCCCGACTTTCTTGCCCTCATAGAGTGAAACATTGTAAGCATTTTGAGCTTTGTAAAGGTCTTTTTTTTTTTAAATACTTATTTTGTGTATAATATAAAACAAAAAAGTGTGTACTTTGACAGAAAACAACGTGTGTATGAAACCATAGCTTCATTTAAGCCAAAAAAAAAAGGAAAAAAAAAAGTGCAACAAAAATTTACTATAAATAATGAGATGTTCTGCAGTAAGGAAGGACTTCTGGTGCCTTACAAATAAAGTCAATCCAATCATAATAAAGTGTCAGTGGTTTCATTTAAGGCTGAAATCCTCCTATGGATGGAGTTATTTGTTTAAATGTACATTGTTGTTTCAGTTCATTGATATCAAATGATATCTTTTATTCAGGAAAAAAGATGTCCTAATTAGGGATGCACGATATTATCTGCTGAGATGAGCTGTAAAATTTAATATCGGACATCGGCCATTCCGTCAAAATAACTCGCCGATATAAATGGTGTTGTTTTTATATGACACTCAGGCATCATCAGTGACAGTACAATGTCAAATTTGCATTGTTTGAGTGTTACCAATGTCTCAGAGAGCAAATGTCCTAAATAAATTTAACATTAAACATAATCCAAGTTGAAAGTGTTTCATCATTTTCAACCTCATTATTAGCATTTGGTAGCAGGCTACTTTAACAAAGATAATGCAGTAATTTAATTCCCCAGTAGAGAAAGCCATATAGATTCAGTAAGTAGGTATAGGAAAAAATTTTGATATCGGTATCAGTTATTGGCCAAATGAGTTTTGGTATATCGGCATATCGGATATTGACCAAAAATCCAATATTGTGCATCCATTGACCTAATCACCTTTAACCCAGTGGCGCCCCAAGAATATTTTCAGTGGGGTGGCTGGACCGCACCAGCAAAACGCAGAGTGGCAAAATTTTTATTTTTTTTATTTTCTAATATTTATCTATTTATTTATTTTTTCCTAAATTTTTAACAGGTTTATTGCAGGGATAAACTCTTGTTTATCTCTTCACAATCAGAATCTGCACATTTGGAAAGCATCTGGTCGGCATTTCTAGTCTCTGTTGAGCTTGATGAGACCAAATAACCCGTCTTGGATCTCTGAGTCCACCTGATATTAGATCTGCGCTGTCGACGCCGTATACTTCATCTATTAACAGACATGATGGGGAGTCAGAACTTGAGCCTAACGAGGGTGGCTGCAGTTCACAGCCCGACCACCAGGAGGAAGTGTTGCTTTACGTTTGCCATGACCTGAAGGCAGCAGGTAATTACTGAGGTGTGTGTGTGTGTCACAGCAAAAATGAGGGCTTCCTGTTCTTTAAACTGCCCTGATGAGGATTTATCTATTCTGTGCTGCTCATACCCAGGATTGATGTGACATCTCAGAGACAATGGATCTCACGACCCGATCAGCACCTGCACATAATCACCACTTAGACCACTCTGCCTTCGGCCTTGAGACTGGGTTTGTTTCATTCACACACGTAAACACACACGTTTCCTCCTCTCACTGTTTGCCTTTTCTCTGTGTGTCCATGCAGCCAGATGTGTGTGTGAGAGATTGAGAAAACAGAGGAAGGCTTGTGAGCCCTCTGAGTTCCTGTGGTTGCAGCCCTTCCTCCTGTCTTTCTCCCTTCCTCTCTGTTTCTCTCTCCCCACAGACAGCTCTGGATCTGACACTTAAATAAATATGAAAGTGCCCTATTTTTCCTCTTTCTGTCTGAGGATTCACACACCACTCCTCACGAGCAGCAGCAGAGGAAGAGGAGGGAAGGTTTTCTCAACTGTCTTTCACAAAGCAAATTAGAGACTTGAATAAAGGCCACAAAACCTATAATGAATTAAAACTAATAATTATTTTTCCCGTTCTTATTCTATCCTTTTTTATGGAAAACAGCCTTAAGCACCAAAATGATGCCCTCATTTTTACCCCTAACCCATATTTTTCTCAGGGCAACAAAATATGGCTTTCAAGTCTGCAGAAGCTGAGATTTATCAGGGCCACACTAAAAATGAAGAAGCAGAACCTGCACTTCCAAATCCACTCAAAAATAAAAGTGTTTCCTCAGTTAACATGTCTTATTAGTGCAGTAACCACTGTAATGTTTGACATAGCTGCCAATTAACTCTTATAACAACATTATTATTAGAAACAATGAAGGGCAATAATAATTCATTGCCTGTTACTGTTAGGTTTGGAGTCTTCAGTGCCACATATATGCTCTAGGAGAAACCAGACTGAAAGCATCCGGAGGCAAATAAAAATGACCAAATAAAATAACAAATGACGTTTCAAAACAAAGATACCACAGAGAATTAATTTCCCTCCTAAACACCTGCAAATTACTCATATTAATTTATTAAACAAAAAGACTTAGTGACATAATTCAATCTGGATTGCCAGATTGAGATTGAGCTCAGTCAGCTCAATCTTCCCCATGTTGTGGTTTATACATGTACTGCTTTCTCCCTGAAGAACCTCTTCCTGCTTGTAGTTCTCCTCATTATGGATCACCAATGCTTTAATGTTTACAACTGAGTTGTCATCCGTCCTCTATGCTGCCCCTGGTGGCGAACTTACTTGTATCCCAGTCATGTTTTATTCTGTGCCTGCTGATCTCAAACAGGTGCACCAATTATTTAAGTTGTGGCAAATTATTACTATTCTGTGAGGTAAGACCTTCAATTACATTTTCAGTACTCTCAGACAATTAAGATATAAAACAAACCCAAAGTACGTTTGTCAGTAAAACAAATAAAAAGTAAAAAAAAAAAAAAATCAAACAAAACACAAAAAGTACCTATCAATCTGGTTGATAACGACAAATGATTGCACACATCATTTCTGTGTAGTTTAGACTCTTTGGAGTTGGAGCTTCTGTAGGTGTTGGTATACCTGGGCATTTATAACCGAAACCATTAATGTTTTTTTTTATATTGTATTACTACAATATAACATGTATATATTAGAATTACTACGTATTAAAATCATGAATTAAAGATCTGTTACAATTAGTTTTTATCTACATAGCACACAAGCAGGCCTTCTTGCATTTCCTCTGTCCTTCAGACAATAACTGCCTGTAATCTGCAGTCTGCACCAGAGTTGCACCTATTTTGCTCAATATGTGTTACATGCAGGCACCGGTTGTTTTTACAGCTTCTATAGCTTCAGCAGTCAGGCAGATCTTTTTTTTCTCTCTCTCACTAAATAAGAGAAGTGCAGCCGAGAGTGGCAGAGGAGAAAACATTGTCTTCTGCTGCAGTAAAGCCAAGCTGAGCTGTTATCTCCACAAAATCAGGTTCATAAGTAGACGGGACTTTTAGAGGGAACCTGAGATGTTTATGTAATCATTTATAAAAAGAGACAGTGGGAAAACTCTTCTGTAAGAGCAGATGAGCTAAAAATACGTAGTGATTTTCTTTTTTCTCTATTTGCTATTTTCGTCTAATTTACTTTCAAAATTTCAGATAAATAATTCATACATGGTATGGTATTTTTATCATTTGTGTGTCATATCCATTATCTGAGACATTTCTAACATTATTTTTATTTTACCGAAATAATAATAATGTGTGTTTTGTTAAGTGAAAACCAACCACTATCCACATGTGTGGGCAATAAAACATAGATTTTCACAAAGCATATCTAGGTTGAGTTGAGACTCTAATCTACCAGTTACCTACAAACACAGCTGCGTTTATGTACAACTTACCAGAAGAACTAATAATGTTTTAGCCTGTCTTAGGGCAAGTGTCAGAGTTTATTTGGTCACATTTTGGCCACTACCTGGATGATGTGGCAAGTCGTAGAGATAGGAGGAATATAACCCTCTAGATAAATGCTTCATCATTGGATTTTTTTTGTACTTATTTCACTTTTTTAAATCCATATGTAAAAATATCCCAACCTTGAAGCAAAACATCAGCCGATGTCTCAGTAGAAGTACTGTTTGAAGTACTCTCATTGAGAGTCTTATTGGTGGTTTATTGCATTCGGATCAGTTTTAACTTCTTCCAGCTCTTTTTTAAATACTCATTTCTGGTACATTATAGAAACATCACCTATTAGACACATTGGTCCAGTTACTGTTCAGTGTGAATTAGATGGTAATTTATCTGATTCCCTCCTTCCTGTCTTAATGAAAACTTTGGTTGATTTGTTGCTGATGTTGACGTCTGAATATGCCAAACACAATATTCAAGCAGCAGATTAGACACGTTTTTGCTTCCTTTGTGCAGGACGAGACATTTGAGAGCAGGCAAAGCAGAGACCTGAATTAATGAAGCAAACACAATCATCTTTCAGGGCTTCAGCTTTATTAGAGGTAGTTTTCCGCATCTCAATGGGACCCAGCCTTCCAAATTCAGCAGCCTCCACCACTGGTGCAGTTTTCATAGCATTTGTAAAGAAGTTTGTGTTGCTTTCCTTCCCTTCTCTGCTCGACTCCCCCTGGCTCTTCGTTTTTATTTGGACCTCGCACTCGATGGTGAGCCCATCATTTCATTTGAGAAGGTTGATGTAGAAGAATAGGAGCCAACAGGTCTGAAAAGCACCTTATTGAAGATGCTGGTAAACTGGCAGGGTGTGCAGTGGTGATGGCATATCTGCACGGGGAAACAAGTCTGTGTGTTTGTAACGATGATGAGTCTGAGCAAAAAGATGGAGAGAAAGAGAGAGACAGAGACGGAGAGCAAGAAGCGTCTTGATTAATCATGATTGACTCATTCAGAGCCCACTCGTCTTTTCCCTCTCGCTCCCTCGCTCCGGCTCTCCTTTATGGCTTGATTACCGAGACGTAGTCTATCTCTCATTACCTCCCCTCCTCCGTCTCTCACTCTATTTCTCCATCTTTTCTCCTTTTCTCTCCATCTGACAGCTCCCTCCCACCCCACCTCCCACCCTGCTGCGCCAGTTTATTCACCCGTTCCCCCGGAAAGGAGGCTGTCAATCTCCATCTCCCGCATCTCCTCATCCATCCATCCATCATTGCCTACCTTCATCCATCACCATCACTCTCCTTCCTCTCTCTTTCCTCTTCTCCCTGTCTCATTTGCTCCTCTTTTTTCATTCTCACTTCACATTCATTTCCTCCCTTTCTTAATCTTCATTTTTCCTCCGTTGCGTTCCCAATGATCTGTCACTGTTGTCTTTCAGAGACGTGTCCGTCCATCTCTGCTGGCCTCAGCTGAAGCTGCCGGAGCCGTCCTTGTTGACATGCTGATGCACCTTGGGAAGCCGTCCATCCAGCGCTCTGACACTGAAACAGACAGAGAGCCAACAAATGAGAGCGTCCTAGTTTACGTATACATGAGTGATTTTATCTTTTGTCTCAAGTAGTGTGTCTTGAAAAAGTATTCACACCTCTTGAACTTTTTCACATTACATCATCATTTTTGAGAAGTTGAAAGATAAATTTATATACAGTATGTATATAAAAAGAAAAGTATATATTTCTGTTATTTATAGCTTTCTGCGAAAGAGTGATGTGGAGAAAGCCCAAAGAAGTTTTGTTTAAAGTTTGACAAAGACCAAAATACATTTTTTAGTCTACATTCAAAATGCTATATGTGGAGGAGAAACTACACACTATTCAGGGAGATGCATGGTAGTTTCAGCAACAAGATGTTGGAATGCTTTTCTTCACCAGGAACGGGGCAAACTGCCTCCCAGATGATGCCGCCCTGGGAGGTTGCCCATGTGGCCCATATGAGGAAAATCCTTGAAGAAGATTCATTCAGTGTGACGAATGGAAGCAAACATCGAAAGTATATTCTAGATGTGCAATGCTGCACGCTGTTCCACATCACTGACTCAGATTTTGATGAGCAGAAATTAACACCCCACTTTTTAGATTTTTGTTCATAAAGGACTTTGAAGACCTCTTCATCCCACTTCTGCTGCTTTGTGCTGGTCTATTGTATATGAATCCTGGTGAAATGCTGAAGGGGCCTGAATACTTTTGCAAGGCGATATAGCTGATGTTTGGTGTGTGATCGCTCTGTGTGCCGCAGGGATAGACTTTAACAGATTCATATGAGATACAACATTTCTCTTCTTTCTGACCTTCCACATATCATTCTTCTCTGTCTTCTGATATCTCCATCTTTTTTCTTTAAAAAAAAAAAACGCTTATAACCTTTGTCTCCTTTCTCATTTTCCATTCTCTTCATCTGCTCACCCAATTTCTTTTCTTTTCTTTCCTACTTTTTAGGTCTTTCATCTCCCATCCCCGTCTTCGTGTTTGACTCATAACCGCTCATGCCGAATCTCCATTACTCATCATCTATCTTTGTCTCCCCTCTACTCTGCTGAATGTCTCTTCAGCCCAACTGGTCCTTTTCTATCTCTGACAATGGTTTGATAAAAAAAAAACCCCAAAAACTCCCAGCTAAGTTGTCAAAGCTCTTTCCATTCTTACAGTCGCTACACCATGGAGAGACTGACGCCATGCATGATTTTAACTTTAGATGTGAAACTGTAGCTAAGAACCAATCAGCTTGTTTAGGTTACACCCTCTACACTTTTGCCACACCTGATAGTAATTCTTTACTCCGGTCTCCAATCGCAAATTAAGGAGGATATAAATTTGGCCCAGGAAGATGGCTGCCATTTTTTTTAGTTTTAGAGTTTCAATTGTGAATTAAAATCTTAACTGAAAGTGTTGAAATATTTGGTATCACAAAAAATAGTGTCACTCATTGACCACACTTTTTGCTTTCATTTGAATTTCATAGTGAAGATGTAAAAAAAAGTCATGAATTCCTAATTCAAAGTTCCTAATACCTATGATCAAGTCTTTCTGTATTAAAAAAAAGTTTAATGTTTATTTTATATAATTTGTTTGTGGATGTCAAGATATGTAGAACCTTTACTAAATATTTTTTCAATTTTGTTTTTTTTTTGTTTATGAAAAAATGACCAAAAAGTTAGGTTTTTTTGCTTATTTGTTTTTTTTTAAGTTATGCTTTCTGCAATAAAACAATATATTTTGAGGTTATGCTAGAACATAGCAGGCTGCACAATGGAGCAGTTGATAACACTGTTGAATTAGAGCAAAAAGGTTCTGGGTTTCAATCCGGTTTGTCATTAGGGAATTGGCTTTTCTCCTCGTTCATCTGTGGGTTCTCTCCTGGTACTCTGCTTTCCTCCCACTTTCCTGAAACATGATTGGTAGGTAGGTCTCTCTAAATTGCCCCTGGGTCTGTGTGAGCACAAATAGGTAGGTATATGAATTGGGGGAAAAAAAACAAAAACCCATAAAGACCCTTGTCTCCATTATGTGAGCTGTGCAATATTGCAAATGATAAAGTTGCAATAAGACAAAAAGGGGTTTCAATACTGGAGGACAGTACTTGCATACCTTTGGACATTCAGCATTGCTGTGTAGTACTTAGATGACAGAAAAAATACTGCCATGCCCTACTTCTTTGATTTCTTCTGCACGTCATCCTCCCTCCCCTCTGTCTTTCTCTGCAGTGTCTCTGCCCCCACAGGTAATGTTGTTCAGTGTCGAGCCCTCCCCTATGTGGTTAGTGGGCTGTTACCCAGCTGCCTCTGATATTTCCTGCCTGTCACTTCCAATCCTGGTGACGGTACCCCTAAAAAAAAAAAAGAACACACCTCATCTTTTTTCCAGCACACTGTAGTCCAGATAATAAGTCCAGCATAAATACATCAACTGATGGTTTTTACACACAAACCTGAAAAAATATGCAAACAAAAACACTTCAACACATGCTGACTGTCTTGTGTTTTTCATGTGTGTTCAGTTAGTAATTACACACACACACACACACACCCACACACACACACACAAAATACTGGCACAGCAGAAGAATCAACTCCCTAATGCTAAAAGCTACATTCATTTAGCATGAGCCTCCCCTCTCTTTTGCATCTCTCTTCATCTGCAACCTTCCATAGTCTTCCTCCTCCTCCACATCCTTTCTCCTCCTCTTCCCTATCTCTCTCCTCATCCTCCTCTTCCTCCTCCTCCTCCGAGCAGCTATATGGGAGAAACAAGGTTTTCCTCCATTCTGCCTGTTTCCTCTCCTCATTATTTTTCTCTATATTTAAGCAATTTCTCTTCCACGCCTTTTCCTAACATTTTACAAGAATAGACATAGTCAATAGCTGGGGCACTATAACATCTACTGCATCTAAATCCATTCATAATGCATCGTATATGCAGTGAGATTCCCTTCTGGTTGTCTAAACAGCAGAATGTCGGCTGAATCTAAAGATCCTCTTTAGTTTGCCAGCAGCTTTATCTTTACTTTCTAACCGAACCGATTTAGCAAATTCAAATATGATTAAGATAGTGGACTGTAATGTTTATTTGCAGCCTATTAACATATAAATAGTCCAGACTATCACAGTCAAATTCATTTTTTTCTAAATATACATTATCCAATATATAAAGATGCTTTTATCTGCCAATGTGTCTTTAAGTCTTACACATAACTGAGTCTTTCAGCTTAAACAGACACAAATGAAAGTTTACAAAAAATAAATAAGCTGTTCTCATATTATTGTAACCTATACAGATTATGCAGGTTTTACTGGTCTTGCATTCATATCCAGGAAGGATGTACTAGTCAAAAATTTACTATTCTAGGCCATCTTTCAAGTAGTAAAGCCAATAGCATAATAAATGTTTAAATATTGTTTTAAAATGTAATAATGGATTAAAACACTTTTCAATTTTGAGAGTTAAGTCTACAAGACTGAATATCTTGCAGGACCTTTAAAAGGTCATAAACTTGGGTAATTGAAGAAAAAATAGAAGCTATCCTGGATGCTTGGTGGAGAAATGTGAATCCTGGTCTGGGTTCTTTCTGCACGAAGTGTTCATGCCATGTCTACCTTTGCCAACACAGAGACAGAACCGCATAAACAAGGAAGCATTTTTCATTATGTACAACCTCTTTCCTTATTCATTTATTTTTGTCAAGTCCTAATTAACAGACTCACAGAGTAACAAATCATTTTATGCTTTTTTTTCTTTGAAGTTTCGCTCTTTGTTGCAGTAAGTAAATGTCACCGTAGGGTACATTTAAAACTAAGTGAAAAACAACAAAAACTAAAAAAAAAATAATTAAATAAATAAAATTCTCTTTGATCTTTCTGTAATATTTGTGTACAGCAACGTTGAATAGAAAAACGTAATAAAGAAAATGAACGACAACAGCAATCCAGTGAAACGGAGCAAATAAAAAAAAAAAATCTTCCCAATTAGAGAAGAGAAACCCTGAAAACACGCGATGATCTACAGCAGGTGTCCGGATTATCTCTGTGTTGAGGATGATTCCACTGAGGTGCCGTTGCTGTGATTGAGCATTGACGGTTCGCGGGTTCACGACCAGCCCGTCCCGTCTCGTCCATCACTCCAGCCTCGCAGACCCGTCTCACCTGTCCCGCGTGGCCCTGCTCTGTCTGCTCGCCTCTGTTGTTTCTGGAAAGCACTTTCATCCTGATCCTCATCACTAATTCATCCGCTTACAACCTCCATCCATCAGCGCTAGATCAAGTATGAAAACACCTCAGGCTAACTCTCTGCAACACTGGTCTGGTTTCCTTTTCTCCCCATGACACCTTCTTGGCTTCTTTTAGTTTTTTATTCATATATCTGGAAAAAAACAAACAAACAAAAAACTTCTTAAATTCCTTTGTTTGCTTGCTGTCTTTTGCTGGTTTTTGCATGTTTCTTCTTGCTCTGTGCTTTTCTGTTTTACCTACATCTATCCAAGGTAGTCTCAAAAAGCAAGCATTACAGGGAGTGCAAGTGACAAGATAATGGCCTCTGTGTGGTTCTCCTTTTAAACACAGTGATGCTAATGTTAGATCCCCCTCAGCTGGTATTGCCTCACAAATATATTCCTGCCAACACTTACTGCCGAATTCAAATTCTGATGGTTTTCTGTTTTTTATTTGTTTGCATAAATTTATACGAGCCTTCTGCCTGGATGCTGAACTGAGATCAAGGTTGTAAACAATTGCTGCTCATCCTGCGGAAAACATTCTTTCCTTTTTGACAGAATTAAATTTTGTGTTTTTCTTTTCAATCCAACATCAATCTGTTGTTGTCGATCCAAGTTTTGTTTTTTAAGATATATAAAAAAGATGACATTTGTAAAAAGGTGGTCCATTAGAAAAAAACAGACGTTATATTTAGCATCAATAATTAGATTTCTTTGATTATTCAATTCAACTTTGTTACACTGGGAGGTGTGGAAAGAGAAGTCATCAGTCAGTCTTGGCTGTACAGCAAACAAAGCTGGTTTATTGACTCTCAGGCAACACAGCAGATTTCAAAATGGCAGCCCTCCCATCAGTCTCCCTGCCACATCCAGCGATCCACCTCTACCGATCAAACCCCGCCTTCTCAGTTTAAATCGGCCAATCACCTCAGCCTCCCAGAAAAAAGAAACAAGGTTAACGTTCACAAACGTAACAAAACTAAATTATTCATCAGTAATAAAGTGTAAGGAAAACATCTTAAGTATGCAAATGCACAATTTACAAGTTATTTTATCCTTTTAATTACTTTAAGTTTGAACCAATCAAACTCTAGTGTGTATTTCTACACTTCCTATAAAAGGTTTGAGGCGGGGGCTCCTCTTCAGCAAGGCCACAAAAGACACACCCACAAGGTAACAAACATTTCACCAGGACAGAATGTTCATTTTTTACACACTCTGTAACTCTAAAAATGGTTAGAGAAACCTTAATGCTTCTTAACAAAACTCATCCTAAAAATCTAAGGATAAATTTCTCCAGTAATCCTTGTCTTTGATCGCTCTCTCTTTCAAATTTCTGTCTCTCTGTTGTGTTTTTCTCTCATTCCAACGCACCTTCAGTGGAAATGAAACTTGTTCAGTCTCTTACCAGACTTATGGGCTACAAAGATGCTTTTTCTGAACACCTCAGGCAGATCTTTGCATCCAACTATGTTGTTTATTTAAAAAAGAATGCTGATGTTATTTGATGTTGGGAATAAATATCGATGTGTCCTGCTTTATTCCTCAGCAAACACAGCAATTTCTTTGAAAATTTTACTAAATATTTTCCAAGCTATTTTCTTTAGTTTTCTTTGCTTGTGACTTGATTTTTTTTATATATCAGTTCAAACTGACGGTTAATATCCACATGTCCAGTTAAAAACACACACAATCTGTTGTAGAATGTCCTTATTAGCTTACATAACCATATATCTGAGATAATAGGTACATAAGAATGCTGGACTGTTTTGTGAAATTCTTCTGTCTAAGTACTGAAAGTAAAACTTGCTACTGAGCGTTTCTTTTTGAAAGTTGCATTATTAAATTTGACAGCATCGTTTTGATTTAAATTTCCTCATCTGTACCACAGCCTTTACATAGTCACAAATGCACAAGAGACAGCGTTGCTAAAAATGTAGCTGCTGTGCCACACAACGCTATATTTAAATGTAGAAGAACTTTTATTCTTTATTTACCAGACCTTAATGCTGCTGATAAATTGGAGCTTCTTGGCTGCAGATGCATGTGGTTGTTAAAGACGACATTTTCCCCCAGTAAAGCTTCTGTCAGTAGTCTGTTGCAAATATGCAGGCTTTGCACAGATGTGTGCTCAGATGGAAGAACTAAAATGTTATGAATTGACTAAATTTGGCTCTTTGTAAATGTCTCTTTTTACCCCGTTTCTGCTTTTTTGCCCACACTTTACTTCTCTCTGTAACCCTACCTGCCTTGCTTGCTCTCCCTCCTTTATTTATTTATTTATTTCCTCTGCTTTTCTTCTTGTCTGTTCTCCCTCCTTGCAGACAGCCATATGCAGCTCTGTAAATGGCAGCGGGCTGTTTGATTGTGATGTGGTGGGACTGTGGTCTGTTTGCACTGCCACAGTGGTTCTCTCTGCTTACCAGCCTGCTACTTAACCCTGTCTGGACCCGGCTGGCTGCCTCAATGGTCCGTCAGATTGTTTAATGACTGACTGCTGCAAAATTGGGGCACTTGAACAAACTCACCAAGCCACAAGTTAAACATAAATTATTAGTCTCTCCCCGGAGACAGAAATCAGTAATCTGTCCCACGTTGACACCAAATTTTTCCCGCATTGAGCTTAATGCTCCCTTTTGTCCAGCAATCCAACTAAATGGTGCTATAGACCATTTTGAAATTTACACTGTAAACGTCAACCAGTTCATATTCTGACTTTGTGCCATGTTATGATCTGGTATCTATATGTTTAAATCCATGGTTACCATCAGGCGTAGGGCTAGCCAAGGTGTAAACGTTTCCGTGCTTCCACACACCTGATTTAAACTAAGTGGAATCAGTCGGTTTTGGCAGAATTTGATGAAAAGCTCTTGAGATTATTCCTTCATTTCCTATGATTTCATGGTTGGCACTGAGGCCAGTTTATAGTCGGCTCGAGCAAAGAACTGATTTACTGTTTTCCAAGCTGTAGATCAAGAAACGAGCTCCGTTCTCATTGCTGCTTTGAAAGCTCGGGATGCTGTCAACCTACTTTGCTCATGTTACCATACTGGTCAACAAAATAATCCTTTCAACAGTTTATAGTGCTTGATGTCAAGGCCTTTTGTGTGGGAATAATGTTGAGTGAGACCTTGAGTGAAACAAATAAGGCCTCTTCCAACTCCTGAAAGATCCTGAGAGTTGTGGACTAATAGTCCCTGTTGCTTAAATCATTTCACCTATGCTGAGCAGGAGGATCCAATTGGCTGTCCATAGAGAACTAGTTTGATCCTTATCTCATGTAAAAGGGGCTGTATAATCTAAAATTGACCTTTTTGAGCTTTGCATCACGTTATAATGTTATTCCCTCATCAAAAACATACCTGAAGTGTTGCTTTGATTCTTTCATGGAATTTTGAGAAATCCTTTAATTTCTCGTGGCAACCATTCAGCTGTGCAAAACACTTAGGTGGACCTAGCTCCATCTTTAAGACACAGCACCTCCTCAGAGCTGGAGTTAGATAGATAGATAGATAGATAGATAGATAGATAGATAGATAGATAGATAGATAGATAGATAGATAGATAGATAGATAGATAGATAGATAGATAGATAGATAGATAGATAGATAGCATTTATTGTCATTGAACAGGATTCAACGAAATTTCTATTGCAACTCCCGTGCAAAAAGTCAAATATATACAATAAATAAAATAAACAAACACACAATAATAATAATAACAATATATACAACTAAAATTAACTAAAGGCACTCAACCACACCAAAGAAGTAGCAGCAGGTCCAATTATGGCAAAGTACAGATGATGTGACAGTGCAAAATGCAGAACAATATGGCTGTGTGGGGGTGGGGGATATGTATGTGTGACTGCGAGGTTATGATATGTGTGTGTGTGGGGGGGGGGGGAGGGGGGGGGGTTACGGAGGGGCAGGGAGGAGTTTTCACGTTTTCGAGCTTCTGCCTCACAGAGCCGCCCTACCCTACTCAGCTTCTTCAGACTAGCCAGCAGCAATTAGCAAACAGCTGGTTGAACTGTATATCTGCTGAGCTCATTAAACCAGTTGCTCCTCAGTGAAATGCTGTGAAAATATTGCTAAAGGGTTAATAGAGAGGCGATGTTTTGATGACTTCCTGAAGGCGGTGTTTCAGATGGAACAAGAGATTTTAAAGAAACAGAGGCCCAATTTCAAGGCATTACATTACAAAGTAAAATTTCTTTTAAGCCATACTAGATATATACATAGCATTTTTTTAACAATTGAAGTTCATATAGTTACTTGATTGTGCCATAAAATTGAACTATGTACCTGGAAAACACATAATGCTGCCCTTTAAGGCACTTATTGATGCTGGCTGCAGCCCAACAACACAAAGAGCCTTTAAAGGCCACATCTCCTGAGCCCCAGACTTTAAAAAGCAACAGAAAGTTTTACCTGGATATATGGAGATGCTGGAGTAACCATTCCTTTTGACAGTGCTTTACTCTGTGTGGGGATGACTGAATCTTTAAACAGGACAATGGACTTTTACTGGGAGAAAAGCATTCTCTTGGTAGTATCTCTTGGTTGAACGTACATGCAATAATTTGCCTCCTTTATTTGTTTTGCTTTGTTTCCTTTTTTCCCCCATTGTGAAGGCTGATACACAACCTGGTTCTGATCTTGTACTGTGAAATGTGAATTCTTGTGACTTTTTCCACAGTTCCGAGATTTTGATCAGGAGTGCAGACAGTGATTAAAGGGCTCACTATGATGCTGTAATTTCACCAGGTTGTGAGCTCCCACTTATCACTGCTGAGCAGAAAGTTGCTGTGGCAACAGGGAGTTTTTAGGCTTCAATTACGCCAAGATATGGCAACACGTGATCAGTGTTCACGGTATTTTGTTTTCATAAAATAAGCTTCTTGCATGCCTACCCTCATCCAACCCAAGCTATAGTCAGACAAGCCCTTGTTGCAGGTTGCCAGGGATGTGTAAATGCATGATGGATCATTTGGCCCAGATTAAAATTTGGATAAAACCATATCCAGCTGCGGGACTTGAACTTGACATGTCTGGTCTAGTGTCCTTATCCAACCCAGCAAACTGAATCACAATTTCTAACCTAATGCTTCCTTAAAACTACCAAAACTTCTGTCCAAATAATAAAAAAACCCAACGTCGCAGTGACGGGAATAACCTGCTGTTTTTAGAGTACAACAATGAAAATTCACAGTTCCTTTTGTCACTGACTTTCTCACAGTTGGCTAAAGTAAAACTTAATAGGCTTTATGATGGCATATCCCATGACTTCTGGCTCCATTATGTAGATGAAAACAGATGGTGAGATGAGAAAAGGGGGGAACAGATTTTTTTTTTCCTTCAATGAAACATTGTTCCAGCTGTTTAGCGTCACACAGGGAATGATCCCAGAGCCCCCAATTGGCCAATGATCAACAGAAATAAAAAAAAACAAAGAAAGTGAACAGGTGTTGGGTAACAAATGGGAAGTTTGAACAAATAAGGAACATTTCATAGAAAGGCCTTCCTGTATTTGAGGAGTCAGCGGAGAGAAACTGAGACCCCGACGACGAAGAGGAGGAAGGAGTTTAAGAGGGGAGTTTCCTGAGGGTGGATGCAGGAACAAGGGAGCAAGCTGCGCAGATTTGATTAAATTCAGTTCTGTTCTGTTTGCGTTGGGCCTGGTTACTCAGCTATATTTGTGCAGTGCTGTCTGTCGAGTTTCAACAAGAGTTCTATGGAGAACAAGAGGCTACAAAACACACTTTTACTAAAACATGCCAAGTTTAGTGAGAGATAATCATAGTTTGTTGTTTGTATGGTTTATTTATTGCTGCTAATACTAAATTAATCTCCAAATCCTTTGTTTGGTCTGGAGCTCAATGTTCAACACGGTTTGTCATAGCAATAGCACACAGAGTAATATAAATAAAAATATGTTCCTGTGTTTCTACACAGATTATTAAAGTGTTTTTGGTAAAATCAAGACAAAAACAAATGTTTGTCTTCAAAATATAATATCTATTGGATTGAGGTGCAACTTGACAGCACAATTCCTCTCAAAGGGTATTTTAATCCAGAAATACCCTTTGAAACACAACACTTTTCATTTTAATTAATTAAAACTCTGACATTTATAATTTTGGAAATCCCAACTGACCTAACACATGAAAAGTTTTGTCTGATTTAATGCCAGTCAGTAAGAGTTAAAAAAAAAAAAAATTCATACAGTTTACGAAAATATCTAATTTCGATTCAAGTGCCCTGAAGCATCTACATTAATACAGAAATATGAGGTCATTGATTCAGCTTGTCAACAATATAGGACAATAAAATGAGCAGGGGGTTCAGCAGGAATGCTGCACAGCCTTTGTTGTGAAAGAATAAGTCTCGTGTGTCATCCAAACTGTCGATTTGCATCCACTGATATCATAACCAACATAAAACCTTCAGAACCGTATGCAGCACAATGGATGCACATCGCCTGCCTATAGATTATCTGACAAGCTCTGTGTTTGAAGTATTTTATTTTTTCACTGTCTCTGACCCTTTCCATCAACTAAACTGCTTGTGACAGTTTCTCAAGCTGCACGTTTTAAGCAAAAAGGCTTTGAAAATAGCTGTCCATTATCTCTGTCTTCATGATATCTGGAGAGGTCAGGAAGCGAGCTTGATGTAGCCAGGAAGAGGCTCCATTGCATCTCTGAAGATAAGGTTAAGCAAATTTTCCTTTTAGAGGTTAATGGACAAAGTCATCAAAGTTTAAGCCCAATAAACCTTTAAAAGAAGCCAAAATGCACTTAAACAGTGGCGCTTCCTTTAAGACACGGGATCTGTCTATTGATAGAAACACATCCAAACATCTCTCATTGTGTTAAATGTCACATCACTAAAAACAGTCCCACTTGGACCCAAGTAACTTACTTATGCTTTGCATTTACAGTGTTGACTGTGAAATTACTGGAGTTCAACAGAAACAATATTTATTTTTACAAAAATATTTATGAACACACGCAATCAGTAACACTCTCCTCTTCAACATTCAACTTTAATGATCTCTGTGCAGTATTCCAAGCTTTTCTTTGTGGTTTTGAGCTGATGGAGTGATGGAGTCAGCGTGTCCACGGTGAGTGTCTAGCGTTCTGACTCAATGTCTGTTGACAGCTAGGGAACAGTGGGCCAGCCAGCTCCAGTCCCAGGGGGGACGTTCACTCAGTCACAGGACAGACTGGCTGGATGCTCGCTCAATGTCACTTTGACATTTTCTCTCCCAGCAAACGCTGCTGTCACAGAGGAAGATGTGTCATGAAAAGAAGGCAAATATTTCGCAGCGCTTCTCCGGAGCGTTCACTTACAGTAACGCATGAATGCGATACAGGAAGAGGTTTTCTATTTCTGGAATTAATCAGGATTCTTTTTTTTTTTTGATAAATCTCAAATGTCAACACACAACGAAATTTAAAAACAAATGAGGGACATAGTCATTTAAATCTGTCAGCCTGAAAAGCCGTTTCTTGGGCTTGGGGACACCAGCGAACCACAATGAGAGCCAGTATGCACAAATAGAGAAAACACAGAACAGTGGTGAACCTTCCTGGGAATGAACAGTCAACCAAAATTACTCCAAGACTCACCAAGGAGGTCACATAAAAACAAAGAACAACACCCTAAAGCATTGCAGGCCTCTCATGCCTCAGTCAAGGTCAGAGTTCATGATTTATAAATAAGAAATTAACTGGAAAGTGTGATGTCCATAGGAGAGCTGCAAGTCTAAAACCACTGCTGACCAAAAAGAACACAAATGCTGTTTCACAGTTTCAACAAAACAAACAAATAAAAAAATCAACTTGATAATCTAACACAGCATTAACGAGAATTTTATATGGACAATCAAACATGGCTGCCCTGTTGTGATGGTCTGGAACTTTTTTGCTTCCTTAAAACCTGATCAACTTAAAACCACACATGATGTTTTCTGGCAAAAACTCCTGGAGGAGAAGGTCCAGTAATCAGTAGATGAGCTTGAGCTCAAACTCTCTTGGGTTATGAAACAGGTCAGTGATCCAAAGCAAACCTGCAAATCCACCTCTGAATGGTTGAAAAGCAAAAGGTGAAGGTTTTGGAGTGAACTAGTTAGATCAGATTCTAAACAACTGTTCATGCTGGAAGACCATCCAGTGTGTCTGAATTAAAACAATTTCAGTTGGTTTGGTCAACAAAATCAGCAACAGTTGGGAGTGCTTTTTATGTTGATTCAGGTTGCATTTGTTTTATATTAAAAAATGTGAAAAAAAACAACGTGAAGACAAAAATTGTGCGTGGAAAATACTTTTTGATTTCCGTCTCTTCAGCAAAAACGACAGGCATCAATGTAAATCTTTTTCAAGATTCCCACAAATCTTGGAAAACCTACACTGCAAAACTGAACTAATTGCACATTTCCAGCAAACTTCACTCTCAGCCTCCAGCTGGAAAGTGAAAATTTGGTTTATTAAGACCTGAGGGTTGAATGTAAAACCCAGTGTTTCCTCTCCACTCTCTTAAACACTTGAACTCCTTAATTTCTCCCTCCCTCGTTTCCTTGTGGCATCCTTTCCCTCCCTCTCACCTCAGAAAATACTCTTCTTCCATCTTTAATCGGGGCATTTCTGCCAACCTTCTGATGATGCCACTTCCTATGTTTGCTGCAAGTCACAGGCAGGGCTACTAACGACTAAGGGAAGAGCGAATTTATGTAAAGAGATGGCAAGGTGGGCACAGAGAGGTTTACTGCAGCTCTTGTCTAAGCAGGCTACCAAGACTGAGGTGACTTTAGCAGGTCAAGCTGTGTGTGAGGGCATGTGTGAGAGTGGGCGTTTGGGTCTCAGTCAAGGATAGGGTTAACTTTGTGGATTGGGGTGGAAATCCCTTGTGGAACGCTTTTAGAGGCTGAACTTAATTGGCATGACAAGGCCCAGGCTGTGTGCCAAGCTCTGTTTGAGGGTGTGCATGTGTCTGTTTGTGTGTAGATCTTTTATTATGTCTGCACATTTGCCTGCAGTGAAACAAGGAAAGAATTTAGGTATGTGCATGTGTGTGTGTGTGTGTGTGGCTTTGTATTTGATACAGTGTGAGGACCATTTTCCTAACAAATACTACATTGTGGGGACCAACTACTCTTTATGGGGCCCAAAGCCTGGCCCCATAAGGAGCAGTGCTGTTTTTGAGTTAGAGTTTAGGTTTAGGATTAAGGCATGAATTGAGTTTAGGTTAAGTTTAGGGTTAGGCATGAACTGGTAATGGTTAGGTTTAGGGTAAAGGTCAGGCTTAAGCTATAGAAATGAATGGAGAATGAATAGAATTCAATGCAAGGTCCCTGAGAAGACAGAAAGACATATTGCTTGTGCGTGCAGAGGAATGCAATACAATAATTTCTATGTGTTAATTTATGTAGAGGAGAATGTATTCACAAATCATAAGTAAAGAACACTCATATACATGCATACAAAGAAGGAGGAAGGCTTTTACCTATTTAAAATTATGCTTTTTAAATCTGGATGCAGACTATTTTGTTAGAGCTATGGTATAGTTAGCTTCTACAGGAAGTGAGAAAAGTCAGAGTTTAACACAGCTAGCTTTCTCCACAAAGAACTAGATAGATAGATAGATAGATAGATAGATAGATAGATAGATAGATAGATAGATAGATAGATAGATAGATAGATAGATAGATAGATAGATAGATAGATAGGATTTTTTTTCTTTCATGAATCATGACTAGGAAATCACTTGTTTGCACAGACAGCAATGTCCAGAAAAAAACAAGCTTTGTGCTGATTCGTCTGTGGTATAATTGGGCTATCTTGTGTGGAGCACCTCTTCCTAAGCACACAAAGCAGTGGTGGCTGACCAAAAAAAAGTGGAAATAAAGTAGAAAATGGGGCAGTAATGAGAGCTTTGGCTCATATTCAGCTCTCTGTGAGGCTGTGGGTTTGTCACGCCGGTCGCTGCCAGTTTCCATTACCTAGTGCAGAGTCCAAACCCGCTCCACTTGGGCTTGGAGTGTGCTGCTTGCTCAAATGATCTTGGCACGCTAATGTCTAGAACGCCTCACTCAACAAACACTGTGTCAGGGGAGCAGCAGCAGAGTAACGGCTGTAATGAGTTTTAGGATCACTTTGTTCATTCCCTGGCTCGCTGGTTCTGTTTCTTTATCTCACATGCACTTGATAGAAAACAACAATACGTCACGAGAAAACTGCTCAAAGTTTTTATTTTTTTCAATTCTGAGGTTAGATAAGTGGTGTTTTTGCCTAATCATTTTTGCTTTGCTTGTTGCTGTTTAGTTACATATTCAACAGAGAACCTTGCTGCTCTGTTACCAGAGGCCTTCCTTTCCTAATATGTTTTAGACTCATGACTTGTAGGTCAGAACCGACACATTGGAAGCAAAGGTTCGGTGCTTGAAAGAAGCTCCTAACATGCAAGATACACAGAGTTTTTCTTTTTAAAGGCTGGTTGTGTGGTGTCTTTATGGGTAGTCAATATCTTAACCACTTCAGATATCTTATATATGAGCAATGCTATCTTTTTTTTAATTTATTTTTTTACTACACGCAGTGAGGACCATAAAAAATGGTGTATCGACTCCAGGATGCTTTGTAAAGCTTCAGCATGGATATTTATTAATAGCCACATAATTGTATACATTAAGTTGCAACAACTTAAATGTTCCAGAGTCTTGTTATTTATCCCTGCATACAAGCTGTTTGGACACTGTCACAAGATTTTCGTCCCCCTTGATTTTCCAGATCAAGGTTACTGTCACACAGTGCAGCAGGTAAAATACTAACTAAAACCCTCTGTTAAGCTATTTTGAGTTATGCAGGGGCAACATCAGAGACTATACAGTGAAGATTTGTAACAAAACTAAATATTTCACCATATGCTCCTTTTTTCCATGTCTAGAAAAAAAGGAGTTGTTTTTTTTCCATTTTTTGCTGTAAATGGATTTTTAAAAGCCTTTTTATGGGATGCTGCCACCATACGTGGCAAAATAAGAAACAGTGTGACATCAGCTTTAAATTGACGGCAAAATTTTGAACTTTCATGTGAGAAACTTTATAAGTAGACAGAAACACCTCACTGTGTGACTATCTGCTGAGATGCAACACAGCCTCTACCGTCTATTTTGTCCTCACATCAGTAGTATCCTATACTGTGCAAATGTTGTGATAAATTTGTTATTTGTAGGTTTTAAAACAATATTTCTTTATACCTCAAGTATGAAAATGTAGCTTTCCTTATCTGGTAATCTGATAAGACGACCTATGGAAAGTTGATGTGGAAGGGGAGCATTGAGTGTCTCTGAGTGCCCCACTGTTGCCACAGCAACCTGATTGAAGTAATGATTTTGAAAAATGATTGGTCACACATTTCTATGTAGCAGCCATTAACATATGTTTTGAATTTGCCTAATATTTGCAGAATACAATGAACGCTAATTTTAGTCAATTCCAGCTGAACTTGGTGGAACTGTTTTAGCTTGTCCGTGTGCGTTAGTAAGATTTCAAAAATAGTTTTCCAACTTATAACTACCTTGATCTTGTGTCTTTTTAGCAGATACACACTACAGGACAAACGGGCCCTGTGTGCATTGTGGGGGTGGGCGTGTGTGTGTGTGTGTGTGTGTGTGTGTGTTTATTCAGGGCACGCAGACTCTGTAACCCCAGCTGAACAACAAGATACCCCCAAGGATTCTCCAAACATGGCATCATGAATTTTTCAGATCTGACATCCAGCATCTGCACCTTGGCCAACACACAAACACTCCTTACACACACTCATGCATCTGCTCTGTCTCAGACCAGCTCACCTCCTTGTGTGTTTGTGAACTGCCTGCATCTTGGGTGGGGGCATGCCAGCGGATTTTACACTTACATAATGCATTCTACTGTCAAAATGTTTAGGATGGGAGAGAGCTGGCATGTACTGGAGGGATATATGGGAAAAGAGAAGAAGAGCAGGCTAGAATGCGCTCATATTTATGTAGTTACTGGTAAAGCATCAAACAGTTTTTTTTCTGCTCTGATGAAGCATGCAGAATTTCAAACAGAGCTGAGAGTTGCACAAGAACTGGGAGATAGGCAATTTAAAGAAAGATAAACAAGCGTATCAAGCAACATGGAGAGTGAAAATCATAGGCTGTTGTGTTGCTCTGCAACTATTGGATGAATGATTCACTCTGATTTTGTTGTTTTTTTGGTGTCAGTGGAAGTAATCAAGAATAGAAATATGCAAAATGCCAGTGAGACTCGTGCGTCTCATACCTCAAAGTTATGATTTGTTTAAAAAACACATACCACTGCTTGTTCTAGTGGATGACTCCACTCATTGGGGAGACCTTTCGACGCAATTCACTAAAAAAAATGTTTTCACTTAATTAAAATGAAAATCAGAGTTATTTAAGGGAATTCATATTAGCTTCTTTTGTTATTATTATGGTTATTGTGAAAGCTACTTTGTGAAGTTGTATTAAATCCCAAAACTGACTTGGACAGAAAATCAGTATGCTAAAGCAACTAAGAACAATCATAGTGCTTCACAGATACAGTAAGAGGTTAATACTGAGTGTGGCTTTAAAATCTGACAGCACAGGGAGTTCCCTCAGGACAGCTGGGGTCTGAGGTGCTCATAAAGAGCTCAAGACTCTTTTCCTGTTGGCATTCCCACCACAAAGTAGCTCAAATCATATAACAGGGATCTGACAGTTTTATTGCTGTAATCAGAACCGCACAGTAACCCCCTCCCTGCTTTAAGGAGTGTGAATACTTTTGTCCCTGCAAGAGTTGATAACAGCTCTCCCTTCAGGTAATATTTGTGATGCAAAGTTTTAAAAGTCATGAATTATATAGTGCATTGTTGTGTTTTCTCACCATTCTTAGCCAACAGTAGTTAAAGTAATGCATGAGTATCTCTGTTTGCCGACTGGCCTCTTGAATCAGTCATAACATGTTTTGACCTCTGGTAAAAAAAAAAAAAACCTTCATCTTTTTTCCTGGGACTTCAGAACAATAAAAGTACAGTTCATTAGCTCCTTTCCTGTAGAAAATGAGTTTGGTTATTTTCTGTTTATTTGATAATTTACTTATTAATGTCAGATGCTGTGACTGACCTCTCTCTGCTTCCTTAATTACTTCCACTGGTCCACTCAAAACTTCACTCTGCACAGACCAACATGAAAAGATAACACAAATCCTCTTTTTCCCTGCACAACCACACACATTACAATCTACGAATTAATCTATTTACCTTGTCATCTGAGCCATGCTTGAATGAATGGAGGCTGTGATTTCATGTGCAGAAACGTCTGTGTCTTATAAAGAAATTTCCAATGTCAAGTAGACATAAGGAACAGAAAAAATAACCTGCATGTCATAGACTTCCTTGTCTTTTCATGACAGCTGGCGGATGAAGAAATAATTGTGCTCTGTTGGTTCCTTGCTTCTCAACAATTGGATCTTCAGGTGTTGCAGCTTTTAGCTGTATTTTTCTTTATTTGACTATGAATGTGTTTCTTCAGGCACGCAGGAGAGAACTTGAAGCCTTTTGAGAGGTCGAAATTAATCAAAACAAAGAGCGGTAACTCAAGAACACATCTGAAAGGTCTGTTTGGTCTGCTGAATTTATATGAGGGAGTTACCCAGTTGTAAACCTGCAAAACCATAAAGCAGCTCTTAAATGCCTATCTGTTGTGGTTTTATTTAAGATCTAATGTGCCTGAATGTTGAGCTAACAGTATGTCACTGACCACATGCTCACACATGTTCTTTCCTGCAGCCAGCAGCAGGAAACACGCTAGATGAAGCTAATTATGGCACAGAGAGTTGCTGCACACAACCAGCGAGGAAGTCAGAGTGATCTCACAAAAATATAAACAATCACGCCCAGACACGAACATAAGGTGCATGAGCTTCCACACAAAGAATAGCCAAATGTTTATGCTACAAGTTCAGGAGACCACATGTGTTTGCAGGCACTTAGGAACCTTCAACACACCACAGGTACACCCATGGCAGTTTTATACATTCCGTGTGTATGTGTGTGTTTGATGCTTTCTTCATCTTGTGTTGGAGCGTGAATAGGCATTCGTTTATCTAGCGCCAACCAGGCTGGAGTTTATCCAGACTCCAACATCACAGGCGCCGTGTTTCTCCCAGCGCGGCATCCCGCTACTGGGTGGATTTGTCAGTATGGATCTGTAGATCATCTCACAGACTGACACCTCAGTTTGTAGGTGTGTGTTTGTGTGTGTGTGTGTGTGTGAGACAGAGAGAGAGAGTATGTAAGGGAGAGAAAGAGAGAGATCACTTGGAGATAGATATCTGTACAGTTCTTTAAAGTCATATCTTAAAAAAAAAACAAAACAGAGAGGAGGGGATCATATAAGAGTATCTGTGGTGAACTTTAAGTCTCTACATGCTGTGATCGCTGCTTTCAAGCTACTCCTCAGCGTCTTCATCTGTCATGAAATCCACTCACCTCTGGAAAAACGCTTCTTCTCTGCACTGGATGAGGCACTGGAACCCAAAACTTAAGATAAAGGGTCAGAAAAGCAATGACAATAAATTAAGCTTCAAGCTAGAAACAACAACAACAACAACAAAAACTTTAAGTAAAAAGGAAGATCAAAATGAACAGTAAGTACACGATGGGTGATCCGTTCGTCCGCCTGTCCATCCATCCATTAACCCAAGAGGCTCATGTAACCACTGGAAAAGGAGAAGGTGATACTACAACAAAAAGTTGCTTTTGGTTGATGCTGACCATTTTATACCTTCAGCAACCTTGGCATAATGTCTATGGTCCCTCCTCAACATCACAAATATTTTTGGGAGTACAGGGAAAATCCGACAGCGAGACTAAAGGCTAAAAGTTGTAGAATAAACTCAATTCTTTCATCAGACTTCTGTTTAAAATAATAATAAAAAACTAAAGCAACAAATATGTCAAATATGTTCCAACCACAACAGTGGAAAAAAATAAAATAAAATTTCACTTTGTCTTTGATTTCCAGAAGTTATAATTATGTGGCTTATGAACATGGTACCTCAGTCTGATGATTTAACAAAGGGAAATTTTGCATTGACAGCCAAAAACATATCAAATTGAACATTTCAAACAACGCAGCACAGAGACTTTGATGTCATGCAGCTACAAAGAAGTTGATACAGTGTGCACCTCAGTCCCAATAGAACAATATTAATAAATGTCAAATGTAGTCAACCAGCCAATTTCCAAAGAACTTAACTTGATTCAGTAGAGAAAATGAGGCTGGTTTCTTTATTTTCAGTCTACCATGCAATTGTTGCAGCCCCATAAGCCCTTTTTGTTGCTGTGTATCAGAAAAGCGTATCTGCAGCTAACAATAGATGATCTGGCTGTTTGACAGCAGGCATGTTTACTTCAGTAAGTCTTTTTTTTTTTTTTTACTATTCATGCATACTGCATTCCATCGCCATACATTTAGAAATATGACAGCACCTCTTTGAGAGGGAAAACGCATGTACCCTCTCCTTAAAGCTTTATGTCAGCCTTACGAGTAAAGACAGACACGGTGAGTAAAATGGGAGTCAGCAGCTTTTTTATTTTTACTCTGCGGCAACAGAGGTATAAAACGTGGTCTGTAAGTGGATTCAGGCTGTGAAGACTTTTTCTTTTTGAGACATGCCACATATGACAGCATCAACCCTTATATGAGAAGCATACAACAAGCAAAGAGCTCAGAGGAGAAGCGTGAGCTTATAGGTTACATGACAGAGGAAGCATGTCTGCTGCTGCTTATATATTCGGAATTAGATCAGTTTGGTTTAAGATATTATCAGATTAATGAAATAGCTTATATTGAAACAAAAAGATTGTGTGTAAGCTGACCTCCCTGTAGGTTCTGCCATTTGCTGTTCCAGGTGTGCTATTTTCATTTTGGCATGTACAAGCTACCCATTTACTTCTTTTGATTTGTCCCTGTTTGAAGTGAAATAAAGAAAATTAGTTGGGGGAAAAAAATCCTTCCTTTTCTCAGAAGAGAACTGTTTACCCACTGTGTGTGTGTGTATGTCACTCTCTCTCTCTCTCTCTCTCTCTCTGTGTGTGTGTGTGTAGTAGAAATAGCAGGCCTGAAATTAACGGCAGAATTTACTGAGCATTTATGTAGCGTGACTGACGGCGCAGGAGCGCGCGTGTGCGTGCGTGCGTGTGCGTGCGTGCGCGGACTGAATAATTGGAACTTCAATCCCCACAATCCCCCACAGACTCCTCAGCACTCCTCCGCCGCTCCTCGCACACACCCATTTAACAAATCAGCTCGGTTCCCGATTGGCCTGCGTTTCCAGTGACGTCAGGACCCAACGTGGGGTTTCCTCAAGGCGATTGGCCAGGAGGAGGAAAGGCTTCCTCCAATCAGGACGCGCAGCGAGCCCTCTCAGTTAGACGGGAGCGCTTAAGGTGGAACCAAAGAGTTGTTGACGTGTTTCCGTACAGTCTAATTGAGACGTTAAGTGTTCATTTTGATTTTCTCTCTCTTTTATTGCATGTTGTGGATATTGTTAGAAAGCGCAACACGCGTGTTGTTAGCTGCCTAACAGATTAGGAAGAAAGTTTTTCTGTTTTGGCAACCTTTTTTGGTGTAACAGCAAATGAAAGCATCTGCTGTTGGTTATGTTTCTTTCTTCTAATTCTTTAATTTGACCAAATATTTGTGTTTAAATCACAGTTTTGTATAATAGTTCTCTGTAGTTGTGATACAAAAAGTAATCTTGAACGCTCTTACTCTTTTCAGATGAAGTCTTATTGGTCCCATAAGAACCTCAACGCTTCAACACGCCACAGGTGAGTCTAATGGTTAGTTAGTTGACAAACCTTAACATAATGTACTTCTACTTCCGGGCCAGCTTTATTTTTTGCTGTATTTCCATTATATACTGAATATCATTGAAATGCTGAACTAGGCAGGTTTTATAAAAATGTTTCTTTTTCCTGTAACAGCATTTTGTTTCTTAGCCATTAGCACAGCTGTACCAGACATCTTGAGTTTGTGTGTTGCTTACACCGAACACAGTGTAGATGAGCGGGATTGACAGCGCTTTCTCTTGGCTCTGATTGGTTGTTTATGACGGGAGCGGTGTATGTAGATGTCAGTAGGAGCATTGCGAGATTGTTTTCACAGATCTTTCTCATGCTATGCTGTCACGAAATTGTGACAATTTCAACAAATATGTAAAAACGAAGCATATTTTTATTAAGGTTAATTGTAGCTTTATTATAGATGATAGGGAATTATAATTTTAAGGTGTTTTCAGAGTTGAGAATCCAATAAGTGAAGTAATCGTGGGACATTTTGTTTTGCTGTTTTACTCTCTCAGTTTTATTCTTTCAGTGTAAGAACGGTGGGTGAACATACCAGAGTTTTACATAATTCACACTGAAATTTATAAGACTGAGTGAAAAAAACAACCATTATCCCTACTAAAAATAACATAATATGGAATACGTGTCATAATGTAATCTATGACATTTTCTTGTTATTCAAATTTTGATTCACATACATAATTCAATTCAGCTCAATTGTATTTGTACTACCCACTCAGAACAAATATCACTTTACAAGACAAATAGATACATTTTCTATTCTGAATTAACTAGTCAGTTCGTTTCAGTCTTGTAGACAGAGTCAATTACACGCATTGCACTTCAAACATAGCTATAAATGATGCAGTCAAATTCAATTTATTATTCCTGGTGGTAGAAAGTTTTGATTTAGTTGCATCAAGTCTATGACTTAGCACCGAGGAGGATTTTTATTATACAGGAAAAACTTAATAACTTTTCGGTTTTTAAGAGCTTTTTCCCATTTATTATTGTTCTGCTTTTTGAGGAAACTATCAAGCGGATACCAGCTGGATAATTGGTCAGAAAGAGCCTCTTGTCAGCTGTTTAAGAGACATGAAGCTTAAAATTACCTTAAAATGTTATTTCATGTGAGTTTGTCTCCTGTTTATTATTTTCTGAAGATTTTGGATTTAATCCTGTGTCCATTGATTGCTTTTCTGAACTCCGTTTGGGTCAGACAACTTTGATCAAACCAGAAAAACCTCCTGCTGGTAGATATTGGTCTTTGGAGTCACCTTGTGTTTACGGTGAACTAGGATTATATTATCAAGAATGACCTTAGATTGTCTTTCTGCAAAGTTGTTATAATATCCATATGTAGCTTAGCTACTATAGCATATATATCACTATTTATATATGAAATTATGCTTTTTTTTAGCTCAATAGATCTGGCAGTTACCTTCCACCTTGTTCCTGCTTACATGTTCATATTATCAACCATAGCTCAATGATCCAATCTACGTTGCCATGGATTCATGATAAAGAGCGGTGCAGCATTGTTGGTGATTTTAGGAAATCTAAATCCCGGCTTTGAACCTGGGTCTTATCACAACTGTGCTGATGGATTAGTCTGAGTTTGTATGCCTGCCCATCTGCCTCTCTGAAACCCGGTGTAAAGAGTCGGGGGAATAATTACCTGCATAATCCATTCTAGACAATTAGATAATACTGATTAGTGCAAAGAGCTACATGGGGAATGGTGGTGGTGTTTGTGGTTTTGAAGCCTCATTGAACGGCTGTCTTTATTTTAAATATCGTAGACACACTCAAAGGGAAGACAAAGGAGAAAGTATAAAGAAGGGATGGCTGTCATTCATCATCGGGGAAGTAGAAATTTCCTCACTACATTTAGTGGCAATCTGCCAAGTGGTTTGTAATGTTTCTTTTGCGTTCATTGTTGCCTCCCAGCAAGACTTTTCTTGGTTTGAATGCTGGCCGGATTGTGTCTTTCATTTTGAAGTTCAGTCTTCTGAGTCTTTTCAATGTCTGACCTCCAGCAATGCAGGAACCATAAAAGAGGATGCTTGTTTTGTGTGTGAGTAATAAGGATGGAAGGGTATTTACGCATGTAGATTTTGGAGAGAGGGTTGCTGTTTGCTGTGTAAGATTTTCACCATGGCTGCTTTTTCATTCTGTGTTTAATTTCTAGTGAAAACTTGATACTGCAATGTGGAACACAATTTTTTAAATGTATTATTGCACAGAGAATATACAACATTTGTCATAAATCTGATGCTAATGATTCAAAATTTAGATTCGGTTATAACAAGAAGTTATAAGTTACCCAAAATGCTACCACACAATTTCTTTTAATTGGTTCTTCGATGCTTGTTTGACTAAATGTTGTCAGCCAGTCTTATCAGCACTTTGCATTAGTCCAATATATCATAAAACCAAACACCTACTTCAAAACTACAACTTCTATGTCTTATTTTGCATACATCAAAATAAGACATAGTGTAAAGCTTACAATATTCTAGACAGGGATAGAAGTTTATTTTGATTTGGAATATCTTAGTATGTTAGTATAAAATTAACATTAAAGCAAAATTATGTTTCACTGTTTCTAACAGTTAGTGACTCAGTAACTTTGTTCAGATGCTCCAAATTGGTTTAGGAGGGGAGCAACTACTGCTGCATCTTCTGACTTGCAAACAGCAAGAGGAGATGCCTATAGCGATCAGAAGGGACTCCTGGGTCAGCAGTGTGTCTCCTAGCCTGTGATGAATGAGAGTGAAGGTGTTTGCTCTTGGTTGCTTACAGCGTCGAATGTGTGGGTGTTTTTGTTTCTTGGCATTCTAATTTAATAGTCAGGCATAAAGTTTCGTTGTAAAATGGTAGTGGACACAGAATATCTTTATCGGCTGGTAATCTTCTCCCATCATGCATTTGTTTTCATCCCATCATGAAAACAAATGTTAAGATACACAACTTTGATTTGTCATAACAAAGTTTAGAGTCAGAGGGTTCCTTTTTCAAACTGAGCAGCTTTGGGAAGTGGATTCTTAAGATTCTTGAGCTCACGATCTGCATTGCTAGTTTCAACCTGTGAGCTTCCTGCTGAATCAACAATAAGCTGTTATGCCTTTAGTGTCCTATAATAACAGCTTCAAATGGATTTTAGGTGTTGATGGTTAATAATGACATACGCAAAGCAGACTTGCTTATTCAAGGGTTACAGTTTGCTTTGTACATGCTGGATCCCAAATTCACTGTTCATTTGCTTCACTGCTGATTGACACCTTAATGCCTGAATTTATTTTGTTTTGGCTGCTGAGCAGTCGCTGAATTAGGTAGAATATTTAAATTTAAATGAAGTTCATACAACAGCTTTACAGTCACTGTAGGTGTGATTATAAATGAATGACATTTGGACAAAATTGAACATATTGTCCAGACAGGAGTGGATTCTTTAATTGGTGCTGATGTTTCTAAATAAAGCCCTCAGATACAGCACCACAATATTTTGGATACAATTTCAGAAACAGTTTTATTTCTATAAAAGCAGAGACACATGTCATTCACACTTTGACCACTAGAGAGTAGCAAAGGACTTCCATTATAATCCTTGGCATGTGTCATACATCCATGAACAGACTTTTTTGCTACATTAAGACTGGAAGCAGTATGAAGCAATTTTGTGACAATTGACCAAAAGAAGTTGAATGAAACTAGAGTTCATCTAAATTTTGGTTTGTTAAGAAGGTGAGAAAATACCTTCTCCACACAAAACATGGCCAAGAGACATTATTGATGTCAGCCGTTTAAAACATTTCTCTAATTGCCTTCCCAATATTTTCTACATATCATAGCCTTCTTTGTTAGGTTTGTTTCCATTTCCAGATACTTTTCTTGTTTTAAAAGAGTTTTCTTTCTGAAAGTTAAATTTCTAATTATTTCAAGCCTGCATAAAGAAATAGCATGGGATTCCAAATTCAGTAAATAAATCCCAAAAACCAAGCATATCTTTTTTTACTTCAAAAAGATAAAGTAATAGTTGTTATCAAAACATGTCCTCAAACTACCCAAAGCCCCCCCAAAACACCTCACAAACAAGCTGCCTTTAAAGTTTGATTTTGAATATCAAAGCAATGTATTTCAATAATTACCATCTTACTCAAAGTATGTGCAGAACACGAACACTTTTACACACATAAGCCTAATATCAGAAATAGCAGAGCAAACTTGACAGTGACTTTCAGGGGGGATTTGGATAAAAAAGGAACTGTTGTGTTGGGTATAATAGGATGTCTGTATGTGTCCCTAATTGAGGCTTTGGTCCTGTCCTTTGCCTCACCCTCTAGTTATCAAATGCAGTTTCTGTCTTACTGGAAATCCTCCACGGATGCCAGGACCGACTGCGCCTGAGTCTACGGTGTCGGATTAATGGCTGTCTGATCAAGTTCAAAGGCAGAGCTGCCCTGGATAAACTGATTATAACCAGTGCCAAAAGATGTCTGGGACAGCCCGGTGTTGTGTACGAGGAAAGTCTTTAAATATCAAGTCTTAGTAGGTTCAGGTCCATTCTGGGAGCTCCTGTAAATAACATTTGCTTCAGATCCAGCACTCAGAAGTAGGCAGGCAGACATTTTTATCCTGCTGTGGCGGAGATATTTCTGGAGTGTTACAGCAGTAATCCTTGAGATACTCGACCTACTGATTCTGATTACATCCCTGGCAGTAAACAGGCATTCCTCCATTGCAGCACTTACAGTGATGACAAATATCCCCTCACAATGCTTGGACCTAAAAGTCATATCTCTAGCCACATTTTTTATAGCATTCCTTTGTTAAAGTATCTGTTGGTGGCACATTCCCCTGATAGACGTCAAAATTAGTTTGACAGCTTCTATTTTTTGAAAATAATAAAAAAAAACAGCTTGAAAAGGTTTTTTTTTCAGTGAATTCATTCCAGTTTGAAAGGGTTTGTTTAACTGAAGATGAACTTTTTATTTTTTTACTTGACAAGAAAAGCCGTGGCTGTACTGGAAGTGTTTACAAAGTAGATCTGAAACCATTGATATTTGGAACATGGATTGTATTGAAGTATGTTTCTTTGTGCTGCTTGATTTGGATACTGAGTGTTGAACCAAGCTGTGCACATGATGCATGCTTAATTATGAGGTGACCTTAATATCATAAAATTTAAAGGAGGAAATGATGGTATTCATGCTGAAACAATACAATTGAGTTGTTTCTGGCTGGCAGTAGCACCAGGTTTAACATCAGAGCGATAAAAATTAACAAAAATATAAAGGCATTGTCTTACCTTGTGTTGGATCTGGTTGTTTTGGATAATTTCTCATTACAAGTCTAAGGATTAAATTCCAGCTGTCATAGAAACAGATAAAATTGGCAATTCTTTTTGTTTGAGTTGTTGCTGTCAGTTTGAGGCTTGGATAAGTCGTGGTTGGTGAACAATATTACCTTTTCCCACTTCCACTGGCATGAATACTGGTGCCCCTCATCTTCTCTGTTTCTATTAATAGAGGGTGGGAGCCAGAAGAAATAAATTAAATAACTTGATACCTGCATGTTAATCCTGAAGAAAATAATCCCCATCATGATGCTGCCTCTGTTTCCTTGTAGGGTTGGTATTTCGAGGAGCTATTTTTCTGCCACATACGTAGTTTTGACGACAAGCCAGAAAAATTCATTTTACGCTAAATGATGATTGGAATTTCATCTACACGATTGCTGTGTCTCCTGTATGATTAATTGTACAGGTGGATCACTGGTTGTTGTGTCAGCAGATTATCTGACCTCTGTATATGTGCTGCTCCTCTGGTGTTCACATTGGCTTCTTCTCTGGTTTATTATGCTCTCCTTGTCTGGCTTGTAAGCTTAATATTTTAATGGTTAATAAATAGGTAACTTGGGGGCTGGACACAAGGACACATCTCGGCTTACATATTCTTATTCATGAATAAAACACTAAAAGTCGTTTTTTATTTTTCTAAAACTTGTACGTTCTGTGGCCGTCTTTGTTGGTTTACTTCATATAATCCCAGTTAAAGTACAATGAAGTTTGTGGTTCTGATGTGACTGAATGTGAAAAAGTTTAAAAGATCTGTGTAATCCGATGGAGATCAGATTTCACCAGCAGTCTTTGGTGCAACCTGAATGGGTTTTGGCTGGATTACTGTGCAATTAAGCATGACTGGATTATTATCCAATCATCTCGCACAAATGTTCTTGCAAGGTGTGAACTGACTAATAAACTTATCACTCTGCCTGACTGTTGTATGTAGGGGTGTGTGTGTGTGTGTGTGTGTGTGTGTGTGTGCAGGCGTGCGCGTTTGTGTGTTTCCTTAGCTGCCATGAATTTGCATATGCACGTCTGAGCATTTGTGTGTTTGTATCTCGATCCATATCTGTTTGAGCCCGAGTCTTTGTGCTTGACTGATTGCTTTGTGTATCTGACCACAATTGAAAATGAATCCATCTCTCGCCTCCTCTCTCTCTCCGTCCTCTCTCTCTGTGTGTGTGTGTGTGTGTGTGTGACTGTGTGTCTCTATCTACTCAGTTCCACCTTAAGAGAAGCTTTAGCAGCCTGTCCTGTTTGTGTTGAAGCCAACAGGCACAATATATTACAGTCTAGGGCTTGCTGCTGAAAAGCCCGCTGGATCCTCCACTGACCTGCTGTTCTTTCCTGCTTTCCTCTTTCGTTTTTTTTTTCCACATTTAGATTAAAAACAAAGCTCTCACTCTCTCCTCCCTATCCCGAACCACCACCTCCTCCTCCTCCTTCTTCCTCTCCTTATTTCTGCTGCAGCAGTCAAGGCTTTAGTGTGTCAGAGAGACAGGGTGAAGAGGAGGAAAAATAAGAGAAGGGGACTATTTGGTTCAGCTGAGTGTTTATGTTTGTATGTTTTGCCATTGGACTGCTGGGTGAAAGGGCGCAAGGACAAGCCACAAGAAGAGTGGGAAGAGGAGGAGAAGTATAAGAGAGGAGCTTGCATGGACTGAATTCTCTCTCTCATGGCAGTACGTGTAGACCTGGACTGATCACAAGAAAAAAGGGGGACAGACACTGTAAGGCAGACGAGGAGGAGAGAAAGAGGAGGAGAAACTGTGACTTGGGTTTCACTAGGGAAAGGCGAAGGAGGAAGAAGGAGGCAAAGTCTGGTGCTCCGTTTTATCATGACCCTGTTGGATGAACGAACCGACGGAGCGAGGGTTCTTCTGCTGAGTGTCAGTGGAAATTTGCATTAGAAGGACAGAGAGCAACAAGGACGAGAGAACCCAGCGAAGGAGCAGAGACAGTTCTCCCTGAGTGTTTGAGAGTCTGGGTTTGTGTGTGACTGTGTGTGGGTTGGTGTAACCAGGTGGAGGGCAGAGGACTGGAGGGCCAGGGGAGTAACCTGGCCATCAAACGGACTGGAAGCCTCTCCTCTCCTGGGATCATGTACCCTCAGGGCAGGCATCCGGTAAGTTCACCCTCATGTCTCTATTTCCTGTCTGCTCCACTTTTTGTGAATGTCTTTCTCAGCTCCAATCTGTCTGTGGCTTTTAATTTGTCACATTCGCTTTATCACCATTGTCCCTCTTGGATTTTCATGCTTCCATACTAAAATCACCTTCTACTTAAAACTTCCTTGCTGGGTTTTCCTCCTGCTTTCGGATTATTGCCTGCATCTCACAGTCCTTCTGTTTGTTTCAGCCTAACTCGCTTGTGTAGCTAAATTGACTGCACTGTAACATGAGGAGAGAGACATCGGGTGTTTGGGCTGAGAGTTTCCCCGATATGCACACACACTCACGCACGCACACGCCCACCCCCTCATGACACCTCCCTCTCTGTCAGCTACAGCCAGGTCTCTCTGGGATCCTGTTGTTGATTGGCTGCATAGGTGGTATACAACTAAACCTGCTCTTCTCGGGTTGCGTGTTTTTATCCATGCGCTAATTACTGTTTATTCATCTCTGCGTGTGTTTCAGCCTGGAAGTGTATGTTTGTGACGATGTGTGTCACAGCACATCTGACTGCAGTAATGTATATGTGCATGTGTGTAGGAACCGACCAGCAGTGTTTCATCAGTTGATTTCCATTGTTTTTTGAGTTGCAAAACATTTCTGATCTGCAGTCATCCTAATAGCAATGTGTGCAATACCACAATTGGTTAGACTGTTTGGATATTTGGGAGGCTGTTACATTTCTAGTGACATGCATGAATGCTTTACGAGCCAATGTTATATTTGTTCCATTGGATGGACTTTCACTGCCCTTGACACGCAAACCCTGATATAGTTTTCAGTGGCCAAATTGGTTAATCTCATGGAAAATAGTGGGGAAATGGTGAGAATGAGGGGAAACATTATTAAATTGAGGACAGTTTTATTTCCTTTGAATTTATATCATTATCCCAATGGTGCTTTTGCATATTTTCCTAAAATTGTACAGATCTAGTTACCGTTAGATGATTTTGAATATACAGGATTTGCTAAAGTACTGTTCCCTCTTGAACTTCTAGCATTTAATTATGTAGTGGAATGTAAACGATTTATGGTTTTAAATTTTTTCACTAATAAAATTCAGAGAAATCTTGCATGCATTTGTATTCAGCTCTATGGGTTAGCACTTTATAGGACCACCTTTCTCTGCAATTAAAACCAAAAGTCTCTTGGGGTATGTCTGTACTTCACATCTACAGGCTGGAATTGCTCAAAATCAGATTAGTTAGATTGGCAGGGCAAATCTGAATATCAGTGTTTATGTCTTGCCACATATTCTGTTGATTTTAGGTATAAACTTGGACTGGGCTGCTCTAATGTTTGACTATGATTTTATCTGAACCATTCCACTGCAGCTCTGACTGTAAGTTTGGGATTATTATCTTGCTGGAAGGTGAACCTCCACCTCTGTCTTGGGTCTTTTGCAGCCTCCGTTAGGACTGCCCCTTAAGAAGAGCGTTCCTGCACTTCTATTGTGCTTTGCTGTAAATACCTGCTGCGTTCCTGATGCTGTTTGTTGCATTGGACTCTATTTACTGGTGTCAGAGGAAGGGGACAGCACATTTTCAGGATACTGCATACTTCAACAGGGATGCATCTGTAAAGTCTGTTCCCTTCTTCATCTTGGCCCTCAAACAACATAAAGACCTTAATGCTATGGAAAAATATAGGTTAAAAAGTCACAGAAGATGAGTTACAGCTTAGAATGAGTCTAGTGTAGGCCAGTTGTTTGACAAAGGCCTTGATCTTGCTGCTGTAATCAGATTTGGTTGTCAGTGTCTTTGTATCTGCTGCAAATGGGTCACTGGCCACTTTGCCTCACAGCCAGCCACCCAAACAGCAAACCAATAAGCCAGCCAGCCAGCCATCACATAGAATTATGAATGACATTTTCACAAGAGGACGGCATGAGGAATCAATTATATGTACAGAGAGAATGCTAATAAGCCAGCTGCTGGAAAAGTTGCAGGGAAACTAGGAGAGGTGGAAAACAAAGCAAGAAAGCAAAATGTGTAAGAGCCAAGAAAAGAGCTAAAAAAAATAAAAATAAAGATGGAAAGAGTTCCTTCAGAAAGCACTGCTGGAGGTGGAAAGTGAAATGAAAGTGAATAAAGAAACGTGTGTGAACATTCCTCTGTTCTCCTCTTTAGAGGGATATTAGAGAGCTTCCTGCTGAGATGCTCTGCGTTTGTGATAAAGTTCAGTCTCAGACTGAGCCAACTCCAACAGATCGATAGACCCCCATCTTTCTCTTTCTGTCCCTATTTTGCATTTCTTCATTGGGTTTTTTCTCCCAACTTTTTCTGCAGTTCTCCTTGGCCAGTATACATTTTGTTTCTTGTTTTTCCATGAAATATAACCTGCGGATGGATGTAAAGAAGCATAGAGCATATTTGTGTTTGTTCATTTTTTTATACAAATTGCTATACGCAAGTATAAATGCAGTAAATTTAAGTCACTTTAAAATTATGGTACTGATGTTTCTCTTGCCTTCTAATTTTCTGAGCTCTCTGTTATTTTGTTCTGTCTCTTTCCAATTATGGCCTTAGACAATTAGATGGTTACATGCAAACACTGAACTTGACCTCCCAGGATCCCATTAACAAGCACATTTTATAACTCTTTGTGTTTTTACAGTTTGCCTCTAATGGTGTTTTTCATTCCTTAAGTCAACCAAAAACCAACAGAGCAAGTCCATAACTCACTAAAATGACTTAAATCTTCGTACTACTAATGTGTCACGTATTGACACATTAGAGCTCACAGTGACTTTAAGAACTCTTTCAATTGCTCAAATAGTATTGTGCATCAACATAAGATTTATGTGAATGTAGCACTTAAGATTAAGAGACTTTCTGGTATGTTAAATAAGTTTGCATTATGGAGTAAACAACTTCTATAAAATAACATAATTCTTGAACTAATCTAAGCTCTAATGTTGAAAATATTAGATTATTCCTACTTGTCAACAGCCTCTGCTTCTTTACAATTATTACTAGCTTGTGGCTTTTCTAAATAACTTATCGTGGCTAAATAATTTATTTAGAGCCAACAATATGATGGTTAGTGATTTAATCACACCTGGATGCTATGTTTGAGCAGGTGGATGCCCAGGTTGAGTTGTGTTTTCTACAAGATCTAAACACAGTTTAAAATTAATTATGTCTTTATCTGTAAACAAAAAAACAAAGGCTCCTTAATTTTCTGAAAAATAATAAAAAATCTTTTCTTTTCTTTTAGCCCCTTGTCGTGGTTCTTCTCATCTTGTAAGCTGAATGCATCTTTACAAGTCTCATTCTGTGATGAAACTATTAAAGCGGAAAGCTTATGCTGAGGCGTGTCTGCATGTGCACCCCACATGGGAGCACTGAGTCCAGATCATCACATGTTGGCAGTGGAGTAGGCAAGAGGCACAGCTGCACAATATATTCAGTTAAAACCTTTCTAACTCTAACAGCGTTTGACTGCTTTGATACAGTATTCGGTTGGCTATCATATTTCAAGTGTGCCTTCACACTCTGCATGCCAGGAATATGTTTGACCAGTTGGATGGTCTGTAGTTGCCCTTGATGAACAACATATGTACATTTATAGTGGCTGAGATTGTAAAGCTCGTAGATATGGTGGGGAGGTTTTAATGATGAAAGAGTCAGGAAAATTCAAGTTAGTCTTAATTGTTATTGTCATGGCGATATTCAACAATAACATTGCAATTCCTTGTTTTTTCAAATATCATACAGCCCTTGTAATGTGTCGTGATGCGATGTGAATCTTCTATTTCTTTATCTATCTTAAATATAAGTATAACTGAACTGACAAGCTGCCAAAATCTGAAACTGATCTGGTTCTGGTAGGTCCAAATTACGATTTCAAGACGTCACCAGTGAGCTTTCAGAACTGTTGACGTTACTCAAAATCAGTGACTTGAGCATCCAAAGGTTGAGTTTTATTTAAAGGAGAAGCTAGTCCATCTTCACTCTCTGGTGGCATAGAGTGAAAACTGAGAGCTGGGCTGTGAGGAGCATGGAGCTGTAATTGGTTCCCCTGGATTTTTTGTGGAGAGCGCTATCAGAACATTGAGTGTGTGCGTGTTTGAGGGGGGATTTGTGTGAGGTGTGTTCTTGTTTAATTTTTCTGTGATTTTTCTTTAATGTCTCTGCCCCCTTAGTGCTTTGTGAGCACATAAATATTTGAATTAGCTTAGATGTGGGTAAATATTCATTGCAAAGTTCACTTGGGTTTTATGTGTGCACATTCTCTGTGGAGTGTAAAGTGCTGCAGTCAGTGTGTTACTATGCAGCTGTCATTATGTTATCATAATTGTGCAGCGTCTTTCATTACTGGAAATGCTGCTTTAAAAAAGTCTTTAATAAATTGATTTATTCTTGTGCAAATGGCTAAAAACAGGAATAGAAAACAACATTTGACAGACCTTGCTGTGGTTGAAACAGTAGTGGCATCTTACTTGCATACAGTATTAGACTCTCTAATTGCTCTAAAAGGACTTTTAAGGCTCTTAGTTCTTTTGGACCAGAATCTGTTGCATGACTATCGTTTATTGCAGGTTTTTATTATTGTGCAAACTTTTTAGTAGGCACATATATTTCTCTAGAGTAGCGTGTGTGTGCATGCAGCCGTTAAAGTTTGTGTGCATGTAATCGAGAGTGGAAGGTGATTGGAAATCTGCAGTGACTTGTGTGGGTATGTGCTCTGTGTGCCAACAACAGCAATAAATAATGTCCTGCTTTGATCACAACTGTTTGTGCGAATGTACAAGCCTCGGTTGTCTGCCACGCCCTGCGAGAGCCGCGTGTGTATCGATGAGTGTGTTGTGGATGGATTCAGATCACACCCACAGGCCTGTTGATAGTGTATGTTTATGAATCAATAAATTATTAACACCTTTAAAAGTAAGGAGCTATACTTTTGAATGAAAGGTTTCTTTCAGTTTTTGATATTGTCACCTTCCTAAAACAATGACCTAATTCATTTTTTTGCCAAAAGTGATTTTGTTTTTATTTTGCCTAAACTTTTTGAACTAGGCTTTATTTGACAAGTCTAAGACATTTTATTGTAGGTCTGCATGCTTTTATCTGTTCAGAAAAGTTTGTCATGTGAAGATGAAATTCAGAACTTTAGGTTGTCTGGAAATGCATTTCAGTTTAGTGTTTTCACATTTTGCCATATTACAAGTTTAATGTGTGTTATTGGGATGTTATGTCAGTATATGGTTTTCTTATTCTTCTCCAAATAACACTGTGGGAATTGAAACTGAAACATTTTCCTGTTTTTCTTCTGTGTAAAAAAACAGATTAGATGTAGATCACACATCAACAACAACTTTCAGGTGTTGCTGCAGATTGTCAATTGGATTTTGATCTGGGCTTTGATTTGGCCGTTCCAGCAGAAGAACATGATTTGATCTAAACCATTCTTGGATTCCCTCACTTTATATTTAGCATCAATCTGATGAAAGGTCAATCTACACATTACTCTTAAGTGATTTTGCAACTTCTAATAGTTTTTCTTTCAATATTGCCCAGTAGGTAGTTTGTGCACCTTGCAATCAAAACTGATCAGCTTTCCTTTATCTTACCAAAAAAAGTAAGCCCACAGTATGATGCTTCCATCATCTTGTTTTACCAGGGGAGTGCTGTCTTTTGATATGTAGTGTTAATTTTATAAGACACAGCACCTCAAAGATCAATTTAGGTCTTATCTGAGATCACCTTCTTCCACAATTTTTCTCCCTCACCTACATGAAATGAAGCAAATGGCAAGCAGTTCTTTCTTTTGACAAAGCTTTCTTCTTGCCTCTTGTTCATAAATGCTTTTATGAAGCACTGTAGTGAAATACCGACTCCCCCTTGTATTTCAAATGATGAGCATGGTAATTGCTTATGCTTTGCACCAGAAAATAGAAAAATAAAATGTTTGCTTTCCCAAACGTACTTTGATTTTCGCATTTGATTGCTTTTGATCTAAAGAAAGCAAAATAATTTGATATAAAGAGGAAAAAAGTCAAAGAAGTTCACCACGTATGGGTTAAAATTGGCAAAAAGGTTGGAAAACATTTTGTACTGTAGCAAAGCATCATAAGCAGGTATGAAAGTTTGACTTTGACACGTTTATTGTTCCAAACTTGTGACTGGTTGTTGCAGAAATAGTATTTAACCATTTCTTACTGAGTTAGTAAAGTTACATTTTAACCACAAAAATGTTGTGTTTTCTGAGACAAGTCAATTAAAAGTTCCTTTTTTCCACACATACCTTACTTGTCTCCTTTCTAAAGCTGTGTCAAGCAGTTTCTTTTTCCACCAACATTTAAGATCGTAATGAAAGCCATGTGCGGTAAATAGCACAGCGGCTTGCTGTCACCTCCCAGAGATGACATTCTCCCCTCCTTTCCGTTGTCCTTGTCTTGTTTACATTTAATTTTACGGTGCATTTCAAAGGCAGCCCTTTTAGAGAGGCAAAAAGCCAAGGAACAACAATGCAGCTGCTGTGAGAGAACCCACAGAACGGCCCAGAAGTCACACAAACAACCAAGAAGTTCTGATCAGATATCAGTGGCTGCTTGGTGTAAGCCCTCTCTCTGATTAAAAACAGGCCATTTTTTTTATCCTCAAATCCTGTTTGCTGTCGTCCTTTCTTTGTCGTGAAAAAAAATGATCAGAGCAGGGCTTGGATGCAGTCCAGACTTTCATTCCCTAATATGTTCGCTGCCTTTTGCTTGTACCCTGAGTTGCAATGTAACTGGCTTTCTGACTGACTGGTAACTAACTAGGTAACTTGTAGATTGACTACATTAACTAATGGCTGCCTTGCTGGACTTTTGGATTACTGGGGAGTTGTTGGCATGTTGGATGACTGATTAGTTCATCCAACATGCTAGGTCAGTGTATTTGCCCTTTGAAAGCACAATGTGAGAGCCATAAACTGTACGTAGGGTTTGCTTTCTTAAATTGTGATAAAACCCTTTTTTTTGTATCCAGCCCATTGAATAGTTTGTGAAATTGTAGGGAAAGCATGCTCACAGTATTTTGGCTTCAAAAAAATGCTGGCTGATAACTTGGAATCCCATTCGCCTCTTCTGCCTTTCTTCTGTCTGTCAGAGTCTAAATCAATGAGCTGTTGCTTATGTTCGTTGCTGCACACATCAGCAAACACGCACACACACACACACACACGCCTAGAGACATGTGCTCAAGGGGTACTGACACTCTTCTTCTTCGCTTGGCAGTTTTTCATGTCTTTTTTTCCCCCCTAAATATTTCACCATGCAATTATTATTTAATACACAGAATCCAAATGCGTCTTGGCTTGTTTCAGAGCGATACAAGGAGAGGAAAGAGAGTAAGAGGGAGAAGTGTGAAAGAAAAATAAAACAAGGTAGAGCTGCAACAGAGAGGGCATGAGAAAAGGGGGGGGGGGAAAATTTGTGGGTGTTTTTGCTTGAATGAATACATCCCTGCTCAGACATGTCATCTTATACCGTGTGAATGCTGATGTGTTGGTAGAAAACGTGCCAGGGGCTAACCAGATTGACAGAGATGACAAACCGACAGATAGAATCGTGTCTTTTCCAATAACTCCCAGATGTGCATCTGTTTCACAGTTGCAGCCTAATTTCTGAAGCCACCATCAGTTGTGGAAAAACTGTCTGCAGCTAAAGGAGAAGTACTTCCATTTAAATGCAAGACACAAGTATAGATAGGAACAAAAACCCGAAGCATGACTGGAGATAATTGAGGCAATCAGAAAAGACTGCTGCCACCCTGGACTAAAGAAGAGTAATCTGTTTTTTAAATGTAATTTTTTTTCACTGTTTTTTTTATTATTATTTACTTTTGGTGATGATCGCCAAGTCTTTGAGGTCAGAAGACTTTCATGCCATCACCCTAATCTTTAGCTTCTTTCACAGTTTATCCTAGCAGATTCAAACCAGACCTCCGGTTGGAGCACTCCTCAACAATAATATAATGCCAGAAAGAAGAAATTTGCTGGTAAATTCAAAAGAATACCATAGAGCTATGGATAATTTTGTCTTCTGTGGTATATGTTGCAGACTATGCAAGTGAAGGGCACAATCAAAATACTTTAGACTTGCATTCATGAGCTATTCTATTCTATTCTATTCTATTCTATTCTATTCTATTCTATTCTATTCTATTCTAACCTGTCATTGTATTCCTCCTCCACATCTAGAACGATGTACTGAATGTCCATTATCCAACTCTATTTATTCGTTTACCCATTATCAAACAGTACTGCTCTCATTACGTTATGACACCTGTTGAATGGGGCTTGACGGTATGCATTCACTTGCTCCTGGAAATCTGACGTTCACTGAGTTTCTCAAATTTTATGACACATCTTGCTCTGTAATTTTAACATAAAAAGTCACTCTGATTTTGTGTTCGAGTTATGTAATTCCACTGCCTATAACTAATTGCTGGAAATCCTGGTTCTCGCACAGATACACAAGAAATATACGTTTCTTCATATCGACGGGCTACATGAACAGGGAGGCAGCCAGTAACACAGCAGCAACTCATTTTGTTTATAGATCTAGACAAAGTGAAGACAACTTCCTGAATTTAAAACCAATCATCAGAATGGGAGAAAAAAAGTGAATTTTAAGTGGATTTGAAGGTTGGATAGTTGCTGATGCTAGACTAAAATACCCAGACAGGGTAAATATTTTAGAAACTTCTGATCTGCTGGGATTTTCACTCACAACCATGTCTTGGCTTTACTTGGAATGAACTAAAACAAAAAGTAAAAATATATGGCTGGCGGTATTTACGCAGATAAAAATCCTTGATGATGTCAAAGAAGAATGGGTGGCTTGGTTCAAGAAGATAGAACAATAACAGTAGTTTATTTAACCAAAGATTCAAATCAAAGATTACTAAATATCATCACAGAAACACAACTTGTCAAACCTTGAAACAGGAGGAGAAGACAACAGCAGAACGACCGAGGGTGTAATTCACACGAGGTTAACAGAGTTGGACAATAGCAGACTAGAAAAATGTTGTCTTGATTTCTGTGCTGATATTCAGACGGTTAAAATATGGAGTAAACAAGATCATCCATCCTGCCGCGCTTGCTGTGTTCAGGCTGGTGGTAGTAGTGTGATGGTGAGATGGCTTATTTTCTTGGAACATATTTGTCCTCCTAGTACTAATTCACCATTGTTTACATGCAACATCTGAAACACTTGGCAGAAGAGAGAGTGATCTTTCTTGGACTTTTGTGACATCTTTACTGCTGCCTTGACTGTTTCTCACAAAACAGGAGAGTTGAAACACAATCAAACAGCAAATGTTTGTTATAATGTGCCAATGGCATTACTTACTAATACCTCAATCTTTGTAAACACTGCACATCTTCATATCTACGCACACATAGCTCATGTATCTCATAGATTGGTTTTGAATATGTGAGAAGGTGCCCTTGATTATTTAAAATGGCCTAATTTAATACCAACTCTGGATACAAGTCTTTTATCCTGGAAGATGAAGCTCAGAGTGAATGGGAAATGCATTTTTTTCTGCCTGAGAGCTCTCCAAGTTTTTTTTTTTCTTTTTTATGGGATTTTTCATTTCCTTTTCGCACTCCCACTGCCTTATTGCCTCGGGGTCAATGAAACTCATTCAGAAAGGTACAACTTGCAAATTGAAAGTGATACATTTTTTGAGGGTTTTTGTGTCCAACGGATGAAAGGAATTAAAATCTCTCTCATCAGAGCACCATGCAATCTGCCGTGTTGACACCAATGGTTGCAAATCACAAATCTCTTGTATAATCATGATCTGTGACTATGGGCTTTGTTATACGACTTAGTGCTACTGATGTAACCCGCCAGCAGCGCTCTGTTCGTGTGCATTCGCGTGGTTGCCGTTGGTAAGTGCGTGGCGGCAGATGGTGGGAGCGGTATTACCACAGGCCGATGGACAGTGCACAGGGTGAGCAGGCTGTGTTGACTACAGCAAAGACACTCTCTGTCTGTTTCTCTCCCGCTCTCTCCATCCCCTCGCCCTCTTCCTTCTGTGTCAGCTGAATGAATGGCTGGCTATCTTTCTCAGTCAGCAGCCACACTACTCTTTCATCATCTGTCTTTCTGCTTGTGCATTCATTCCTCTGAAAGAATGTCAGACTGGTCCATCACTCCCTACATCCATCCGTCCATCTGTCAGATGGGTATCCATCTCTTCTCTGACTTTTCCTCCCTTTCAATCCATCCGTGTACTCCCACCCCTCTGAGGTTTTGTGTGTTTTCCATGTGCTTAAAGTGTGAATGTGCATGTGCAGTGGTGCATGTTTGTTTGTTGATGTGTTTTTCAATGTTCTTATGGCCGTGTGTGTGTGTTTATGTGTGCTAGATCAGTATCTATCCCCTCATCCCTCTCTCCACCCCTTCTTGCTTGAATGGGTGTGTGTGGTGTGAATCAAGGTCAGTGGGGATCTACTGGCAGACGCTAACCCTCCGCCCCGCCCCGTCCCACCCCAGCCCACCCCTCCTTCCCATACTCACACAGACAGAGGGTTTGTGTGCATGGTGTCCATCCAGCCATCTAGACGTTCCTGCTTTGCCTGCCTCAGCTCAGTTTAGCTCGGGCTCAGCTCGGCTCTGCGGATTAATTACTAGGGGAACCCATGGCGTCTCTGACCTCCGCCATTGGACTAATTGAAATCTAATTGAATTGTGCTTGTCTCAACTAATGAAACCCCACCACTGAAAGCGCCAGTCTTTTAGCCTTAGCTGCGAACTGATAACCACCCAACTGGGGCGTAATGACGGCATTGTCCCGCTTAGCTAATATATGAAATCATATTGGAAGTTAAGTATATTCAGGTTTATCAGTAAATGAGACCTCACTAACTGGGCTTAATTTCTTCTGTTTTGTTAGCTCAGTGGATATATTTGTAAGCTGAGGGAAATTAAATGGTGTTTGGGTCAGTGTTGTGATGCTGTGAGTTCTACCAGATACTTTCCTATCTTAATGTTGCATTATCAGAAAACCTTTCCTTGCCTTGTGTGGCATCATGGTAACTCTGTGAGTAGCTTTAAATGTTATCCACCAGATGACTCTGCTGACTTAAAGCTGCATTATGTAACCTTTATAAAAAATATGGGGTGTTTTTTCATATTTTTTAAAAAACTGTCACTATGGCCTGACATTATGTTATGAGATTGATAATCTATGAAGAAAGTGAACTCCTCTGCCTCCTCCTCCCTGTGGTCCTATTGCTATCTGCAGAAATACACTACTAACTCAGAAACAGCCAATCGGAGCCAGGAGGAGGATCTTAGCGCTGTCAATCATTCTCACATCCCCAGGGCTGTCTGATACGCTACAGCTAATCAGACAGCCCTGCACTATAAATGTGCAGACTACTGTAGATAGCATAACCATTGATGACGGCAGATAAACAATTTTTCTTTAACAGTAACTTGATTCTCCACCATTAGCATATTGAGCAGTGTATAAATGAGGGTGACTGACAGCACTAAGATTGTCCTCCTGTATGTTCACTTTGATGACATTAATTATTAATTGAGCTGCAAAAGAGAAAAACACTTCTCTAAGAAAGCCCGTTTATCTTTGACTTCAGTAAATAAAGGCTAACAATAAGTAGGTACTGCAAAATATTATGAAATGGGACTAGCGCTCTCTGTGACCTTTAGTATTTTTGACAATTTCTTCTTTCTCATATGTGATCATCGAGTGCCAGTAGTCTCTATCAGCTGAAAAATCTTATTGAAATGCAAGTGCAAGAATTGGGTTCTTAACAGGCTTTTATGGAGGAGTACACTGAAACTTTACTGCAACCCTGATTGGTGAGTTTGTGTATTATTAACTCAACATTCTGTATCAGTCTTTAGGACCCATTTAGGATAAACTGATACACAGTGCTAATACATCTTCTAAACAGGAAAGTAAAAAAATAAAAAATAACACCACTACCAACAATGACAAGAACACTTCTTAATAATAAAATGTTTATAATCAAAATTGCCTTCTAATTTAACTTTTTATTGCACCTTTCTGTGTTTAAAAAAATATTAAGCTACATAAATACATGTGAATATTTTACATAAAATAAACATTAATTTATATAGCTGGCAAAGTAGCACAATTGGGCACGAGTTGGCTTAACTTTGGCCAGTAGGTGGCAGCAAACTGCCTCCAACATATTGCTTTGTCTGTCTTGAATATTGCTCAACCGCCCTTGGTAATTTACATAATTCACCTTGGTTATGTGGTGTTTTATATTATTAATTATGAACAGAGGTACTATAAGGCAGCTTAGTTTTGTGTTTTGAGATTGAGAAAATTAATTCCTACTGCCTCCTAAGGATAATGAGGAACTGATGACATGAATAACGTCCAGGTCTTATCCATTTAATGAATAATAAAGCTACACAATGTAGCAGGAATATACGGTCACTATGGTGTTACTATTTATATGACTGTGGTCAGTTTGTAATAAAATATTTGTTGGATCTGTTCAAAAAGACACCTCAAACCAGCCTTGAAAAGGTATGACAGTGATTCAGACTGCATGCACAAAATTTGTAGAGACAACATAAAAGTTAATATTATAAATCTCACGAGGCAGCAAAATTAACCGAACTGAAAAGAAACGAAGAGAAAAAACCCCGACAACATAGGAACACGTCCTCTGAGAACAACCTATTCTGCATGCTTCAGCTCCAAAGAAAACAACTGCAGCATCAAAAGCATCAACAGCGCCCGTGTTTCTCCACCGTCATGGAGACTATGAAGGAGGCGGGCTGCTGTCAGCAGCGCTTTAGACAGACACGGATGGCGGGTGGTGCTGGACCTCCTGGGAGTTGCTTGTTTTGTTGGGCCTTCTTTAGCTTTTAGCAGGTGAGAGATGGTGCTGTGATTGTCTTCAGTTATTCATTTGATGTTTCTTCCCTTCTCTGCTCCTTGTTGGCTTGAATACATTAGCAGCACGGCAGAGTAGAGGGGATGCTAATGTAGAAGTGAGAGAGGGAAGAGGAGAGGAAGAAGAAAGGATAGAGCGAGTAGAGGGAAGGAGTCAGTCATTAGGGGAGGAGGAGGAGAGAGAGGCAGAGGACAAGGCTTTATGATGTGTGGGAAGAGGAAGTGACCTTCCCTCTCACTTTCATCTTGGCTCTTTTCTCCTCTTGCCACACAGATGCACAAGCACTCACACACACACTCACAGCTTTCCTCACCAACACAGCATGAAGTGGGTGTTACAGTCCCCTCATGAACAGCCTATCACACATACACACACACACACACACACACACACAAAGAGAGAGATGTGTATGTGTTTGTCATCCATTCTTTTTTTTTGTCTTTCACCTCTACAGGTCCCCTTGCAGCCTGGCCAGTCTTTCAAGTTCACAGTCCTGGAAACTCTGGACAGAATCAAGGAGGAATTCCAGTTCCTCCAGGCTCAGTATCACAGGTACGGTAACACATGCACCACAAATGCAAACATGCATAGAAATAGACGTAGGGAGGTAATTGGGTGAAAGGAAGGGCATGTCCTGGATATGTCGCTACTACATCACAGGGCAAAGCAGAATCATACGGGACAAACAACCATTTACACAAAGACAGATGAGAAGAACTTGTTCTTCTTACTTTAATTTATTGTCAACATGCAGTGAATTTGAAACATTTGAACGTAAAGCAGGTAGTTTTTCTGGACCCAATGGGGTGGGTTACATAGCACCCTGTAGGGGTACACATCATCACACACGGACCTCTGATGAAGATTTCATCTATGAAGTTGATTTAATCCCCACAAGACTAACCTCGGTATCCAGAAGTCATTATTTGATAACTTAAAAAGAAAACGTTAAACAGGAGAGACTCCTGTAACATCTTCTGTGGAATTTATAATCTATTTTATAAGCTGGAAATAAAAAATGCATTTTTGTTGTTGTTTGTGCAGCCTGAAGCTGGAATGTGAGAAGCTGGCCAGTGAGAAGACGGAGATGCAGAGGCACTACATCATGGTGAGTCCTGCCTCACGTCTGATGGAGTTGTTTAGGATGTGTTTGTTTAAGAAAAATCTCAAGTCCTCTGACAGAAATACAGACTAAATTCTAATTAGCTAGCATAACCAATGTTTTGTCAAAGGTTTATGGGCGAGACTGAACCAGGGGATGAAACTTTAGATTACTGTAGATCCAGGAAACATATAAAGGTCAAGAACTAGATTGAGTGGATACTGGTTGGTATAGGAAAACTAGAACATTTTTTAATGCTTCTACTATCTCATTTTTCCAAGGGTAGTTTTTGTAATTTATTTTATAACGCAATTTGCTTGATGCAAAAAGCAATACGATACGTCTTAAAGGAAGGCAAGTCAACTTGATGTGGCCATAAAAAAGTGAAGAAGATCAGAAAATCAGATAGAAACAATAACAACAATAAAAAAATTACAAAGCGGGAGAAAGGTTCACTAAATTGTAGCAATTTTTATTAATGTTATTTTTTAGTAGGAAATAATTTAATTGAGCAAAGTTGCTTAACTAAATTATTTATGTTTTGTTTCTGACACAAAACATACATTTATTTGTGATTTTATATGTATTGATTAAACAAAGCATCCACCAATATTATAGATGGCATACAACTTACAAAAATTGTAGAAATGAAAGTTTTCATTTCCTCTACTCACATTAGTTTCATTTTCATTTCTCATCGCACCCATTTCTCCTTCAAACCTTCTACACACATATTTCAGTCTGTATCTAAGGCTCTTGTTTTCTTCTCCTGAACTAACAATCTGAGCTCTCCGAGTCGGATCGTCTAAGCGACTAAGGGCTCACTTCCATCATAAGCCTTCGTCTGTGGTACAAAACCCGCACACCGAGCCAACCAGAATACGATATGCACCATCTGCTAAGCTGCTCGCATTTCATAAACCTGGGAGAGCGGGCAGGATCAGGGCTGTAAGCTAGATAGACACACAGATGGATAGACAGAACGAGGGAAATGCAGACAGGCACCTAGATAGAAGGAGAATGTGTGGAAGAAAGGAAGCAGCAGACAAGAAAAACAGCAGTCAGACAAAATGATGGAGAGTCCTGCTGAGAAGCAGGATATCAAATGACAAATTACTCACATACACGGAAAATCATAGCATACTCCTTTGTATACATCTAAATAGACCATTGTTTTAATCCATTTAAGGTCTTTAACAATGGGAAATTTGACAGATAAATATAAATAAATGAATGTTATTTAAAGCTGTATTTCTCTATTAGGTCAAACATGAAACACAAGTTACATTATTTTCAACAAGTTGGCTTCTGCTATGTTGCTACTTAACGCTGTCAGCATATTGTTGAATTTAATCAACACTCTGCAGTTCTGTACTTTATATATTTTAAAAACCAGCTCTTGGATATGTTCATTCTCTTTCAGGATGAACAATTTTTTAGACTGAATTCAGACTAAACAAGTGTTACTATGCCAACATACTTAAGAACATTGGTATTCTTTTCTTTTTTGTTTTCCCAGACAAATACATACTTTCACCCTGTCTCCTCTGTGTGACTTCCTGGTGGTGGAGCATCAGCTTTGCTCTGCAAAACTTGATTACATGCACAGATTTTGTTTATAATCTGTTACAATTGCGCCAAAATCCTTTGAGTGATGTAAACATATTACAATAGCACAATGATTACAATCAGTGCTAACTGAGCACTCAAAAAACCCACAAGATTGCAAAAAACAATACATTTGGTGTTCTTTGCGGTCCAGTGATTTATATTGAATTTGTTGGTGTGGCTTTACATGTTCAGCTAGGAAAGTGAGATGCAAAGAAAGCATCTGTGCATCCTGTACAGGCTCAAATGATTATTTTTTAAGAGTTTCTGAGGTAAAGATGTTGTACAACCAGAACTAAATTTGTATTTGGAGACATGCGGGGAGGAAAACTTCCCGAGTGTTTTTGTAGAGTTGAGTTTGGAGAAGGCCTGAACTTATCTTTAGAAAAAGATGTCACATTTTCAGCGTTTTGACTGTTTTTAAGTTTAGGCTAATCCTTGGTAAAATCAGGTCAGACTGCTTCCAATGCAGTCAACTAATTTATTGCCTGCATGGATAATTAATCCACTTTATATTTGACCTTATTGTATCTGATTGTCTCTTTCACTATGAATACGATTTTAGATGTTGACCGACCAGCATTGCAAATTGTTGTTCAGTAATTATACAAAGTGTGTTTTTACAGGAAGAATGTTTTTCCCATTTATTACAGAGGATAAGAATGTTTATATATATATAAATAAAACTGATAAATTGTGTTAGGAAATGAATACTCCTTTTACATTATTTATTATCTTTTCAGAAATGCTGTGAGAACTAAACGTATAGGTTGAATGACAATTTTACGCTGAAATATACACACTTTTTGGTCTAACTATATTCCAAGTTTATTCATTTAATTGTTACACTAGTGAAATTGGTTGAAATAATTAAAATCGAATATATTAAAATTAAATTCAGTGTCCATCTGCTTAAGTGTCAAATTGTCAATTCATTCTCATCTAATTTATTTTTCATTATTTCCTGTTACTTACCACATCTTTAGTAAACCAAGAAATAACAATTCAGAACAGATTTTCTGAAGCACAGGAAGACATCTCTGTGTCTCCGGTACTCTCTATTTTAGCTGAGGGTTTTGCCGAATTACTATGTGGAACAAGTGGTCTAGACAAACTTCCACCTTCTGCACTATAAATCTTCTGCATCTGTAATTATACAATGAAGAAAAATCACATTTCTTTGTTTTTACATTGTAATGGTTGCCTGCTGTCATCAGGTCAAACTGTTTATGATAATATATTAAAGGTCTCTGCCTCTGTGACCGGTGCTCTGCTGGTAAATGCTGCATCTTTAGGTTCATTGGAGGGCTGTAATAGCTCCCCATGGCAAGAGGTCATGGAGCTGCAGATGCTGATGACATATTCATGTAGGTTAGCATGGCAGACGTTTAGAACCCCAGGCTGTATTACTTGAACAAGGGCTCACTGTGGTGCACTGGATGGTTAACGCACTGCTCTGCTACTTCATAGGCATGGCTTCAAAATGAGAGGGAGGGAAAGAAAATGAGAGAGAAGAGAGGAGCTCAAAGGGAAAGATAGCTGCAGAGAAGAAAAAAAACGACTGAGAGAGTGTCAGACAGAAAAAGAGGGAGCTTCTGAGGGACGGAGAGAAGGGTACAAAGAAAAGAAAAGATAAAAAGGAATAGAGGAAACTGACTGAGATGACTAAGATATATGCAAGGAAGGAGTGAGAGTGAAAAATGCAGAGAAAGAGAGAGAGGAAGTAAAAATACAGATACCAGGGGACTGAGAGAGAGGATGGAGGGAGGAATAAAAGATTCTGCAGATGGATGAAATGGAGAGAATGCAACACAGAGAGCAAGAGAAAGAGATAGCTGTGTGTGAGTGTGGGGGTGCGTGAACTAAAAGAGAGAAAGAGAGATGGTGCATGCACAGACACGTAAATAATGTGAAGCAACAACGGACTCGCTGCGCCCACAGAGGAGATAACCCAGAAGGCTATATTTAGCTCGTTAGGCCTGTCATCCGCTGAGGCCTGTTTCCACAGGCTGGGGGTCTGCTCACCACGCTGCACCGCTCCTGCTTTTACTATTCATCACTGCTAAGCTCCTAAATATACGGTACTGGAACGTGGAGACATGGTCATATGGTTATGTGCAGCTGATGCATATGAATGTTTTTATGTAAGCCTAACCAGCTAGCTCCCAGGATGATATCAGCAATAATAAAAATACATTTCGCATGTAAAGTGGTTGACTATAATGAGGTGTTTGCATACAGAAGAGTTTGAAGATCTGGATGATTTCTTTTCCCCTACCTGCAGTTAGTGTCGTTTACTTTCTGCTCTAACCGTGATTGTTTCCGGCTGAAAAGATCGGTTCATGTTTGCATATTTTTCACCTGATATCCAACAATGCCTCTTCCTTTCCTCTGGAAATTTAAAAATAACTGTACTCATCACAAACAAAACAGTGTTTTGAACTAGTTTGCCATAGCATTTAAACCCCAAACGTACACAAGATGTTCCTTCAAGGAATCAAACGTGTGCCGGCATGACCGCAGCACCCTCTTGCTTTAGCAAACCAGCGATGGTGCTATGCTCTGTTCAAACTTGGTTCTGTTAGGGAAAGTTTAATTACTGTTTTGGTTTTCCAAAGAGCAACATTGATAGCACATAATTGCAACACAAAAACATCTCTTTCCATAAATGTTTGACATTCCCACAGTTTCCTGACTTTCTGTAGATGACTGCAGTGCTTGGAGAAATTTTGTCAACATAAATCTCCTAGTTGGTTTCATTATTCCTGGAAATTGTTGTCTTTATATCATCAGTCTAGTATGTAAAGCTTTATAATGTTGGTATATGCCAGAGTAACATTTCTGACTGCGGATTAATGATTGTAAACAACAGGAGTTGCATATTTCAAGCTGAATTTATAAACACCTGTTGGGGACAGTCCTGTTGGTGCTTTTAGATGAATCTGTCAGCATTTATAAATTCAGCCCAAATCAGCTGATGTGAGTGATGTGTTGGCCTACATTCACTGTATGACAGCCAATGAAAATGTGAACCAACCTGAGACGATAACAATCTTCTGTTGTTAGGTTTGTGGTTTTTATTTTAATATTGCTGGATAATATTGTTCTTTTTCAGGATTTTTAAACAACTTAAAACATCCAGTTGCTTGGTGTTCTCCATGAGTTAGTCTAAAGCCGCTGAACAAATATTTTTTATTACCTCTAAACTGGGGCTTCTGCAGTTTTTTACTTATGCCAGGGGTGAGGCTTTTGCAATAATAACAGGAAAATGCTATAAGTAAACCTTTCCTCTGGTTTAGTGCTGCTATTGGTTTGTCCTCACACAATAATAACCTGGTTATTGTATGGCACATGACTGGTTATTTGTTTATTAGGTGCTTTTTTGCTATTTGTGGAGAAATGTTTAGGGAATACAGAGAATCATTTGATCACATTTGTGTAGATTACTAAGAGATGGTAGTTGTATAAATCTAGTAGACTTGGAAGTAATTGAATATAAATATTGTGTTATTTGATTGCAGACAGAATACAGTATAACACAAATATGTGAACTGGCGATTTGTGTGGTGTGCAGTCTTAAATATTTATATAATATGTAGATATTGTTAGATCTGTGAGATGTATTTTTATAAGTGTTTGGAATGTTTATTTTCCAAACATCTTCTGCTATACTTCTTATTATTTCATACCTTTCACACGTAATATGACATTGCTCAGATTGTTTCTACGTGCTTTGTTGCAGTGCTACACTCCAGTCAGGTTTACAGGTTTTGTATGTTTGGATTCATAGACCTTCCCTCTGCTTTGTTTTGAAGAGTAGATATGTTTTATATAGTTTATGTCACTGGTGAATCACATATGGGAGGGGGGTGGAACAAACAAACTCATACATCAAGTTATGCACATTGTGGATGTCTGCTTTTCCACTCTGGCTGTTGTATTTATAATTCATGGTTCTCAGATTTCACTGCTCTCCTGGAATCCCTCTGTGTATTTTTAAATAAGGCTGCATTATAGCCTTGGCTAATGAGGGGGGCGTAGATGTATCGGTCACATGCCTACACAAAATGCAAAACATTAGCCTGGAGGGCTCTGTTCTGTTTATGAGAGGTTGATTTTTTTTAGAAAGAACAAATAAGGAGGCAGTAGGCTTATTCTTAGTATTTTGCTAGTTTAACCACTGCTTTTTTTCTTCTTCAGCCTATCAAAAAGTGTTATTTGGTCTCTAACATCTACCAGTTCTCTGTTATGATCTTAAGGATTTCTGAACTCTTGTGCAGCTCTCCTCTCACGCCGACCATCAAACACAAGACTAAACTCTGAGGACAGTGAAGACTGGCTGGCCCTTTTATTACAGACCATAAAAAAGACATATCCACTGGAGGGTGACAGCTCACAGTGGGGTGTCACATTAGGTGGCCTTTCCATCACTGTGTTAGCATGTGTGTGTGTGCGCACGTTTAAGTGCACTGCAGGGATGCTACAGGAGTCCAAGTGTTAATGAAAGACCAAGTTGCTGGCATGAGGCATAATATTGTTGCATCTAATTTTACAATAAAAACGAGAGTAAGACATGGTGTATTAGAGTATTTACCTTAGAACTGTGTCTTTCTGCCTTAGAAACACAATTTAATGGTGTTTGATCAAATAAAGTTTGACAGTATTATTCATAGTTTGTTTTTTAAGTGTGACTCCTTTATTTGGTTATAATGTCACAAAAATGGAGATACAGTTGAACTTTATGTTGAACTTTAGGATAAATTTACACCTTTTGCAATTTCTATTTTGTGTATTTCTTCAGCTTCCAGCTCTTGATGAAACCGATTCTGAAAAGCTAACAAAACCAAAGCCAGCATTAGTTTTGTCACCGTTTTGTGTGTTCTGGACTATTGGCACCATTTAATAGAGAGTGAATGGTCATAAGGGCCATTTCAGTCAAATACAAACTCATAGCAATCAGTTGAGAGAAGTTGGAGATTTTTATCAAGCATTTTAAAGAGGAATTTGTGTTATTATTATTATTAGTGGTGTTATTTGCACACATATGTCTATTTGCATAATTTTGAACATGTCAAAAATTAATTCAAACTTGTCCACCCAGTTCTTTACTTTGATTTTTTTAAAAACATTTTTACACAATTAACCCATTATGGAAAAATAACAGTTCAAATGCATTAATATAATGACATCCATATCCATAATGTAGGTATGTAAACATCTGACATGCAAATAAGTGGCTTATCAACAGTAATTTCCAAACATTTATCACATTTTTAAAGACTTTAAAGATAAAAGCCACATAATTAAAATCTGTACTTGGTAAGCCACAATAAGATTGACTAAATCTTTTAATAGCAGAACAATTACAACTATTTGTCTTCTATTTTTCATTAAAATGTTTTGTTTTTTTAAATTGAATTTTCTAACCATTTCATTCTAAATAAAGAAAGACTGTAGTTTCACAGTGAGTGTGATTGTGTGTATCAGGATTTTATCACTGAGTCACACTGGTCATTTATTGAAACAGTGGGACCTTGTACGTGTTTATGCTTTCTCTATGTCCAGCCCCTCAGGCAGGATGAAGGGTGTGTGTGTGTGTGTGTGTGTGTGTCTGTGCCTATGTGTGTAGATTAATGCAGTGCTCTCAGCCTCTTACTCCTCTCTCAGCTCATCTGTCTGATTCAAGTTGACACACTGTGTTCTCCTCTGCAACATTACAGTCACAGACTGCTTAGGAAGGGGGAGCATAAGATGGGGTGCAGCTGGGAGGGGTGGTGGTTGGAGAGAAGAAAAAAACAAAAACAGATGAAAGACATATGAGAAAAGGGGGCACAATGGCACTGACGCAGATGGGAGAAAAATTATGAGGAGAAAAAAAATGAGGACATTTACAAAGAGAGGGAGAAAAGGAAAACACGACAGAAAAGACAAAAAGGGCACATTTTTTGTTCCAGTACAAATGAAGCTTAAGAGATAGAGGAAGAAGTCAAAGTGATGTAAGCGAGCTGGAAGGAAGAGGTCAGAAACTGAACAAGGATTGCTTTTGCTGAGGTAAATGTTGCTCTGCCATCCACTAGTGGTCCTGGGGATTAAAGTATGGGCAGATGTAGGGGAGGGTTGAGCTGGTTTTAAGAGTCTTAAACCTGTCTGAACTGTCTGAGGGACGAAAAACAAAGTATTCATAAAGACTCCTGTAGGGTTTCCTGGAGGGAACGCACTATGAATGCAGGCATTTTCAGACTCAGCTTGGGCACTTTGCAGTTATTCTGCCCTACGATCGCAGTAAAAGGGCTGAGAGGAGAACTGCAAACGCTAAATGTCAGTGGATTTAGTCATCACCCTCTGAAGAAGTTAGTCTGCCAGTGTTGGCTACAAACTGTATTTATCTGTCTATTGTTTTTTAATGACCCGTTTCTTCTGTTTTTTTTTGTTTATGTTATGTATTGTTATGATGAATGATGTCTTTGTCAAAACATTATCATATTTTGAAATAGTAATGAAAAGCTTAATTTCAATGAACCTAGTGCTTCAGATGCTTTTATGTGATAATTGGTTCAAGATGCAGTTCATCCAACATACTGTTGACTTGTTCAGTGTTTGTGGAGATTTTACCAAAATGCTTAAAAGGACATTGTGATTTTCCCTCTGCGATATTCATTCATTCATTCATTCATTCATTCATTCATTCATTCATTCATTAAGGTGTAAAGAACATAAAAAAATGCTTACATTTTTCATTTAATCTCTAATAATTACAATGTTATTACTCTAGTAATTATCAATAACAATTTTTGATAATTTCAAATCTATTCACATTTATTATTGTAAACGTTTTACAGAATATCTACTCTAAGTAACTCTTAGTTTGAAAAGTAGTCTAATTTGTTTGGTGTCTCACACAGTCTGTAATGTAAAAATAATTCACAGCAGCCCCTCCAGCTGATTCAATACAGGAATTAGAATATGGAGCCAGAAATGAACATAATACACCCCATTTAACATTGGTGGTACACTATGTGTCTGAGTGTGTGTGGGTGGGCAGATGAAAGAGACAACTTCACCCAAGAGACATCTATGAACAATGCTTTTGTTAAGGCTTGAACACACATCCACACCCACCCACAGACTTCCACCCACATGCCTGTGTACACACAAACACACACTGTATCAATACAAACACGCGTATTGGTACACACACACACGTCCCATTTTAGATAAATCACCTTGGATTAGACCAGCTTCCTAAAGCTCATTTTAAAGTTTTTGCAGAACGCACAGAAGGGGTGGAAAAAGAAGACGGTTCAGAGGGAGAAAAAAGTCTGGCACCAGTGTGTTACCCTCTCTCAACACCATGAAGGTGGAGTTGGGAGGGAAGACAGAAGGAGCAAATACTCCCTGAAGTATGCAAGAGTGGAAAGTAGGAGGGAAACACAAGAATGGAGGTAGAAACAGGAAGAGGGAAGAGAGAAAGGATAGCTTGTTGAGAGAGTTTTAGGAATTCTCTTCTTTGTGCCCTGATGACGACAGTGTGGCCGGAACGTTATTAGGGTTATGAGTGGAAGAATTAGACTTTCTAAGAATTTGAAGACAATTTATGAAACACAATTAGAATGCCTAAAAACAATCTCATGTTTATATAAATTAAGCATTATCCTGAAAACCTTTTATCTTAGATAGTGTTGGTAAACATCTGGCATCAACTGTATTGATGTCAGTGATGATGTCATTAAGTCTCATGCTACGCTATGCAGACATTCTTCTGCACTGATGATGAGTTGCTCAATTTAGCATGCCGAATGTTTCTAGCTTTTCTTCTTTTATGTAAGGAAAAGCTTCCTTTGGAGATGTTTCAAAATGAGCATGTTTGCTATATTGCTACGTGTTTGCTATGCTTTTACGCCAATGTTTTTGCATTTTCCATATTAAAAAAGTACATGTGGCAATATAAGAGTTTCTGAACTGCTGTTATAATATTAGCCTAAGATATCAGTATTTATTTGACCTATGATTTAAATGTTTTTTGTTCATACACTCATATTGCAGTACACTCATATTGCTCATTGTCCTTGGATAGTGACATCAGCCATTTGGCTCAATATCCCTCTGTCTGGCCTCACACACACCACACACACAGGGCTTCTGCAGCACACGTGTAAAAAGCGTCAAATACAGCATAGATTTTTCACTGAATCCTGAATGAGATCACTGTGACACAACAGAGAGATTATATAAGAGGAGCAAAACGCAGGCCTTGGAGGTATAATTAAACATTGGGGAAGCAAGAGAGTATGAATGCATTAAAAGGTGGCTGAAAAAGACTAAACACACTGTAGTGCTGCGGTTTTAGCTGTGCAGACAGAGCTGTTATTAGTCATAGCGCAAAGTCCTGCAGCTGTTAATGTACGATGATATAATTTATGTCGTGCACCTGTTACTACTCGAACAATATCCTACTGTGAAGTGATAAGTTTTCTTCTGGGTTATGTAGGCTATGTGACAATACATTTGAAAGCAAAACGATTTGTGTTAGTCTGCTCTGCACACCACAGTGTTGAAATACGAATTATTTTACAAAATGGTGTTTCAACTGTGTGCGTTTTAACAGCTTACCACAGTGTGTTGCTGCTGGGTTGCTGTAAAGATGGAGCACAATACTACAATAGTCAGTGTAGTGGTGTCTGGCACACACCCACAGGACAACTGCTATTACATTTCACTTGCCTGCTTTGCTCCCACTGCCCATTCAAAGGAATTCCTCTTTTTCTAGACAGAAAAAAAAGATTGTAATGTTATTACAGCTGTTTACAAAGACCAAGAAAGTCTCTGCTATGAGGCATGCATAACATTGCAAAAACTGTATTTCAAATCTTAACAAGGTCAAATATTAGAAATATAGATATGTGTTTATATTCAGAGAAAAATACTTGTATGTTGGGAAAAAAAATGCTCTAACCTTAGTAGAGCTTGGAAGTGTTTACCAAAAACATTCTTCATTGCTCTTAAATTAGTTAATTCAGGTATAGCAAACATATAAACATAAATCTGGCTTCCTCTCTACGATGTTTTCATTAACTTTCTGACTGTGGCCCATTATGCGTCTGATGTCTGGTGGAATAAAACTCCCAGTGTTGACTGGCTTAAACATAGCGTACTGATATAAATTTGAGTGAAGAGTTTGTTCATGACCAAATAAAATTTGAAAGGACAGGGCCTTTCAATACAGGAGGTCACTTGATTCAACTGTTTCCTAAAATGAGCCTGTAATTTCATCCATGTACTCATGGCAATCACTCCGACTTCATTAGCTCCACTGCTTATTCCTTTTGCTACCTTTTGCTTTGTTGAAATTAGTAACAAAGGAACAAATTCGAAGTGCTGTGGTATGAGAAACTATCCAAAAAAAAACAACAAAAAAACATAAAAAGAAAATGAGGATAAAGAGTCATTTAATTTTGTCCTGATACTTCACCAACAAGAAGTGATTTATTGCATAGTTTAGTTTAAGAGACGTTGGAGTGGCCATTAATGTGAAACTGCAGCTGACATAAGTACATAGCTGTTAGTCATTAATAACCCAAAGAGCCCCCATTGCCAACATCAAACATTTTCTCAGAGGAAAATAAAGTTGAAGCTGGAGGCTGTGACTTATTTCCAACCCTGATTTCATCTGATTACATGAAATAAAAACTGCTAACTAGGCTTGAGTCAGAGTCGCGCATCAAATATAAGTGTGTTCACCTGTGACTAAATTCCAGTTTCAAACTCAAGTATTTTTCTCTCATAAGAACTCGTTCAGTTGTAAATGTCCTGGAAGAATTCAATAGGAAAACGGGAAACACAAATGGGGTTTTGTGCATTTCTGTGTCCAAAAGTTGAAGTAGAGAGCATACAGTTTTAATCAAGTTTTGACAGCAAAGAAAAACACCACTGCCAAATAGGGATCAAATACATTTTATATTTGTTTATCTGCAGTGTCTTGGCACCAGAGATTTGGTGTTTGATGGAACTAGTTTTAAAAAAATCAAACACTAAGAAAGAAAACTTTACAGTGTTATCCTTGTACTCTCATATCTAAAATAACACACTGACTCTCAAATCCAACCAAAGTAGGCAGTTTGTGGAGCAATTTCAATTAATCTCATGATATAAATCTGCACTCTCTGGTCTCTGGATGTACAGTCTAAGCGCCTAATATTTCATTTGTTGTTGTAAACATAAACACAGCACATGTTTATTTTATTTTATTTTATTCTGGTAGCAGTGGTCCTTTCCTTTGAAAAGGAGGGAATAGAGAGCAGTAATGAAAAAGAGTAAGTAAAACATGTTTAATTTGTGTTCTGCCTGTTGGTTGAAGATATTTTCATCTTTTTTCCATTAGAGCGACATAAATAAAAATAACTGGAACATTTAATGATATAAGGTATTTTAATCAATCAGTTTTCAATCTTCAAAAGAAAACAACTCTTTTCATCAAAATGCACAGACTCCTGAGCTGCGACTCTCTGACTTTGTCTCCGAGGTTGCAGAGCAGATTTTCATGCTTTTCCTACATTCTGTTTCATAATGTTGTTGCTGCTTGAGTGCAACTTAAATGGTTGCCTTGGCAAAGTTTTTTTTTTTAATTGGATTTTTCTTAGGTGAAAATACTCATGACTGTGGGAGACGACTCAAAAGCTGCAGCTTGTGATTCTTGAAGTAGTTTATTGATTTTTGAAGAATACTTTGCATCGTTAGGATCATTATTGCCACAATGAGCTGCTGAACCATTCTTCATTCTGTCTGGACTTTGTTTTTCTGCAGCTCCACATGCCTCAAAGTAGAAAATCAGAGACACTCAGCAAGTTATCTACTTTTTTCCATGTCTATGTTTCCATAAAACTTTGTTTGGGAATGAATCTGACTTATCCCGATTACATGCATTACTGTTTACCCTAAATGATACAACATAGTTCCTATGTTGACAAAACCTTCTTGTTGCTTCTGGTTCTCCTTAAAGGAATGGTTTAAACTTTTTGTTATGTGAACGTCTGTGAAGGTATTAGTCATAGTTCCCTGAACTGGAGTAGAAAGATGCCAGTCCATCACAATGAAACACAAAGACAAAGAACAAACAGCCATGGACTCACTCTTAAGGCCAATTCAGAGAGATAAACTAGCAGTCATGTCTTTAACCATGGGAGGAAGTGTGTTCTCCCATGCATGCATGAGAGGCCGTGCAGGCTCCATGCAGAAAGACTCCAGGCCAGGATTTGAACCCAGGACCTTCTTGTTGCTCCAGCATGTGGCCCTCACATGGATTTCGCAATTTAAAGCAATTTAAAGAGAACACGTTTGTCTTCATGGAATACAACAGTACATCAGTGTATATTTAAAGTGTGCACTTGCACAAGACTGTGGAATTTAGCACTGTTTTTACAGTGAAGTTATTTCCAAATTAATGCTCATTGCTTAAAGCTGCTGCCTGTCGAACTGTCCCATCTACTGCAACTCATCAGTCCACCTCTTATCCTTCAAGAGTGGAGTTTTGTGAAAGCATGTCACTTATGCAACTGCTTCGTAGATGGTATGTTGTTTGGAAATTATTCTGCTCAATTTGGTGAACCAGTTAGTGGGCAGATTGGTGCTGCCATTAGCCTCTCCCAGTTTAATTTCAAATGGTAACAAGGACCTTGTTTGTCTTGGAAAAGCTGAAAAATTTAACACAGTGCTCTTGTGAAAATGCAGATAGTTGATATTTGCAAATATATAGTAAATAAGACTCACTACAATAAAACATCTTGCTAATACAGGTAAGGGAACTATTACTCTTTCTCACTTCAAAAATCCAAAATGTCCCTTGAACTGCGTAATTATTGCTGCACATCCTTACTGTTGCATTAAAGAGAATAGCTGCTCAGCTTAGCAGTGCATGGTTGTATTCAAATACTGGTGCTACATTTTTTGTACCTAGTCGCACTGTTTTAATGAAAGAGTAAGTCTTGCTGAAAGATGAATAAGGCTGATGGCAGAAACTGCAGAGAATTAATAAGAGAGAGACAGAAACTAATCTAAAATGAGAGGAAGAGCAGAAAAGTGATGGAGAGATGAGAAGTCAATGAGGGATGGCTTCTCAGGTATGTTTACTCTAGTTTGCTTTATGTGTGCTTTCAATTGTATGTAAAGCATGAATTAATTTTTCAATGGAAGAGATTTCTCAAATGTCTGTCAGCAGCAACACATTTTTTCCGGTCTTTCTCAGGAGAACTGGAAAGAAATGAGAACATGTGGATAAGGTGCTGAAGAAGGATTGAAAATGTTCAACGGGACCGGGTAGAAACCTGGAGTAGAGGACAAAAGAGCTAAAAGAGAACTTAAAGTAATAAAATGATTGATGGAAATGACTATTACAGTGAAAGAGACAAGAGTGATGCAACAATGAGAAAAAAGAAAAAGGTGATTAATCAGACATGGAATCAAGTGAGGGCACGGAAAACATTGAAAATCTGATAATTGGTTGGAAAAATGAAGAATCTGTGGATAAGAATGAAACGGAAAATGTGACTGCATGCTCGGAACGATAGACATTTGGTCACGATAAAGCATGAAGACAACATGGTGAAGGTCAGGATTGCAGATTAAAAGAACTTGAGATGTGGTTTCCCAGTCAGAAGCAGTTTTCAGTCCAGACCGTCTCTTTTCTAATTGATCCAGTCATACAGCTGTGTTTTCTTTGCTGGTTAAAGATGCACAGCATAAACAATGATGCTCCATTACATCTTTCCTATTTGATATGTTAATTAATGAAATGTGATTTCCAAACTTCCAACAATTCTATAACATCTGTATCAAATACAGTTTATTTTTTACTGTCAACTCTCCCTAAGTTGTTGGGCTAATTATTTAAAAATTTACTTCTGAGTGATTTTTTTTTCTGTCCCTCAAAGAGTTTTAGACATTCAAAGTCCTCAGATTTGCTGCGGCCTCATGTATAATCAGTTACAATCATAAAAAAATCTATCCTCCTCTCCCATGTCTTACTATGGAAATAAGAGAATCCATTCAATACTTTTTGTTAATGCTGTTTGATAGAACCTATGTATTCAGTGTATTCTCAATAAGATTAAAATTTGGATTGACTAATGGTCAATTTATATGTGAATGTGAGCTCCAGTTCTTCCCGATCCACTATTTTTTTTTTTTTTTTTTTAGAAAATCCTGACATTATCATTTTGGACTCACCAAAACAAAACAATCACAGACGGTTCTTCAACTATAAAATCCTTCTGTCATTCAAAAATACTAATTTCTAAGTGGCATAAATAAGAAAAGAGGGTTAGTGAATAGCTCAATGTATTTGAAGATTATTTATTAGTATCAAGACTTTGCATCCAATGGGCATATTTCCAACGTCCCAAAAGGCAAATGAAAGATGCTTAAAGGAAAAATTGAAATTAGAACTAAATGTCAAAGCTGGTAAAATATAGGAAGATCTCTGTGTAAACAGTCACAAAGGAATTAAAAGCCATTTTTGGAAGGAATGCATTTATAAATTAACAATGCAATAAATAAATATCCCTTCAGTAAATAATTAAACAGCAACTTTATCCAAATATAACTTGTGTGATTATGTATTTAGGAGTACAATATGTTGTGCAGTTTCATTTGTTGTGGTATTAGGTGACTTTAACTATTATTAAAAATGCCTTGTTTATTAATTTTGCTTCTATTATACTTCTAAGGAAATATGCAATGTTTTGAAGAACTATGGAAAAAAGCACATAGAGAAGTAAAAATAAACCAAAACAAATAAATATATGATTACAGTTGGACTTAAGACAGTTGTCAACTACATTTTTTCTGCAGACGAGATGGTTCACCACTATTCTTCCTGGTTTTAATAATGTGGTGATAACATCTTAACCTAATTTCCTTCATCTGTTTATTTGTTTAATATTTACTGATAATTTGACCACTTGAAGCAAAAAAAAAATACAGGATGTGTTTATAAAACTGGACTACATTCACTGCATCAGTCAGAGTTGTCTAAATCGGTGCCAACTGAACCAATTCAATCAAAGCAATGTTTTCTAATTAGCTTAATTAAATCCCGGCGTTGCTTTCTGTATTTAAATTATTATTTTTTTTGTCTTTTACAGTTAGCAGTAAAATACCAGGCATTCCACGCACTCCCTTACTCAATTTTAATATATACTTGGGGGAAAACTGACTTTGGCAGTGAAGCAGTAAAATATGTTGGAGCATGTCACAGCCTGAGGAGAAAACCAGAGATACAACACATGAAAATGTATTGAGTCTCTTCAAAATCTGCCCTGAATTCTGATCTGTATTCATCCTCTTCTGTACTTTATATGTTGATTAATTGTAGAATGTGCAATTTATTGTATTTAATATAGACCTTATACAGTGTCTGAATATGTTGTCCTTGGTTGTACTTATGAAGTAGTTGAGAATGATCGCAAGTAAGTGAAACCAGACAGAAAAAACTATCCTGAACCTGGGAGTGAAAGACAAACCTGATGGCTAAAACGAAGAAGGAATGGAAAAAAAAAACAAAGGGGAAGAAGGGGGACAGGCGGCCTGTCAGCCCTGAAAGATAAAGATTGGAGTGTGAGGGAGGGACTGAATCAGGCGAGGAATAAATGGAGAGAAGAGAGGGCTCGAGTGAAAATGAGCAGGAGAATACAGAGAGGGAGGAAGTGCCCTGTCTCGCTCTCATCAGTCAGAGTGTTGGCCATCCTGTGGCAGAGGATGCCGTTGTCACCACGACGGATTCCTGCTGTCCGTATTCTGCTTACCTCCAAGAATATTACTGATGTACACAAAGAAACACACGCAGTGGGGAGAGACACACATATTCAGGAAAGGCAAATGTGTCTTTCCTGAAGGGACAAACACACAACTGTACTGGTGTCAAGAAGCACACAGACAGATATTCTGATGTGAGAATTAGATTTTTTTTGTTACTGACCTTAGAATGTCAGAAGATTTGGGTTTAATCTCGATTTTCAGATTGGTTCTTGAGTATTTCAGTTTTAAAGTTTGCAGCTTTATTTATTTCTCAGTCAGTTTAGCAAAAAAAAAAAAATAAAACTGATTTAAAAAAAAAAACAGAACAAGAAAAATAGTCCAACTGCAGCCTCTCATTTGTAAATGAAAGGCGGCAGATTTCTCAAGAAAATATTTCTTTTCAAGCATGTGCGCTGTGTGGACTTCACTGAAGCTTAATTATAGTCTAAGCTTTCTGTTGTTCTTTGACCAGCATAATATCATTCCATTCAGATTGTCTTTTGGATGCATTTTCCCTTTGCAATGCCAGGCACATCTACACACTGTTGTTGGTGTGAAATAAGTTTTGGTGTTTTATACACACATAGATACAGGGACATCATACTGCTGCAAGCATCCACGGAGTCTCATTATTCTGACACCGCGCATCATTATTCATTGGCACACCTACATCCATGCAAACAGCAGGAAAAGGAGCATATAGCAAATATACACACAGTTATGCCCATTTGGTAGTTGTGCATAGACCTAGTGAAATGATAAAATTACCCGACATAAACACACACGCAGAGACAGTGATGCTGCATTACTTATCCTAGACGTAAATGCCTCATTACTGTGTCAACACACACTCTGTCTGTGCAACTGAAACCTTTTTCATTTGATTATTCTTGCTTGCATGGAAACCACAGAGATAAATAGCAACATATGTGGCTATGTTGAGCAACAGATGCTCAACTGGAGACATTTTGCAGAATTGAATGTCAAAGTGTGTCATGAACTAAATCCTCTGTCGTTTGTCTTTTTTTTAATCTTTGCAGTACTACGAAATGTCCTATGGTCTCAACATTGAGATGCACAAACAGGTAGGAAAAATTGTGTTTACCATGTTTTGATATGTTTGTGTAGAAAGGCTTTTGCTGGAATATTTGCAGGGAATGTGTTTAGGGGTTGTTAGTACAACTCTGGCTTTTTGTACAGTAGATGCAGCTTTCATTGAACAAGAGAAGAGGTACAATACCACAGCCATTGCTCATGAAAGACATTTGTGCATGTGAGCTTTCATGCTTTAATACAATATTTGTGTTTAAAAAGTGAATCTGAATTGTAAGCCCAACTATAAGTCTGAACATGAAATGCTCAATGTAATGGCTAGACATGGGCTAATGTGAGGCTCTGATAGTAGCAAAGCAATAATTAAATGATAATGTAGTAATATTGTGATTATTTTCCTTATGGATTACTTCACAATGGCAGATATATACATATACATGATAAACATCAACTAAATTTAAAGGCAGTTCTAAATGAATTGGGATTAATTGGGAAATATGTGAGAATAAATATATTTGAGTGTTACCTGTGTGGTCATTATTTTAAACCTCAATGGCTGACAGTCCAGGAATGTCCCAGGCTAATCGGTGCCTTTCAATCACACTTGCTATTGAGAAACACTAAAGATAACCCATTTGTATAGTTGGTCATGTTACCTTGACTGCTGTTTTGATACATTACAGCGACTTGGAATACAACATACAGTTTACCAAAATGGTTTACACTTTTGAGCTTACTTTCATTTAAGTTTAAATTGACTCTTGTTTCTTCAGAGTGACTCTAAGTTAGCTCTGAAATCTTTGTAACTTCAGTCTAAGACTCTCAAGACTCCCAGTTGGACTTCCGACTTCAGGCAGACTTCTTGTTTAGGTTTTGCTACTTTATCCCTCAAAATGCCAACTCATGAAAACAAATGAAATATACCTTTAAAACACATCGTTCAACAAAAATCAGATCCAATAAAGTAGCCATTTCTTAAAGAATACTTTAAGATGCTTGTTTCCCCAGCGGTATTTGGAAAACTTGAAGGTGTTTACCGAGTTGGTATTTTATCTAAAATGTTTAAGAACCTCTGCTCTGCAGGATAATGCAGTTAATAATACTCCTAGATTCATGCAAAGACTAGATGTGCAGCTGAAGCCTGCGAGGGAAGGTCATTGTGAATTGTGTAATGTTTCCACTTGTCCTTGCTGAGATCTGGTAGTCTTGAATGAAGACATTTGTCTCATGAGCAGTGTGTGCTCTCAGGTGCCTGCAGCTGCTTGTCAATCCCCATACTAATTGCTGTCTGGGTCACGCTACAGGAGAAGTAGACAGTCAAATTGCATACAGAGAGCGACAGGCAGACAGTCAGATAAATGTCGACGTAGAAGGACAAAAAGGCAGACGCGAAACCTGTTCTAGTTGATAGACCTTCCTGCAGATAGACAGAATCATTATCCAGTTGAATGGCATTTCCTTTAAGGTGACTGCCTGTGCCTTCCTCCCTCCCTCTCTATATCTATCTATCTGTCATACTAACTGGCTCTCTGTGGCGGAGCCAGGCACTGTCACGGAGGACAAGACAAGAAGGGGTTTATTTTTCACTTTTACAATGAGCTCTTGGCGTACACCTTCAGAAAGCAGCTCATTGTTTGAAACCGTCTCTGAGACGCCTTCCAATAAAAGGCTCTGTGCTCTGCACTTTCACCTCATAATTATCACGTCATTTAGCTATCGAGGTAATTATAGCAAAGAGATATCAAACATCGGATTTACAAACAGAGTTCAAGCTGGATGCACGGAGTTTTGTGTTGCTCTGCTGGTTTATGTTGCCTTGTGCTTTGAGTTTAAGGTGAGGCATCTGTCAAAAACTAATCAATCACTTAAAAAACGGAAACCTGTCATCAACTCCTACATACGTAGTAAATTTGCCATTATAGCTTGTTTTCTAAGTTTTGCTTGGTAAACCTTTATATAAGGTGTGCTGAAAAGATTGAAGGATGTATCTCCAGGTTTTGTTCAAATTCATTATTTCTAGGACAGATGATGGGGAAACCACCTAAAGCAAAACTTATCTGGTGGGAATTTAATCAGTTCAGAATACATTTTTAACAATAACTCCATGCTTATGCTTTGAAAGAATGATAAATACTTGAAATGCAAGCCGTGTAGTATGTTGTGGTTGACAATGAGCTGCAATATTTACAGAGGATTTTCTGTATTAAGTTTGCTATTTGTAGGGTGTCCATAGACCATGCTTTTTTTTTTCTAAAATGCATACAAGAGTGTGTTTTTTTTTGAGATGGTGCCCTTGCCTAGTGACATCTGCAAGAGGGACCATTACAGCACGTTTATTACTAAAACTATTTCTTCATTTGTTTTGGGAGCATGTTTACTGGTTGGGTTACTTCTTAGGACCCTTTCTGTTTGAAAATTTCGAATTCAGGTGTTTGTTTAAATTTGCAGACAGGAAATAAAGATTTGTAATGTAATTCTCATACTTGATAGACATGACAGGACTTGATATTCCACAAAATATAATTATTTTCATATTTAGACCTATGTAATGGGTTAATATACCAACATACATTCTGAGATAGGAAGCAGCAGGACAGTGCTGATAGTAAGGAATCCTTATTTATCCATCAGCATCGTCTGCAACGAGTAACACATCAGCAACACAAAATCTAAGAAGACTGATTATGTCCTTTTTTCATTTCTAGCTAAGGAAATGTGTTGTAATTAAATGTCTATATGACGTTTAAAAAATAACAGAGAACATATGAAAACATATTTTCAGCCAGTAATAAAGAGGAATAATCCATTTTCTTTGAAGAAGATACTATATTGATATTTACTGTGATTTACTGAAATATAATCAAATGTTTCTTCTTTAGAATATAAAATTCAGCCCCAAATCCAAGGATGGACTGTGTGAAGCCTTGACTTCATGTATGAATGGCTGCTTTGTTGCCAAACATAATGTCAGGGTTGTACTTTAGTCAGAAGAGAAACTGACTCTGCAGGAAGGGAAGGGATTAAAAGACACAGAGGGAGGAAGTTGGATGGTTGGCAAAACAGCCAGGGAGAGCTAGCCTGTCAGCTCCTGTCGCCAAAAAAAGGAAATTTGCAGCGGTGCTGGCTTTACCTCTTAGAGAGGGAGAGTGGGAAGGATGACAGAGGCAAGAAGGCCAAGTAAGGGGTGAGTGTGGAAAATGGAGGGAACAGAAGGAGGAAAAGTGAAGATAGTGGAAATGACAGCAGACCAAAGAGTTGTATTCAGGCAAATGAGAGTTCAAGAGAGAGAGAGAAGTAATCTCCAGAGTACATTGACGTCAGTGGTTAGTGAGGAAGGATAGAAGAAGAGTCACCAGGGGAAATATGAGATCGAAAGGAAAGGTAGAAGAGTTATGTCAGACTATAGTGGAGTATCCTGAAAAATGCTATGAGTAAGACAGGAGAGCATATGTAGTCAATTTGCACACACTTATATATATAATGAGAGAAGAAAGGTGTAGAATTTAACTTAAATATTTTCTAGGTTGGATATGGATACCTTAGAAGATAGTAATAATTGGCATTATTGTATTTCTAGGCTTTATTTCATATTCCTTCCTTTCTTCCTGTTCTTCCTTGCTTTGGTTTTTTCTTCCTTTGTCCCTTCCTCCATTCTTTTATTTCCTCTCCTTGTATATTGTATGTAATGAGTTCACCATCTCATGCAATCCTGCTGTCCTAAAGGCAATCCCTGTGAGCAGAATGTTTTACTAGAAGTATATATTTGTTATTATTGCAGTTTGAGTGGTTTATGCATGTAATAATAAGGCATCATGTTAGGGCAGGGATCTCAAACTCAGTTTCATATCAAAAATCTCAATGTTCTTAAAAGGCCTGCTGTGCCAGAATGTATTCATAAAACCCATTAAATTGTTAAAATATTAATAAATAGTTGTGATTGGATTTTGTGAATTATGTGGTGTTTTTGTAATCAAAATCACAGATTTTGTGGAGCTAATTTAGAAATATATGTAAGGAAGTTTTGAAATATTTGTGCTAATATACGATGTTAAATGTGACTTTTTATTTCTCTACATATTGGTCACAGACTATAACTTGTGTTAGTGTACAATTTAAACGACACAATTCAAATTAGTGTGTTTGATAATTCAGATACATTGACTAAATAACAGGTCACATGTTTAATTGAATCCCCTAAACTCAAGGCCTGGGGGCCCAAATATGGCCCACCGTAGCTTTTTATTTGGCCCTCTGCAGTCCAAATTACATCAATAAGGCCCTCCATCTTTTCACAAGTCCACAAAATTCAAACAAAATTCACAGATCCCCATATAGTCTGGATTTTATTGCAAATTTCTCATAGTTGGTAAAAAACATTGGGTTTAATTGACTGCTGCATCAGCCTTAGTTGACGTCAAGTTAGTGTTGCATTTAATGAAAAGGCATTAAATACCTTAAAGGTCACATTTATGTTTTACGTATAATACTGGCAGATGGTTTGTTAAATAACTTTGTATTTAAGGTACTGAATCCACCGTGTGTTTATGATTTTGTGTATCTGTCCGTCAGTTTCACACCTATCACATTATAAACACTGATGTTCGACTGGGTGTCCTGGATTCATTGTGTGGAGGTGTTTAGCTAGCTGGATAGCTGAATGGAGTTTTCTGTGAGGCCAGTACAATAGGTGTACAAAAGAAGGTTAGTGTGTTTTTAAAAAGACTCTGATAAGAGGAAGAGGGGGAAGAAAGAGCAGAAAAATACAGTTAACCGTGGAAGAGGAACTGATAAAAGACAGCAGGGATGAGAAGGGAAATAGGAGAAAGAGATTAATTGAACGGATGAAAGAGGAGAGGGTAAACAGGAAGGATGGAGCTTTAGAAGTGACAGAAAAAGACCTTATGGAACAGATGAAGCGGGGAAAAACGAGCTGGAGATGAAAATGAGAGCCAAGAAAAGAAAAGTAATAGAGAGGAAAAAGGAAAAAAGGGGGGAAGAAGCTGAAGGATAGGAAGACCTACAGAGAAAGACATCAAGGGAGGGAGGGGAGCTTTGAGCTGCTGCAAGAAATAATGAATCATGAATAGATTTAACAGTATCTGCTCTTATTTCCTCTCCACCTCCTTTGCTTCCCCCCCTCCAACTTACTCCCAACATCCTGTTGAGATCACTGCCGGTAGCCTCCCCCTGTCCTCTCCCTCCTTTTCTCCAACACGTGCTCAGTCATTATCAGTGGCAGGGCCATCTCATGTCTCAGCATTAATTGAGCTGTAACGGTCGTCTCTCGCCTTCCTACCCTTCCTTTGAGCTTCTTTTGATTATTTTCTCTCTCCGACTCACTCTCTCTGTCTCCTTTTCGCTCTTTAAATTTCCACCTATGCTCTTTATCTCCAGCCCTCCTATCTCTATTTCACTTTTCTCTTCTCTCTGTCCCTGTCTGTTTGTGATGATTGTATCCAAACAGCACAAAGGCTCAAGAAAGATAGCATCTCCTCCATTCTTTTCTAAGCTTTATGGATACAGTGACCTGCAGACACACATCACATTATCTCACTTGGTTCACTTTCATTATCATATCACAAATTCATATATCCTTGCTGAGTCCCCCCAAGCAGCAAGGGAGACTATACGGACTTTTCACTGCTTTCTGTTATTGTTCTATATTCATTGATATAGCACTTCTGGGGCTGTGGTGGTTTTTCACTGCATCCCCAGTGATGTGCATATGCACCACATGTACTTTCATTGACTTTATAATTCAGCCATGCACTGTGGCACGTAGCTGCTGGAGCAGGAGAGTTTACAGATGTGATAATGTGTTGTTGCTGTGAGGTGTGTGCTGATTAGATTGAAGCTTTTGTGTTGCCAGATAATTAATGCAGCAGGATGATGGCAGGAGGGGAGGCACGTGTCCTCTGACAGCTATCAACAAATGAATGCGGTCTGGGAAAACCTGAACACAGAGAAGATAGGAAGGCTAAAACTCCACCAAAGAATATAAACCCCTGATTAGGGCAGCATAGCCCTTTCTATTCATTATGTATGTTTATTTTCTTTCTTTCCTTAGAGTCCTCCTATTTTTGTTTCACATTGTCATGCCAACATTTCTGTGTGAAAACAGCAAATGACGTATTGAGCTTCTGATAACAAAGCCCTTTTAGTGAAAGATACAGAAAGATACAGAGTACATTAGCCAATACTAATATTACAATTTTCTAGCTAACCTACATTCACCTTCAACTTGTTAAAATACATTTTACCTTCTGAAATGGTTTGATTCTTTGTGTCATTAATTCTCCATAGTGTTGTAAACATTTTTCAGTGAGTATTTATGCTGTAGCATCATGCAATTGCTGCACCACAGCTCTCTCACACCATTTGCACCCCAGCTTCATCATGGCAAAGTAACATACCCGGTCATAACACAGCAGGGCACTGTAAATTTGAAAGCCATTGATCAAATTACTTTTTTTTCCCAGTGGGACCGCATCAAACATGACGTATAATTCAGAGACATAACAGGATCCAGTATTTCACAAAAATATCTTCTCATTTAAAGTCATGCATTAGGTGCTCTTCAAAACCTAATGTTCATAAGAAATGATGTGGTAATTGGACTAACGAGCCGAGAGTGTGCCAAGGAAATATCCCCCACACCTTTAAACCACCAGCACAAAGCTGAACTGCTGAAGCAAGGCTGGATGGCTGATTTTAAATAGATTATTAAGTCAATTTTGATCCAACCATCTGACTGCTGCAGGTGTATGGTGGACTTGTTGGACTGGGGGACATTTTTAAAATCTGTTATGTTCAAATTTAGGTGAGCCTGTGCGAATTGTAGCTTTGGTTTCTCGGTCCTAGCTGACAGGAGTGGCACCGTGGGATCTTCATCTGCCATACACCATCTGCTATAAGGATATTGTATTCCACATACCATGGCTGTGATAAGTGGCTATTTGAGCTGCTCTTGCCTTTTCTGTCATCTCAAATCTTCTTTTCGAACAACTAAAATCAACAAGGGATTTTGTTTTCTGCAAAAGACAGATTTTTGTTTTAAACAACTGCAGATCCAGGTTCTCAACTCTCCCAACTCTAAACCCCCATCGTGTCAAGCCCTCTTCCTGCTGACTATTGGATATGCTGACAAAAACGTATCTGTTCTGGTGCAAGACTTCACTGCAGATAGACAGAATTTTGTTTGACAAATTACTAATGTAGTTTACAGGAAGGGGTTGGAGTCAGGTGTTTAGGCTAGGGTTAGGTTCAAATTATTGAAACATTTTAGAAACTACAAAAATGGCTTGAGAATGGTGAAGCTGATTGAGAGATGTTTTTGGATCATTGGCAAGTTTATAACTTTTGCTGAAGTGAGAGGCCGAACTGCGTTTACACATTATTTGTTGACACAAAATAGCTAATTTTGGGCAAATTTTGCATTGCATGGTGTTTCTTTCACTTATCAGTCCATTATTTCTCTGATAAACCCAACCAACTTCATGTGGGCTTTGTATTACTAAGTCATAATAATTACTATGTTATGTGTGTTCAGATGTATACGTGACTTGTTTTGAAATCAACATCTCAAACTTAAAAGTGGTAATTAAGCTTACATGATTGACTTTTTGACACATGCTTTGAATGTGGTGTAGTACTGAGCTTTGACAGTAATTTCAGTTTTGTGGGAGGAATTTTTTAAGTTAGTATATAATGCTGGGTTGGTGTGGTTAAAAGCTGGGTTCATGTAAGTTGACAAATTTAAAAGAATAGGGCATTTTTTTTATTTGCTATTGTTTTGCCTGTCAGTTAAACATGTTAAAATAAAAAAGAGGTAGGAAACAAGAACAAACATTTGATTTTTAGGATGTCTTTTTTTTCCAGATAGATGGCTGAAGATGCAAACTTAAAGATCTTTGTTTTATTAGAAAAATTGAAAAAGACAAAAACATTGTTGCTTAATTAGCAGGTAGGATATGAGAAAGAACAAATATGCTAAAACCCCAAATAATATGGGTCTTTGGTAAGTACGTAAAAAACAATGTTCTACCCTTCATAAATCACAATACTTATGAAGTATTGAATTTTAAACTATGTTAAGTGGTTCCTTTTTCTTGTAAGGATTATTTTTTCTGTATCTAAATGATTTAAGCAATTGCAAAAGTTAACTTTTTAATCATCTTTCTTCACCAAGGATGTGTCCTGCTTGTTTCAGATGTATAAAGTAGCTCACAAGATTTAAATCCATGAATCAATAGTGGTGTTCCCTGTGGCAAAAATACTACATGAATGTTTTTGACAATAATTCAAATCAGTTTAGCCTACCATTATAACACCTATTCACAACAAATCTTGTCTTGACGTGCTTTACAAAAAACGTTATTTCAAGTTAATCACACGTGCATTCTAATGAATTCTAGTAATCAATCAGTGCAGCAAGATCTGTTTATTAATCAACTCTCAAAACCCAGCAGATTCACCTCTCCTGGATGAGCATGTACATAGCAATAACCATAATTTTATTAGTTTCCTTTGGTAAAAATACACCAAATTAACTCAACATTCGGTCTTCAGACCCCGCTATCCTGCATGCTTTAAATGCATCTCTGCTGCTGCATACGTGATTCAATTGACTGAAATAAGAGCTCTCAAACTATTTAAATTGAACTGAAGTGGCTTACAGCTTGCATCATTCACCTGAACACTGCGGTAAAATTATGGCAGGGATTTTCCTTTTATCTGACTGTGCTGTGTCTCTGTCTTCATGTTGGCTGTCTAAATGCATTCAATGATTTAAACACAAGAAACAAAGTTCTGCATCAGATCAATGTATCTCTCAGCTCAGTCTGTTTCTGCACCAAGAACTGCACTGGGTGTATTTGCTTGACAAATTATCATTACATGTCACTGCCTTTGCAATCCTGTATTATACCCAACAGTTAATACTTTCCTTTTTATGTAAGCATAAGCCCATTTTACGACAGATGTAGTCAATTAGCTTAGCCTATAAATGTAATGTTCGGTATTTGTTGATAACGTCGCTTGTCTCTGTAAAGCGATCAAATGTGCTTGTGAGGTCAGATATGTCTTTTAAGTTCCCTGGACAGAATTTTGCAAACATGTTAAACAATGGGAATGCTGTGAAAGAGTGTATCCCATTAATGAAATGTGTCAGTTTGCCCTCGGGTTAAGTTGATTTCTACTAATTTTAAACCTTTTAGATTAAAGCCTTGGAAGCGGCAGACTACTTAGTTTAAGAAATGTTGTAGACAAGATATTATTTCCATTTATCTAAATTTACATAAACTCTTGGATATGTGCAAAAATGTATATGTAAGATATATTTGGTGTAGTTCATGGAGTGTAGGCAAGATATTAAAGGAGGCTGTGTTTGACAGTCAGGATGCTCTGCAGCCAGATTGTTTCCCCTGTGGACTCCTGAGGACAGATGAAGCAGCTGGCTGTCCTTCCTTCCTGTTCCCTCCTTTCATTTCACCAACCACACATATGAGGACGAGGACACACATGTAGGGGTGTGGGGGTGTGCACGCATGTGTGCTTCTGTTAGGCAGGGAAAAGCTGTGATTAGCACTTTGAATTTAAAGAATATAAGGGAGATAGTAAACAGAGAAATGAACAAATAGTTATAAAACAAAAAGAAGGGACTGGGCACTATAAAGAGATAGTACAAGCAGACGAAGATGATCACATGAGAAGTTGTTTATCTAGTTGCATTGCAGAAAAAAAAAAAACCTTGTGTGTGCAGGTGCTTATCCAACTGCCTGCCTAATTAGCCAGAGCTGTCTGGCCTTTTTATGCATGTGTTTTTGTACACAGGTGTGTGTGTGCTTGGAAGCTTAGGTATGTTTGCTTGGTGAAGTTGTGACCTGAATCCCTGGCACATGCAAGTAACATGCCTTCATTTTCAACTCACTGCTTTGCTTCATAAAGTGATTTGGCTCCTCTCTCTCTGTCTCTCTCTCTCTCTCTGTCCTCTGGTCACACTCCACTCTTTATTTCCATGTCTTCCACCAGATTTTTTTTCTACCATTCTCAGAAGCCACTCTGTCCGTAATCCTGTGGTTTTGATTGGATGTTTTATTTTAACTAATTTTATTTAGAGGGACGGATTAAGAGCATGGTGCACATGTGGGTCAACTAGAGCAGGCTTTGGAGAGGTCACAGCACGTTAAATATGTTTGCTTGTGTGTGTTTGCACTCTCTCTGATCAGTGGTGTATGCAGTCTCTCTCTGCACATGTTGTAGCATCTGTGCTGGGTCTGCGTGTGTATGTGTGTGTGGCTTTGATGTCTCTCCCCCTGTTCAAACTCTTTGGAGCTCAGTTGTGAATAATGGGCCATATAGAGATAGAGTATGAACAGAGTTGGATAAAATCTCAGAATTTTAGGAAATAAGTTTGGAAATATAAACCATGGAAGAAGAAAGGCAAATATGAGATGAGAAAGGAAAAAGTAATTAAATTCTCATGGAATGTTTTAGTTAAATAGCTTTTAACTGTGACAGAGGAGCTTCAGACTGTATTTATTGTTTTATCTGTTTTGCACGTGGGTGCGTGTTTGTGTGCTTAATGTGTTTAACTATTTTATTTGCAAAATACGTTTGTTGCAAAATGAACTAATAATCATCCAATTCACATTTTTGAGACTAAATCATATTTGTTAACCACTAAGTACATTTCTCTCTTACTCTGATAAAGCAAAATCATTGGATTTGCACATTGTGTTGAACAGTTTAGTATTTTTTAAAATTCTTTATAAGTTGCACATTTCCTATATTTAACTTTTTTCCTTTTTTCAGTTTTGTGGTATGAATATTATATCATAATATTATGTGATATGATCGGCAGTAAATCAGACACAATAACTATGGGGTGTTAGTGGGAGAAAGAGACCCAGACACCTGACTTCTGTAAAATTACAGCTTATATGTTACTAAAGCATCCTAATGTCTTGTCACTGTGCGTTCTTACCTTGACCAGCAAAGCTTTTTCATATCTGCTCCTTACTCGTGAATTACTTTTTGATATACCTCTCTGCTATATGAATTGAGAATAAATATTGGACAAAGCCTCTACTTTTGTTACAGAGGTTAGCCATAGCAAAGCTCACCTTTGTGTTTAGTTTGTGAATCCTCAGCACTATCTTTCTTTGGCTTTTTTCATCTAAATTATCCTGCTAAACGACTTGAAGCATTCAGTCTTCTAAAAAATGTTCTAAAAAACAATCTGCCTGCAGCAACGGTGAATGACAGGAGCTCTAGAGGACTCATCTTGGGCGTCCCTGGCCTGCAGCATTAAAGCAGCAATAATTAATGGTGCTGAAATGCCCCATATTGTGCGCAAACATCACTTTACTTTCAGCTCTGTTGGCGGCATGAACAGCATAGTATCACATTGATTGGCACAATTTTGTATTCTTTTGCATGATGTTGGAATGCTTTCATACTTGAGCACACTGTGCAGCCACTTCCACAAGCTTGCTACTCATTATCTGTATACATTTGTAGAACAATAAGTTTGAGGATGAATAGAATTGGTCAATACAGGCTGAGGAGCTGGGAAATGGAAATCTAAGTGATGCTTTAGTTTTTTTTAAATAAAATTATCATAGAAGAAGAGCTACAAGCAGAAAAACCAATGAAACTAGAGCACAAAGTGAGTCACAGATTTAGTAACGTATATTAACATCCTTAGACATTGGTGTCTGAATGTGTTTAATATGAACCTGTGTACTACAGACACCTATGTGTGGATCATGCATCTGCGTCCTTGAACCCACATATGTGTCTTTGTAAATGCATGAATGAGTTTGTATTTGGAATCTAGAAGTGAGCTGTATTTTATCTCTATTGTGTTGCTTATGCACTGGAGGAGGTTGAATTGGCGTCTTTGTGTGTTCATGTGTCAGAGGAAGTGTTCATGCGGCCGTCGGTTTCATGCTGGGAGGGAGCTTGCGCTGTGTGTGTTGTCATCCCTGCTCTGTTTGGGTGGATTTTTCTGTGTGCCCTTTTACCAAGAGAGCTGTGTGCACAACTGTTTGTGGTCGCTTCTATGTGCAGAGAAGAGCATTTGGTTAGCACAATGCTGGGTATGTATGGATGTGTGACTTTGTGTGATTCTGTATACGTCTTTGTGCTTTGTAGCTCTTTTTTCATCTTTCTTTTCCTCTCTTTCCCTTCCTCTCCTTCCCGAATAGAGGGGCCATCAATCAGAGGCAAGGGGGATAGAGGAAGGGAGGGTGGTGGGAGGAGGAGGCGTGGAATAGGAGTGGAGGAGGGAAGTTGGTTCAACGCCAGGGAAGAGGAGCTGGCACGCTGCCCAGAGAGTAGAGAGAGAGCGAGGGAGCTGAGAAGAAAAAAAAAGCAAGAGCGAGCAAAAGAAGAAAAAAAGAGGTAGAGGGAGACTATTAGGGAAAGGCAGGGCAGATAGATGCAGTACGAAGCAGAGAGAAATGAGAGAATAAGAAGGAGGGCAGAGAGAAAGCAAGAGCAAAAGAGCAAGGCCAAGTGCACCAAGGGAAAACAGAGCGAGAGGACACAGAGTAAGGAAGACAGAGATACCGTGGAGGAGGAAAATGAGCCAACAGAATGGAAAAAGCAGGAGGGCTGATGGCATGGAGAAAAAAGAGGAAGTTGGGGGGCTTGGGGGAGGATGTGGTGAGGTCCTGAAAGAGAGGAAACAGGGAGGGTTATTCTCATTGAACAGCTCTGTGTCTGGACCCCAAATCAGAGGATGATTAGTACATCACTGGGTACAAATATTTACCTGAAACTGTTCACAAAGGGGACAGCGCTCTAATTAGCACTGAAGTGGCTAATGTGAAGGGTGCACAAGGAATAAAGACCATGATGCATTGCAAGATCGAGAATGACAATGACCAAAATCCATCCTAAGCAGTGAATTCAAAAAATATCAAAAGTGTATTTTTTTCCCCTCAATAAAAATGTTTTTTTTTTGGAGTTTATAAGCTACTTCTACCAAAGAGGAATTTAAAAGATTTAAAAAACACCCTTGTTTTCTTAATGATGTTTTTCAAAAAATATTTACTTAAATGGCTTTTTCTTTCATGTAACAGCAACGATGCAAAGAGAAAACATCCAAAACAATAACAAAAGAAAATTATTTTGTGTTTTATGGATAATTGAAGCATAACTGTATTCTTACAATAGCTTTTTGCAGTGCAAATATGATTTAAATACCATGTGGAAACATCAGCTTTTACCCTTTAAACAGAACAATATAATCATAACAATACCTTCATTTTCAAAAATTGAAAGATCTGAAAAAAATGGTCTCTGGTTATATAAATAACCATTTTTAGCTGCTTTAACTCCATTGATACAGAGAAGTAAAAACTCTGAGGACGGTCAATAAAAATTTGTTACATTGTCTTGAAGGACATTGGGCAATATTTTAATGTCATTCATACCAGGGATTGAGGTGTCATTGTGTCAGAATGTCCAGACTGCTGGCTGCTAATGTGTTGCAGGACGCTGGTTGCAGCAATGCAGCAACGCAGCTTCAGTTATAATTCAGTAATAATTGATTGAAAATCATGATTCATTTCTTATGGTAGCTAAGAAAATCTGAACAGCCTGCTGCAGGAGATATTCAGTTTCATTCTGTGTGTGTTCAGCTGAAGCGATGAGCTAAGCTTCATCTATAGATTGAGCCGCAAACAGCTCAACAAGGACCAGAGCTTCATGTGCACAGTTTGAATCTTGACAAATAGAAACAGCCACCAAAACACACCTATAGCTTCTGCTATATTAGTGTAAGTTGCAGAAGAAAAAGACTGGATAGAAAATGTTTTTTTTACTTTTCTTAATTGGAACAGTTGCCCCCTTCTGGTCAACAGGAATAATACAGTTTTAAGTATTGACTTCCTCTTTTGGGAAATAAGGCAAAATAAGTGTGTGTGAGGGTGCAAAATCATAAAATGCCATGTGCAGACAGAATTAATTAAAAAAAACACTAAAAAAACAATTAAAAAATAATCTGATTATGTTACACAAGTTCTTACTGATTTTCCTGAATGGCATTTGTACTGAATGCCATTCAATAGACTTATGTGCTTACTATTATCAAGCAGATTGACACAGCTGCTGACTTTTTCTATAGCTGTAGCTAAAAGGAAAAAAAAAAACATCTGAGGATTCTCCAATAATTTAATTTGAAGTGTTTTGAGTTTGAAATATGCCTTGAATAGTCTAACTATTTAAAGGTTGTGATCTAATTCATACTAGTTCATATTTTTTTCATGTTCAAATAACTAACTCCCTTTCTTAAATCACGCATCGCTGAAGAGCTCCTCATCACTTTCTGTTTGAAATGCACCATTTTATTTTCTGTTGCTTCATGCCCCCCATCCTCTTTTTGAAAAGCCCTAATTTGCTCTTATTGTTAGAATAAAAGGCGGATTTCAAGCAGCTGGTCATTCTTTGTTTGAGGTGTAACAAATCTGCAACTAAAAAAACCTTATTTAAATGTGAGGTAGAAAATGAAAATATGGCAAAACAAGAATTTATGGAGCACGCCTTGCTTCTATTAAAATAAATAGCACAATGAAAGAGACGGGAGGAAAACGAAACATAATAATGCATTCACCAATTACTGACAAGTCATGTAAAGTAGCTGCTAAGGTTACAATCAGCCCTGTTGTTACAACAAAATTTATTTTGCATAGTGATGCCAAGGTAAAATTGATTTTGTGTGCAATGCTTTGCTTTTTTAAAGTCCTTTTCTGATTTTGAAATGTTTTCCTCTGGGTTTCTCCATTGCAGCTAGGTTTTTCTGCATTTGCACATTAAAATTGTTTTCCTCAGCCATTGTTCAGTCTTACTGCCAGCTTCCACACAAGGATCCAGACCAGCAACTTCAAACGATAGGTGCTGGGAATACGGCCTTAATGTGAGCTAAAAGTGATGGCAGAGATTTCCGTTGCAAACAAAACAGTGTGAGTAGACGGGTATCTCTGACATCCACATACACAGATAAAACTGGCTCCCTCGGCTATAATGGGACTCTGAGGCTGGCACAGCTGGCAGTGCCTGAGCACACTGGGCACCATCTTCCTCCCGCCGTGCCAATCTCGGCCCACGCTCATCACATTTAGATTTGCCGAGCCACATTGGCAGGATGAACGCGGCCACTGTTGTTCGCCGTCACACTCTGGTACCAAGTACAAAGCTGCACTTTAACAGAGGAGAGGCTTTCCTGCCGTTCAAACTGAAGCTCACTTTAATATCGGGGAAAACGTACTCCTGTGTTGTGTTTGTATCTTTATGATCCTCTTGCCCCATGACAATGTTGGGTATCTGCTTTGTTTTTGTATTGCAGGAAGCAGCTCTAAGGAGATACTTTTCTTGCATATGAAGTTGACACGGTAGCATACACAGGTTGATCTGCAGCCAGACTAACATTCATTTTGTAGACTTATTAACAAATTCAACGCCACGAGCATCACAACTCTGAGAAGCCATAGATGTACCAAGTGCTATTCAATGGTAGCATTAATTAATCTCATGCCATGCTCTGCAGATGTTCTGTCTACAGTGAAAAGGATTTACTTAAATCACTGCTGGCCAGGCAGAAGCATGACCTAGTTTTTCCCTAATAATTATTTAATAATTTACTCCTTTTGTAGCATTAAACTTTGCATCTCAGGTAGTATGTTGATCGTTGGTAGTATGTTTTAAAGCTCGTCTTAAAACCCATCTATTTTATTTGGCTTTCAACTCTAGCGGGATCTAGTTTTAAATTGCATGTTTTTGTTTTTAAACTGTAAGTTTTTATTTTATGTTTTTTTATTGTTATGTTGTGTTTTGATGTACAGCACTTTGTATCAGCTGTGGTTGTTTTAAAGTGCTTTATAAATAAAGTTGGTATGGTATGGTATGGTATGATCCTTAAATATGAAAAAAAATAACACTAACCAGATACTTAGATTTCAACAAATGTAAATTAGTCTGTCATGTCCCTCTCAACACAATGAACATTAAACACAGTGCAGTTATTCAAACATCCTGTACATTTATTCAAATGGTGGCAAAAGCCGACTGCGTCCAGTCGACATTTTGTGTCGGCTGCTTATAGATCATTTTGTGGTTGAATTGATTTGTCATGTTGACAAGTCGTCCAGACAACACGTAACAAGTCTTCCACCTCTTTTGATCAGTCTCTGTGACGCACAACGGAAATGATAGGACTTATTTTTATTTTATTTTTTTCTCACTAAACACTTCTGCTAATTTGGTCTCTCCAGAGTTTTGGTTGTTTTACATCTGACTTTTTTCAGGTACAAAATGATACTGTCTACATCAGGATTTCAGGTTTCATAAAGATGCTAGTTAAAGTTAGCCTGGGGCCCGTCTCATCACCTCAGGGTGTCTTTACCTTTACCTTGCTTATGTAACCGTTCGGAGCTGAAGTCATTATTGAAATATAGATTTGATCCCTTTTCTTCTTTTAAGCAAGATAATTGTGGTAGACTTCCTTCAGACAGCTGACCTTCAGTGTGTAGCAACAGGTTGCGGTAAGTTGATCAATTACACCTGAGGAAATTTAAACTGTGGGGGCTGTATGAAGCTAACATTTTGCTTAGTTTTATATTAAACATGACTGTTTAAAAGTTGTGTTCAACATGCTGATAGAATGTCTTACTTTATCATCTGCTGGGTGTCTGACCAGTCCTGATCAAAATTTTACAGGATAAAAAAATTCTAAGCAGAATAGTGGCTTATTTCACTTTATTTTGCTTTATTTTAGTTAGAGTGGCTCTTAACTATCTTGGCAAACTCAGTAAATTAGGTTTTGGGTTACACTTGCAGGTAAGATTCAAAATGAGATCTATGGGACTAAGTCCACGTCTTTATTCCTTAAATGTATGAAAGAGTAAAACCTTTACTGAGGTTATTATTTCTCCTTTCTAAATATTAAGCCAAGGAGTGCTTTTCTTTTTCTTGACATCACTGACCTTTAGTTTTAATGTCTGAATTAATTTTCTTTGTCAGAGCTAGAAATCATACTAAGCAATCACATTTGGCAGCAAAAAAAAAAGGCATTGCTGCTCATAAAAGCACATAGCGCCATGTGATTAGGGAAAAGTGATTTACTCCATCTTGTTCTCTGCGAGTCATAATCTCCTGTATTTGTTTTAATATTACTCTGTGTTCTCACATCCAGTGAATCCTGTATGTGGGAACACAAACAGCATGCTCACACAGGAACGATCCAGCCCCAAACACAAACATACACTCCACACGTTCATGTACAAACGTCTCCTGTGGACACGTTGCTTCATGTCGCCTGTCGGCATCAACTCGTGGGGGAATCTTTGAGGAAGTAAGGTAGAGTCAGTGGGAATGGAATTAAAAAGTTATGGAAGATGAAGTGTGCTCAGTTTTAATCAGTTTGAAACTGTTTATTTCTGGTGGTAGATTTGATGTATCTGGTGAGGAGGACAGAAAGCACGCCGCTTCTGCTTCTTCTGGTGTTTGGTTCAAATATAGCTAATTTCTGAGGTTTTCAGACTTGACTTTAAGAATGAAGTTGCCAATCTTGGAAAACACAATTTAATCCTTGTGTTGCACAGTTTACATCATACATTCACCGTTTTATCTGCTTAATTGCTGAGATTGCAACTTGTTTTCCTTAGTTCAGAGTTTATATGATTATTATTCTATCTTCAATGTAGTTTAGAAGTATCTTCTATTCCTGCAACATCCTCTTTAGGCTTGCCTGAGCCAGTAATGACAAAAGACACAGCAGACTCCAGGAGGAGCGCCAAGAGTCTGAACTGTGAAACGAAACCAGAGCTTCTGAAGAAGGTGCACAAATCACCTCATTAATCCTGAGAACACAATTGCTGAAAGTAGTTTAGGTATTTAATCTGTTTATGTCTGGTTGCATTATTATGCAGCAACAAGGCTGTGTGATCACTTTAATGTTTTCCTCCCTTCTGATTATCATCCTGTCAGGGATCTGATGAGATGGCAAGCCTAAGCATGCTGACACTGTCTTATATGGAGCCCATTTGTTGAGGTTATTAGGACCAAATATTCACCATAGAATCTAGAAAAGGTCCTAATTTCATTTCTTAGCTTGAATTCTCAAAAATCTTTCCAATTTTTCCTTCTAGTTGAAAAGCTCTCTCTCTCTCTCACCTATATTTGATCTGTTTCATGTTGAGCCTCTCTCTCACTCTGTCACTATCTGTTTCCAGGCCAGCTGGCAGCATATATCTGCCCTCAGGTGTTTTATTGACGAGTTTCTCTCTCCTGCTTTGTACCTACCCATTCAGGCATCCCTCCATCCGGCCAATCTCTGCCAGTGCTCCCTGGTGGCAGTGCTTTGGCCGGCTGTAGAATGAGACTGTGATGTGTTGTTTCTGACACCTGCTTCAGCTCAGACTGACTCACCCCGGCACAGAATAGTTTCAGTTTTATTTTTTTTGTTATTTTTGGCTGTTTTATACTTTTAGTTTGCAGCAACAGTAAAACTGAACAAGCAGGGAAATAACAATCCATATTTGCCTTCCTCTGAAATAATTTCATTTTGATTCTATGAAGATTAAAAATTTAAACAATAGAATTAAACAGCATGTCATATTTTTTTATTGTTGGATAAAATGTGACGATCTTTTTTTATAAACAATCGTAAACTTTGTTTTTTTCATTCAGGTTGTTGATTTTATTTATTTAATCTTAATTTAATATGGTATAACTCATGGAAAACAACTTGAACAAACATATTAGGGAAGGGAATTCTTAAATTGGATTTTAAGGAACCTTCCTGCTTAGTAGAAATAGTAACACATGTAAATGTTTCACAACATTTACATTAATAAGGGGAATGTGTGCTGCTCCTTTTGTTTCCACACCATGATTACCAATGTCTGCTACAACTAAATATATGAAGGAACATTTCTACAGTTTTGAAAGAAAAGGAGAATAAGGGAAAAAAACAAGCAGGAATCAAAGTGGGAGTTGTGCTTTAGTGACTCCTCTCACAGCGAAGCATCACAGAGGAAGTGGCTACAGAGAGGAATATAGCTGATCATTTGGAGCATTTCAAATTTCTGCAGTTTGTAGCTTGTTTCCATTCAGCTAACTTTATTAGAATAGCTTTCAAAGTCAAAACCAGTGATGTAAATGGCTCCAGCTACCAGCTCTGATTGCTTTGCACATACTGTCCAGCATCAGTCCTGCCCTGAACTTTTTTCTGTTTTTTCCTGGTCACAGCTGACTGATGTCATTAGAGGAAGCCGTCTGTGGTCCGAGGACAGCTTGTTGTTTAGTAGGAGAAAATCTGGTGCATTTAAAAAGAGAAAACCAAATGGTGATAGATTTTAGGAACTAAACGAAGCAGTTATCGAGTCAATAAGAGTAATGTAGGTTTTCCACTGTAACTCTCCTCATCTGTTGCACACTTCTGGCCAGCTGGCTAAAAGAAGGCTACCACACTTTTTCCTCTTAGCCACAAATAAAAAAAACAGACTGGGTTGTTTTCAAATCATTTTATTCATGAAAACTGCAGTTGGTCATAGTGAAATAAAAAGAGTACCGGGCGTCATTCCTAATGAAATAATGATCTTTTGAAAGCAGCTACAAGCAACATGTTTATTAACTAGCCGTTAACTAGCTCTACCCCAGTGGTTCTCAAATGGGGGTACGCGTACCCCTGGGGGTACGTGGAGGTACTGCAGGGGGTACGTGAAGCTTTTCAAAATATCTTTAAAAAATCAGTAGGCTCCTCATAATAAGTCTTGGGAAAAATTATTTTGTAAAAAGTTCAATAAAATATAAATGTGTGTTCATGCACTGAATTTTATATTCAGTATTTACAGGGTATTTACAGCACTGTACCTCTTTTTTATTCCAAAAATGTTTTGCCCGTGTCAGGGGGTACTTGACTAAAAATATATTTTTAAGGGGGTACATCACTGAAAAAAGTTTGAGAACCACTGCTCTACCCAATCAGATAACTTGAGTAGTTAATCAGTTAATAGCCACTTCTTTCTCTCCTACTGTTGCTTTATAATGAGCAGAAGTGCAAAGGCTATAATATTCAACTCAATACATTGTGGAGAGCACTGACTGTGTACAAATGTGGGATGGCAGATGCCTGCTGAGGGTGGTAGAGATGACTGAAAGATCACCAAGACTCCACTGTGCTGCTGCAGATCATCTGAAAATGCAAAGTCCACAGGGGAGCAGCCTCCATCTTCAAGGAGTCCGCAAGCTACGAGTAAAAAGTAAATCCACTTCCACCCAGGGGGGCAGCAGAGTGAAATACAAGACTAGGCTAAAGAATGTTTTATTCTTACTGCCATCAAAATCACAGTTCCTCATATAACTGGGTTGTTTACTTTTCATGTTACACGTGTGTAGCTGCACACTCACTGTGGACTGTTGCTTCGAAAAGCCGCTGATGCATAAAAATCACTCAAATATTTACAACTCTGTGGTATTTTTAAATGCTTTCTTTAGAAATTTAATTTTAGGTCATTTCATCCTTAACTGAAATAAATATACATAAATATCTGGAAAGAATTAAAAGACCACTTAAAATGATCAGTTTCTCTGATTTTACTTTTAATAGTTGTATGTTTGAGTAAAATGAACATCGATCTTTTATTCTATGAACTAATGACAACATGTCTCTGAAATTCCAAGCAAAAATGTAGTATTTATTGGCAGAAAATGAGAAATAGTTAAAGTAACAAAAATTATGCACTGCTTTCAGATCTTAAATAATGCAAAGAAAAAAAAAAAGTTGTCACTCAGGAAGAGTTCAGAAATCTATATTTGGTGGAAAAACCATGAGGTTTTCAACGGGGTTCAGTGCAGTGGTCTCTTAATTTTTTTCCAGAGCTCCAGAATGTATTTATTTATTTATTTATTTATTTATTTATTTATTTTCAAAAACAAAATAACAGTAAATTAATGCATGCATGTAATAATCAATATGCTATAATATTTTAGTGGTACTAGTGATAATTGTTGTGTTTTCTGTTTTAAATAAAGCAAATGTTTGTTTTGTTATACATTTCTCTGAGGATGCTGTGAAGCCCTGGGTTTTCCAGGACAATATGACGAGAATCTAACACCCATGCCTATTGTCTACTTGTTTTATTTTCTGCTGCAGGCTTATGAAAGAGATTGGTGTAAAGCAGGATACAGTATTGTCAAGCAGCTAGCACTTGAATGCATGAAGATGATTGCTTTGGCTTAAGAGTAGTGCAGATCTCCTACACCGGCAGCGGCCACAGTAATCTATTCCATGTTGTAAAATGTAATTCATTTTCTGCGAGGTTCCTCTTTCTCACTTTCACTTCCATCTTTGTGGTCAGACGTGCTTTGTGCTTGCTGTTTGAACAAATACGCAGAAGAGCTGAGGGACAGTCACCTACCTCCACGTGCATACAGTGACATATGTCAGATGTGATGGAACAGAGTTGTGTTTCTGGTGACGGCTCCTTTCTGATGTTGTGATCAGAGGAGCCGCCGCTGACAGGTTGGCTGATTGTCTGTGTGCTTCAGTCTTTTTGCGACCCTGTCACTCTTTCGGTTGCACTCAGATGCTTCCTTTACTGCTTTCTGTATCCAACATCCTCAAGTAGTTGGGAAATAGTGGAGGAAAGAGGGCAGAGGAGGGAAAAAGCAGCATGGGTAGCTGGAGAAAAAGTGTGACAGCGATGTAAGGGGGACAAAAAAATTATAAGAGCAACTGATGATGTGGAGGAAGAGAAAGGGCAAGTGACGAAAAGGATGGAAAAATTATACTGTAGGAACAGAAAATGATACAGAAAAGTAAAAAGACGGGAGAATAGAAGGCGAAGGTTGCAAGCGGTGGGGAGAGAGAGAGAGATATGGGGGAGAGGGATGGGAGAAAGAGGATGAATAGTGTAATAATGGCTCAGTGTGAGAGCTGCTGTGGAGAAAGAGAGAACGGCTGAGTGAAGAAGAGAACAAAATGAGGCTGAGGGCACTCAGACAGATAGAATTAGACACACCGCAGAGGTTCAGTGTGTATGTGAGACACAACCGGGGAGAGTGTGTTTGTATTTATGTGTTACTGTGTGCTGTAATAAAATGAGTGTAGGCAGCTGGATTTGTAGGAGTGCAGTGCTTTTACCATGTGTGTGAATGGATGGGTGGAAGGACTGGGTAATATGACAAAATGATTTATTATTATCATTATTATTAGTAGTAACAGTGTTGAACACATTGTAATGCATTTTTAAAGTTGGAGAGCAAACCTATACTTTGATCATCGACTTTTTAACCAGTCAGACACCTTTCTAAATTATTTCTTGATTCTCATTAGACTTCTTAATTATCAAATTTAAAAATCAATATTCTAAATAACTGATTATAATTGCTTCTCTCTCACTCAAATACAACACAATGGAAATCTTTGCACTGCATTGCATTATTCAAGTGGAGGCTGTGGACTTCTCACAGCTGCCATTTATTGATCTTGGTCACTTATTTATGGTTTTGCTGTCAGTCATTCTAAATCAACCAAGATGGTTCATGTAAATATACTATATAACATGGATATTAGAAATGGACATTACAAACATGACAAAAGCTTCCAAAGGGACTGAATTAGCAGATACCTGGAAGAGCAAAAACTAACAAGAAAAACAAAAACTTTTCACCTGGGATCAGACTTGGACCATGCACTAATGTTGCATGATCAGTTTGCTTTTTAGATGTTTGCATACAAGATGCACAAAAACATAAAATGAATGTTTTTTTTTATGTACTGGAAGATGACATACAAAGGGGTTAGACTTGTACAATATGTCTAAATTTTCTCCTACATTTTGTGAGGTGTGTCCAACTCTGTGTATCATAGACAAATATATTCAAAAAAGATTTATTTTGCATTTGTAAAGTACAAAATACATCTACATCTAACACATGGTGCTTTTTGTTGGTTGAAACCTTCCAGTTTCACTTCCCTCTGTTTTCATCTGCAGTGAAGTGAAGCTGAATTTGATCATTTGATCGACAATCAAACCTTGACTTTTTTTAATGCAGGTTAATTCATTATGGCTATGTAGCTAATTTCTTTTTAATTTCCAAAATGTTGCCATAGCCAGGATACATATTGGCTAGCTTATGAAGCTAAAGTATAAAAAGAAAAAATAAAGAAAATATTATCTTATCTCTGCTTTTGTAGGTCGTAAAACTTTATAATCTTTCACAATCAAATATGTTTATTTTAGCCTCACCTACCTAAAAGAAAAAGGGCTAAAATAATTCTTCAATATTTTCCAACCAAGACAGAACAGAACTTTAAAAAGGAACTCGGCTTGTAAAACACAGTAAATGCTACATTTCTTTTTTGAACCATGTGCCGAGAGGGAAGTGCTAAAAGGAATGAGAGACGGAGGAAAGCTGAAGTAGATGGGACTGCATTAGTGAGCATAATGAGAGTGTGAAAGCGCTAAAAGACCCGACGCTGACAGGTGCTTTAATGTGGTCTCTATCCTGGTTCTTCACTGCAACACCTCCTTCAGTGTCTTTCACAGAGGTTCCCGGCTCTGATACCTCATTAAGAAAGTGTTTGAATGCAAACAAAAGCCTTAATGTGCTGTTGAGGTACATGGTTTGCTCAACGTTTACTGTGTATTTTCCACCTTTACAATATGTGACACGATTTTCTCTCTCTGTCGGTCTCTCTTTCCCTCTGTCGCAGGCAGAAATCGTCAAGCGTCTCAGTGCCATCTGTGCTCAGATCATCCCTTTCCTCTCTCAGGAGGTAAGTGCTGCCAGACACACTTACACACGGGCGCACAAAATATGCCCACAAATAAAAAACAAAAAAAAATTCGGCTGTCAGGTCTATCAGTGGCAAAAATTATTAAATAAGTAGTTCCTGGTAGAGCAAGTTAAAAGGTGAAGTGATTGAACACAAGTTCTGATTTAGGTGTTAATTGATATACATGATATACTCATTAAGACATATGCAAGCATGCATATTGATAAAAACACAGCTCATTACCTTTGTCTCGTAATGGCAGATAAATTGGAACTGCAGAAAATGAATGCTGTGGATTTCACAGTCACTCCTGGTGTTTGTGATTCAAAGAAAAATAAAAAGCAGTTCAGCATTTATGCTTTAGTATATATTTATACTTTAGTATCTGGTAAGAACAACAAATTGCCATTTTAAAATGTGCAAACTCATTAATTCTGTTGCAAATTGTGCATGGGTTTGATGTTGAAAATTAGATATAATTAACCCTATGTCACTTTTTTTTCTTATCTTTTGAACTTACATAATATGATCATGTATTTTTTATTTTAAAATGTTGGGTTGTCAGAAATATATGCTTACTTTTTACTTAAAAGAAATTGTTTCTCTGTATATTTCAGTGGGATTTTTGATGTTAGCAGACTGAACTTTATATTCATAAATATAAAGTGGAAGGAAAAATGATGCATGCTTTTATAAATATCTCAAAGAGAAAAATCAGAACCTGCATTTTGTATTATGCTTCATTGAATCGATGCTTTGTAGAGCCACCTTTTGCTGCAGTTGCAGCTGGAAGTTTGTTAGGGCATGTCTCCACCAGGTTTTGACATCTGCAGTCAAACATTTTTGCCCATTTTTCTCTGCAAATGAGCTCAGACTCTTAGATTTGATCTGTAAACATCAAATGTCTGATCTTGCCGCAGATTGTTTATTACATTTAGATCTAGACTTTGATTAGGTCATTGTAATACATGGAAATACTTTGATTTCTAAACCATTCTACTGCCGAATGGTTTAGAGATTCAGTTTTTCTTCCAGTATTGGCCTGTATTTATCTTTGTTACCTTTCCAGTTTAGCTGTCACTTCATAAAAAAAATACATCTCTTTAGCATGATGTTGACACCAAATGTTGCTGCCACCAGTGAAACTTGGTGGTGGCAGAAGATCAGTTTTGATTTGGTCAGTCCAGAGAACCTTCTTCCACATATCTGATCTGTTCGCTATGGCTTGTGACACATACAGAACAGACTTTAAATTATGTGTTGCTTTCTTTAAAGTTTGACCCGCCACTTTCTTCTACCACATTTACATTATGATTGTAAACTAATGACGAAAAACTCAGTGGGTGTGAATACTTCTGGAAAGCATCAAGTTTCTCTTTCCATCGTAGTTTGCTGCTATGGCACTGGAGGTCTCATCCAGTGCTGTTTTATGATCAAAGGCAGCTTTTTGAGTTGAAAAACCACCATCACTGATGCTTCATATGTGGCCCACTGATTAAATGTTACATCTAAGGGAAATCCAGAGGCAGCTATTAAAGTTTTTGTGGCAAAGACATGCTGACATTTGGATTAATGTGTTGTTTTCAGAACATTTACATCTTGTAATCTGCAAACCGAATACAGTCATTTCCTAAAGACTCCTTTCACTTGTCTTATTATTCGCTCCTTCGTGTGTGTTTTGATCCCATTCATCATTCTGCGGTGCATCTATGTGCCTTGATTGTGTGAGCGCGAACATGAAACCCTGCAGGCTCCTCTGTTTGTCTCCGAATGTGAGTGAGCTCTGATGAATGTGCTACCTGGAGACAGCAAGGTCAAAGCTCTGTCAGTTTGATCAATATTAACACTGTGTGTCTTCGGGTGTGTATGCGCAAGCTTCATCACACATACACACGTATGTTTGCATTTGTGTAGTTCATTACATAGGGATGATGAATAAACAGAGGTGAGATTTTAGTTTGTGTGGATTTTGGTGTGTGTAGAGATCTGCCTGCAGAGGTTGCACATGTTTATGTTGCTTTTGTGTGAATTGCATTGTTTTTTGAGTAACTGTGGTGGTGTACTTAACATATTAAATTGACCAATCTGAGTAAGAAACGCAATTTGACACCCTTGTTATACTTACAGCACATTTAGTTTCTTGCAAAAGTGTTTACTTTCACATTTTAGTTTTGTTACAAACAGAAAATCCGGTGTATGTCATTAAATTTTTTCTAATAGACAAACATAAACACAAATAAAAATCTAATAATTGTCACATGCATTAGGATTCAGTTCTTCTATACAAACCTTGATATCCTTGTTGTGCAACCAGTTGCCTCCAGGATTATTAGAATTAAAAAATGTATCCATACCAATATAAATTAAGTTGTTTTAAAAGATTTCAGAAGTTTTATTAGTGAACAAATAGCATAATCAAGTTTAGGGAACACAAGATATTTCAGAGCAAACGTTGTGGAGAAGTTTAAAGCAGGATTAGATTATAGAAAAGTATGCCAAGCTTTGAACATCTATCTGTTTAATCCATCATCCAAAAATGAGAAAAGTGTGGAATAAAAACCTGCAAAACCACAGACTTCCACCTAAACTGATGAACATTAATAAGGGAAGCAGTCAAGAGGTCCAAGGTAATTCTGAAGGAGCTGCAGAGCTCCACAGCTCAGGTGAAAAACATCTGCTGACAGGAAAACCCTTTATTTGAGAATTGCAAGAATGCAGCCACTGTTGAAAGAAAGCAATAAGAAATCCTGCTTTTATTTTTGACACAGACCAAGTAGAGACGGAAAACAACTTTAACATGTCAACTGGTCAACTTTAGCACATAAAATGCTGTGTGTAGTTTTCAGAGCTTTATTTGTAAACAAATGGATGCCATGTATTATTACACTTCAGGTCAGCAATTACGTTCTATTACATACAATCCTAGTAAAAATCGCAGGTTTGTTGTAAAATGTTATGAATACTATTCCAACATACAGTAACTGCACAATATAAATTACACCCATGCTTGGAGCATGTCTCCATGTGATAATGACTGTGTGTGTATTAGTGTGGTTATGCTGTTTGTTTATATTTGTGTTTAGCACCAGCAGCAGGTGGTCCAAGCAGTGGAGAGGGCGAAGCAAGTCACCATGGCTGAACTTAACGCCATTATTGGGGTGAGTCGCATACATTCATCAGCGTAAACACACCTACATACTCCTCAGGTAACCAGAGATGAACTATAGTGCATTTTTGTAAATTGTGAGAACTCTGACCACTAGATGGCAGAAAAGGGCTTCTAATATGATTCTTTGTGGTTGTTGAACATGCATCGACAAGCATTAGTGAAAAACATGCACTACCCTGAACTGGGTAGGACTGACGCAAATGATAACCTCCACAATGGAAAAGTCCTACTCTAAACTATGAGTTAATACGACTATGTATGTCATCTGCAGATCCTGATGTTCAGACCTTAAAAGCTATTTACAGATCCAAACAGTTTGAAATGACTGCTATTGATATAATATTGATATAGTTATTCCTGATTTGGGTATTCTTTTGTCTTCATGCAAGCCAATTAAAGAAAACCTGAAAGTATTTAGCGGCCTGCAAAGCAAACTTGTCAGCAAGGCGATGCTGCATGTGTAAACTAAAAAGCTGGACAGCGATTATTGTACTGCTGAATTTTGCAAACCTTTGATAGCATGCTGGTAATTAAGAACACTAATAGATAATTTGCGGCTCAGTTAAATAGAAAAAAAGTGTCATCTTTTGTTACACCAGTGAGCTAAAATGACATTAAGTCTTATAGAAAGAACGATACTCTTACTAATGGACTTCCAGTAGAGTAAGAGTATTCACAGCCTTAATAACAATTCACTCATAGGTTTTTTCTTCAGTTCTGCTTCACATTTATTTCAAATAAATGTACTCTAGAACAACAGAATTTGTTGCAGATCCCTGGAGAAAGTCCACCATCCTGTTGCAGTGGTGCCAGCTCTGCAGGGTGTATGTTTGTTTTCACATAAATGCAGTGATGGTCCTGAGTGCTGCAGTAGATGGGGCTTTTCTGCAGCTTGTCAGAGCTCTGATCACATTACTGTCTACTTAAAGCCCCTTTGTTCCTCGCAGCTCCACAAACACTGCTGTCTCTAAGGTGTGTGTGCTCTGGTGTGTGTGTACGTCTAATGTGCTGGATTGAGAAAACAACACATGAAAACGCGTTCTAATGCCCCCCTCAGGATAATAGCCCTGCTTTATCGGTAGATGCTCCTTTGCTCTCCACTCTCTCCTCCTCTATTTTTTTCCATCTGTGTTCATTTTCTGCCTGTATTTTCCCCATCCAGCCCTCCACATAATCTTTGATCATTTTCTTCATCTTATTTTGACCGTGTCCTCCTTTCTCCTCTCCCATCTGTTTTTTTTTTTTTTGCTCTTTGTGCGCTACACTTTTCCTTCTTTTTTTCTGAACTCATTTAACTTTCCTCTTTGTCCGTCTTCGCTCTTCACTGCCTTTATGATTTCACTCTGTTTCGCCTTGTTTGCTCTGAAACTCAAGTATTTTCCTCTCTTTCTTATCCTTTCTGTTTTCCCCTGGCCCTCTCCTCCCCTATTCCCTCTCCTGGCTTTTCTTTTGTAATAAAATCCCATTGCCTCAATATTTTACACCTCTTACCAACTCTTTCTTTTCTGTTTTTCCTTTTCTTTTATCACATTTTGGCTTTCATGTTCACAATTTTTTTATTTCCTTTTGTGTCCCTGATGTTCAACTTACTTCTCCTTATATTTCCTTTTTGCTTCTTGTTGTCTTAGTCCAGTCTTTATGCCTGATGTCATCCACATCCTGTCTACCATCATTCTAATTTCCTCTGATGTTATAATTTAATCACATTCACCTTCTACTTTCTCCTGTTTCATTTGCTGCCTCCCACTACCTTCTGCCTTTGTGTCTTTAGCTCCTTTTCTCTTTTCAAATCTGACTTTTCTAACCTCCTTTTTTTGTCGTTTCCCATCCCTTTCTCTTCTTTCCCTGTGGCCACAGCAGCAGCAGCTCCAGCACCTGTCTCACCACGCCCCCGGCATCCCTCTGACACCGCACCCATCAGGCTTGTCCCTTGGTGCGGGGAGCTCTGGGCTTTTGGCTTTGACTGGAGCGCTGGGGGTCTCCGCCCACCTCGCTTCCAAAGACGAGCGAAACCATCTTGATCCAGAACACCTTAGAGGTAAAAATCTGTGGATCCTTTGCCGAGCAAGACAAACTGTAAATTTTAATGATTGATAAAAACACATTATTTTCTGTAAATCTAAAACCAATTAATTAAAATTGGTAAGACAAGAGAAGATGCCATTCAGTTACAACAAACTGAAACGTCTTAAACTTATTAGGTCAGATAAAAGCAAGTTTGAGTTTTTTGGTAACTAACGAAAGCAAATTATTCACAACAAGTCAAATTATCACAGAACTTGTTTTCCAGACACTAAGTTAACCTTCCTCTGTGGCCATTTCAGTTCCCAGATCTATTCAATTTAATTTTTCAAAAAATGCTATAAGAGAAGAATAAAAACTTTTTTTTTTACTTGACAGTCAGTATTTTTAGAATGGAAACTAATTTGGAAATAAAGTATATTTTATTTGTCATTGTATGCTTTTCAATGGCATTAGAAGTCCAAATAACCCCTAAAAATATCAAGTTCACTGTTGTATAAAAACATGACAAAGTAAAAAAAAAAAGTAAAAACAACAGTTGAAATCACGCAGGGATCTCAAACATTGCTTTTAAAGCTACACCAATCGATTCTCATCTGTTCCCAAAGGCTTCCAGTGTTGTCTGAAATGATGCAACAGAGCAGCAAACATGTCCCTGTCTACAAGTCACAAGTGTGCTGTAGGAAATAAATAAGTAAATAAAAAAACGAATATATACTTTTTGGCCAAAAGAAGCACAGTGTTTTGCAAATGGTTGCACACGATACCATGAATACGTGTATTTCTGTATTTATATTGAAATTTTTGTGTTGGTTAAATTACATTTCCTTCATACATGAAGGGAGACATTTAGACAGCCACAGCATAAAATGTACATCATTCCTATTTTTTCAGACAAGATAAAATGCAAAATAGCACACTACATCATTTCTGACTGGCAGCATCTTTTTTTTTTTTGCTCACCTTTTGGACGGAGTGCAATATTTCCTGTTTAGATTTGTGTCATAAACTGGACTGATGCATTCATGGAGCTTGTGTGGATGAGAAAGAAATGCCTTTTCCGACTGAACTCTGATTCACCCCAGTAGAATATCTTATCTTCGTGCTGCGGTCTCAGGCACCGAGCCAAGAGGCTTACGCATGAGTTAAGGGAGTCCTAGTTGGAAAAAAGCAGAAATAAATAAAAAGTAAGAATCGGAAATAAGAAGATACAAGTGTTTAGACATGTTGTCATGTTGATAAGTTGTGCATATATATATATATATATATATATATATATATATATATATATATAGTTTGCTTGTATCTTTAATGCTGAAGTGGTAGTTCATCCCAACCTTGGCTGACTCTTGGCTTGTTGTTGTTGTTATTATTATCAGCACTGACGTCAAACCTTCTCTCTTTTCTCCATAAATCTTATTATCTCTGCATTGCTCTCTGCGCCGTCCCTCCCTCCGCCACGACCCAGAGGGAGCCCCCAGCAGGGTGAGTACTTTTGCTGGTGTGTGCGTGTGTGTGTGCGCATATTGATGCAAGTGTTTTGTACGCCCACATTTCCCTCTGTGCGTGCTTGTGTGACAGTGATAAACTGAAGGAAATTGAGACACACTGTAAAGTGGCCTCGCAAAAAAAACAAAAAAAAAAAGGCAGGGTATGACTGGAGTTGTTTCAGGAGTATCACAACCCAACAGCAGCACAATAGCAGCTCATCACCGTCAGCCTTGAGCTTCTCAAGGTTTTCTACATTAGACTAACACTGTAACACTTCACGTTTCTCTGAAAGGACCTAAACTACCCAATGGATGAATAGAGAACTGATTTTTCTTTTTCCACTGAGGCTACAAATGCTCCAGTTGAAATTTAGACAATTAACATAGCTGTCTGTAGAACTGATCGCTTTGAGATTTAACAACCGAGTGATGGCTATTTCATTAGATGTTTCCTAACGCAACCCAGTCTGCAGTATCATTACTTCATATTAGGAGTAGAGTTACACAGCTGTCACGCAGCAGTGAAAAGACAGCAGTGTACCAGAAAGCAAAAAAAAAAACGGATTTTCTATGAATGACTGCACTGATATCTCCAATATTTTTCCAACTTCCATACTCGGCATTTTCGAAACCTTCCTAGTTTGAACTTGCTCTGTTTGTGCATCAGTAGAACAAACAAGCACAATAAAAACATGAAATTGCCAGTGAAAATGTTTAAAAAACTCATCATGAGCCAGAATGATCATAAAACAACTTCAGCAAATTTCAAAACCAAGATCCAAGTGTAGATATTTCACTTTATTGTGGAGTTCAAATTATGCATCCAAGCTGCAGTATACAAAGTTACATTTAGCTAAATGTTCTCTAACAAGTTCAGAAAAAAACACACACCTCTTGTGTGTTGTCTCCAGAACACTTAATGAAAACTATGGCCATAGTGTTAGAATATATTTTTCATTAATGTAAGTTTAACTGTCAAGCACGGTGGTGGTAATATAATGCTGAGGGCTGTTTAGCTGCCAGTGGTACTGGTGAATTGTACTAAATAAATGGGAGAATGAAAATGCCTTCAAATTGTTTAACTTCAGCTCATCAGCTTCAGAATTGGTCATTCTAATCTGAGAAAATAAAGTTTAAATTCATCCCAAAAGTAGACATTCATGCCCAAGATGGGTGTTTGTAAACCTTTTGTTAGCAATAAATCATTAAAATTGCTCAAGAGAAGAACAAAAATTTGGAAAATTAAAGCCAGCATATCCTTGCTCTGGGTTTTACTATGAAATAAAAAAATATTTAAAAGAACAGCTGTTTTCACTTTCTCTCTCTACAGTCTCATCACAGAACAAAACCTCCTGCATAATTTAATTTCTAAACACAATATTGATTGTAAAGCACAGGGAAAATATGATTCTCATTAGTGTGGGCTGAACTTACTCAAGCGATGAGCCGGGAGGGGAAAAAAGCACAAGAGAAATGCATATCAATTAGCTTTTAAAGCTGCACAGTAGTAAAATATGCTGCAATATAAAATGAATTTAAGTTTGTGAATCTTCGCTGCAGTTTATTGTGTAATCTCTTTCGTCCTCCACTGCTCTGCTTGGTTCTCCATCCTGTGGAAACCTCTAAACCCTCACTCTACCCCACATGAGGGGTAGAGAATGACAAGTGGCCTTCACTGAACCTCTTGTCCTTTCCCACGTGTACAAACACAACACAATGCTTCGATCGAATTTCTTCGGCACTGAGCAGCAACACAGGCTGCATTGTAAATATGGCTGAACAGCTTTATTACCCGATAATGAGAGTCATATTTTACACGAGGACTGGTGTGTCCAGGGCAGAGCACTAATTAGCTTTATAGGCTGTCCTGTGTGCTGCTATGGCTACGGCTTAACCTGTGCTTGTGTCTGCATTTCTTGCTGTGCGTGTGTGTGTGTGTGTGTGTGTGTGTGTGTGTGTGTGTGTGTGTGTGTGTGTGTGTGTGTGTGTGTGTGTGTGTGTGTGTGTGTGTGTGTGTGTCTCCCCAAGTGTTTCTACACACCATTACCTGAATAACTGAGGCGGGTGTGTGTGTATTCACACTCGGTTTTTAAAACATGATTGATTATGTCCTTTGATATTCTTTCTTTGCCTATGCATAGTTTCATCACCTGTTTCTATTTCAATAATGGACCATAATATTTCTACCTTTCTTTGTGTCTCCGTCTGTCTTCAGAGTAAGTCGGTGTCGTCAACAGACAGCCAGCCCACCGAGGAGCGCCAAGGACCCTCAGGAGGATACTCTGCCTTGCAGGGAGGGGCTGAGGCCAAGAGGAGGCGCTGTGATGATAAAGAGCCTCTCCCTCCACACTCCTATGTATGTGTTTCTGCCGATTGCTGCAATAGATTTGTACTTAAGTTGTATTCTTATGTCATGTATCTAAATTAAGCACATGAAAAGAAAAGCATCAAGTGTCACTTAGGATGCTCCACAAGTTGCATAGTGGGTGTGTATTTGGATGACGGGTGTAAAATTTACAATGTTCTACTGCATCCGGACTTCACTGCAGTCTCATTTTATTATTATTCACACCTGGTGATTGTCTGATGACATTTCAAACCTACATAAGCAGTCGATGAGTCCCACCAAGTGGAGAACAAATTATGAGCTGGAAAAAAAACAAAACAAAACAAAGTAAGTCATACTGCTAACAGGTGGAGCAAGTTCAAGTATCTGGCATCCTGAGGTGAGTGAATCTTCATCAGTACAGACAGAGCATTATTGTGTAGATTAATGCAATTAATAATAATAATAATATACTGCACAATATAACATATTAAATACTTTCTTGTTATCAGAAATAGGAATAGTGTACTCATGATACGATGAAAATGGTGCACACACACACACACACACACACACACACACACACACACACCTACACACACACACCCATGCCAACAATCAAGTTTCAAAGTTTTAGCCAAACAGCAATTTGAAAGGGTTAAAAGAATAAGCATAGTTGTTAACAATCATGCTTCTTAACAATAAAGTAATGTTAACAATAAAACATTATTGTTAATCATAGTTTAACAATAATGTTATGCTTAACAAATTACAGGTCTTACAAGTTTCCCAGTAAATAACTGAGACATTTAAAAACCGGATCAATTGGCTGTAAGGTTATTATTTTCCTTTGCATTCTAACCTGCGAGTTGAACGCAGTATTCGTCTAACATAAGACAATAGTAAATGTACTGGAAATAAACAGCATCACACAATAGTCACCCATTTAAACCCAAATTCCTGCTTGATTGATGTCCCTCAATAATACAAAGTAAGTTAAATATACAGAAAATTATTGAAATAAAATCAGTTTGTCTTGTCTACACCAAATCATTATTTTCAGCTATTTGTTCAAAGAAAGCACTGTGTAGATACACACTCTCTAATGTGTGTGTGTGAGATGGTGTGTGCGACAAATTGCCCATGACACTACAGGCCTCAAGGGGGTCGAGAGCCCATCGTCATTTAGAGCCGCGTTTGGTTTGGATGGGTCTGCTGGGGCAGAGCGAGCAGCCAGGGGGGATGTAATGCCAGAGGAGAGACAGCCAAGGCAGATAGCTGTAATGAATTAGATGGTTGTGTGTTTGCAGTCGGTGAGATTGATTGACACAAGGAGTTTGTCTAGAGAAGACTGCCTCCAGGAAAATCAGTTCGGCATCAACAACAGCAACCTAAATCCTTCCCATTAGCGTGAAACAAGCAGGGATAGTTTCAGCTCTCCAAACGTCTTTTCTCTCGTTCTATCTGTCGGGACGTATTTCACCACTTATTTCTCTTGGTTTTCCTGTTGGACCTCCGGATTTTTCTCCGTCGTTTTAAAACCGCTTCGCCTTGGCCGTATGTCCATCCGGCGGCTTGTTTTTGTTCCAGGAATAGACTAAATGACTTGTCCTGTTTGGGCTCTGCATATTTAGGTACTGATGTCAATAGAAATATCAGAGCACGATCGCATCAAAGCGTTGTTGCCATGGTGACTAAGTGCCATCGTTCTCACTTCAGGAAAAAAGAGAGAGAGAGATAAAGAAAGAGAGAGACGACTGGACGAAGAGCTAAAGATGTGCCATGGATGGTGCAGAGCTGAAAGAGTGTGTGTCTGCAGATTGTAAGAGATTAAAAAGCAGAGTTTGTATAGGAGCGATGCTTGGTAAGATCATAAGGTACAGTATCTCTGTGTTTAATGTTGCATGGAGGACAGACAGTGAGAGGAAGCAAAAAGCAGCCAGGAATATTGATTTATTGATCTGTGTGTGTGCACTTGAGCAAGTGTGCATGTCTTTCTTTATTAAAGCTCTTTATTTATAAGTAGGGTTTACTGTACCATGGGTGTCGAAGAAATAACAACGTCCGTGTGCTGTTTTTCTATCTGCAGGACAGTGATGGAGACAAAAGCGAAGACAATCTTGTGGTGGACGTCTCCAATGAGGCAAGTTGCTGCACTAAAATTGACAACCTCATGTTTACAGTGGCTCTGCTCAGCATGATCCGCTCACTCTTCCCATCAGCTCTTTCAAGACTTGCAAAAAAAATTCCAGCTCATTGATTTATTTTTTGCTTTTTGCTTTCCTCTCGCTGCTCTCATAAACCAATTTTTGGCTGCAGCAGATGGCTGTTTCATGTGCAAAAACTTTAATAGATTTCTTGTACTTTACCCCAAGCAACACTGCTTGCCAGATATTCCGTGAAACTGAGCATTTAGAGGCCTGTTATTTCATTCGTTCTTGCACTAATTGAGACTGAAACAAGTTAATCATATCAGATAAAAGGTTAAAAATATCTCAAAACTGTTTGAACATAAATAAAAAATAGTAAAAAATAATCATAAGTCACAAAATGCATCATTCACAGGGTTTTTTTTAGCAGTTCTCACTCAGGGCAAATATTACTAAAGATGTAGGTTATCTTTCCAACCTCTAAAAAGAATGGTTTAAATGCAAATAACTCAAAATTAATTAGATGTTAATGTAGTCTGAATTGCCACACAGAGACCCCTTGGACTTTGACAAGCAAGACGCCATATTTTGTCATTGATGTTGGTTTTTATCATCAAATAAAAAAAATTGAAATTGTTTTTTAGGTTTTAACAAAAAAGAAAAAGCAGGTAAACTTTCATAAAGGGAAGTAGGAAGTAGACGACAATATGTTTTTATTGCTTGGGGTAAACATTGAGTATAGGCTAGTTGCAGAGAAGCCAACCAGATAATGTCATCCTTTCTGCACACAGTAGTTAAAATGTGCAGTTTTTGTTTGGCCTGGTTTCCTGCTTCTTATCCTCTGTGTGCATGTCTGGGGAATGTGAAAGGAGTCAGCAGGTACGTTACTCGCTCAGCTGTCCGCTGCAGTTTCTTTGTACATAGGGAGAACTCTTGTGTAAGCTCATTATCAGCTGCCACTGTTTGTGCTCCCTGCTTGTGAAACATGTTCACACACACATGCCCACACACCGACACACCGACACAACACATACATTCACAATTGCTTTCCACATCGCCTCAAATCTTTCTCCTCGGAGTGTATTTTTGTCCTCCGTCTGCACTCTCAAGGCTTCTGTTCTTCCGTCTCTCTGCCGTCTTCTTTTTCTCCATTTCTTTAGCGCTCTCCCCTTCTCCTCCTCTCATTAGATAACTACAGTCTGGTTAGTTTAATATATGCAAAGCCATTTATGCCCCTGGAAGACTGTAGTTCTTTTAATATCTCACGCTGTGTACCAAAATATTTCTCCTCTAAGCCTTGTGTATCTTGATTTTGCTAACAAAAGCAGAACTGGTCTCTTGTGTGATTTAGAAACTGCTACAAAAGCCGACAGGAAAAAAAAAGAAGTGACAAATGTGGTTTATGGAACCAAAAAAAGAAATACTTGTTTTTGCAAGGACTTCTTTGCAACGTAGAGATTCCACATGCATTTACATAAATGTGGCTGTGCGTGGGTTAAAAGTGTAGTTTGAAGTGTGCATGCATGCCAGTGTGTGTGGCACAAAATGACTGCTGATCACTGTGACCCACTGCGAGAGATGTGCCTGCTCTGTTCTGGAGGAGGCAGCGCTGGCTCAACAGTGGCTCCGGTGATGAAAGCATCTGTAACATACAACATTATCTCCAGGTCCACATCCTGCTGCAACCACGCCAGTGACAGTCTCTTCTCTCATGTAATGTCCCCAGAGCTCTCACTCTATTTAAAGGTCCAACTAGAAAGAAGAGTCAGTATAGTCAGCGTGACAGTAGACCTGCTGTTGGCTGCAGCGAGGTTGAAAAATTACCAAAGAAAGAAGCAGCAGCTAATGCTGCTTGTTGTAACAGTTTACATTCACCTGGATTCATCTATAAAGTGAGGCAAAGTGCATTGATGAACTTACAATAATTTCTTGTGAATATATCTATAGCGTAAGATTTTGTTTAATTTTGCAGCTTTTGTACATTTAAGTTGACGTTTTGTCAACAAATTGTGCACTTTATAATGTCCTGGTTGCACGACTTTTACATTTGACTGGTCTTGCATGGACTGGTAAAATGACTGGAACTAAGTGATTTTTTTTACTAAACATGTTGAACCACTTTGCGTTGCTTATGTTGTGCAGTTAAACTGCTGGGGTCAAATTGGGGAGAGTAAATTGGCTTTGTGGAACCACACCCATTTTTGCTGTCAGCGGCAAGAGCAATGGTGAAAAAACCCCAAACATTTTTGTTAATCTTTACAGAAAATCATTTGCTTTGCAAAGTTAATCAACTAGTTTTGTCAATGTCGTGTCCAGTGCCTTTAAAATTCCAAGAAATCAGCACTGATTAAAAAGTAACAACTCATGAATTTTAAACACTTTAAATGTTTTTGCAACCTTTATTGATTTAGGAGCCCAACTCTCCCACCGGCAGCCCGCCTCACTCCCCCCATGGGAACGGACTGGACCGGGCACCGACTCTGAGGAAAGAGCTGCCTGGTTCCTCGAGTGCAGGAGAGGCGCCTTCCACACCAAACCCCCGCAGCCCCACCCCAGGGAAGGCCAAGGACCCTGCACAGGTAAAATATGACGCAAAAAGTTCCTGCACGCATTGCAGCTTGTTTATATAGTTGTTGGATGCTAAAACGTTATATCCAGGGTTTTTTTTAAAATACTTTAATGATAAAAGAAAACATATTCAGTTAGTCTCCATTGGTTCTTCATTATTATTATTTAATATATATATTTAATTTATAAAATATCTGATTGAAACTTGTGTTAATAAAAGACAATTTTATTAACTACTGTTACAAAACTGTTCCAGTAGCTTTTTGACTAATTCTAAAAAAAACCTAAGGAGTATATTTTTAAAGTGTTGATAATATAGCTTCAGTGCTAGACAGGGACATTTTTGATTATTTGATGTCTCCACAGATGGATAAGTCCCAGTCTCCACTGTCCAAGTCTGGCACTCCGTCCCCATCCCATCGTGAGGCTCTCACCCCGGGATCAACAGGAGCGCCTGGAGCTCCAGGCCCCAGCACCTCCTGCCTTCGTCTGGTCAGCAAAGCTGCAGCAAGTGCAGACCCACTTGGTGAGAATTACGCAAGTTAAATAAAAAATACCAAAAATTCTGCCTTCATGTTGTAACTGCACACAAAACTAAGGGAAAAGAACCAAGTGTCAAGTACAAACCTAATATTTTATTCATCTCATCAGTTAGAGAGGAAACCTGGCATGTAACAGTTATCTTTCAAACATATCTACCTAAACAAGTTAATAAACTTACTATAATTAAAACTTAACTTAATGAAGTATTTAATTCAGCTGTTGTGACCTTGATTAGATTTGGACCCAGTCTGTCTCTGTCCCCCATTTCCCTCTTTCCCCTCAGCTTTTATTGATTTTCATTATTGTTCCAGATATGATTGTGGCGTTGCTATCCCCAGTTTTTAGTATTTACTTTATACCATTCTAACTGAATTAACTAAAAAAACTTTAGTTTTAATCTTTTAAAGTTTTGGAAATGTTGGTCTGGTACATGAAAGCTGAGATCTTTTGCTAGGCCAGTATGAAGAGGATCAGTCCATTCATCTCAGCCCCTCTGTGACTCGTGTGTTTGTGTGCTGCACATGGTTCCCCCTTCCTTCAACCGCTCCCTCCTCTTTCCCTGCCTCCCCAGCTCTCCGCAGTCCCATGTCTGTGCCCCCCGGTTCATACCCGGCTCATTTTGGCGTGGTGTCCCACGCAGGGCTGAACGGGGAGCTGGCCAGCCCGGGGGGATTCGGAGGAGCTCTGACTCTCTCTCCACAGATCAGCGCCGCAGCCAGCGCCTACTCCCGCAGCCCCATGGTGAGCAACAAGGCCAAATTATTCTTCTCTGCCAAGGTTTGATTTATGATTCAGATCCAGCCCTCCCGACTATCCCGGTACTGTTGAAATATTTGATGAATTGGCTCTGCATTGTCCGTATCAGTGCAGTGCATTCGTTATACTCTCAGAGTTGTCATGTTTACAATGTTTAATCAAGTTTCATAGAGAGAAACGTCTGTAGGGAAGACAAAGTTTCGGGTCGGTTGCCTCTGACAGGAGGTTTTGCCTTTTCACATTCCTACATGTAATCTGTATCACGTCTGCCTGTTGCATCGCGCACCCGAGCACATAGGAGCTCAGATGAAATGAATTGGACCAATTCACATTTGCTCTGCCATTGTTGTGAAACCAATGTGTCAATCGGTTCTTTAAATCCATGTCAAGGTGCCTTTTATTCTTGTATTTCTTCCAACCAGGTGGCGTATGACTCTCGGTCTCACCTAAGAGCTCCCGGCCTGTCCTCCTCTCTCCCTGGTTCCTCTGGTGGAAAGCCGTAAGTACATACTTACATCATTTGCAAGCCTAGATGTGATATTTAACCCAGTTTGCATGAGCATAAGAAAACTCCTCCTAGATCATAAACTCACGACTCAGCGTATTTTAGATTTCCATTGCTGAGAGCAACTTTTATTTAACTCTTTAAAACTTGAGGATTTTCTCTTCTCTTTATTTGTTTCGGATGCTTATGTATTTAACGAGGTTAAATATTCACGGCGTGACCGGGGTTTTTATCCAGCTGCATGCAGTGCGAATGTAAAATGTTGCCACTTTCCTCCACATTTTGCTGCACACTGTCAGTCATCCGGATGAAAGAGGATTACATTCTAACATACATAAAAGAAAGTGTAAGGTTATGTTTTCGTGGCTTAGATAATAGTGAGAAATCACATCAGTGTGATGCAAGGACAATTGATTAGAGGAGCTGAGTGGAAATATTTACTCTAACATGGATTACGACCATAAAACGGCAAAAGTAGGATTGAATTCTCATGTTTTTGGCCGTGTTTTTCGGTCAAGCTCTCTGTATTGTGCACAACATATGACTAAACCTGATTGAATGATTTCACCTGACAGTGCTTGGTAAAATAGTCTTTTTTCCACAACATGTAGATAGGACCGTGTTAGGCTGTCGTTGCTGCGTGTTTTACCTGATATGCGTCTATAGCACCTTTTTACATATATTTTTCTCAATTAGCTGCGTAGTGTTGAAGATGGGTGTTGTTGATGTAGAAAATATTGTTTTCATAATTTATAAGAGCTTTTGCCCGTTATGTGGATCGTTCCTATATTGGTTAATGTGTAGCAAGTATTTGGATTTACCTTGTTGGTAGAAGAGTTGCTGGACCCGGCACCGGGAACGTTCAGGAAGAACGAGTTTGTGAAAATGTGTTATTGTTACACAGCTTCTCATGTCATGAGAATCTCATTGCTTGAAAGGGATTAGACCGATGATTTCATTTTGATGGATTATGATGTATAAAGGAGCTTAGATATCTATTTTTCTATGTTGATCAGTGTCTTCACCAGAGGTTGAGAACATGCTGGATGTTCTATTATTAAAACCAGCTCTGATAGGTTTTCAGGTGACTTTCACATCTTTAGTTCTGGAATATATTCAACAGTTTTTAAATGTTTTATGAAAAAACATTGTGAGATCTTCTTGATGTAAATACATGGTGAACCAAAGTTTCCATTGTTAGATTCAAATTTGTCCTGTGGTATGGTGAATTGCACAAAAAGGAAATAAAAATTAGTCAAAATTCAAGAAATCTTTAAGGAAAAAGGTAAGTGCTGCCCATAATCGTTTTGAACTGGCTGTAATCGTGTTACCTAAAGTCCAGCCACTGAAAGAAAGATCTTCTGTGCTCACACACATTTACACTTTTTATGTTGTTTGGCACATCCAGCTATTGTGATATTGTTCTTGTCTTACAGAGCAGCAATTCATTCTTGTGCTGCTAATTTGAAATCATAAAACAGGCCTGGCTTCCAGCCGCTACTCTATTGATCGGCCATTAGCGGTGCCACACCGCCTCTGCCTGTAATACAATCTGCCATCATGCATTTGCGCCCACAGCTGCTCTGAGCTCAGTAATTTTCCCAAATTTGAACAAACACAGTTTGCAACTTTCACACCAATGTGTGAGCTTTCTGTGGTTCTTATTGAATTTTGTGTACTTAATTCTTGCTGAGTTTTTGTGCTCTCATTGATTGATTTCATCTAGTTCCCTAGTACATTTTACTTTATTCTCCTTTGCATCTTAAATTATATTAAAAAAAAAAGAAAGTCTGTTCTTCAGTTTTTTATTTTCCTCTCTCCTTCCCAGCGCCTACTCGTTCCACGTGAGCGCCGACGGCCAGATGCAGCCGGTGCCGTTCCCCCCCGACGCCCTGCTGGGCCCGGGCATCCCGCGTCATGCCCGTCAGATCCACACGCTGAGCCACGGGGAGGTGGTGTGCGCCGTCACAATCAGCACCTCCACACGCCACGTCTACACCGGAGGCAAGGGCTGCGTCAAGGTGTGGGACATCAGCCAGCCGGGAAGCAAGAGCCCCATGGCCCAGCTGGACTGTCTGGTGAGACATGATGGATAAGGTGTGAAGGGGAAACCTCTTTCAGAAAATGATTCTTAAATTATCCCGACCACTTCCCCTCCCCCCCCAGAAAATAAATATTTCACATTTCAGAAACTTATTGGATAAGAGACCAAAAATGATTAAATTTAATAGAACTAGGTCAAGCAAAACCCTACTTTCACAGAAAGTTTAAAATCAGGTCAAACTCAGTACATGATACACAGAAGCTACGTTGCTCAGATTGTTTTTGTGTTTCTTTTTTAGTAGCTATGCTTCTGATAGTAACTGGGATTATTTTTCAGATTTTGCTGGATAAAAAAAAATATTTGACACAAAATATTTTTTATTAACCAGCTGCAAATTTGTTATTTTGTAAAACATCTCTACAAGGGCATCTACAAGAGTTACTTAACTATTTTCTTTTCTGTGCTCTTGGTGGTAACCGTTCTCCTTATCTTTTCAAATCAGAACAGAGATAACTACATCCGTTCCTGTAAAATCCTCCCCGACGGTCGGACCCTGATCGTTGGAGGCGAGGCCAGCACGTTGTCCATCTGGGATCTGGCCACGCCGACTCCCCGCATCAAGGCGGAGCTGACGTCGTCCGCCCCGGCCTGCTACGCCCTGGCCATCTCCCCCGACAACAAGGTTTGCTTCTCCTGCTGCAGCGACGGCAACATCGTCGTCTGGGACCTGCACAACCAGACGCTGGTCAGGTAGGTTTGAAAATGTTCAAAAGTATTTCAATTTGATCTGCTGTTGAAATTCATTGGAGAGGGAGAAGTGTGAGGAAAGCATGAAGGAAGAGAAGATAACCTTTAAGGAATGTAATAAGAGAAGGAAAGAGATGAAGGATAAACTTGCTACGGGGGGTATAAAGAGATTAAAACAGCCAGCTTTGGCATGACAGGAGAGAAAGAAACACAGGAAGAAGGGCGAGGGAAGGTGCTGAGGTAAGACTGACGAGGACTGGCAGAAAAAAAAAAAGGATCATGTGTGGGTGGGCTCAGGGCAGTAAGTGCTGCAGGGAAAGAGGGAATAAAATATATTCATTCTGACACCTCTAGCAGAAAAGAAGCAAAGACACGCACAGAAAGCAGAGTCTGCAGGATTTGTGTATTTGCAGGTGTGTGTGTGTGTGTGTTTCTCTTTTCTGAAGCTCTTGTGTGTTTGTGTGTGTCCTTGGCAGGCAGTTCCAGGGCCACACAGACGGAGCGAGCTGCATCGACATCTCCAATGATGGCACCAAGCTCTGGACAGGAGGGCTGGACAACACGGTCCGCTGCTGGGACCTGAGAGAGGGCCGGCAGCTGCAGCAGCACGACTTCACCTCACAGGTCAGAAAAAACAAAGCAACTAAGACATAAACATATATTAATGCACTAGAAAGAAAAAAAATCAAAGTTATTTGATTGCCAGAAGTTTTCAGACGAACACCTTGAAGGTGCTGTTTATTTAATAAGTGTTGTTTAGGGACGGTAAGGTTAAAGCAAAGCTTTTCCTCTTGTGTAAATAAATGTTTTGAGTGAGAAAAGGTCAAATGTTTATTTAAAACAAACCCTTTTCCAACTTTTAATGATGGAACTGAGTGGGATTTTGTCACAGTCTATAGCCTACGAGAGAGAGTATTTTAAAGAAGTGGGTAGGTGGTACCCTGTATTGTACTACCTGGAAGAAAATACATCTGAAATGTGTGACTGATTTCAAATCACTGGTTGTAGATTTATCACCCTGAGGACTGCTGGGTTGTTTGTCACCAAATCCTACACTGTCTTTTTGGTCAGATATTCACAATTAATGCTGTTAGAAATTGTTTCTTACATATGTGCGGTTCTTTGGACTTCATTTTGAAATACAGGAATAATAATTAAACTAGCATAATTTAACTTTTGCTGCTTTACAATCATTCTTTTGCTTTGTAATCAAAGCATGTTCTTTATGCCTCACATTCAGCTGAAAGTTTTTCACAAGTGGTTGAAGTCGACCCACCTTACACCTCTGATCCATTTTGAGGGAAAATCACAAACCCTAACCACTGCAAACTTTATGAAATTTTGAAATTAGTGTGTCGTAGTGATATCATGATAAGCACAGAGAGCTTCAGAAGCAGCAGGAGTCTGTGATGCACCAAATGATCTTCCAGTCTGTAGGATCTTACAGTCAGCAGAATCTAATGCAGATAACAACATGACGAGAATCGGGCAAACTTGTAGTTGCATTTATAACTAAATAAATCTGGACTGTAACACGAAGCTCAACTCACACGTTTCACACATTGATCGAATCCCTTTTGGTTCCTTAATCTAATCTGCATGCTCTGGAAGCACACAATCATAAGATGGTGGGTTCACTAATTAAAAATAGATTATATATTTTTTTTTATTTTACTACTGGCTGATTACTGGTGAAGGCCAATCCTGATGGAAATCCGTCCATTATGGCCACCAGTCAATATCTTGGTGAATTTCTTTAAACTAAAAAAACATTACACAGTGATTGTTTCTTTTTTTCTTCATCTTCATCAATGACCTTTTTTTTCCCCTCCTCGCACACTATTCAAATAAGTTTTGAACTTTTATCTTCTCCTTCTCTAATCCTTCCACCTCCATCTCCTGTGTCCCAGATCTTCTCCCTGGGTTACTGTCCAACAGGCGAGTGGCTGGCTGTGGGGATGGAGAGCAGCAACGTGGAAGTGCTGCATGTCTCCAAACCCGACAAGTACCAGCTGCACCTCCATGAGAGCTGCGTCCTCTCCCTCAAGTTCGCATACTGCGGTACGTGCACAAGCATTTTTTTTTTTTATCCTGCATTTATGTAGCCTCCAAGAGCAACTTGGAGACCAGTCCTCCCTGGACTCCTGGTAACATGCTGCGCTGTGTGTTCCTGTTATTTCAGGAAAGTGGTTTGTCAGCACAGGAAAAGACAATCTGTTGAATGCATGGAGGACACCATATGGAGCGAGCATTTTCCAGGTGAGAGTTGAACTCCGTGACTGTTTATCCTCTACACAAGTTAGGTACAAAACAATACGCAGCACATCCAAATCCAAATGTTCATGTTTGGACTTTTGATTTGGGAATGGCTCGTATGTTTATATTGTTGGTGACACATTTATATTCAGCCTCCTGGCAAAAGAAAGAGGGAGAAACATTTTAAATCGAAAAGAAAATTGCTGACCTAAGGTGACTTTTACAGGCTTATCAGAGGGTGCAGGATGCCAAACCTCAACACACACACACACACAAGCAGCACCTCTATGTCATAATTCCACCTTGTCCAGGTGTCCCATTCCAAGCTAATGGTGAATCACGCATATGCAGAGATGCAGTATTTTTAGCTGAGCCAGTACATCTGCGTGTGAATGAAATGAGAGAAGGGAGATGAAGATCCATTTAAGCTGAGTGTTCTGTGTGTGTGGGGGGGTGTGTGTTTAGCAGTGTGGCTGTCATATTTGTGTAATCTTCTGTGGGCAGCAGGGTTGGCGGCTCCTGTCTCTCTCTATGGACCCGAGAGGAGAAGGCAGGCTATCTTGCTTTGTTATCCAAATGCCAAACGTTGCTCCTGCCAAGCAGCTCCCTCCTTTCAGCATGTTACACAGAGCTGCTCTCTTCTCCCCTCCTCCTTCCTGCTTAATGCTGTCTTTTCTGTTTCTGTCTCCTTGCGTCTCTTTAAAGCCACACTCATCTCCTGATTGCATGTTTTTACTCTTTTTTTCCCTTGGATTTCATTTTTTATCTTCCCCAGATTTATTTGAACCATGTCTTAATTTTTTCTCTGCTCTGCCCTTGTTGCAACTTTGTTTTACATATCCTGCCTTTAGTTTTTAATTAGTATAAAATTTCTTCTTTCATCCTTTATTATTTCTTGCTCAGTCTTGGCAACACAACGTTATTCACAAAGACATCTTATCAATCCTCCAAATATCATGGTAGTGCTGCAAAAGCTATGTGTTCTGCTTTTCTCCACAATTTAGAGATTGTAACGGTGTTGTGTAATAAGTTGCAACAACATGTGCCTATTAAGTGAGGTACTTGTCTTTGATTAGGCTCTCTAGTTATTTGTGTTGTTTTTAGCATTTATAATGTTGAATCATTTCAGGAAAAGCTGACAGGATATGTTATATAACCACTAAATTACTGTTTTGTGGGGGGGGCAGGGGTTTAGGATAAATTTAATTATTTACCTGCAAGAAAATTTTCCTGCTTTTTTAATAAATGTCAGACAGAAAAACAAGCAACATAAACCGTTTAGTTTTATCAAACCAACGACATACTGGGTGATAAATATTAACTGATAGCATTTTACACACAGTTAAAAAAAAACAACAAAAAAAACCATACTGCCTAACTTATGTCCTCGACTGAACATGTTGATTCAGGAATTGATTGTCAACATGCATAAAAGATGGAAGCTGCCTTCTAGTTCAAAAAGTGAAGTTGAGGAACTGGAAAGCTGCACTTATTATGTACACCAGCAGGGGGAGGGACTTCAGTTCCTATGGAGGACGTACTGCAAGTCAGTAAGACATTTAGTTTCAGCAACTCTGCTTTCCAAACACTGACAAATAAATGATTGCAATCAAAGTTAAAACACAATGCGGCTACATATTCTCATTCTGTAGCAGCCTCCTCAAACACTATGAACAATTAGGTCGTTATTATCCAGAATGCCGCAGGCAGGACAGATTTTTACAAATGTTAAACTTGTTAGTCTACATGCAGGTCTGGTGTAAAGCTTTGTGCACAGCCACTGAATTCAGCATCCCTATGGTGATGATGCGTCGTAGCGGCAGCATCATGCTATGGCTTCTGTTTTTCTTCAGGTTGGTTATTACTGATGGGAAGATCTACACACAGAGCAAACCTATTGAGAAAACTGGTCAGAAATGTCAGCCTGCATTAGCAGGTGGTGGTTTTTATAAAGCTGAATACATATGAGCTAAACTTTCCTTTGGTCATCAGGTTTGTGTGATCCGCTCTTTTTTTTTTGTCCTTATGAGTGTTTACTCCTCTGCTAGCTGGGACCAGAAAATACTCATTACACTTTTCATTGAGCTTTGACCACTTCTGTTTCATGGGTTAGTTTGTAAATTATTTAATTCTGTCATTTTTGTCTGTTTACTAAAATATATTTGATTTAATGGAAAACAACTGTTACTCATTCCTTGTTTTCTATAAATAAATGTTTTAGTATTTTCTCTTTTTTAGCAACTTTTAGAAATTGTGCCAGTCTAGGTTGCATGTTTATTTATTTGGTTCCCCCCACTTTGTCTTTGCTTTTGTTTCCTTTAAACTGTCAGTGCATTTCTTCCTTCTGGACTTTCTTTTTTTTTCCCCCGCTTCCTGCTGCTCGGTCTAATATGAGGAAACCTGTGTGAGATGGTCTCTCCCCTGTGCGCCAATGATTGACAGCCCCACTGCGCATGTAGCGGGAGAAGGCGGAGTTTAGAGAGTCAACAGGAGCGAGAGAGAGAGAACGAGGAGGAAAACCTGTGATGAATAGAGGGAGAATGAATGATGATGGAGCAGTTTTAGATCATCTGAAACCAGGTGCACAGGTCTTACTTTCTGGCACAGGGGGAGTAAAAGGAAGCAGTGCGCGTCTTTGCCAGTGCGTGGAAGCCATTAGACTTCTTTAACCCGCCCTCAGAGAGGCAGCATTTCTCTAGAAAGTAGCAGACAAATAAGTCGGCATCCAGGATCTGCAGAGTTTGTCTGTTTGGAGATAATTGCCAACTGTTTTGAAATGCAAATATGTCTCGTGTGGTGGAGGATTAACCCGTTGAGTCATGTTTTAATTCTTTCCTCATTTCTCTCTCGTTTCTGGGTTTCTCTCCATCTGTTAACGTTCTTCTCAACCACCCGCAGTCCAAGGAGTCCTCATCTGTGCTGAGCTGCGACGTCTCCCCAGATGACAAGTACATAGTGACGGGCTCCGGGGACAAGAAGGCCACTGTGTACGAAGTGGTGTATTAAAGAATAAGCGGACACAGGAGACAACAGGATGGACAGAGGCTTTTCTTTCTTTCTGTTTTTATTTTTTTGTTCTTTGTTACGCATCAACTCCACTTGATTCTCAACACCGTCAAACGTCGTCTTCATCTTCTCGAATCATCCGCCCTAAAACGTCATCACTGCCCTCTTGTTTTGCTGTAATATTAGCTGCTGTAGTTGTTCCCAAATGTCCCCTCACCTTCCCCTTCCTCCACCCAGTCTAAGCTCATTGAATGAGGCATGATAGCGGAGAGAGAGAGAGAAACGGCAAGATAAGGAAGACAAAGGGAAGAGGGCGGTGGAGGGTAAAGATACAGTTGTGAGGAGAAAGAGAGGAAAAACGAGTAGAGAGAGCGATAGTGCAGAAGGAAGCAACATTAAATGGGGGGTCGGGGGTAGGTAGGGTAATTAGGGCTGTTTCCTGATTAAGAGCTCAGTGGAAGGGAGGCCCCCAGAGGAGGCGTGGAGCGGCACGGTGGGAGCGCCAGCCAGGAGCACTGATACCACACAATCGATTCATTAGCGAGACAGTGGAGGCCTTAATGAGGCTGACGCTGCAGCTCCATCTCCCCAGCGAGAGGTGTCAGGAGCCGGGGAACGATGACGCGGCGAGATGCTTCAGATTTCCACATAAACCGACACGAAAATCCGCTCAAGACGCACAGAGCCGAGAGTACAAACACTCCGATACGTTCCTCCTCCCTGGATTGAGGTAAACGTGAGACGGGGGAGGAAAAACACATAACGTGCCGAGCACCCAATTAAACATTCATCCCAGCGCCCTCCCCTGTCTTTCTGCCTAATATCTATTTTATTTTGGTCTGACAAAGGCAGCAGCCTAATGAGCAGGGGAGTCGATGGGATTCTCCCAGGGCCCGGAGACACAAACAGAGAACATCAGCCGATCCGTTGCCTCTAATTCCTCCGGATTGTTCTCCTGACATCCAGCGCCGCGCTCACTCTCATTAAGAGACGCTGTCAGCTAGATGAAGTAGCAGCACAACCAAGCTCACTGTGAGGCACACTGGAGGGCAAATTAACACCACGCGATTACACCATCATCAGTAGCTAACTAAGCAGTGACTAATCCAATTCCTTTCAAATTTTATGCAACTAGTTGCTGATTTCATTTCCGCACGTCTTCATCTCCATCCCTGCTTACCTGCTCTGATTAAATCATGTTATATAAGCCATTGGTTGTCATTAAATTAGAAGGTAAACATTTAAAACACGTCCATAAATCTAAATGAATGCACCACTCTTGTGTCTGTAAACTAAGTGTAAAGTTGGCTAAGTCCACTGACTGAAAACAGAGGGGTCTACGCAGCCGTTTGTTATCTGCACACAGCACACTGTGTCCAGCTAAGATCACCAATTAAAACGCTGTATCTTGTTTGTTTGATCCTTCGAAATGCCACAATGTGAAAATAAATTGCCACTTTTCCATGGTCTGAAGCGGTTGCCGGGACAACAGGTGGCATTGCAGGAAGTCTGAAGCCCGAGCAAAAACCTGGCACCAAAAGGACCTCCACGCGTCGCTTTTTAAACAAATTTGAGATACTGCAGAGCAATGAAGCTGTGTTTGAAACTTTCTCTTGTTCGCTCATTAACTGTTTCATATTCACTATTTTTAAGACTTAAGCTTTTGTTCTACACATGCAAAGCTAATCAAATTCACCCCACTAGGGACAAGGGTGTTAGAAAATGGATGGATGGCTGGATGGATATTCACATTTAAGTTTTACATAAATAGACACCCTCGCCTAAATCTGAGGTAATGGGAAGTGTGATTTTGCTGTTTTCGGTGGAAAATGCATTGTAATCAACACAATCTGTCTTCATATCACAGACACTGAACATGAGGACAAACAGCACCCTCCATGTTTATTGGCACTCCTGGAAAAAGTGTATAAAAACATTTTAAAATGTGCCTTTTATCGTAGTAGTGTACTGAAAAATGTTGAAAAACTTTTTTTTTTAAATTTAGGAATAAAATATCAAAATGTGCTCGCAAACCCTTACAGTATCCGTAAAATAAATGTCTCTGAAACATTTTGCATTGTATACTTTTATTTTTTTTTTAATTTTAAGTAATGCAAATGATGTTTTCTTGGGTTATTGATATGATAGGACACAAATGTCCTGTTCTCTTGAGATTTAGTACACGTCTCACTTTAATGTTCCCGTCTTTCCTAATTTGAAGCGTGATTAAGTCATAAAATGGCTTCAGAGAATTGCTACTAATCTCAACTTGTCAATATTTACAGTCAGAACAATATTTAAAAAGCTTAAAACAAGTGGAACTGGGACAAAAAACCCCAGATTATTTTGCTCACAGACAGTGTGGGACATGTTAAGGGGTAAATAAATCACGGTCACTGCTAAAGAGTTGCTGACAATAGTTAATGCAAACTGACGTTACTGCAGGAAAACATTAATTTATTCCAAGATATTTTTTACTCATTCCTATAAGTGTCAATAATTATGGAGGGTGATGTTAATCAGACGTTAGTATAATTGTCCAGGTAATTCATAAAAAAAAAAAAACTACCAACTGTTTTAGGGGCCATTACCCACCTGCAAATATTTCTGAAGAACTGCTGATCCGGGTCAGTTTTTATACTGCTTTTCAAATGATAAGTTTAATTTGTTGCGCTGTTTAGACTCGACAACTTGGGTTTTAAATATGCCATGCTTTCTACATAATCTCTAAAATCCTTTGGGTTGGACTGAGAGGGAGACGCACCACGTCACAAGTTAACCGTTTGGAGGTTTTACTGTGCTGGACTCTTAATCACTTCCCAATAGTTAGCAGCCTGAGCTGATGAAGCATGTTAGCATCGGCATGCTTCATCGGCTCCGTCCATCACAGCCCATTTTGTAGCAAAGGCCTCAGCTGTACGTTACTTTGACTGGACCACCAGAATGGGAGAATAAATGAACAGAACTGAGTGGTAAACACAGGGACCACTCCTTCAGCAACTTTAGCGAATTTTGAATAGCTCTAGTTTTTCTTTAGATTTCATGAAGCTGCAACTAAAACTTTTGAATGTGGACGAGTTTGATCTGTTTTCAGTACGTGCTAAAAGCTAACCACAGTTAGCTTACAGACATACATGATAATAAGCATTAAATATGTTTATTTGGACTTGTCTATTTTCTACATCACTTCACATATTCCAAAATGAGAAGAAAACTGTCTGTCAGAGCTCTCCGTTTCTGTAGAGCCTGTGTTTAGAAATAAAAGGCACATTTCAATATCTTCTATTAATTCACTGCATCATTTCATTATTTTTTTATGACTAGTGATTGCTTGTCCTGTATAATATGTTTATGTACTTGGATTGCCTGTGGCTTGTTTTGGGCTCAGAGGGGGATACGTACATATGGAGATAGATAATCAAGGGAACACAGGTGGGATGTATTGAAAACCTACCAAGAACTCCACTGTTTGTTGTTTATTCTTTATCCCCTTTTTTCAAAAGTGGTAGTAAGTGTACTTGAGTCTGTTTCTTAGCCCTTATTATGTTGTTTTCAGCTCCTACTTCTGTTGATTCGTGCCTGTATTCAGCAGGCACTAAAGATTTGCTATGAAGGAGGCTCCACTTTCATTGCATGCTTGTTGCACTAAAGCTGAGCTGCTCAAAAGAAAAAAAAAAATCTTATTTTATACAGTGGTGATCCTTAACGATCCTCTTTTCAGAAAATAATAAAGGCGGTATGCAATTTTGTTTACCTGTATCCAATGTTAGAAAAGTTTACCTGTTTTTTAGCTGCAGCGCTGAAGCAGAACATAAGAATCATGAGGGCCTTCTGCAGAGTCAGAGATGTTCTGTACAGCTTCCTGCCTCTCTTCTTTTTTTCCCTCTCTGTCCAAAAGCCCCAGGTAGCCATAAATGATTCTCATGTACACAAGCTTATATGCTACTCAAAACGATGCTGTATAATGGCTATGCATATGGTGGTCTAGCGTCAGTATTTGGGACATTGTATTTGATACTTTGTTTGAATTAATCAACATTTCCCTGCCCCACCTGTGCTTCTGTTTCAACAGTGCAAAAACAAAAACAAAAAAAAACACTTTGTTTTTCTTTTACGGCTTATATTAACTTTTCTGTTTTGGAAAGCCAAGGAACTTTTTTTTCTCTCTTTTTCTTTTTAAATGCACTGTCTTCCCCTCCTGGTGCGTTTTTCCTTGTGCTGTACAACAAATGCTATCTGTGACGAATAAACCAAACTTGTGCTCATCATTTCAGGTGTCAAAATCTTTCATTTTCATTGAACAATTAAAATGTTTACAGTTTGTTCCACGCTCAAATCTTTACGTCAATAGTTTCCTTTTTAGCAGTTTTTATAAATATTTGATTACTGCTGACAAAAAGGATGCAAGTATATATCTAGGATCACAGCTGAGATTTGGGTTATTTTCATTTAGTGCAGAATTTGAACCAGGTTGAGTTAAACTTATGTAGTTCAGGGTATATTTGCAAAGGTTTTTCATCGTATATACAAATGTACATATTCTCTGTGCCATAATACTGCTGAGCGTGGTGTTCCTTCAGCAAATGCCACGGTTTACAGTCTATATGCTCCAATTAATAATGAATCAATTACTAAAGTGGTTGACAGTTATTACAATAATCGATTCATCACGATCAATCCGATTGTTTCAGGCCCTGATGTCATCGAGAACCTTTAAAGCATCTCAGCAGAACATTCTCCATGATCGCTGACAAGCATCCTCTGGAGCATTATCGTAACGAGTTCAGATCCCTCTGTCTCGACAACACACACTCTAAACACAAGCCTCACCGTGAAAGTCTGAGATCTTACAGCAGTGCTACGAACGATAGTTCATGCTGTGTGTTTAAATCCCAAGACAATTCCTCCCCCCCCCCGCCTCACCTCTGATCCTCCAGACAGTCGAGAAACTTGGAGATCCCTCTGAATGAGAGAAACGCAGTCATCACAGGAGAGAGGAGGCAGCGCGCGTTCACCTTCAGCAGCCTTCATTTCTCATCTAAATATTTCTAAGATGCTTTCTGACACCATGCTGTGAGAACACGCTGTTCTGGCTCGTAGGGTTTGAACAAATAGGCAACAAATGCTTCCATTTTTTTTTCCTTCTCTACACAGTTTGAAACATCCAGATGAAATCTGCCAAAAGCCTGACTTGGAAAACTCGCACTAGTGTGCGATTATTTAAATTTCTTCCATCACACACGCAGGCAAAGGGTCAAGAAAAAAAGCAGGACACTGTTGGATTTTCATAAGCAGATGTTCTAATCGTTGTTCTAAAAGCAACATAGAGGACAATCTCCTTTGCCTTTAGAGACCTTTATTTACATGTTCAAGGTTCATGGATCAGAACGGTAGCTATGAAAATACAGGCCAGTCCATCTGTATGTGCCCTAACAAATACAACGAAAGAACATGAAATACTGAATGAAAGATGCGCTTACCCTGAAACACAAGAGAACGTGTTGTTTGAACCGACTTCCAGGTCTTGTATTTGAGATCATTTTCCCCCAATTTTAAATGAATGAAAATAGTCTGATTCTGTGAATATTTCAGAGAAAACCAACTAAGCCCTGTTCCATCATGTATACATGAAAAAATGTTACAATCATGATGCTGAAATAAAAAAAAAAGGAAAAGCAAAAAGTATCTGGAACGTCAGTAGAGCACCCCCACATGTGCTGTGTGCCGATCAGAACTCACACAGAGCCGGGATGACTCCGGCTTGGACCCCCGTCAGGACAGTTCTAATTAAACCTCCTCCATTCAAATCAGTTCCACTGTTTGCAATTAATCCAAAAGGTAAAAAAAAAAAAAAGAAAAAGAAATGTTTTCTTCTAATTTCTTTTGCACTACAGAGGTTTTATTTTGTTTTAAAAAAAAAAGAAAAGTTCTTTGGAGGAGTCCCACATTAGCGTAGCTATAGACTAACCAGCTTTCTCAGAGCATTAAACACCAAAGTTTATTTTCCAGAGATGTGACTTTGCGTCTCCTTGCTTCTCTCTCGCTCATTTCCCACAAACGCGAACAAAACGACAAAGTACGAGTTGAGTGTCTCTTGCTCTTCACACACCGCCGACACCCTGTACAGTCACTGGTGCAGGAAGGGGGCCTCGGCTCGGCCCCCGGGGATCGTTAGCTTTCAGTGAGGAGCCAATCAGAGATCAGTAAATGACTTCATAGACTGTGGCCTTCTTGTCCCCAGAGCCGGTGACGATGAACTGGTCATCAGGTGAGATGTCGCAGCTGAGAACTGACGAAGACTCCTTTGACTGCGTGGAGAGACAAACAGGAAAGAACCTTTACAAACTACAAGGTTTAAAGAGAAACTGAAGCTCTCAGGTTTGCTGAGTCAAATCTATTGTGTCCCGTGTGAAAATAAAACAGATTCTACCTGGAATATGCTGGATCCGTAGGGCGTCCGCCACGCGTTCAGGAGGTTATCCTTCCCTGTGCTCACGAACCATTTACCTACAGGACAAAACACACATTGCTGTCAGCAGATAAAGCCTCATGGGGGCATTGGGGTGAGCTACAGATGGTTCTGACTGGCAGTAAAATGGATTTTACCTCCCTGTGATTAAATACCCTAAAGTAGTGTTACGTAGTCAATGCAGGTTTTCAGTGTGCAGTGTGTGTGCGCGTACCGCAGTATGCGAACTTGAGGGAGAGGACGCAGCTCTCATGGAGGTGCAGCTGGTACTTGTCGGGTTTGGAGACATGCAGCACTTCCACGTTGCTGCTCTCCATCCCCACAGCCAGCCACTCGCCTGTCGGACAGTAACCCAGGGAGAAGATCTGGGACACACAGGGAGGGTGATTATTTTTATTTCTGTGTTATTTATGGGATGCTAACTTTAGGTATCGGAGTCCTGACTGAGTACCTGTGAGGTGAAGTCGTGCTGCTGCAGCTGCCGGCCCTCTCTCAGGTCCCAGCAGCGGACCGTGTTGTCCAGCCCTCCCGTCCAGAGCTTGGTGCCATCGTTGGAGATGTCGATGCAGCTCGCTCCGTCTGTGTGGCCCTGGAACTGCCTGCACAGAAAAAGGACATAAAACCATCAGCGGGTCTTTCCACTAAAGTGGTTCAAATGCGACAGAAGGATCGGTGCTAGGAAAATGTAAGGTTTCTATTAAATTTTTTTTTTTTCCACAATTAGCAACATGACCCAGATAATGTCAAGCTGAATGTTTCTTTCAGTAAATGTCTGATCCTCCCTCTGTTGTAAACTCTCTGCAGTGCAGGGAGACGGTTCATCTACATGAATATACAGGATTTTTCTCCTGACTGGAAGCACATGCTCACGCACAGTCTCACACACAAAATGCAATGAGACTAAATGAAAGTCTGGTTGCATTCACTCAGACTTTCATACATTTGATGCTCTTTTGGTCATACAAAATACACTAATGGCAATACAAAGTAAAAAAAGAAAAAAAGTATCGACTTAAAATATAAAACTAATCAATTAAATGGATAAAATGATGCAACAGATTCAACTTAAATTACTGATTACTCCTTAAAAATGTAAGTTATTGACTTTACCAACTATTTGATTTGGAAAGTAACTAAGTTAGATTACGAATTACTTCATTAGTTACTTTCAGCACCTGCTGACAACAACCCTGCACCACCTCAATATAAAAATTACATTGAGTTTTGCCAATACTTACTTAGTTGCAAGTTATTGTATAGAACGATGGAGATTGTTTAAGGGTTACAACAGTCCAAAAAATAAACTTAAGTAATTTTTGTGTGTTCCACTATTGTCTGTAAAACTCTAACAGTATTGCACAGTGATTTGGATAAGTAACTTTAATTTGATTACTGAATTTGAGACAGTAACATGTTGGATTACTCGTTACTGAAAAAAGTGGTCGAATTAGAGTAACGCATTACAAAGTAATGCATTACTGACATCACTGCTTGTGGTACAAAGTGACTGAAACAGAAAAAGGTGATATGTTTCCTAAATTTTCTATTCAAGTTACAGAAAAACAGTCATGAATATCTGTATAAATGTGTGGAATAGCTAGCCTATTATGCCTTCCACGTATGAGATCAGGTTACATTTTGGGCTGTCAGCATTTTAGATGCATGAGGAGATAATATCAGGTCATTATTCCTGAAGCTTGTCAGTTTATAAACTAAAGGATGGGTCCTCTGGGAGCTTGTCCTGGAGGTTTCCTGTCCGTTTTATGAGCAACAGATGCTAATAGCTGCTGCAGCACTGCATGTAGATAAACTGCTGAACATGCAGTAGCAGAAATGTCTCCTGCGGATGATTTTATGACTCGTCTTCTCTGGAAATTCGGTGATAGAAGATTTAAGACTGCAGTGCTAATGTGGAGAAAGAAAATGGTTCTTCAGGAGTATTTACCCCCACTCTGATGGTAAAACCATTAATAACATGGCAGCAATTTTCCAAATTACACTTTATAGAGCGAAACACAAGCTCTGCTGAAGACTAGAAATCTACCTTTGTAACAGTTGATTTTGCCAGAACTGCTGTTCCCCACTCCACCAGTGCCAACTTACTAAAAACTAATCTGGGCATTTTCTTAGTTTCCATTTGCTCTCCTCATATGACTGAAACCATTTCAGACTGATCTGACGTTTCTGCTCCTACCTGACCAGCGTCTGGTTGTGCAGGTCCCAGACGACGATGTTGCCGTCGCTGCAGCAGGAGAAGCAGACCTTGTTGTCGGGGGAGATGGCCAGGGCGTAGCAGGCCGGGGCGGACGACGTCAGCTCCGCCTTGATGCGGGGAGTCGGCGTGGCCAGATCCCAGATGGACAACGTGCTGGCCTCGCCTCCAACGATCAGGGTCCGACCGTCAGACAACAGCTTGCAGGAGCGGATGTAGTTATCCCGGTTCTGATTGGACACGGAGGGTATGGAGTGCATTAAGTTCATGCATGATGCAATAAAATATGATGCTGATGCATTTGGCTTCCACTCTCCCATCATGTCTCACCAGACAGTCCAGCTGGGCCATGGGGCTCTTGCTTCCTGGCTGGCTGATGTCCCACACCTTGACGCAGCCCTTGCCTCCGGTGTAGACGTGGCGTGTGGAGGTGCTGATTGTGACGGCGCACACCACCTCCCCGTGGCTCAGCGTGTGGATCTGACGGGCATGACGCGGGATGCCCGGGCCCAGCAGGGCATCGGGGGGGAACGGCACCGGCTGCATCTGTCCGTCGGCGCTCACGTGGAACGAGTAGGCGCTGGGAAGGAGAGAGGAAAGAACTGATTGAAAGATGCATTTACGATTAAAACAAGAGTGATGTTTATTTGGATTTGTGTTTAACTGTGCTTATGACCAAGCAGAAAGCTAATAATACTATGTGGTTTGAAAAATACTGCACCTGAAAAGTGTAGCATGCTTTTGTATTAAGCCACCCTTCAATATTCAAAACATTTTTTATTAAACACTCTACTAGCTTTGCACATAGGGAGGCAGAACCGTTTACCCAGAGTTCTTTGCAAAATACCTTAAATTTGATCATACTGACTATTGAACAGAAGTTAATATCCACTTTTAAAATCTTCAAAATGACAAATTTTCTTCTCAATCTGTCGTTCTCTCCATCAACTCTGACCAGCTTCCCTGTCCCTTAGGAAGAAATGCATCTGCGAAGCATGATGCTGCCACAACTGAGCTTCACAGTGAGGAATGTGAATTCAGGGTGTTCCTGTATTTATACTGAGATACCGTGATATGAAGGTGGAGTCTATTTACTAATCAAGTAACTTCTGAAATCAACTCACTGAATTAAAAAAAAAAAAAATCTAGTATCAAAAAAGGGGGTTGAATGTAAATGCTCATCGCACTTTTTCAGATCTTTGATTTCGCATACGAAGTATTTTATTTCCAGCGCTTTTGGTTTGTTGATCACAGTTAAAATATGCTGAAAGTTGTGGTTGTAAAGGGAGAAAATGAGACAAAGTTCAAGCAGGATGAATACTTTTGCAAACCGCCGTATTTGGTCTTTGGTAAAATCTCATCATCATCTTGAATGTGTACCATGTGAGACACAATCGCATAATTTAAAAGAAAACCTGAAAGCTTTTTAAGGATTCTGTCTCTCCTGCTTTTGTTTGAGACTAAAAATAAGAAAAAACAATCAAACTATTAACCTGAACACTGAGCTGGAAATTTCTGCTGAACTGATAGGTTCACCTTTGAACCAGAAAAGATTTTAATAATTAAGAAGAGGAAACTCACGGTTTTCCTGAGGCCGACTGCAGGCTGGCCGGAAGCCCAGGGACCCTCATATGCGAGTGTGGAGACTCGTAGCCCACCTGTAGCAGATAAGATGCCTTAGAATAAAAAAAAAAAAAACTGGCTTAAGGAGAGACTAAAAAGACAGTGATTCATAAAGAAGAGAACTAGCTCATTAAAATGGATAATACAGTGACAGTATCTGGATAAAAAGATCTGAATAAAACAAGATAATAAAAGAGCAAAGAGGTTTTAAGAGGCAAGGTCACAGACTGCCAGATTCTTAAAGATAAATCACACTGCAGCTGCTTTTCCTTTGAAACACTCATGTCCTCTCCATAAATATCCAGATTTTTGCCCTTTCTGACAGCTTTATATGCTGAGGCACCACATATGACAGTGACACTGCAAAGACAAATTATCTGCAGCGCGCCGGCCTCACCACAGGGGACCGGCCGTAGCCCGCAGCAGCTGCAGCCGCCGCCGCCGCCGCAGCTCCATTCATCTGGGGGGACACCAGGTGGAGGCCGGCGCCGTAGCCCCCCGCCCCGGGCAGATCTCCGTTCACCCCCGGAGGGGGCAGGCCAAAAGCCCCCGGAGGGTAGGCCCCCTGCACTGCCAGGGGATTCCTTAGACCAAGAGCTGGGAGAGAAGGAGACAGAAGAGTGTTCAACGCTCTGGAAAACACTTCAGAACAAATTTGTGTTTGAAGGAAACAATTGAGTGCGTCAGTCATTCAGGATCCTTCTGTGTGATTTTGTCACCGGCTTGAATATAATGCAAAATCTATTAAAACGAGCCTTTCAGACAGCTGTGACTGACGAGCTGGGAACAAGCTGCAGGACTGGACCACTACTGACCCCTGCTGGCCACCATAGCGTCCTGCAGGGAGGCAGCACGTGGTACGTCTGTGTGTATCCTCATCTTTATGTCCTCCGTCGGCACATGTAGGTGCATTGTGTATATATGCTTGCTTGCATGAATAATAGAGTGTGCAAAATTGGAGCAGACACCAACAAGTGATATGTAAAAAAAAAAAAAAAAAGAGAAAAAGAAACAGTGGAATCTAGATGGAGGCTCATTATGAAGCGGCTCACAGTCACAGTCCATCACCTCTCCTAATCTTTCCATTTAAAAAATGAAGCACGCTGAATATTTCTGCCCACAGCTGCTTATTAAGTCCAGATGGTGGTCGGCGGCGAGGAGCGAGCTGACGCTCATACCAACTACTGCAGCCCGGCTCTGACTGACGCTGCAAGGTACAGGGTCACTGCAGGCTGAAGTGCAAAAGTGAAATCCTATTTCTAATTGATCTGCTGAGTTAATTACAGAGTTACACAGTTAGCATTAAAGCTACTGAATGGTTAAACTCAGAGAGTACCAAGTGGGTCGACGCCGGGCTTTCCTGGCACCGGTCTGAACTGTGGGGGGCCACTCGGCCCCGGGGTGTTGGACTCCTGAGACATGGGGGTCCCCGGCTTCATACCAGGGGTGCTAGATTTCTCTCTCTGGAGGACAGGAACAGAGATAAAGGCAGAGATGTGATGGCAGGTAATTCACTACAGTACATTCATTCATTATATTCAGTCATTCAGCAGCGCTCAAAATATTTCTTGGCTCCAGTAAAAATGACAGAATAAAACAAAAATGCTTTCAGTGCAGCAGCATCTTCTTCCACAGACATTTTTAGAGAAGAAAAATCAACATTTAATGTTAATAGATTTGTTCAGTGGATGATAAAAAAAAAAAACTGTTTATTGTTTAACAAAATCACAAGTGGTTAAATGATTGATTCCCCTTAAAATTTATTGAACCTCACTATTATCATCCAGCCAGGGCAGATTGGATTTGGGTACATTTTAGTTTTGCTTTGCAAACTTTTTCAGTGTCAGAAACAAAGACACATTAATGCTGGATAATTATCACGTTCTGAAAGCTGAAACTGTCTCAGAGAGGCAGAAGCACTGAATCCTTGATAACTATACAGCTGCTAAAAACTAAAATCAAGGTATTCATGCACAAATGTCCATACAAATCTTGTACATTTTCTCTTTTAAATTACCTTATTCAGCTACATATTTGCTTTTTTTTCTGTGTATGTTATTTTTAGAATAACAGAATAACTGCATTTTATAGGGATCTGTATGTAAAAGCAAAACACAACAAAATTAATTCAACAGTAAAAAGACTGAGAAGGCAAATGAGTTGCAAAATATAACCCACAATGACAAAGTGGCAACACAGTCGCTGAGGAAAGGCTGGACGGTTGTAGCACAATAAGTGAGAAACTACTGTTCCTGAACAAAATGGCAAAATAACAATGTGGCAGCACGAAAAAGCGATGTGCTCAGAAAGAAACACTTTACGTGTAGCTGCACATGTGAATGTGGTATTACAGAGAAACATGGAGATTTGATGGACAGCACATATTTCCATCTACCTGTGGGGGATCTTTGCCTCGGGAGGGGGACGGAGCGCTGCTTGATGAAGCCAGAGAGGTGGGGCTGGCCTGTGGGGGCCCTTCCTTACGGGACGGGGGGATCTTGTCTAAACCGTTCTCCCTTGACGAGTACGACTGCACGCTGCGGGGGGACGATGGGTCCTGAATGCAAAATGCAATAATGTATTAAATATGACAAAAAGAACAAAAGACATAGCTCCCGTTTCATTTTTTATATGTAATTTGATTTTGTCCGGTTTTGAAATTGTTTTGCTTTGTTTCATTGTTTGTCGGGGTCGGTCCACTGCGCTCACAACAAACCAAAGACTGCTTAGAGTAAAAACTAAACGATGCAGCTAAAGTTTGTTATGTTTTAAACAAGACTCAGGTTTAAAGTTCAGGAATTTCATTGCAACCTTTAAAGAAAATGCTCTTTTTGGAGAAAAACCAACAAACAAACTGAATGAGATTCTTTTTACTTCACTGAAGCCGCTTGTTTATGATTTAACACATTTTCTAAAGCATTTTGAAGCAGCTGTAGATTTTGAAGTCCTATTTTCACCTGAGGAAAAACTTTCGTAAGTTACCTCAAAAATATAGCAGTTCTTATTAACCTGGACTCATACATGTTTAACTGTCCATTAACACACATATCTCAGGTAACTTAGGAACATGTCTTTCATTACATCTTCCTCTCTGTCTATATCCTGCAGTTACAGAGCCTGCTGACAATTCACTGATGTTCATCTTGACATGATCTTCCAGAGCATTTTACTACAAGATAGGAGGTTTAGACTGAAACTATGACCCGAGCTCAAACCCTTTCCATTTTATGGAGGCTGTTTAGACTGCATGTCAGCCTGAATATAATCTCCAAGTACCTTAAAAGGACTTTAAGCCTCAGTGGATTCTGAACATTCTAACATCAAAATTACATATTTTTCCAGCATCAAACTTGTAGACTTTTTTTTCTTGTAGAAGTATTGGATACAGGATCCACAAGAGAAAAAAAGGACAAGAAAGAAAAAACAACAAAAAACTTTTACTGCTTTTTGGCATCTGGGCAAAACATAGAGAGTGTCCTTTTCCAGACCTGCAACTCTTGTGTTAGTAATTGAGATTTGAGTGTCCTTTGTAAATCACATTTCTTTGATTTAAGAGTCATGATCCGATTTGTAGAAATGACTAAAACCTGCACTTTTATTGCAGGTTTTAGTAACTTCAGATTCAACCTGAATCTGAAGTTGTCAAGAGTCCAAAAGGAAGCAAAAAGCATGTTCAGTCAGTAATTTAACAACCTAATTTCAGACAGACTCAAAGCTAGAACAGAGGTGTGTCTTGCCAAATCAGAGATAAATGTAATAGAAATACATATCAAAGTAAAAAGCACAAAATTCATTAAGTATTACTTGATTTTTAAGACATTAAAAAACTAATCAGATAAATTCCTCTTTTCAAGACATTTCAAAACAGAGTAAAATGTTGCCTTAATTCTATTTTTCATTTGTGCAAATGTGAAAACCATATTTTTCAGGATTGTACATGCATGTTTTATTTATTTTTTATGTTTAACACCGCAGGCTGCTTGAACTGCAGCTCAGATTGTGCACCTGTATGCGTTGAGCATGCATGTGCGTCTAAATGAGGTCAGGCAGAAGCAGAGGCGGGCATCATTATTCCTATTCATGTAATTCTGCTGGCTGTGTTTACACGTGGCATGCTGATGAAAGCGGTCAAGTGAAGCAAACAGAGGCCGGCGGCCGCCTACTAACCTCATCTACCACCAAATTATCATCGCTCTTATCCGCATCGCTGCCCTGCGAGAGAAAAGGGCATAATAAAAAAATATATATACTCCTAGGTTATCTGCTGTATGCAGAGAGCATAGACAAACAAACTTGACAGGAAGTAAAGATAAACAACAAGCAGTACAAATGTAATCAACCCTTATACTATTGTAACAGTGTATGGTAAATAAGGCTCAAATCAATGACTTTCTACTTTCAAGCAACATAATTGGCTAAAACTCACTCGACTATGTGATCTTCCACAGTTACTCCAAGAAAACAGTACAGAGAGTCAGAACTGTAAATATTTTAGGTAGAAAGAGGGCAGTTCCCCAAAGTCTGCTGGTTTTCCACTGCACAAAGACACAGTGTCTTTTATCTGACTTGAATTGGAGGAGTTGGGTGAAACTTTCCTGCAGTTACTCAAACATTTAAGAGTGTTATGAAAGTGTCCTCACATAGTCTGTCATGAACTCCTTCTCTTCAGCTTTCCTCTTCTTGCCGTTGCTGAGGTAGTCTGTTGGGCGCCCCTTGTCCCCGTTGGAGAGGGAGCTCTGCAGAGAGGGAAGGGTTAATAGGGCAAAAATAGTGAGCGTTTGTACACGTGAGGATGAAGGATGGAGAGGAGGAATTATACAGAGGAGGAGATGAAGCAAGGAAGTACAGAGGAGTAGGAGAAAGGGCGTGAGGGTGGAAAGGGAGGAAGAGGGTGATAATGAGGTGAGGGGGAGTGCATAAATCATGTCAGGCTCATGAGCTGCAGAGATGAATGTGAAAGAATATTAGGCTGCATCGACTGGCCGGCCCACTGAGGGAAGCAGCGGGAGGCAGAGTTTTCTTAACAGCAGTGCAGAAGATGGGAGAGGGAGTGAGCTAAAGTCAAAAGCTGAAAACAAATGTGAGCACATTGTGGAATAACATCGCTCCAAACAGGAAAGTTTCAAAACACGGTCAAAGAGACAGATGTGACCTTGTGTTTTTAACTTTACCCGACTAGTTTTAGAATATATTTTTTCACACATTGTTAGATTATTTTGTGCAAATTTTAGCATCTAGCTCCTCGACAACTACACAAATCAAGTTCTGTATGCAAAGATAGAATAAAAAAAATTTTGAGAGTTAAATTTAAGCGTAAATGAAGTGGAAAAAAAGACAAAACGGACTTTGAAATTGTATAATATAAAAGCTTATTTAAAGGGACAAAAATATTCTGTGTATTTCCTGAAAAATGTTTTGACCCTTTTTCATGCTACAACCATAACATCTACGTGACAGACCAATAAAAAGTTGTGTATGATTATGAAGTGGAGGAAATGTGATATATGGCTTTGCGTTAAATATTTATCCTCCTCAAAAGATTCCACTACCACCAATTATCTTAAGATGATGGTTAATTTGTGAATAAAACCTCTTGGTGTGGAAATGAGTAACGGGAGAAACAATTTCGCTAAACGGTGTGTTGTTCCATCACATAAAATTTCCATAAACTGAATTTGTAGTTTAATGAGGCAAAATATAGAAAGGTTCAAGGATTTTAAACACGTTTCTGAGGCAATGTAATGAACTTTTAAATCAACTTTTTGTCTAACATTTTATAGATATAATAAGCAGGGGTGACATTTTAGCTCTTTTTTAACTCCAGCATTTGTGGAAAGAGTTCCCCAATTGAGATCAGGATTCCCACTATGAAAATTAGTGGAACAAAACAATGGGAAGGTATGATAGTGCTTCATACAAGTGATCATTAGTGAGGTGGGGGTGTAATTTGCACTCACTGGTCCGGCTTCCCGGTCTGTTCAGGTGAGGAATAAAACGTCCATCACATCCAGGAAGCGTGCAGCAATGCAGTAAGGGCGAGAAAGGACAAAGAAATGCACATAATCATAAAGTTATTTACCGTAACTTCATACAATGTGCAGAAATATCCCCAAGGAGTATTATTACCAGCAACTATGTCTAGGTCCTGACAGCGCTCCAAAGGAAAAATCAATCAGAATTCAACCACACCAAGATTTAATGCTTACTCTCCTCCTACATCAGCATTGTGGGTTTTTTTTTTTTTTTGCTTCAAAAATGCCGTCTGGCTCCTGCCTGAACATTGGATTCATCAACACTCTAAGCTCTGCAACACAAAAAGAATGTCACGCCTCATTTAAAGCGTACCTCTGTGGTGCTCTGCTGCAGCGGCGGAGGCTGCCGCCGCCGCCTCCAGGTGTGCCCTCTCATCTTTGGCTGCAAGCTGGGCTCCCAAAGCACCGGACAGGGCCAGCAGGCCGGACCCTCCGCCAAGTGCCAGACCGGGGTGGGGCAGTCCTGATGGGTGTGGGCCGACTGGCAAACCCTGGGCGTGCTGGGAGAGGTGCTGGGCCTGAAGCTGCTGCTGCACATGGGAAAATGAATACAAACCCAGAGAGCAAGAGAGAAAGAAAAGACGAGAGAAACTTGGGTGACTTACAAGGAGTGGAGGAAGTGGTTTCACTGGAAGTAATTAAGAAGAAGAAAAGGAGGAAGGAGGAGGAGGGAACTAATTGCTGCGATGTGCACATAAGGAGAAATGCCAAGGTCAAAGCAGTGGCACAATTAACAGCCCTGTGGTGAAAATTTTGATTAAAAACAAAATTTTGATTAAAGTTTTGAAATAAATAGAAAGGAAAAATGTTTCAATGTTTGCAAAAATGCCAGCAAACATTTAAATGTACTTATTTTGGGAGCATTCACGTTTCTTGAACTGATGCTCGAGTGAGGTCTGAAATCAAATCTGCGTTTTTGATAAACATAGTTTGAAAACGAATAATGTGCCGATGAAGTCAGCACATTTTAAAATGTAGCACATGCCAACAGGTTGGCTTGTGCTACAAAACAAAAAAGAAATAAGGAGGAAAAACGAAATATGGGAGTATAAGGTACACACGCTCTGAGGCAGAGGGGGGAGCCCACGTACCCCTATCGAAGCATTTAGCTCCCCCATGGTCACCTGTTTGGCGCGCTCCATGGCCTGGACCACCTGCTGCTGGTGCTGCAGATCAAACCAGAACGTCAACCAGTCAACTTACAGTCAGATAACTTTACATAAAAACAGGAGCATTTACATAAATTAAAGCATCATCAAAATGATAATTAATTTCAGAAGTCCAATTCAAAAAGTAAAGCTCGTTTATAAACTCATTACACGCGGCGCAAAATTCCAGTCTTCATTCTGTTAGTTTTGATTATTATGGCTTTCAGCTAATTAAAACCCAAGAATAGAAATAACATTTGACTAATTAAAAACAACAATTTTAACAAAAAAAATTTCTGCCCATATTATGTCTTAAGCAATCAAGGAGATGGTTTAGCCATCTTAAAGAAAGTAAATTACAGCAAGTTAAGCTAGCTGCTCATAAAGACCATTCATGGAAAGTTAAATGGAAGGAAAAAGTGTGGTAGAAAAACCTTTTTAGGCAACATGGACCCGGTTTGAAGGATTATGAAGCACAGCATATATAAGAGCTTAGGGTGGATTCACTAGGCATGGAAAAAAGTTTCAGTTTGTTCTTCAGCAAACACAGACGTATCCACGACATGGACTAGGACCACAGCATTCCTCCCGGTAAACCAATCATTGGAAATCAGAAGCATCTTAGTGAAGACAAGGAGATGAAATACTGGTTGCAAAAGAGGTTCAAAGTCTTAATTTTACACAAAAGCAAACCTCTGGAGGAAAAATGCAAAGGAATAGAATCCACGTTCCTTTAGGTGCAGTGTGAAGTTTCCACATCATTTCATCTGCTGGTGTCGGTTCACTCTGTTTTATCAAGCCCAAAGTCAACTCAGCTGTCTACCAGGAAACTTTAGAACACGTCACGCTTCCATCAACCGGCTGGTTTTATAGAGGTACAATTTTATTTTCCAGTAGTAGCTGGTACCCACCCCAAACACACACACCCAGAAGCGCACACCCCCACACACACGCCGCCTGGTACCAAAAGCTGGTTAAATAACAGTGGTGTTCCCGTTTCTGATTGGGCAGCAAACTGACCGGACCTGAACCCTGTAGAGAATCTATGGAGTAAGATGAGGAACACCAAACCCAACAGTTCAGACAGGCTGCGATTAAACCAGAGCTTCTTGAACGCCTCAGCAGAGCTACAGGCTGATCACTTCCACGTTACGCAGCACCAATGCAGTAACTCATGAAAAGGAATCCCAAATATGTACCGACTCTGTATTAGATTTATTTAGACCAACTTTTCTGTACATCAACCTTTACTGCTCTTAAGTATGACTATAATTTTATTTGAAAATAAAATTGGGGTTTACTGTAATTTGCTTTAAGCCGTAATCTCTAAAATTAACAGAAATAAACGCTTGAAATGCTGCGTTTAATGAAAACACCCAAGTTTCCCTTTTTCATCTGAATTACTGAACCTTTAAATTTGTTGAGATGTGCTTCAATGAACACATGACAACTTAAACAATTAGTGTAGAACGAAACCCTTCGATGAGCATCTTTTCTTAAAAAATATTGCTCTTTGGTCTAAATGGAGGCACACCGGTCTGTCATGTCCATCTGCAGTTCTGTGTGTGTGCGTGCATGTGTGACAGATATTGATAAATGTGGGCATGGCCACTTTTGTGTGGGTTCCTGTCACAAAGTAGAGACGGAGAACTGAATGCAGAGTGTCGGCGTGTCAGGGTGTGTGTGTATGTGTCCCACCTCCTGCGTCAGAAAGGGGATGAGCTGAGCACATATCACGTTCAACCGCTTGGCAATCTCTGTCTGAAAGAGCAAAAAAAAAAAAAAAGATACTGTCACTTTGATGAATAAACACACAAACAATCACACCACCAAGACAGAGCATGTACACAAAGAAACGCACACACATGCAGACGTGAAGGTTACACGCACACAGAGTCTTGGCCTGCTTCTCCCAGGGCCGGAGTGGTAAATATTTCAGCTGCTTACATCTGGTCCATGCAAATGGAAACTCTGCCAGAGAGTTTGGCTAAAATATTCATGGACAGCATCTGCTGTGGCCACAACCAGCCCACACAGAGAGGTTGTGTGTGTGTGTGTGTGTGGGCACAAAGACAAGAAGAAAAGACACAACAAACCCCATCTTGTGTGTGTCTCTGCATGTCTGTTTTGTCTCTGTGTGTTTGCATTTATGCATGTACAGTTTTGTGAGTGTGTGTTCCCCGTTCGGTGGAAGGTTTTTGGGTTTGAAGGTCTCTTCTTCTTTGTTCTGTGGGTGTGTGTGTCTGCCAGGATACACTCTAAAACATCGCCAGCAGCAAACTTTCCCTCCATTATCCCTCCATTTATCCATTCTTCCTTACCATCCGGACGGTTATCACTGTGGTGTTAGCTCTGACACACACCAGCATGTTTGGTGGCTGGTCCAACGAGGCCGTTAGGGCCAGTAATGATATGCATGCAGAGATCATGACAGCATCATTATGGCTGCAGGCTGTTTATCTTGTTGACAGCAGCTACTCTTTGAAGTTTGTGTTTGTGTGTGGGAGAATGCATGCGCATTTCCACCTCCACACAAACACACACCCTCAGCCTCCCTCTCTTAAGTGATTTATTGATGCTGGACTGAACTCCTCCCCTCCTTCCACCTCCCTCCAATTCTTTTTTTCCCTTACGTTCCTGTCTCATTGCTCTGACTAGCCTCATCTCTCCCCATTGGACTCCCAACCCCTGCCCTTCTTCCCTCCATTCTCTGAATCCAAAAGCCTCCCACCCCCAGGGAGACACAATGATTTCTTGTTAGAGAACTTCAGCTACTAAATGACATCTTCAGGAGAGGGGGAGAAAATGGAGAGAACATGAGCAATCTACAGGAGGAGAATAGAAGGGTAGGATGAAATGGGAGAGGGGAAATGAAAAGAGGGGGTGGAGGAGAGAAAAGAGGAGGAATGGGGGCACAGTGGGTTGAGGAAATGACTGTCGAAGGACGGATGCGTTTGAAGGGGAGAAATGAAGAAAAGAGTAACAGAAGAAAGGCGGAGGAGGTGGGGTGGGGATTCAGACTGGGTGGAGGCGGGAGGAGGGGAAAGGCAGCAGTGGCGGCACGTCAAAAGCGAAGAGATTGAGATGGCGAAATGAAGAAAGGGAGCGGAGAAAGATAGAGAGTAGACAGCAGGAAGGCAGTGACCTGATTTAAAGTGAAATTCAGCATGGACTGAATGTCTGCGATGGAGGCCCAGGTGGAGGAGGGGATGCAGACAAACAGGAGACGGAGAAATCAATGAAGCAATGGAGAGGAGAAGAGACATGGAGAGTGTAAATAATAATAATAAAAAAAGGAGAGATCAAGAAACAACAGCATTAAGAAAAAAGGCAGAAAGATGGGGGGAGGAGCAGTGCAGGAATGACAGGAGAAACAAACAGGGATTAACGATGAGCAAGAGGGAAGGGCAGAACTCTCCTCTAGCTGTGGTGGAGAAATGAATTCTGTTTGTGGATCTTATTAACGCCTCCGCAGTGCAAACATGCTCTAGAAGTCCTTCAGAAAACCGAGATTAGCAGTAGAGAAAGAAAAGCACACTTTTTTGGAAAAAAAGAGTTGCTCAGAGCTGAGAAGGATGTCAGTCAAAGGATAAAAGAAATCAGAAAAAAAACATACAGTTTTAGGAGAAACGGAGCAAAGCAGCAGACCAGGAGATGACTCACCTGTTTGTGCATTTCGATGTTAAGGCCGTAGGACATTTCATAATACTGAAACAAAAAGGAGAAGATTAGGAGAAGATCATAATTATACAAAATAAAGAATAGGACCGAAATAATTTTTTGTGCTGAATGGTTTTTAGATATGAAGTGGTGATTATTCATTTACTGCCAAAACAAAGATGCCTACAGTTTCATCGTTCTAGTTTAAAATGGCCATAAAACAGAGTTAACAAAGATATTCTTTTATTGCCAAAAGCTTAGATTAAAAAGCCCAAGATTAACAAAGAATCATCAACGTAGTTGTAAACTGTCACAGTAAAACACATTCCCATCAGAGCTTAACTCCAAAGATGTGCTCAAATACCATTTAATCTTTACCAATATGATAGTCATTTTGTGCATCAGTTATAGCTGCACAATATCTTGATTTGCAAGCATCACTGAAATTTCAATATGCATCACAAAGGACTGCTATGATGCAATATCTAGTAGGCCAATATGCGTTAAGGGTCTACATACAATATAAACTATGCAAGTCAGACGGGAGTTAGCTGAAGAGCAAACAGTCTGCTGATGTTTCTGCTATGATAACTAAGGTACTTTCATCCAAGCTGCATTTTTGTGATGTTGTATTAGATACAAACACTTCGTGAGCATAACTGCGCAGCAGACAGGAATAGGACAGACGCAAAGGAAAACAAATTAGACTTTAACAACCTCACCGCCAGCACAGTCACAGAACATTTTGAGCCTCCGATCCCAAAAATGACAAAAAAAATAATCACTATGTAGTAAAACAGGTGAGTGCTCATTTCTACAAACCTTTATTAGGCTTACCCATAAGACAACAGGATATTAAGGAAAGAGATTTTGTGCTTTGCATAAGTCTGTCAATAATGATCAAATCCAAAACTGCTCCAAATAAAACTACAGAGAAAAAAATTCAAACCAGTGGAAACTTTTTGCTGCCAGAGACATCCGACTGCAACCACATGCACTCTGAGGTGCCGTATATCCCTAAAAGCACATCGCCACTAATTTAACCTCGACTGCTGAAGTCAGAGGCACTGAAGCAACTCTAGTGTCACTTCAACCTAAGCCAGAAATACAAATTGATGCACTGAAATTGTGGTTGGACAAACTACAGTGATAATCGGGTCTAATGTGAGCCGCTGGACCGCTGCTTTTATCTTAAAGCATGAGGAGCTGCGAGACACGCCGGAGGAGATGAATGCCACGGAGATGGCTGAGGATGCCTCTCTTTCCTCAGAGATGGACAAAAAGGAGAACATTTTAAAGTCAGATGCTTTGAAAAGTGACAGGCTGACATTTGCTTTTCAGTGAGGCTGGTAGTGGAGAGAGGAGATTGGCAGTGGAGCAGCCAAAACAGGCTGGCAGGCTGGAAGAGGAGATGGCAGGGGTCCCCTGTCTCCAGATATTTCTCCTGGCAGTCAGCATTCATATTCGTGTGTGTGCGTGAGTGAGTGGGGTGTGCGTGTGTGTGTGTGTTTGTGTTTCAAGCACAAGTCTACAACTGTGTGGGCGTGTTCACCTATGTGCTTTGCATGCTTTGGTGCGAGTATGTTTTAAATCAAGCCATGCGAGTGAGCACACACTCCTCTGTCTGTGTGTGTTTGCCTCTAAGCCTCCATAAAAGATGCCTTCCCTGGCAGCTCCGCCTAACAGCTCTTTGCCAAGTTTCGCCTGTTGCTTAGCAACATCCAAACTACTCCAAATCATCAGCCGGCAAAGAAGAGCCGATGCCAGCTACCATCTCCTCCCCCTCACAAGCTTAGACTCCATGCCAGGATTGCCACATAGCTGTTTTTTTGGAACAGCAGGTTCTGGGCAGCTCGCACTCTGTCAGCTGTGCTGCTTCTTGGCTCTGATCACAAGTAAATCAAGACTTGGCATGGGGAGGGCACGGCAGACTTAAAAATCAAAGATGGACCAAGGGTTTTGGCCCCTTATTCATACAGAAAAAAATAATCTACTGCTTGAGTACATGTCAGAATATTTGTTCTTTTGTGCATTTTTTGCCCCTATGATTTCATGACATTGCTCTGGAAAACTTCAGCGCCATAATTGTGGCAACAATGCAAATCAACCCAAGTGAAAACTTTTCTTCTGTAAAATGTAATACACAGAAAATAATTAGATATCAATAATAAAGTGCAACATAATTCAGAATGTGAAAATATTGAGGAGCTGCCGATTCCTTGTATTATTATAGTTCTCCTCATTTTATGAAAACCTGTTGTTTTATCACTTTTAAAAACATGGACTGCAGACATTATGTGAACCATGCATGAACATATTGAAACTGGCTTGTTTGAACTTAGTACAGCTCTCATTCCAGTACTGTGTGTCCCAACCTCTTTATCTGACAGCAGCAAGGGCAACAAACTTCGAGGAACCAATCCATGTATGCATGCAATACCAACGACAACAACTCATTTTAGTATAAGCAACACATAACATGTACTTTAACACACTTTTTACAGTACTAAAAAACAAAGAGGGATAATATTTAATATTACACTTATGTACTTCTCTCATAAGTGTTTTAGTCCTTCCAGGGACTATGGGTGTCAGAATTTAAACTCAGAGCTGGTGCCTCTGTTTTCTTCAACTCTTATTTAGTTGACTGGAAGCCAAAAAGTTTAAGTAACACTTTTTGTATTGCACACATACAGTTAATGTTGTAGTTTTTCATACACCATTGTAAAGATTACTGCGATTAAACGCAGCTCTAGATGGGATTATCATAACACACACAAACCTTTAAGTGACAGCGTGCTGACCAACTTCAGGGAACTTTGTTCAACAAATTACTAATCTAATCTTAAAATCCTGTTGCTACATCATTCATTAGTTCATCTATAAAAAAAAAATTCTGGAAAATAAACCTACATACATGCAATAAAAAAAAGATTCACATCTTTGCCATATAGTAACATTGTGGATTATGATTACATTTTTTAAAAATGCTTAGAACTACTACTGCTGCTCTGACAGTATTTGGAATAATCTTTTGAAACAAAGTAAAACTGCTCTAAATGCTGGATCATAACATTGATTTTGTCTGATAAGCAGACAAAATAATTGCATGTGCATGCATTTTCCAATTTGAAATTTCAATCTTTAATTTTTTCTTTGGCTATGTGGCAAACAGTTGAAAGCGATTTCTGTGACTTGGCACTGCATTTGTTTTTGGAAGAGGCGTCTCACCATAACGTAGTGTCTTTGGATCTCGGTCTTCTCCGTGGCCAGTTTCTCACACTCCAGTTTCAAACTGCAACAGAGGAGAGCAGAAAACAAACTGTTTGGTGTATCATCCTCCGAATAAAAATACACAATGCAATTAGCGACATAACAAATTACTCCTCCAGCCCTATTCTCATCCCCTCCCCTTTACACTTCTGTCCCTTCATCCCTCACTGGGGAGGAGGGAGCAGGGTGACTGGAGTGCTGACAGCCCATTATCACCTCAGAGCAGAGCAGAAATAGACAAAGTCACGCTTGGAGCCTGAAACCCAGCCAAGACTGCAGGGAGGCACATCCAAGGTGTCTCTTTGCTCCTCGCACTTCCTCCCTCTCTCTGGACAACTTTCAGTACATCCATGGACCTTCTTTCCCATTTGACTGCTTTCCTAATTATCTGCAAACCCTTCTGTCTTAAGTGTCAATTTGCTCCTCATTCACATTGAATTTTTAATTCAAGTTGTAGCTTCAGCTTTAAGTGGAGCAAATAAGAAAATCAGAGAAGAAAAGATTTGTTTTTCTTTCTTGCATCCAAAGCTGCTGTCCTGCAAAAACTGGACCCATAGTTAGGCGTTTCCAGGTCCAGACCCATAAATTCGTCCCCTTTACGTTTCCTGCTCATTCTCCCTCGAAAATAATTCTCTGCTGCACCCCACCTCCAAGCTCCCTCCCAAGCAAGCCAGTACATTTGGGCCCTTGGCAGTTTACACCAACTTGTTTGCAGGTAGCAGATTGATTGATTATGTGGGGGTAAGTAACAGGAAGGTGGGGGCGGGGGGTTGGTTGTTGTTGCAAAGAGGTGGGACACTGGAGGTGGGTGGAAAGAGGGTCGTTTGGTGGGAGAAAATTAGAATATGATTAATACCGCAACATTACCCCCAGCCGCAACAGGTAATAACGTCCCCGTCCGCTCCCTTCCTCTAGTGCCGCGTGCGCACATGCTCATAATTGACTCATTTATCATTGCCAGCCAGTTGAGCAGACAAGGGAGGTGAAGCAGAGAAGCAGGACGACAAGTAAGGAGGAGGTGGTGGAAGAAGTATTGCGAGAATTAAACCCCACACCCACTCTCCAGATTTTATTACAGTGGAATTGGCTTTCTTCAGGATTTTCTCACAGCTGGGCTGAGAACTGGTGAAACGGTTTGTGTGGAGCAACCAGTTTCTTTTTCTTTTTTTCCCCCCAATTTATAACATTAAAAAACTTGAAACGCTTTGACTACTCCCCCAACTTCACATATTGAGCACACACTGCTCTCCATCTAAATAATGCAGAAGTTACAAATATTTAAGACGACAACTTACTGATGTTACTAAATATTTTAGTACACTTAATTTTTCCACAAATTAAATCCAAGGAAGAAAAATAAATCATATTTAAAAATGCACAGAGAAACCAGGTGTTTTTACAAACTGAGATTAGGCTGACTGAGAAACGTAAATGGTAAATGACTTGTGCTTCTTATCAGGTTCTTTGGATCCCAAAGTGTTTTACTCTACATTCATGTCATACTTCATTCACACATATATTCACACACTGATTGTGGCAAGCTACTGGATAGTAGCCACCGCTGGGGCAGTCTAACAGAGGCGAGGCTGCTATGCACCAGCGCCACCAGATTCTCTGACCACCACCAGCAAGCAAGGCGGGTGAAGTTTCTTATCTAGAGACAAATAGACACAGGGAATCGAACCAGAAACCCTCTGATTGTGGGACAAACTACCACTGTCTCCACTGTTGTCCCATGTATCACAATATAAAGAGTTTGACAGATAATTATTGATTAGACATGAGCGTTAGTCACCTTTCTGGTTTGTTCAGTTTCCTGTTGAGCTGATATACTCATTCACTCAACACTGTCAATTTATTTTTAAGCAGTTATGAGACACAGAGGTAAAACCTGAAACTGCTGCTGCACAAGTCACTCAACAGGTTGTTGCTAGATAACCAAAGAGGAGGTGAGTTAGTTGATGCCACTCACCTAGCTTAGCTGGTTATGAGAAGTTGAGACGTTCCTACATCTACATCCCCCAGAGTGCTGTGGGGTTCTGGACCGGAGTTCAGTGAAATTATTGAACTTTGTATCATATTTTCTATTGATATTGATCCTGAATCTATAACGATATATTACTTATTGCTGAGCATTAGCCGAGATGATACTGTAAGTTGTTTAACCATCCTTAATACATGATATTTAAAGCTCAGAATGCATTTGGTGTGGCTAAAGCTCTTATTGTGATTGTCTACCCTACTGAGCTGTAAAGTGGAGCAACTGACCCCTTCATTTTTGACTGTCCTGCCGAGTATAAAGACACCATGATTTTAATGATTGTAGTGCAACAGTTCTAACCACCAGCTAACATCATACAAACCAGAACCTTCTACACAGCGCAAACGTCCAACTAAACGATCACTTAGTCACCAGATAGTTAGCTGCCAGAGGAGGGGAAAACTTTTTAGTTTCTGTCACTACCATTATAATTAACATGATTATTTTAACTCATTTTAACTGGTTGATGAAGCAGAATGAAAAGGACAAAAACCAAACTAAAGTGTCTGCACAGCAACACCGAATTAAAATGCATAGAATGTGTTTTATAAATGATCCCTGAGCTCTATGCTTTGGCAGATTGTCAACACTTTGTATTATTCGTAGGCTAAGCATAGCACAACAAAGTTGCTCTGTTTTATCATTTTGTCTAGCATGGCAGAAGCTGGATTTGGAAATGCTGACAGAATGTTTTTGGAAATCTCTTATATAGAAAGTACCTGCATCCTCAAGAACATGCACACACACTCGTGTGCATGTTTAAAATGTCCAATGTCAAAACCCACTTGATTCAGCACATTTAGTTTCTAGCTAATAAATCTTAACATGAGTCGTAGACAGAAAATCTCCCTTTATACCTGAAAAATTTGTGTTTGGCACTGGACAACAGCTTTAGAAAGCTGCACTGCTAATGTATAGACATCCACCCACAGACTGACAGCTCTTCTGCTTAGGAAAAGACCTGCAGGTTGCACCAAGAAAGCAATAACCTTTCCTCACAAAATGGACTTCAAGGAATGAAATTACAGTGGGAGTGTGTAACCATTATGTGACTGTGGGAGCACAAAAGATTTAGATGGAGGGAGTAAATGAGGGAGAGAGAGGAAGCGAGAAGCAAGTAGGAAGTAGATATTTCTTGTTGTAGTGATTGCCTGTAATAATTAGTGTTTGGCAGAGCACCATTTACCGAGAGGAGGGAGAGAAGTTCCAGAGAACGAAGAGAAAGACAGCAAATAGGGGATGAAACTAGACTGAATGAGCGAGCAGGACAAAGACACAAGAGTAGATATGACATGAGTGTGTGTGTCTGTGGTAGGCTTGGACGCTCCAATCTTTCACTGGCGGTGACAGGAGATAAGATGATCAGCTGAATGTGCTACAAATCTGCAGGCAGCCAGACAGCTCTGTCAGTACCACACAGCAACTATACACAGACACACACACTATGGGGGCATCAACAAATGCACGCGGATAGTCACAATAGCATCATGCAGAATATAAACACAAGCACATAGAAACTGGGCAAAAATTAGAATATATCAAGTATATATAGAGCCAAATAGACAGAGAGCTGCTAAATAAACAGCAGAGAACGCCCACATGCATTAATGAAAGCCTGCAGACAGAAGCAGCTAATTCTATTCCTTGAGAAAAAAGTAGTAAACATTTAAAATGGTGCATTCAGTAAGAGAAAGAGATCCCATGTTAATTTGAAAAATCTTTTATTTTATTTTCCAAAAGGGAATTTTCTATATGAAGACGTTTGTCTGGCATAAATAATTGGACAGTATAAAGGAAAACAGGAGCCTGTAAATGGTGTTGCAGTCAAAACCACCTAAACCAAGATCAAGTTAAGAACACACCCAGATAAGACCAAGACTTTAATGTGGCTGACCAAACCAATAAGATTATTTTAAAGACACATCTGTAAATCACACATTTCTATTGATTTTCTATTTATTTATTTATTTATTTTAAGAAAATCTGCCTATTCCAACTCATTAGCAGACTAATTGGTCTTCTAACTTTTCACTCACGTACACTGTGACGTTTACTTGTGTGTAAGCAAATCTCAATTAAATGCCTCAAGTTAAAAACAGACTAAACAACTCTCAACTAAATACATCTAATTAAATATTAACTAAAGGTAGAGAACTGAGAGGAGATAAGTGAAAATGTAGGATTCAACAGCATCCTCTCCTAAATATAGTACAAACAAAAAAAAAACATCTATTTGTCCTGAAAATTTTTTCTTCTCCATGTTCTTTCATCCTTCATCTTCCCATCATAAGCATTTAGGTGGCAATGTTGAAAACCAAGAAATTAAATAAAAATAATAATGGTCACATATTATTCAACACTGTCCATATGCAAGGTTGTAATGAATTTTGCCTCATTTGTCAAATCTGCCCAGGGTAGGCATGAGCTGCCTTGAGTTTCCAACAGTTTAACCTTGAGTAAAAATGCCAGGTTTTCATGGTATAACAGTATTCATACCACCATAAAACACAGTATCAAAAACAAATCTCATTCCTTTTGTTTGAAAAGCAGGAGAGCAGCAATTATCCATACTACCATTAAAATACAGCGTGCAATTCTTTTATCCTCAACAGTTCTTATTTTTGATCATTTTGGTTAAAAAAAATATTGAATTAACTTAGAAATTCAATAGCAGTGACAAAATAATGTCTCTTCTGTAGTTCTGCTCTTTAAAGAGAAACATTGGGTTGAAAAACAAGCAGAGAATAGCTGGTCTTTGGTTTCCACGCTCAAACCAGAAGAGTTTTTCCAACAACCAAATTTGTCACAAAATGTGATAAAAACTGTAGTAGCCCTCTTCCATCCCTCTCACCAGCAATGCACAGAAATAAGTAAGGCAATGATAACACTGGTGTACTCTATAGTACCATCCAGTCACTCCAGTATTTTATCAAAAGAACTTTTAACCATTTGAACGGAACGAGAAACAACTTAGCTGGTGTGAAACTGTTCTTTAAACACGCAACAATCCTCAATACCAACTGGACAATGTCTCGTCAAAAAGGTACCAGAACTTTCATCAGTTTTTCTCATGAGATACATGCTGGAGGTCTTTAATTCTCCAATATATGTGTGGGTTTTCTTTGTGTACCCTTGGGATTTTCCAGTCAAAAACACACATGGTGGGCAAATTGGCAGTCTAAATTGACATTGATCAACAAGTCATGTCCACTTGGCTGCAATGGCCTCCTGTGAGCTGTTTGCTGGGACAAGTTCCAGCCCTCCCTGTCTCCCTGAACAGGACAAAGCAGATGGCAAAGAAAATAGATGGATAAGGTGCTTTGTGTCAACTCTACAATCAGACAGATTTTGAGCTTAAAACTTGGCACAATGTAAGTATTTTGAAGAATTTGTTCCATCAAATGCTTAAAAACTCATGCACAATTCTGCAGTGCCTGTTCAATCTGTGCTTTGTGTGTACATACTGGACTAAAGCTCCAGTGCTGAACAACAATCCCCAGATGTCAAGTATTAAAAACTGGCAACAAGTGTAGGGTTAGCCAATTAAACAGAGAAAGAGGAAAAAATGCTTTATTTATCTTTTTTTGAAGGAGTAAAAGATACAAGAACCAGTTGGTATTAAGAATAAAATGGCATTATATGAGCTCTGGAGCAAAAACAAAAAAGAAAAATGTTGATTTAGGACCAAGCATGGATCAGTAAAAAACAATATGTTAACCGTGAGTAAAAAAGTCATGGGTTCTAAAATTAAACTATATAATACGATCAAATAGATTTATTAAAAACCACTTACAAGCTAGCATGTAGCATGTCAACTGTAGTTTTAAAACAGAAGACTCCTTTCACAAAATACTAAGGCAGAAATCTGGCTCCTTTTTGGTGAATTAGTTTACTTGTATATGGGCAAGCCAACTTTGAGGGTCAATGGAGTAATTAAGTCAAAGTATAGTTTGTATGAGCAGACCTTTGCTGGATTTAAAGTGTAAACAAGACTCTAAAATCACAGAGAAGAGTAAGAAGGTGAGATATACAACATAAATTTAAAGCCTTTGCTCATCTACCAACAGAATTGCAACATCAAGTTCATCCATCTCCATTTTAAAAAGGACATAGAGAGAGTTCCGACATATTTTACTTGTAGTGTTAATTCCAATGTCGAATAATTTCTATATTTTGCAAGAGAAAAAAGGTTCACAATTCAGCTTTTCTGTCAACTTTAACTGTAATAGACTTTAAATTACAGATCTCTGCTTTTGGTCGTCTGTGGTACAGTGAGCAAATCCTCCTGTCAAGTAATTTAAAAGGTTTTTTAATGCTTGTTGAAATGTTTTACAGCCTTTAGGTTCTAAGGCACAAATAAAAACTGCAACTCAATAAAAATATGGATCAATGAGTTTAGAGATCTTTAATTCTGTCCTCAAGAGTAACCACTGTAAAAGTATCAGAAATTAAAGACCATAAGTTGTTATAAACCTGATTGTGATCTTAATCCAATGTGTTGATGACGTATTGGTTATTGCTTTGTTGGTGGAAGTTTGCTTTTTTTTCTCTTGGCGTAGGATGTATTTTAACCTTCTTTTCCACTTACTAAGGTAGGTAAACAGAATATCAGGATCAGAACGTGTCGCTTAATATTTTGCAGTGACAGATTAACACATTTGAGTGACTTTACTAATGTTTTAGATCAGAGATGCTAAGATACCAAAGGAGGAATGTTTTGTTGACCTAAAGCCACAGTTTTCAGTCCCAAACAACATATTCTTCAAGGAGCTGTGTTATCAAGAGCCCCTTCTCCACTGACACGCTAGTCGGTTAATGTCTAGTTCAGTTCTAGCCAAGTTGGGTGTGTCTCCATCGGCAGTGTGTTCCTCATTATGTGGGCGTGAATACTGGCAGGAACGTGGGTGGGAATGTCGGAACGTGACTCTATAAGAGCTGTGGAGGTCATTTTCACATTTACCCTCATCGGCTAGTTCCTCCAAACATTTCTTGGTATGTGTGTCTGTGGCACACATACCGCCAGGGGCAACCGTGTCTGTTGCCCCTGGATGGGGCAACCTGGATGGGGCAGGTTGCCCCATCCAGTTGACACTGAATGCGCTTTTCTGCAAGTACCACCATCTTCGCTTGTCCAGGAACGTAAATCCATGGCCCAATTAATGAATGCAATCGCTTGCCCTCAACACCTGAATTGGCCTGGCTTACGCCACCCCTGAGGTGGTTGAGAAAGACTGGATGAACCGAACAGGTTCTGCAAATTGAGACAAATCTGGCCAAAGCTGACTGGAAAAAAAGAACCACTTAAAGACACACCTGTGGAGAAAGGGCTTAAGTCACTTTCCGCACAACTATAGGCAAGAACCTCTGCAATGTTTCCGCTTTGCCGTTTCCCATAAGCACTCATGTAATCAAGTTCTGTTGAAATGGCAAAGAGGAAGCACTCCTTAGGAATTACTGCTGCTGTATGTACAACCAGTTTTTCCGGGGTAAAGCAAGACAAATGAGCCAAGTTAAGTTCTCATACTTAAGGAAGCTTATCTCCAAAATTTAGATTTCAACAAACTATAAGAGATGAAGTAGTGGCTAGATGTTGAAAAGGGCCTGAGTGTATAAGGATAGCTGACTTGCCCTAATCTTTTGGATGAGTAGATTAATATATCTATATATATATATTTGTATACCTAGTTGGTATACTGATATATATATATATATATATACATACAGTATATATATAAATTAGTATACAAAAATGAAAAAAATAAATAAATCAGAACTTCTTGAAGCAGGCATTACCTAGCTTATGCCTTGATACCAGTTAATTTCAACCACTTTAGTTTATTTTTAACATAATTTGTACTAATGAAGAAGAAATGATTAATCGATCGACATGATCTTAAAATGACACAGTCAGTGCATGGGTGGTTACAACTGCCTTGTAGTATTTGAGCAGAGAAGAGTGGAGGAGCTCTTTAGGGATGAGTGGCAGCATATTAGAGGTAAGTGGAGAGCCTATCTGACTCTACAGAGCGCACACACACAGCATAGTGCTCGCAGTCACCAAGAACAACCTGTGTGTGTTTGCAGAGACTGAAAATTACAGTAATGAGAGCTCTGTCAGCAGCTCCTCCTGCTTCCCTTCAGTTTGCTGATTACAGCCTGTTTGGATAGTTGAAACACAACCACACACACACTCCCACATACAGGAGTAGTTGGCCCACCAATGACCCTTTAATTAATTAACTCTTCCCTGTCTTTAGCCTAGTTGGTAATTTTTCTCCCCATCTCAGAGAAACAAAACATTAATTTAGAAATTTGCCCTCTGACATAACCCTTGCCACACACCCAGTTAGACACACAACTAAGTTGCAATCCATCAACCCTAATCCCTCCACTGACTCTTCTGCTGTCTAATCCAACATCAGAATATAAACATCTTCCTTGAAGCAAAACAACACAACCAAGCTCTGCTGTTTCAGGACAACATCTATTTGTGTGAAGATAATTGGAGTCTGAGTACATGCATTAGACTGAAGTGTACATGAATAGATCAGTGCGTCTATTTGTGTGGGCATTGGGGTCATGTTGTGCCTCCAGGGTGAATTGTGTCCATGTGGGTCTGATTACATGAAGGTGCAGTCTGCAATCAGAGATGCAGCTCTGGGATACAACCTGTTGGATTATACAAGGCCACTGCTAATCCTGCCAACTGCTGCTGGTCTTTTCTAAAACTGGAGCCAAACCGAAGTCATGGTCGGTTGGATAACTTATATCCAACAGCCTCTAAGAGTTACATCGCTAAGGGAAGAGTCGAGGGGTATTGTTGAAACAACGACTTTTCTTTTTACAACATAATGGATGTTTTATGACCTCTGAGCAGCATGTGGCTTGAGATGTTGACATGCATGACTGGGCTACTTGGTGATTGAGCAAAAAAACATATAAAGCCCTCAGTCTGCATTAAGTGATGCAATATAACTGTACTGGATTTTTACTGCTAATTAATGAACAGTCAAATATTTGGAGTAAAGCTTAAAATCATCAGCTTAAGATCTTAAGGATCAAAAATGGGAATGTGTTAAGACAGAAAGATACAAAAAAGACTCAAATTTAGCATCACAATAGGCAGAAATGAAACTAAATCTTTAACTTGACACTTAAAGACACAGTAAGAGCAGCACTGTCAAATGGAACCGTTTTAGTACCAATTTAGTAAAAAACTGGTATTTAATGTTAAAAGTTCAAGAAATAGCTTACTCTCATAGAGGACAATTCACTGATTTCCAAAAGGAAAAACATCTTAGAGCCCTTTAGCAGACACCAGGAAGGTTGAACGCTTTACAGCAAAGCTGTACTGTTTTATCGTTTGAGCTTAAGTCTTAAGATAACTGTCTACGCTTTATGGAATACACAGGGAATACAATTCTTATACTTGTGGTGTTCAAGTATAAAGATGCTACAGATCATTTAAAATGTTAACCAAATCATTTTGGTTTTATTTAAAGAGTAAAATCCTATTTGAAACAACTGCTATGAGTAAAGGGCCATGCAGCTGGATAGACTGAAGGATAAATGAGTGGACAAACAGATTGATGGACAGATGGAAAAAGGTTTTAGATAGACAATAGGCAGGAAACTAGAAAATATTTAAATGAAAATTCATATTATTCCATAATGGGTATGACCCATTTGGAGATAGAAACCCACTGCATTGCAAATGATCTTTTCTTGAAAAGTGAAGCAGCTAAAAACATCCTGAATTAATGAAAGGTGGAAAAGACGCAATTCAAGTGGCATCTTTTCCACTTCCTTATTGCATCAGTCCCTTTTTGTTGACCCTGTTCAGTAGTTTTCTTAGAATATTGATCAAAATCGGAATTAGCAGTTTAGATATTAAAACTAGAAATAGTATTAGCCAGGAAAAGCCCAACTGGTCCAACAGGCACAGCATATTTTATTAGAGGACAGACTAGGCCCTAGTCTCAGTTTTGTTGAGTTTACACTTCAGCTTGTGGCGAGCAAACAAGAGAGAGAAATAAGAGCACACACAAACACACACATTTATTTGAACAGGGCAACAGTAGCCATGGGGTAGTTGTTTTTTTTTTTGGATGTTGGGTGTGTGTACAAAAGAAGCTTGAAGTGGGATAGAAAGAGACTCTGGTCACCGAAAATCAAAGCAGGATGAGAGGTGAGAAGTCAGCGGGTGGGAACCATGTGAAGGTGTGCCAAAAAACAGAGTGTGTGGGTGGGTGGGGGGGGGTGCTACAAAAGCAACCCAAATCCCCACATTCAAAAGTTTTCAGGGAACATTCCTGTACATCAAGTTAACCATACAATCAGTACACAGGAAAAAAACCAACTCAGTTGTGGTGAAGGTTGGGTGTGAAACTGCAAAGTATGTTGCAAAACCAGAAAGTTTAACTTGGACCAACATTTAGAACGGCATATTGGTGTCAAGTAGTCATGTAATGGAAAAGCACATCAATGAACAAGTTTTGTACTATGAGCAGTAGTGGTTCTATCTCCCTGCCCCCACAAAGCAATAACACTTACAGTGTATTGTAAGCATGATGGGTCACCAGGCTTTACTTTCCCCACCGTCAGGTTAAGGATTGTTTATTTATTTTAAAGAGATTTTTTTATGCACCTGTAACAGTGATAGGCTGAACGATTAAATGATTTACAAGAATATCACAAAAATGTGAAATATCTGAAACTTTTGTTGAAATTCCTGCACCCCTTTTTTGAGGACACAAAGAGAGGATACATGTCTGTTATGTGGAATTATTTTTCTATAAAAAGATGTGCTGCACAATGTTGTTACCTCTCAAGGTAACACTACGAGCTTTTATCAATTTTTTAAAAAACACCACAAAGACATTTACAATATTTGCATAGATAGAATGCCAATAATCAGTGCTTCGACTTTAAGTAAGCAAAGTACAACCTGACACGGGTCACTGACTGAACAGTATTAGTAAATATTACTCCTTATGAACATGATTAGAAAATGCATGAGAAAATAAGTCTGATAATAATGGAGTTCATAGTGAAAAACACAATGCCCATTTGTTGAAGATGCTCATAGTTTTTGGGGGGGGTTTGCAACAAATGACTTCTGATCAAGCCTTATAAAAATACCAGAGTCTAATGATGGATTACACTGACAAAGATTTAAATCTTACTGTACAGTAAAGGCAAAATGTCAACATAAATTTTGTCCAGTTATTAAAAATAACTACTCCAATCCAAGGCAATGTGCAGCTGGGTAGATTCATTTAAGAATGTTCAAAAAGTGCAGACTGTTTACAAAAAAATGACGAATGCATAAGACATTGTACAAGTCGCATATTAAATTGTAATTACAACAACAAAAACAAAAAAACAACAAAAAAAACCAGAATTTGAGTATTTTCCAAAGTCGCTCAGATCTAGTGATATCACAGACTGATTAAGCTAGGTTTATAGTTGACACACTGAACTCGACTTGCACCAGTGGCACCGTCCCCATGGCTTTGTGAACAAAAACTAATGTGTGGCATTTGTGTTTACATCTCACATGCTTTGATCAGTACCAAGGCCTTAATGAAATACTAGAATTTGTACCCTGGCGATACTTAGTCAAGCATACAAACACTCATTATTGTCCATTTTAGATCATATTCATTTTAATTTATTTTATATTAAATGTGACCAGCGTTAAATTGCTTCATTTAAGGTCCCCTGGCTGATTATTATAATTAGTGATGTGCAAAAAAATAAAAAAAATATTCTTTTGCCTTTGCCTTTTTTGAGAGTAGTTATAGATTATGCATTGCCAAAAGAGACTTCTAATAATTTATAATTACCCAGTCATATTTTCAAATTTCCTTTCAACTTTTAACATTTTTAAACACAAAAACATGGTAGGTCATTGATGGACTTCCCTAGCTGCTCTACTATCAGGTATATCTAGTTTTCAGGGGGAAACCCTACTTTCACCAAGCCAAAGTAGCAGAACAGTACAGTGGAAAAAGCCTTCAACTTGCTACACACCCACCTGTGGTACTGTGTCTGCAGGAACTGAAACTCCTCCTTTATGCGGTCCAGAGTTTCTGGATAGGTTAGTTTCAGTGACTGGGGAGTCCCTGAGGCCGCTGCTGCCGCCGCCGCCGCTGCCGCCACCACTGAGGCTGAAGACCCCGGGGGTGGCTGAAGAGGCGCCTGAAAGAGCAAAAGAAAAAAAAAAGAAATCAAATTTATAGTCACTAATGAGAACACCGTGTGCATTTATAAGTGCAGAATAATTGCCAAAAGGGAGTCACTGTTGGCATCAGAACTCCAAATCCTGTCAACAACTTTGTGGTAACAGCTGAGGAATTTTCTGTGGAAAATGACAAGTGGCAATAAAAAAAAGCACATTTTAGCTTTTAGTAAGAGCCAATAGCTACAACACAACATTCAAAACATCCACAGGAAGCCATAAAATGTCAATGCCAACGATGTAAATGCTGATCAATGAGCAAGAGGAGCACAGTCTAATCCAGAAATGCTGTCATTGCCCCCAGAGGCAAATCTGAATAGGCCAGCAGTACTCGGATGCATATATGGACTTCCCAGTTAAATAAAAAGACTGAGTTCATATCTCAATATTAAAGTAGAGCACCATTTTTTTTAAGTGGTGGGAAAAAAAACCCAAAAAACACCTCATCATTACTAATGCCCCAGCCCCCCACAGCTCCTGAAGATAGTCTCTCTTCACTGCAGGGTGCACAGCAATTAGGAGAACACAACTGTAGGGTAATGCTGCGAGACAGGCAGACAAAAGGGAGCTGAGAGACGTCTAAGAGGGTGGTCGGGTCTGTCCGTCTGTCTGTCTCTGTGTCAAAATAAGGCGAGAGAAGAAGCAGACAGTTTTGGGGACAGCTGGCTCATAAGCTTCACAACATGTAACCAAGATGGTGATGTTCACTTACTCGAAGGATTCGATTTTGATTTATCTGATGTTAAAAACAACACTAAAGAATCCAGAAATGTGCTTAGTGCAGAATATTTTCAAGCAATCCAAAAATGGACAACCGTAAAAATTACAAAGATTATAGATCAGCTATTGTGCCAGTTTCAGGGTTATATACTGAGGTGTGTTGCAGATGTGTTGATTACTGTGCTCTGTCCTAATTAAAAAAAACTAAACTCAGATGTATAACGCCGAATCCCTGGTGGTTTATAAGACCAACAACACTAACGACGCCTATTTCTCTTCAGATGTGCAGCTTATGATCACACAAATACAGCCTGCGTGTGGAGTAGACTGCGCTACTTCTCAACAGCTTAATTTCTTGAGTTCAGGCAGAAGGATACAACTTTCCACATGGTGCCACGTAAACACAGAGGTTTTCTTATTGCAACATCTTCCTCCTAAGGGTGTATTAAAGAGTGAAACTCAATTTGTTTTCTACAAATATTCCTAACCAGTAGCCATCTTGCTTTTTCTGGCTGCCAGGGGATTTGATTAAAGTATTATCATCTTTTCCCAAAAGGGAACAAAAAGAAATCAGAAAATGCTCTGCATTTTATTCATGTTTGTAAGGAAATTTAATTTGGCATTTGTCAAACCAATACATGTAAGTAAAAAAAAAAAAAAAACTTTTAAAAGTGGTCATACAAACCGAGTCTATGTAGGCATCAAGTTAAACCAGAGTTCTGATATGTTGCAGTTTCAAAACTACTTCAATTTTCAGGGTGTCATGCACTTTGGAGTGCTTGGGTGACTGGAGTTTTCCAGTTGTATTGAGCACAAAGTAATCCCGGCCAAGCTTGATTGCAGCACACTGTCAGAGAGCTGGCTGAAAGAAAGCTAATAGCGTTTTTTCTTGCATTTGCAAAAAAACAAATAAAAAAACCTCAGATGTTTGAAAAAGTTTCCATTTACAAAAAAAAAACACAGAACATGACCGTGTCTCAAAACCAAGGGTCCACGTATAGTCCACAAGAATAGAAAAATGGGTTCCTTTACTCAAAGAGAAAAAGAACAAGAATTAATTTCTTTCTAAACAGGCAATTTCATATTTCACAAGTGCAGAGCTTTTGGGAAGTCCTCATAGGTCCCACCCACTGTAGGATTTTTTCGGTTTAGTAACCACAACCACTTCAAATTTCTGACCAGTCATGCAGTAATGCAAGAAAAAAAAAAACTACTTCTGCACATAATGAGTGTCAAGAACAACATGATGTCATTTTGTCCTTGCAGCACAGAGACAAAAAATGTAGACGGTATTAGGCTTAAGAGCATCACTCATCATTGGTCTTATTAGTGGAACACAATAAGACCAATGTATTCCACTAATTGGTCTTGCAAGCTCTTACTAAGAAAAGAAAAGTTTGGAATATACTTATGTTTTAATGATATGAAACATATACATCATTCAAAGTGAATTTCATAAAGCAAATTTCAACATGAAAGGACAATAAAATGACCTACATAAACAAGAAAAAGTCAAGACAAAAACTGCCCATCTTTACAACTCGAGAAAGAAAAACCCTACACACCGAGTTGATGCTGGTATGAGCACAATACATGAGAAACTTCAGATTAGAGCTGCATTCTGTAAAGTCAAAAACAAATTTTGAAAGTTGATTAAGTGTAATACTCGCCTCATTAGAAATATAAACACGGATTTATGTTCAAAGAAAAATAGCAGAAATGAGTTCACATCTCAACACTTCTCATTTCCAAAGGAGACAGACTAATAGGCAACTTTGTTTTTTTAAAAACAAAATTGCTAAATAATTCAAACGTGTTTGAATTATCTGCCAATTCACTATGCAGTGCACCACACAGACTTTAGAGCCTTGTAGTGTCTCTACCGAATGGATGGATTTGTAAAAATTTTAATCATTTTCAAAAACAATGTTCTAAATGTACATTTTAAATGTTCAAGTGCAAACTGTAATGGACTGTTGATGGATTCCAAAATGAAGACAGTGTAGTGTACTGAATGAATGAGAGAATGCAGAATTTCAAGTACATGAAGTGCATGCTTTAATTTTGAAAAGCTGCAAGTGTGTTAGTCATGCCAGCTATATTTTTATTCAGAAATAACCTGAAGTCATTCATTAAGGTAGGAAATATTTTCGGCCAATATTGTGAAGCTGCAGTGGACATGAACAAGTTGTTGAGAGCCAATAATATCTGAAAGCTTCTAATAAATGTCCCTGGTAAATAAATCATACTCAATCTTTCACAGATTATAGAATCCTCGTTCAGAATTGAGTCTATGTCTTACATACAGTCTAACTCAACAATAAATATGAGAAAGATTCTCCATGAGACCTGAGTCCAAACCAAAGTTGTTGACATTTTAAAGCAGGGCTATTCAAATCCAGGCCTTGAGGGTTGAATCATCTCCTCTGTATGGAGTCAAGTTTCCCAGAGTCCTGCTAATGACCTCATTAGTTGGCTCAGGTGTGTTGAAGCAGACAAACATCTAAAAGTTGCAGGACACCTGCCCTAGAGGAGTGGAGTTGAAGACCACTCCTTTAAAGCAAGATTAAGCTGGACTGAATGGGATATGCAGAAAACAAATTATGCTTTTATAAAGTTTTGGTTCATTTTCACACAGCACACTTCAAAAATCAAATTGTCTGAACCATGTCATGCAGTTACAACATTCGCTCATATCACAAGAAGCTGCCACTTTGTCTCTTGGTTCACTTCAGTCTGAAGATTGTTTTCCCACTGTAAATGGAAAATCCTGCAATATTGGCAGTAAATACGGCAATAGTGATAAATGTGGCAATTGTTAAAAAGATTTAGCATCTTGGACACTAATCCATGTCAGGTGTGGACAAGAGTGAGACTAAATCCATTGGCTCACCAAATGTTTACATTATTGCATCCCTTTACAAAATTAATATGGGGTACCATTGCAATGTATTTGTGGAAATTATGCATCCCTAAAGTGAAAGAAATCCATGTTTGATTTATGCCAAAGTTCAAATGAGATTTTACACCTGCCTGAAAGAGAATGACTGTGGGCTGCTTAAAGCGAAGGAAACAGCTTTGGTGTGAATGTCCCTTTAGTTTTTGCACTTCAAGTTCGACTCCAGTTCTGGTCTGAAACTTCAGATGCCACTTCTACATTTACACACCGATCGTAAATCAGGAAGACCTCTTTCCAACCCAGTGACTAATTAGCATGATGAATTAACAAAAAAAAAATTACTGACAAGTGGGGATGACAGAGGATGCTGCATCACACAACTAAAAGACAGATGAACTCATTCACTGAGACTTCAGACATTCCCACTGGCAAATTTCTGGGTTGATGAACTGTAGTCACTGTACAGGAGAACCAATAGCCAAGGAGGAAAATTTCATTTAATTTATTTAACTATTTATTCATTTCAAACAGGTTTTAAAAAACAAGAAAACATGTCATCAGTAGGACAAGATAAATCATGTACATACATAGCCAAGAACAAAATAATTAGTTTATCACTGCTTTTCTGTTTGAAAAGGAGTAGGAATAAGTTAATATTAAATTAATCCTACCCCTTGACTCACTGTCATGAAATTTACCAACTCAATAATTATCAGAAATTTGTAATTAGAACCATCTTATGGTATTCATGTCTCTTCAATATATTGTGCTAAAGTACCAACAAATAAATGATATTACATAAGCAAAAATGGATACAAACTGACTTATAAGACAAGAAAATCTAGAGATGCATAATAATAATAGTAGTGACTATTGTAACAACCAGACATACGACATCAAAATAATGATAAACTCCTTGCCAATGTACACCCTATAATTCTTTCATAATCTCTTATATAGCTACAAATAAAACCACAAAAAACTAATAATCATCGTAAAATAATCTCTACTAATAATGGTAAAAGTAACAAAGAAGGAAAAAAAATCATATTTTAATTCTCTTCTACCCTATGTAATGCGAGTACTATAGTTGTGTTTTTATTTTTAAACTAAATTTGAAGAGGAAAAAAAAGAACCCTAATGAAAAGTAAAAGTGGGAATAAAAAGCATTTCTGGAAATTTACAGGTGAGATTAGAATACATTAATCTCTTCTAAAAGAAGAGAAAGAACAAAAAAGTTGGTAGAAAATGGGAAGTGGCCTCATTGTTCATCTTTCTTTCTAACAAGTTGCTCTCAATCTGTCTGCCAGATCCCCACCAAGAACATGGAGCGAAACAAACCCACTCTAACTTTGCTCACTCAGCCCCACCGTTACACACACAGTCAACACTAGAATGGCTGGGTTTTCGATTTCTCCCTAGAATGGCTGAACAGGGCCAAAAGGCCCTGAGTCCACCCTGACGACTCTGATGGCTCAAATTAGCATTCTTCTTCAATTGTAAATGTGGCCGTTGACCGTCAGGCCAGAATGTAGGAATGTGAATAGTCCATGTTCGAAGCATACATGAAGTGTTTTTGGAGAGATGTTACCTTTTGCAGCTGATCCATGATGTTGTGCTGCATTATCCAGGTCATTTTGCCAAATGTACATAGAGTTTGCAAAACATACAATCTGTTTCAAGAAATATGCAAAGGTTTTTCTAAAAGAAATTAGTAATGTTTTTCTTTGAAATAAAGCTAAGAGGGTATAACATGACAGTTTAGAAATAAACTAACCAAATTAATTGTGTTGATCCACCTCAAAAAAATCATGCAAAAAGTGTAAGCAAAAGAAATCTGGGAGACTTTGCACATGCAAATTTGCATGCAGCCTTTTGTGCTGTGGAGGATAAATAGGTGACTGCTTCACCTATTTAGTTCACAAGAACTAATGGCATTTATTTCAGTCATAATCTTGCGGGGGGGTGACCAAGGTTCCATCACTATGTGACAGCTGGTCAGCAAACCTGGCAAACATGATTGACATGGCAGCACTGAATGCACATGTGCTTTATCAGGCATGCATTGGGGTGCAGGAGAGACGGGTGGACTTCCTGGTTGAGCTTGCAAAAGAGTTCGGTAACTCTCATGTGAGTGAGAAGAAGGCACACAAGGAGAAACTGCTTCGGCAACAACCTTCCACACCCAGCTCAGGCAAAAGGGCGAAGTGTCAGGTCAACCATCGATGCAGGATGCATGTCCCGAGGCCGAAACATCATCAGTGACCCCTCACACCCCCACCATGGACTGTTCTCCCTGCTGCCCTCTGGAAAGAGGTTCTGCAGCATCCGGTGCAGGCCCGCCTGGTTCCGAAACAGCTTTTTCCTACTTGCCATCAGACTGCTGAACTCTTAACTGGACTGCACTCAAAAACTGGTCTCCACTTTATACCTTGCACATGTACATAGCTAAATAACTTCTATTTTACTGTCAGTCCTGCACTTTATATTTTATATTTAGATTTATATTCATATTTTATACTGTATTTTATTTTACTCACATTGGAACCTCAAACATTATCCTGAGCCGTATGCAACGAAATTTCGTTCTGTATACACCCTGTGCATTGAAAATGACAACAAAGTCAGTCTAAGTCGAAGTCGAAGTCTAAGGAACAATTGTGCAACTGTGAGATGCGTTGAGGCCATTACCAGGGTACTTCTAAGGTAATGGCCCTATTTACTGAACAAAAGGGCTTCAGTGCAACGGGCTTCAGGCCAGTTGGACTATCTCTAGCCTGAATAGGTATATGTCCAAATGGCCTAACTCCAGCCATTCTAGTGTCAATTGATAAACCCGTGCATTCTCAGTTTTGCTCACACATATGCACACCTCATACCTGGCAAGAAAACATGATAAAATACACAGTCTCTTTCTTCTCATTTTTCACATGACGCTTTGAAGCAGGGCAATAAATCTTCCATGGGAAAAAAGAAGGGCACAAAGGTTTTTACTGGCTTCAATTCCCTATGTATTTTAGCTTTTTATAAAAATATATTTCCACTCATTTAAAAAAAACAAAAAACTGAGCACTGAACATAAGTTTTTCCCAACCTCCTTATGACCAACATTTGTCAGTGCCCACTCCTAATCCAGCAAACTGCTGAGCTGCTTTTAAAGTGAGAGGTCAGGACAATAAGATGACCTGGTGACCTCAAGGGAATAGATCTGAGCAAAGAGTCTCACCTGATAATCCACCAGCCAGTTATTCAGTCCCTCCCACCTTGAGAGCAAACAAGAGAAACACCATCTGCCCACAAACAAAGCTTGCCTAGATGGAAATTTACTGTTGCACAGATATAGGCCAGGTCTCTTTGCACCTCCTAAACCTGTAGGTTATGTTTCTGGAGTGCTTTATTTACTTTTTTTAAGAAGAAAAAAACATCTTAAGCAGAACATTTTAACAACCAAGACTTTGATTTATTCTGTTCAAAGAAGCTAGCCATGGAGGCTAGAGTCTGGGCTCATGCTACACTGGTTGCATGTCTATCTATAGCTCCATGTTCTCAAAAATCCAACTGCCATTTACTCTGCCCATACCAACCACAACTGGTTCATCCAATGGACTTTTCTCACCAAGAAGAGATTGACACAAATACAATTCACTACTGAATCATTACTGTGATTCAGTAAGATTCCCTTGACCTTAACCTAGCCTTGAGTTGGTAATTAGTACCAAATATGAAAGATAAAAAAAACAAAAATACAGAAAACCTTAAAAATGCTCTTGAAAAACTATTCATCTGGTCTAAAGTCCTTACTAAGATACCAGAAAATGTGTTATATTGGGCTCAGTTTTCTCTGGCTATCTGGATAAGATATATAATGCAGACACTCCCTCAACATATTGCTGCAAACTTGTTTCCATCATTTAAAAGACAAATTACTTAAAATAATTCAGCTGCTTGGAAGAATTTTCACTGGTCAAACAGTGCTGTCAAGATGTGGAAGTTAGAGAAATGCATCACTCTTAAGATAATAGTAATTGAAAGGTGGAAGAGCAGAGATCCAAAGCAACTAACCAGATAATATCTTGTTGTTCAATCAAAAGCAGATTGTTGATAAAGCATAACAATTAGCAAAACAGGCAAGGTCAACTACTTGAAAACTGATACTAAATTAATTTATTCTATGTTTTCTGTCAAGTTGTGTTTCAACATTATGACAAATATATCAATAGGCATAATTGGAACATGTTAATCATTTATATTGTCAGCATTTATAATAATTTACAAGATCCTGAGGGTTAGCATACTGCTAGCACTACTTCTTAACTCATTTTTGCTTTCTAGAGTTTTTTCTAAAAAAAAAAAATCAATCCTGATTGTGTCTGAGTCCAATCCAACCCAACTACTTAACTTTGATTATAGGCCTCAAGCCTGAAGTAAGCCTGACATATTATTTTAATTAAGATTTTACTGTTTTTGTTTGTGTGATTGGTAGTAAAGGAACAGGGTGTGGCAGCATGCGCAGTGTGCAGTGAACACCGCCTTTAGGAGTACAATTAACCTTCTACGTTTGAAAACATCACAGATTGCTCCAGAAAATTGAGAAATTAACAACAGTAGTTTTCAAAAACGTGGTCGTGAGCATGCCATGTGGGCACTCTGAAAGCCTAAACTGGTCCCTCTCTGAGAAAGACGTGAGAACTTGTGGTTAAACTCTTGTTTGAACCCATCTTAAAATGAACAGATGGGGTGGTTTACCTGTGAGTTGTAACATGGACAATGGGGAAAATAAAAAATAAAAACATAGAAAAATAGCACACTTAAACACACACAATATACTTATTTTGGCCACAATGCATTTAAGAGAAATGGTACAGGATTAGAAAAGTATAGCTGGCAGTTTCAAAGTGATGGTAGAGCGCATGTAGAAAACCAACAGCCTCTAAAGTGATTAAAAGGTAATGGAGAAGGAAAAGCTGATTCCAGTATAATACTGTGCAAGTCTGTGGAAAATTGAAGAAATAAAGAGAAAGTACAAAGCCACAAGACTTCATAGTTCTACAACTGCAGGCCAAAACAGGTGAGAACATCATATCTTTAGACCATCACTTATCTCTGAACCTGGGCTTAATTTCCTCACTGAGTTTAAAATAAACCTATAATTTGTGTCAAGAAGGGTTTTTAACTGGCTAATAATCTATGACAATTTCTACACGTGCTTATGTTTAGTTTATCATTTATAGTATCCTGAAATGTTCTAACTGCACCTGTATTTTAAAGTTTGCATAGGTCAGAGTACTTAGTTAAAAGAAACTAAGTTAAAAGAAAACAAAGTTGTGGGACCTTCTTGGAGTATATCAAAGTGTGATTGTGTTAAAACTGAAAACAAAGACTCAAAACATTTTCAACAATTTGACCACATGCATAAAAATATAAAAAGGTACCATTACCCGCGTGACATTCCCTGAATAAAATCAATATGTTTTCATTTAAGTTCCCTCTGATTGCACCACAAGAACCAAACCACCATGAGCTCACATCCTTGGTTTAAACCCCTCACCCTCAAAACATGTGCACACAAACACATTCATTTCTACGACAACACACCCACACATGCTCACTCCTGACATTAAGTGGATCTGTGCATAGTGCAGTGTTCCACAAGTATTTATGAGCACACATGCAGTTTATTGCAATCAGACATGCCCATAGTGTTCATCTGTCAGCTCAATCATACTATTCAGTTTCCTTATTAAAAAAGAGCCAGCACTGTTTTGATTTATTGCAGCCATCATTTTGTTTATTTAGAAGCATCTTTTGGAGATTAAAAATCATGGAATTGTAATTAAAGACAGGAGCAATCCTTTTTTTTTTCATTTCAAGCTGTAAACATGCAAGTGATCTAATGCACCTCAAATAATAACACATTGCATCTCAAAATGGAAGAGGGATTCATTGCACTTCTAGTGTCAGTCTAAAATAAATATTTCTGCAAAGATCTTTTTCATGTACTTTTACTGCTTTGTGTACAATTACAGACTTTTATTGTTCATACTAAAACATAGGGGATGGATGATTGAAACAGGAAAAGCAAAAGCCAAGAGGCCAAAGTGACTAGATTTACCAGTAAGAATTTGGTTTTAGCCTTGAAATGTCTAGCAAGGGTCAAACCTGCATCCTGATATTGGATAAACATCTTACAAAGCAATATGTTTGGTGAGGGAGGCAGGAGGGGAGTGGATTGCATTTCTGCATTAAACAGCTTTTTGTTGGTGGGTTGGAGGAAACTAAAGGGGGGGGCAGCATGTTAAACCCTACAACACTTCTAAGCAATGACGAGAATCAAGAAATTTTGTTTAATTTTGTCATAAACTAGTGCAGAATGGATCTTTGAAAAATAGATTAGTTAATAGTTAGGAATTGAAGTGGTTCATAAAAAATAACTGTTACAGAGGTCGACATATTAAAGGCGGATGACATTACACGGGATGAAGGACGGACCAATGAACCCCAGATTTAGGTCATTTCTTACAAGCACAGCAACAAAGGCTGGTTATGCTGCGTTATTTGTTGGAATATTAATTTTCTGAGCCAGGTTATTCAGACATGGGTTGAAATATAAGGCAATCACTGTTGGCTTATTCCTGATCAGATTTATCTCCCGGTTGACAAAATATAAACTTCTACGTTATTTTGTCTGTTTTAATTCAGTGAAATTAGTTAAACTGAAATTATGGGTGTAAAGGGCAAGAAAACTAATTTGGGGGTGTGCCGTGGTGGCGCAGGGGGTTAGCACACCCCACGTTTGGAGGCCTTAGTCCTTGACGCGGACGTCGTGGGTTCGACTCCCGGTCCCGACGACCTTTGCCGCCACAAGCGCCGCAAAAACTCTGAGAAAAAAAAAGTAAAAAAAAAAAGAAAACTAATTTGAACACAGTTAAGTGTCGTTCACAAAGGGAAGTTGGAATTTAATAAAATTTGTTTTGGTAGACCATAGCCTTACAAAAAAGAAAAAAGAAAAAAAGATTGCAAATGGCCCATAAATCTAAACCATAGTATCAAATCTTGTGCTCTTGAACAGTCTAGTAATCATACTTAATGGGCCCCTGACATTACACCCCTTTTATGTTTACACCAGGACTGAGAGTTTAGCAATTTTAGAGGTGCATTTTTTTTTTGTGGCTAATTTTACATTTGTTTTGTGATGCAAAAAATGAAAAAAGAAAAAACATAGAACCTACTATATTATATAGCTTTAATGAAATTATGACCATTACATGCTCTTTAGAATCTTACCCAAGAGATTATTTTTTATTTTGTGGCTCAAATTGAATTTGTAGCAATGCTTTCAGTAAAAGGCCATCGACCGTAGGTACCACCATTTTAAAGCAATTTTTTCAAAAGGGAGAAGGAACCATTTTCCAGAGATTTTATGAGAAATTTCACTTCCATTGCACACACCAAAGTGTGTGCAATGGAAGTGAAGTAGTAACATAGGGATTCACTCAAGATATATAAAGCCTTTTCTTCAGGATACAATAGAAAAAGTCAAATTTGTTTTATTTTACAAAATAATCTGATGCACAAATTAACTAAGGTAAAACAGTGAGCCAAAATGATCAGCAGGATTTACTTTAAAAGCACCACGGATGTCAACAAACTTATACTCCTCAGTTTTTTCTGAAGTTGTAGGTCAGTTGGCTCATCCCTCAAGCCAAGTCCCAAATGCTGCCAAATTAAGGTCGGTTTCCTTTGACTGGACCAAATTTTTCTCTCACTCAGCTGAACAGATGATTTGATGCTGCCTCCCTTCAGATGGCTCAACCCATTAGTTCAGCCACTAATTACACTGCTTACCCAGAAAGTTGAACATTGGAGTAAACACCCACCAATCTCTCCCTCTCTCTTTTCCATCAAACAAAAAAGAACACAGTGACAAAAGTTGTGTAAAGGGAGGAAAAATAACTTTAATGCACATAAATCCATTCCTGAGACCATGTATTTTGACTTTCCTTAAAAGTATTAAAATTTAGCCTCAAAATATACATAACAGGACTGTTACTCATTGCCAGTCATTGGAATTGTTAGACTAGCACACAAACCTCTCATGTCTTCACCTTCCCCACTATACATCAAGTAGCCATCAGCTTGGCCTGCTGCTGAAGAAATTTGCCTGTAACCTCCCAATGATTACTTCGCATTAACGGTCTGTGAGGCACCTGTTTCATTAATGCCACACATTTTTCTCTTTTTCAGCACCCCCGGCCCCACTATACCTCTCGTCTTCTTCCTCCCACACGCCTCATTATTCAAATTTCCCTGCTGTCAGCCCGAATTAGCAAAGCACTACGATTTGTCAGCTGCCTTAATTGCTGGAGGTGCCTTCTCTTATTAGGCAACACCCCCTTAGCTTGTTTGTTCCTTCCAAGAAGACACGCTTCTGGAGAAGCTTGTGTACACCTTCAGATTTTTTTTTTTTTTTCCCCCCTTAATTTCCCTTGGCCTTTTCCATCCCTCTCCCTAATTGCCGGCTGACCGAAGTGGGCAGGCTGCTGATCGATAACTGCACTCTCACCACTGGACAACAGTGGGGATAAAGCATGCGAGGACCAGGATAGGGCAGGTTTGATTTCTGCTGGTATTAATGTTTGAGATTCATATTAGTCACTCATAGCCACAATGCCTCTCATGAGTGTGATCTGACTTGACTTCGTCGGTGTTGGATCACTAAGCTAATAAAGGGTTGGTCTACTTAGAACAACTAAAAAATTGATGTCCAAAGAGAATGTAAAAGTTGTGTTTGTAGAGGTGCATATTATACTGAATTGCAAGGGCCATCACTATATCTATATGTACAGTACTCCAACCACAGATTACTTCTATGCAATAATTGGTAGGCTGATAAAAGGCCATGTTCACATAGCAAGTCTTGATTCCAATTTTTCGATGAAATCCAATCTTTTTTTTTTTTTGCCATGGTTGTTCATACTCCTAATTAAGTGAGACCACAATCAGACTTCTGTGTGAACAGTTTACGACTCAAGAGCAAACCATGAGTAGAAGAAGAATGCCGATGTCATACAGCAGAGCATTGGTTACAGAAGTAATAATGTATGGATAGATTTAAAAGTTAATGAGCAACGGGAGCCGAGAGAATTGTCACAAGGTCATCAAGCAAAAGAAGTTAAGAAAAAAGTAAGCAAAACTATTATCAATGGCCATTTGTGGAACAGTGACTGCAACTTCTGCAGAGAAGTCTGTTTGGATGTGTAGTCAGAACCAGCAGTGGTGGGATTGTGGATGCACTTCACTGACACAGACTTCTTTCATAATTTATTTCCATAACAATCACTGCCTTATTCAGCCATTGTAGATCTACAGTGACTGGTTGATTCTGGTGCAGAATTATGATTCGCATCTCAAATCAATGACGTAAAACTTGAATAAAATGCAACATGACCATTTAGACCTCAGGAGCTTTGAGCATAGAATTTAATAGTATTAAGTGAGTAGGCATTATCTGTAAGTTTCTACACACACACACAAAACTATAGCTGTGATTAAATCTTTAAAGTTTACTGGATTATACAAAAATATAATGAATGTACTATGCTGTTTGAAAATAATGGGTGTACTAAGATAATTTTATGAAGAGATTAGCTTTATTCTTAGAAGAACTAGTGTAATCTGACTGTATGTTTAGCACATACAGTCAGAGCCATAAAAAAACAAATAGGATTTCTAAAAAAAAAAAAAAAGAAAGAAAAAAAAATGTGTTATCTTAAATAAACATACAAAACACTGACAAGGAAAGAAAAAAGAGAATCCATTGCATTTCCCTTAATGGAGGTATTTTTTGAAATCAAAAGAAATGAAGGGATTATAAGATTATGGTCTGAATCATTAGTTCTAAAATTTTCAACAGATTTTTTACTCACCTCAAAGTAAAATATGGAGAAAGCTCTGGGACAATTAGTTTCTTCACCAATTTGACTGAAGAGAACTTGTCAAACAGACAAATGGTAAATTGCAATGTCTGGTTGCTACATCCTTAAATAAAAGCTATACATTCTCCTTCCCCCACACACAATCGTCTTGATAACATTGACTGCTGTATCCTGCTTTGCTCCAGCATACTGGCAGTATTTATATTCTAATCTGAGCTATTTCTCAGGAAAACATTTCAAGTAAGCATTTGTAAAAAGTAGGCTTAAGCTAAAATAAAACTTTTTTTTTTATTGTTTGTTTTGATTCATTTCTATGTCAAAAAAAAAGAAAAGAAAAGAAAAAGGACTCAAGCTTCTTGTGAATTAAATATAAATGGACTGGCTTTTTTTATTAGTTTTGTAGAGTGCCTTTAAGTAGTGCAGACATGCCAACATTCATACCACTTACACACGTTCGAGCGTATAGTGGGAGCTTAATGGTACAGAACCATATTGCACTCAGCATTATGATGTCACTTCGTGATGGTAGGGATAATTTCAAGGTCAAGTGACCTAATTATAGTCACTTATTTGACACAGAATAACATTATGCAGAGTAGTTGAATCAATGCAAGATCTGGGGAAAAGAACCATCCAACACCTTTTCACAGTTTTAGACAGGTAGTAAGTGATAAAAACACCACAGAATGCAAGCAGAAGGGTTCCGCTCCCAGGTTCAGAGAAAAATGCAAATATATAGTACTTCTCTATATTCCAGTAAAATATTGGGTTAAATTGCAATGATGCCACAATTGTAGAAAATGGTTTCCATTTTTTGAATAATCAGCATTTATATATGGCAACAAAAAAATGCAAAAGGGGATTGTTTACAACTTATGTTTGGGTTGTCCTTTTCCAGCTACAACACAAATCTCTATTAAAAATGGCTACATGATAATCACGAAAACATTTATTTGTGATATAATTTCTGCAAATATAATGAATTAAGCATTTTTTTCAAACCTTTTCCTTCATTACAATTGTCCTATGCTTTAGCATGTCAGCCAATGAAAATACATCAAATATGGGCATTGAGGGTCATGAAAGTCCATTCAACGGGTCAGATGTAGTACTGGCAGGATTTCGATATCTGGCGCTTATAATATTCCAATAAATATTGCATCCCAGCAGTTCTTTTTGATTAGTATGTTGCATATACTAATGCAATGACAGCTGGATTCAATTTCTTCTACAACTATAACGCGTTTGTTCTGAGGTAATATACTAAAAAAACATTTTAACCAGTTCCTAATAAAAACTGGAACTGTTATATAATTGTTATAATTGTGATCCGCAATGTCTTCTCTGTACTGTCGATTTCAAGGGAAATCCTTAGGAGGTGTTATAGGAATCTGCAGTTAGGGTTACCAAACTGGCACTAAAAATGTTTCTGCTTTAACGCTGTTTTGCTAATTAATTCTGTCTGCATTTGTTGGAAAATGCTAAAGAATCTAAACCAGCACATCAAGCCAGCCACATCCTACACCCAATCCTTGCTTATCTGCTGCTTCTGGCATCAGACTGGATCCCAAAGTCATCTGAGAACATATAAAGATTTAAGAAATATTTTTGAAATGTTCTGCATGGTACTTACCCTTTGGTATAACATATTATTTATTGTTAATACTATGCAATAATTTGTATGTAAAAAAAAAAAAAGTTTGAATTTGGCCGTCTCTTACTTGGAAGAGTAATTACTCACTAAAAAGATTCAACAACACAGTGTTCCTATAAAAAATATCAAGTTTCAACCAGACACCAGGAATCAGGAAGAGGTTCGGTTGTAAGGAGCTATAAAGATTAAGGTTAAATTACAGCCAGTTGTCTATGACCACAATGTCTCCTTCGGTCTTTTAAAAAAAAAATGCAACTAAAGACCGGATTAAAAACAAACCATGCTGTAAGATTCTAGGACATGTGTGCTAAATATTTATGCAGTGCATGGGTCTAATTCTTTGAACCATTCAAACAGCCAGTGATGACAGGTTGCTGCCACCCTTGCGTTTGCAGAGATTAAACAGTTTGCCGGGTTGAGTGGCCCTTGACTGCGCAGCTCAGACGAGAGCTGCTGACGGCCGGAGCACATGTCAGCGTCGAGATCTGCGGCGGGCTGAAACGAAACATGGGGGTTGCTGGTCAGAATGTCCCACCCAGACTCTCCGCAGTCTGCTCCGCTCACCCCGGGATGCCTGCCCATACATTAAGATGTGGTCTGGAGCTCTCACAGGAACACAGCGTGGAGAGGCTGGATGAGAGGGATCGGGTTTACAGTGCAAACCGCAGACCCACAGTCTGCCTCCTGTGCTGCCTTCCTGCACTTAGCCGTACTAAATACACAGCTGCTGGTGTGTGTGCACGCGCGCGTCCGGTGTTTCTGTATGGGCTCCATGTATGTGGGGTGGAGGGGAGATTCAGAATGCTTTCACAAAGCAAAACTAAATGCAGGTGGAAAAAAACCAAAAAAACCAATTTAAAATGTATGATAGTTGAGCAATTTCATTCATTCATATAAACAAAAGAACCTTCTAGGTGTAGAACATATACTTAAAGTTAAGTCACAGTGAGTCTGTACTGATTTCAGCTAACAGGCATGAAACTCAAAACACTGTTGGGGGTAGGGTGGAGGGTGGCATGACTGAGGGATACAGAAGAGGGTTAGGCAAATGAGCATAGCTTAATTGATACTTCTCCCAGTCAGAGGACCAGCGTTTATGCATTTGAGTCTGTTGAAAAAGCTCTCCACCTAAACTCCACTAAAGCAAATTAAGGCCATTTCAGCATGAAATTCTCTCTCCATCATAAAACAGCATGGGTAATTCATATATTTATTAATTTTTAGAGCTATGTTACCAGCTGTTAAAAAAGGAACCGTGTGGGTTTAAAAATCAGATCAAGTTTCTCATGAGATGGGCAGATAATTTAAGAAAGTGTGGCAACAAGGCAAGGCTGGTTTATCAACAGCTGCGGTTTCTAAACCACAAAAGATGTTTCCTCATATGCAGTTCTCGGCTTTTATGGAGTACAGAGTATTCTCGCTTTTCTCTTCCTCACATGTGCCATCTTGTTGCATCACAAAGCAACACATTTTGTTGTTTAAAAACAATTTCAGGCCTCTTATGGTGTAGACTAGAAACTAAAGAAGCATCACCCATCATTCTTTTTAATGTAGCAGTATTTAGAAACTGGCAAGCAGTGAGGTTTTCTGCCTACTAGGTTGGCTACCTGAGCAGATAGTGTGACTAACTAAACAGCTTTTATCACTTTATTAAACTCTTATTGCATATAAAAAAGCAACTTTAGACAGAGATTTACCAAGAAACTGGTCTGAAACTCAAAATCCCAATCTTTTTTTGATAATGAAATGCACCAGACAACAGTCTTCAGTGCAGAAGTTGTTACTGAGGGAAAAACAACTTTTCCCTCTCTAGGTTTGAGATTACACAAACCTATGTAATCTCAGAGCCAGAAAATACTGTTTGCATTTCCTGCATGTCGAGACATGCCTGCGACTGATTACGACTATGAGAAAGTCAGAAACTTACAGAAGATAACAGGAACGATGCATTGTTTTATTCTTTTGACATTTTGATTAATGTTATTATGGTGGATTTAGAAATGCTGACAGCCTTCTGAAAATATCAGAGTTGGGATAAGCATCTGCATTTTTTTACACACACCAAGACTGCTGGAGTTTTTATTTTGTACTGCAGCCACACTAACTGTTATTCTAAGATTTGCAATTTCAACTCCAATAATTTTTGCCTTTGTTTTGAAGTATTAATACAACTCTTGTCATGGCAATCAATCTCTCACATGGCATGCAGCTAGTACAACTAATAACCAATCGTAGCTGGAAGGCTATAAACAAATATCTAAAAAATAAGCATGTTGACTTGAAAACTTGAAATTTAGCAGGTAAAAATTTGCATATGCTACATATCAAATTCAATAGTTATTTGAGGAGCATGAAGACATAATTCTTGCCTTTCTCTTCACAAATGAAGCAGTTCATTCAGATTTTTATTCACCGTCATACTGAAACAGCCTCACACCATATTTAGTGACATTATAGAACAAGATAAGTTCACTTACAACTCCTGATGAGGGGAGGTACATGCAGTTCATGTTAACTGCACAACAGTCTGCAGATAGCCAGTAATGGGTTGCAAATTTTTGACCTGCTGCTGGCATCCAACAATCATGAGATCTACACACAAAGACAGTCAGGAAAGTTGGACCTTGTTTGAGAGAGGAGAAGGGGGTCGGAGGTGTTTCCCCCTAATAAAACCACTGACAATCTACCTGACCTCCATAAGAAAACAATATATTCACTTAAAAAATAAGTTGATTTGTCTGTGTTTTAAGTGCAATACTTTTCTCCACGGTATTTTTTTTTTAATCTATAAGATAAAGTCCAACAGTTTTGACTTACTGAGTCTTAGAAGACTAACGAACAACTCATGAGGGTGTGTAAATGTGTTGTATTTTCAGGCTAAAAGACCACAGCCCTCATTAAACGCGTGGAACATAGTAGCTAGCCTACTTACCGGTGGTCGGTTTTGAGGAAACATTGTAGCCGCCGACTTGCGTGTCTCCTGGTGCGCGTTTTGTTTAAGTCCCCCTTCCTATTTTGTCTTCGTTTTCGGACCAAAAGCTTCGTCGAGAAATACACCAGCAACCCAATGTACTGCTGTGACTCTCACAGAGGCATTTGGCCGGGTTTCAAAGATAATGGCAGAGCTAGTCTCGACTCGCTCCTTCCCCTGCTCAAGGCTCCTTTGTTCTGGGTTATATCTCCAGCCCTACGCCACGCCACACCACGCCACGCCGAGCTCAACGCGCAATGAAAGACCGGGGAGAGGAGAGGAGAGAAACCCGGTCGCAGGGAGCTGTCTTCCCAAGAACCCAGCTCCGCTTCCAACGATTCGGTGTTTATAATTGTCTCCTTCTTCTATATGAGTCTCCGTCTGAAGCATAAAGGCCAGAATGAGGGGGAGGTACAGGGGGGGGATGCGGTTATAGCTTGTGGCTTCCTAGACGGACACACCACCAGCTCACTCAATACAGCCGCCGCAGCCTCTTTTGTCTCCCTCGCTGGCCTGCTCTCTTTTCACACAATCCTCCCAGTGCCTCCACTTCTCCCACTCCCCCTACTCTGCTCTGATCTGATCCCAACCTCCATGGGACCTTGAATTTCAGTTGCCTGGGGGGGGAGGGGGGAAGCACAGGAAGCCTAAAAATGCGTCTTCTCACACCCCTCTTAAATATGCTTTATTTTCATGTTTTAGGTTGTACGTATTAGTAAAGATAATTAATCAGCGCACGTACATGACGCTTTTCTCCAAATAGCCTGGTGATATTTGGTCTTGTTAGTGTTGCTACCCGGTTCAACCCCGTCCGAATATATAATTGAAAATATATTCGATCATATGCGACATTTTAATAACATGAAAATGACTGAAACTCCTTATAAAGAGGAGATTCAAAGGAATTGTTGAGGTGATTGAATGAAATCTCCACGTGGGGCTCGGACTCGGCACGGTAAACATTGGCGGAGGGAGCCAATGAGCGTTGAGAGTCCCCACGTGGGCTTAAGGTGACCGCTTGCTGATTGGACAGCGTAGACAGCACAATGGCTCCACACGTCAATCAATGCGATGCTACAGCGGCTCCGTGGGGTTAACCCTTTCCTGGGTGCCTGGAGTGATTGAAAATGCGAGTAGAAGGTTGTGTGCTTGGTGTATCAAGATTCTGTGGTTTCCCCTTATTTCTCTCCACAAACCCGGCAATGCATTTAAAAAACCCTCGAATATATTCCTCAATTTATGGTGATAAATTGACTTTGCAGTAACACGTGCAGTAACACTCTTTGACACTGATAAAACAAACGGTTAGACTTCAGAAAAGGGGAAAAAAGTGGCGTAACACTTTGCATGCACTTTATCAGAGGGGATTTTAATCTGTATAGTGTGTAGAAAAGCTGGTTTCACAGCTAAAATAAATTAAATATTTTTCTTAAGGAATCAGCTTATTAGTTAAATTCTAATACTACCATCACACCTTTTCTTGTCTGCCTGTCGTTTTGAGGCTGTATGAAGATAGTGCCACAGGAAAATAACACTCCAGCATTGCCTTACTTAAACTCATAGACACCAAATCTAACAGGCGACACCACACATGTGCACGACTCATACAAAATTGACAAACTGTGAGTTAGATATCATGACAAATATCAGAAACAAGAACAACAAAACTTTACTTAATCTCAAACTTTGCAAACACATCTGTCACCTCAGCATGCCAAATGCTTGGAACTAAAATTTTAATTCGATGGCGTCATATTTTTTCTGAAATGTAATTCCTGGATGCTTACTTAGATCCCGAAATATGAAAAAAAAAAAAAAAAATTCCCAGAAACAAAAAAGTCTGGGAAAAATTAGCACACTCTGTCCAGGAACAGCAGAGTCCTGTGATTTTCTTACTCTTTATCTCAACAGACAAACACTGTTCGGGATGGAAATACATCAAAACAATTTACATACAAAAAATGACATGACCAGACTCACTGCTTCACAAAATCTTCTTAACTTCCTCTTAATAAGAATAAAAAAAAATTAACACACTAGAATATGTAGGAAATGGCGTGCCATTGGCTTGATTGGTTGCTGAGATAATTTTATTTATCTGATTTGTGCTCACATGATAAAAAGTAAGAACTTGTTTGTGTCTGATACATACTTATAAAATAATTGTGAAATAGCAATATGTATTTTATTTTTGTATACTGTGGCATGTTAACATCTCCCCCTTACAACCAAAGTTGGGCTGTATGACAACAATAGCGACAGCTTGCAAGCTTGAGTTTAGCATTAGCATGGCTGCTAAACTAAAACGGGATCCATCCATCCATTATCTGTACCCACTTATTTTTGAACAGTCACAGGAGCCAGTGGGGGCTTTTTAATTTGATACATTCAGTCAGCTTGTTGTGTAAGCCATTCAACCCCCCTTTACATGCAATGATTGAATCTTCATCTGTGCAGACGAAGATCCTGCATTGCATATCACAATGTACATTGCTATTGGGCAATGCTTTATATTTCCTTGCCATAGTGCTAATCTGCAATATATGCTATATTCAGCCTTACAGCTCACTGAAGAAAATGCATACACCAAATAATGTAATGATGACTGACTGAACTGACTCTGTTGGTTAAATTCTAATCAAATACTTTTGTTGAGTAATAATTTTAATGTTGCTAATTTCAGTAAATTGTCAACCTTATATTTGAAAAATAACATGCTTGATTTAATTTTAATTATTTAATGGCTGCACAGTGGCGCAGTTGGTAGCACTGTTGCCTTGCAGCAAGAAGGTCCTGGGTTCGGTTCCCGGCCGGGGTCTTTCTGCATGGAGTTTGCATGTTCTCCCTGTGCATGCGTGGGTTCTCTCCGGGTACTCCGGCTTCCTCCCACAGTCCAAAAACATGACTGTAAGGTCAATTGGTTTCTCTAAATTCTCCCTAGGTGTGAGTGTGTGTGTGCATGGTTGTTTGTCCTGTATGTCTCTGTGTTGCCCTGCGACAGACTGGCGACCTGTCCAGGGCGTACCCCGCCTCTCGCCCGGAACGTAGCTGGAGATAGGCACCAGCAACCCTCCCGACCCCATTAGGGACAAGGGTGAACAGAAAATGGATGGATGGATGGATGGATAATGGCTGGTATTTAATACCCTCCAAAATGTCTTGGCCAACCTGACCAATTGTAGGAAGTGTCAAGCAAACCAAATATCTTAATTAAGCACCACAGGCACTTTAAGGATAATAATGAAATATTTGCAAGGGTGTATACAATATGTGCGTTCTGTGCCTACAAAAAAGAGCACTATTTAAGAGCGTAGGGGTAGGAAACTGCAAAAAAATTGGTATTCTGGTGGCACGACCCCTTTAGCTGGGCTCATAATTAGAGAAAGAGATATTGAAAAAGCAATTTCTGACAGTGGAAATCACAACCTGCCAGAGGTGGAGTTGGAAAATATAGATGGGTGTGTGCGCATTTATGTGAGAAGGGGTGAGTGTGTGTGTGTGTGTGTGTGTGTGTGTGTGTAAGGGGGGAGAGACACAGAGAGAGAGAAGCAAAAGGGGGAGGGAGGTAGAGAGGAGGAGGAGAATAAAGGATGAAGGACGGCAGGGGAGATGCTGAGAAAGACGAGCCAGTGGGAGGGTTAGGAGATTGAACGAGAGCGGGAGTGCACACACGGGTGATGGAAAAAATGTGTGTGTGCGTGCCTGTGTGTAGGGGTGTGTGTGTGTGTCTGTTGGCGTGTATGTGTGTGTGTTGATCAGACAAGTGAGGGAATGAAAACGAGAAAGAGAGGAAGAGGGAGGAGTGGAGAAAGAGAGGAAGAGGGAAAGAAAGAAAGAAAGAAAGATTTTATTGCCATTTTTCCCATGAATTTTAATGCACAGCACTCGCCTCCCTCCAGGATTCTGGGATCACATTTATTAGAAAAAAAAAAAAAAAAGAAAAACTCGTGAGGAATGCAGTGCTTTTCAGTCTGCTGCTGCACAGTGGGATGCTTCATGTTGTGTGTGTCTTTTGTGTGTTGTTGTTGTTGTTGGTCCTGAGAGTCGCAGGATGTATGAGTCTCCACTGCATGGTGCAAGGGTGGGGGTATGATAATATAGATGCTAGAAAATGATAAGTGAAGGACACATATTATTGCTATTGGCAGGTCAGATGAAGGAGTATGCCAGGTGTGTGTGTGTGTGTGTGTGTGTGTGTGTGTGCGTGTGTGTGTGTGTGTGCGTTGGGGTGGGCGTGTGTGCTTTGGCTGAACTCCAGTGACTGAACAAACTACAGTTCTCTTCTCACTTCAACAGCCAGAGCATAAAAATGGCTCTTGATGGGAAACTGTAAATCTGCATTTTCTTTTATGTTTTCAGATCATTTGCATAGGTAACATACTTTTTTGTACAATACAGATTGAGTGAGTCAAAGCAAACATGTCACTTGTCTCAAAGCAGAATGCCATAAGAAAAAGAACAATTCCACTGAAAGTCATTGTACAAGTCCTACATTCAGTGGTCAAGAAGCATGTAGAGGTTGAAGGGTTTGAGTTAAGCTGATAAAGATACCGGACCTTTGTAATAATAAAAAAAACCTCAGATGGAAGCAAAGTATCAAGCTGGGACTGATATTAGAGTTAAATGATGACCCAGTGTTGTCAACAATGTGAGCTAAACCACCAGTTTGTTACCATTAGATCTACGGACACTTTGGTTAAGGAGAGTAAACGCTGTCCTTTAGAGGAGTTATTGAGAAATAACTTCAGGATTGTTTTGTTAGTGCAGTAACAAAACTGACATCATATCATCACTCTATATTCAAATTAAAGCCATTTAAGTATTATACACATGCTGCTTTTTCAAACAGGACTATTTATCTCTGTACACTCCTTTCTTTGTTCTGCCTACATATTTTCTGTTGGACGAACATCAAGGCTTTGCGATGGCCACACCACAACATAGATTTGTTGTCCATAAGCCACTTTGTAACTATCATTGAGATATGCTTAGTGTCATTTGTCCATTTGGATAACTCGTTTCCTAAGGGCTGATATCTTGACATGTTGCTTCATTATTTGTGCGTAATGTCATTTCCCGCACAACATGATGCTGCAGCCCTAGTACATCACAGTCGAGATCTTTTCTCATGGCCAGGATCATTTAATAAAAGACATGAGACATAATTTCCATCCAACTTGCATCTTTGCCTGATCAAGTTTGAACAATGCAGAACACACCCCTAGTTAAATCTCCCAAAGGGACTCCTGCTATTTTTAAAGAATAACTCTATAATGAGGACATTTTTTAAAAGGTTTTGTTGGCTCTAGTGGCCTTTATTTGAAAGTAGTTTGACAGGAAAGAGGGGGAAGACAATGTTGCCAGGCCAGGAGTCGAACCTGTGACCACGAGGACTAAGATCTCAATACGTGGGTTGTGCGTTGTCCCTGCGCCACCACAGCATCCCATAACGAGGACGTTTTGATTTAAAAGCTTAGGCACCCTCTTAGGTATGGACAATAATGATGAATTCACTCCTCTTATTAATTTCTCCTATTTGCTTCCCATTTCATCATCATCCCTGTATACTGCTAGGGTAGATTAAAGACCTCTCTACAGTCATGAACGAAACATGAAGATGTTTTTTTTTTAATTATTATTCTTTTGTGAAGAGAAATCTTAAGAGCATACATCAATTTTGAAATTGACAAACTAAAAACTGTGTAAATACAGTACTTGGGACAGAGGATGATCATCAATTATGTAGGTAGATTCAACTGATTTTAAACACACACTCATTTTCTGTAATGGAGAATAAATGAAATGTTTTCCTTTCTGTCCCTAAAAAGACATTTGTGTATGAAACTAATGAGAATGTGTGTTATATAAGGATAAGTAAGAGGCACAACTCTTTCTTTTGAGTACACTGAAATGTACAACTTAATTTTTATAAACAAATTTTTTGTACTCACAGCTCTGTTAATAATTAAAAGTACACATACAAGTTTCAATTGTCTATGGATTTCAAGGGGTATATTTTTTGTATTTTTTTTCTATCAGATTATTGCAAATCTCCTTTGTGTTTTAGGGGGATAGAAAGGTACGCTGCTTCAAGTAAGTGGTCTAACATTATCTTTCTACACATCTGAAAATGTAGCATGCATAACGTGAACACCGGTGAAGCCATGGTGTCACCATGTTTGGACTTCTCCAAATATTCCAAGGCAGGAGGGCAAAATTTTTTAAACATAACATACATTGCATATAAGCATCATCGCAAAAGATGCTAAAGTGGATCAGCTTTTTTCCTGGTCATTGTCTTTCCTCTTAAAAAACATTGCATTAAAAAACTGGAGCGTGACAGTTGTGTATCTTTGTGGTATTTCTGCAACCACGATCAATCCTGATAATCTGACAATACTTCAGAGCATCAAAGGTATTCCCAAAAGTGTCTTTTACAGTGCAAATGTGGTTTATAAAGGAAGTCCTTCAAAATAAAGACTAAGACCATTACTTAACACTTTGTAACAAACCTAAACAATAGTGTCTACAAATATACAAAGGAGATTCATATCTATCATATTTCTAAAAGTAAAAATGTATTATTGTCTGCAGACTATGGCTTGGATGAAAAACATTGATGCTTCCACCTTTTCCTGTCCTCTGAACCTCTTCCCAGTCTGCCTAGTACTATCTGGTTTAAGGCTGAGTGTGGTTCCTGACTAGTAAGGGCCCGAGTGACGGGAAGACAATGCCACAGTGTTGTCACGATGACCATCCCTCCTCATCTTCACCCCCATCTCTCCACTGCCTCCCCTGAGCCCCCCTTCTCCTCTGTTCCTCATCAGACAAGATGGGTGTCAGCACAGAGACGGCGTGGTGATTTATTGGTCTGTGCTCCTCAGGGACCCCACCTCCAAGCACTCACTCTCATCCACACACAATCTCAGAGCCCTCCCACACCCCTCTCCTCACACTCCCTCCCCCACCCTCAATTTTTCCCACCCACCCCCGACTCTTCCCATCCGCCCCCCAATCCATTCTCTCCCCTTCTGTCCTCTCCTGCTGCATGGCCCCTGAGGGAAAAGAAGAGGTAATGACCCACATCAGCAGCAGCTATTCTCACATGCACACATACACATTCACACATCTCCTACACCCCCCCAGCAGGCAGATACAAATAAATATCCTCTGTGACACACATACGCACACGTACGCTCACATAAAACAGGCGCTGACACATTTACGCCCACAGGCATGTGTATCTGGGATCTCAGGAATTCCATTGCTGTGCCGTAACATTATTGTGTTCCTGCTCAGAAGTCCTCTGCAGTCTCTGGCCTGCAAAACGTGACACCGAGGCTATTGACAGTAAGTCTTTTTGCAATGTTTTCATTTGTAAACAGGACAGTGATTTCATCACAATCTGTTGTAGACCCCGCAGACAGAGTGTAGCCTTTCGATTGTCACAAGAATTTCATCAATCTGAACAATGGACAGCTTTTAAATTCTTCATAGTAAGGTGGAATAAGATCTTCTGTCCCTTAGCTTTCCTTAAGATAGTTGCACAATTTTGTCATACAATTCTCTCAAATGGGTCAGTTTTGAAATAAAACTTTATGTGCTGGTAAAGTCCCTACACAAGACCATCAGGATGATTCACATTCTCACTTGTTTGATGACTTTTTTTTTTCTTTTCAAATGGCGAGGTGAGAAACGCATCATTTCAAATGCTGACTTTGAATGCAGGCAGCGAATTCACACTGAAGGCAGAGGTTAAATTTGAGCATTGACTTGCAAATGCTACTGACAGTGCTCTGTGTGTGCTGTCACTCATCACACAGCAGAGTGATGCTCTTCTGCTAGAAGTGTGCTGCAGGTCTCCACTTTGCCTGAGTGCTGGCAGTCAGAAGAGTGCAGTTCAGGTGCTAGTCTAAATGTTTTTGGACCTATTACTGGAATGAGTTATATATATATATATATCTATAAATATATATATATATATATATATATATATATATATATATATATATATATAATTCAGAATTAAGCACTTAGAGAAAAAAAAATGGATAAACTCCAATTTGAAACCTCATATAAGGTGTTGTATTCCCAAGGTTTTAATTTTCTGAGAGCATACTGGCAGGATTGTGGAACACTGCATTATGCTGCCACCTAGTGCTCAATAAGGACGTTGCAAGACTTATTGTCACATCTTAGACAGAACACGCAGTTACTACTGTAATAAAGACCTACTGGTCTTTATTGCGACCATTCCAGTTAAATAACACAATATGACTGATTTTCTCCACACTATTTTCCCACATTTCCTCACATCCGTGATGGAATATTTAAAGTATTCCAACTTTTCTCGGTAAATTAATGTATAATCTAATTACTCAGCAAAGATCTTTTATTCAGTCACGTGTTTTTTATGCCTTAGTTGAGCACTTGAGTTAGTTTGCACCTGAAATGCACTATTTCTAAGAACCTCACCAGTTTAGTGGCAGAGAATGACGCCATAAATGATCACGCAAATTTATCATGTTGGATGAGCCACTTACCACAAGGTGTCACTATTAAACTATAATCACCAAGCTTATTTTAACAGGTTTTATTATAGAGTTTAATGTGACGTATTTACTTTTTTGTCTTAAATTTACAATAGATTTTACGCAATATTTCTACAATAACGCTGAATAATTCATATTACAAGGGCCTTACAGTTTCCAATGTGTTTAATGTCACCCAGCAGAACAGACAATAATTCAACAATTAGATTTGCAACATAACTTAGAGGAAGGCAGGTTTGTTTATGTAATAACTTTCATAAACAGGTTATTTCATAGTGTATTACATAAAAACAGGGTAAGACATTAAAAACATGAAATACATCAATAGAACAACTGTAACAATTCAAGTATTACATAAAAATTATCAAATCTTTTCAATGAAGTCATTTAAAAGCTTCTGATCTTCCTAGGTGATTGCTTCCAGCATTTTTCCTAAAGCAGAAGTTTCCATCTTTTACAAATAGAAACTTTCTTGGCTAGACTACTATTATTCTAACATTTTCCCCTTTTAGTTGGGTTTTTTCTCGCTTTGCAGGTTTCTGGCATTTTGTATTTTCCAAGCTGTCTAACAGATCCGGGCCTTCCACTTTCCCCTGCAGTCTTTCTCTGTTGCATTTGCAGTTCTTCGGATGACAGCAAATCGGATAGCAGAAAATAATTGTAGGAATTCAGAGTGTCAGAGATTACAGATCAATTTGTGACCCCCTAAATGCTTTTGTTCAGTAGGTCGACATTTTTCAACTTGAAAGAAAAATACATATGCAGCACCTTAGACTTACAGTCATTTAATAGCTGCCTCCGTATGGTATTTTTCTTTGTTAACACACTTCAGGATCAATATGGCCAATATAGGATCATTATATGGATCTTTGGGGAACTCCAAAAGGGATGAGGTCTGTGGAGAAAGCAACATTTCACAATTTATTGCAGAAAGGAATATCTAAAATAATCATTAGGTCAACAGAAACTATCACTATAAGTGTTGTGCTGGACCCATCTGTTTTCATTCCCTATAAATGAACAACATGACTCTGTATAATCTAAATCTGTGTGTCAAAACAGAGCATATGTCACCCTTCCCAGGTGAGATGGGTGGCCTTTCCACACAAGCTTCACAGTATCGTACTGTATGCCATATTTCCAAAGCTATTATACAGAAACATTTCCTGATTATTTTTAGTGGGAATTAATAGCTAGAAGGTGCATTCATGTGTACTTCCTGTTAAGGTGAGATCATTCTGGTCCGCAATAGGACTCTGGACCGTTTCCATCCCAAAAACAAGGCCTCTGTCACACTGATGTTTGTTTATGTCTTCATGTTACGACTATTCCACAGGAGAGGGGGAATTTGTCTCCTGCCCATAAATCTTTAGCGACTTGCATGACTTGCACGGTTGAAAGAAATATCGCACAGCTCTGTGGCAAAATGAATGCGCCGGAGAGAGTGTGTGTTCAAATAAATATATAAATTACAGATCAGGATCACTGTTGCTAGTAGAGAGGATGGCTAATGGCCAGATGAACTGTTTCTTCTGTCGCTATGCTCAACCTAAAATAAATGCAGCATTATCCACTTTGTGAGGCCCTGGTAGCTGAGCTTCTATGCTCTGAGCTGCTGGAAATACCACGAGAACCCAAAGCATTCCCGTTCCACTGTCTCCCTGGGACTTGCTTATTCTTACAAGGTGAAAGCCAACCATCTGCAGTGTGTTGGCTCTGAGGTTTTGCTACTCTATAATGACGGATGTTTGGACAATAAAACTCTTTCAAGCACATCAAGGACAGAAGTTAAGTCCTCATTATTACTGATGTAGCTGTCATCACCATCACCTTCATCATATGTCTTGCATTGTGTCCCTCTAATTTAAGATAATGTAATTGTAGTTGCCACAAGCCAATCAGTGCTAATTAACCACAGATGCAGAGTAACTGTGGTGTTGCAGTGTTGATTATGAAAATAAAAATCAAATTCCCCTGAGGCTTAGTGAAAACAAGAAAGTGAGATTGTCAAATTAAAAACATTCACATCATAACTACAGACATTCTAGACTACCGGAGGACTTTATGACCATTTTTGTCAATTTTCTTTGTACATTGATTACTGCAATTAACTTTGGTGTTTCTCTCTCTTCACTTTTCCTTTTCTTTCCACAGAAAATAGACCTGGTTTAGCGGTTCTATGTAAGACTAAATTAACAAACAGCTCTAAAACAAACTAAATGAAAAAGTGCATTTGAACCCAATTTAATTGTACATCATTAAAAATGTCCATCTTGTAAAGTGTCTTCGCAAGACCTGTGTGACAAATTGGGTGCTTTATCAATTAAGATTATGTGAAAAAGTGCTTAACCAGTTACAGCTTCCTTTTGTGTTTACTTTTTTTTATATTTAAATGTGTAAGATCATCAAACAAATGGTTGCGTTCCTCCAAGAGTTTAAGTTATTCACTTGAACAGAGATTAGGAAGAAAAACCAATGATTGACATCTTTGAGTAAACATGCTCAGACTTCACACAAGTCTACATTCAATAATGTCCCTTTTTGCAGTTTCCTCTTAATATTTATTAGGAGACAAAAGTTATGATTAAAACAGGTATTTTGAGTCAAAATCAATAATAGCTGTCTTATTCAAGGCCAGTCTGTAGCAAAATGAATCTCGTGGGGTTTATCCACATGAAGCTGAAAACTTTGATCATTAAATAAATTCTGCAGCACAAGGGTTCAGAGCTGACTCAAATTACTGTAAACGTTATGGGCTTAATTATGAAACAGCATTTGCATTGTTATTTTAAGTTGTAGAAGGTTGTGGCTGCAGCCACTTTAATACTTTGTGAACGTAGAGCAGAAAGGGTTTAATTAACTGGTCTTTGCGCAGAAGCAAGACCTTTGGCTTTGACGGACTTGCTGCACAGAAGAGGGGAAAACAACAGAGACGACAGTCGCTCATTTTTTTAGGCATTTTAATTGCTACGATGCAGAGCCAAGCTAAAAATGTCTCTGCTGGCTTCCAGCATGAGAATATAACCAAACCTTCTCTCTGTAATCACTGGGAGTCAAAGTTTGAGAAAAAATTATAATTCCTCTGGTATGCATGACCGATCATATTCTACAAATTGGAGCTTGTAGGTTCTCTTGAGTTGAGAAGATTCAAAACTCAGAGTAGGGGCAGTGGTTTTTCCCCAGACTGGAGACGTGACCACCTGCGTGAGAGTGGGTCCAGAGGACACCATGGTTTCTCTCTCCCTGTGCTGAAAACTTTATGTAAACAGTTCCACCTCATTGGGAAACCACAAAATAGTTAAATTCAAGACATGCGAAAGAACAACAGTCTCCCATTTATCAACTTCGAATCATGTAAACCACTTCAGCTCGCCCTCATTTCTGTCTCAGTTTCATACCTCCCGCATCTTAATCGCTTATACTTTCTCAACCAAACTTTTAACCAAAACCATTTCTAAAAATATCAAGAAATGAAAACCTACGGAAGTGAAGGTTTGACTAATCCATGTAGCCTGAACCTTTCACAGAACTTGGATTTTGCCTTTAATTTGTTCAACTTTGAGATTTTCTTTGTCCAGGCACGCTGTCAGAGTGACCGAGTGAGAGTCATGCCAAGATAAACCAAAAATATTCTAAATCTGATCCTGAGATTTCCCTTTAAAACCATCGGTCCGCTGGATATAAGGACAATGGCTGAAGTGGGCTGAGTCTATAGCGTCAACCGCAGAATCAAACTGCTGCCAAGCGAGTCTTTTCTGTGATGCTTTTACTGCTTCCAGTTCTGAGGTTTCCCCCAAACCACTCATTTTAAGAACCACTTCTCACGACACTCACAGCCATTCACAGAAATACATCCTGGTGGAAACAAACCATTCATGACTTTTATGATGGTTTCTAAGGAATGAAGCTCTTGCTATTTATATTTTCAGAATTGTCTGTAGATTTGAAGTCTTACGCTGCTTTAAAGGCAACACAATATTTCATTCTTCTGGATTCTAAAACCATTAGCTCTGACTACACTATTATAAAAAATCAATAAATATTTTAGCTGTGCACACTGACAATCATATAAATCAACATGTTTTCATGTTACAAACGTATAAACAGTATGATTTGTGTGAACAAAATAAATCACAAAAAATTTTTTTCTAGCTTCTATCTCAAGCTAATTTGATGAGAGATATTTCACTTCCGATGAAGCCTCAAAAGCTTCTTCGGAAGTGAATTATCTCCAGCGAATACATTTCATGATTTAATGAGACACAGTTCCCTGGAAGCATTATGGATAATAAAAAAAGGGACTGTGATACATCTCTAACATGATAATTGCCACAGATGTGGACTCATTCAGGTACATCTCAAAATATGACAAGATTGTGAACAAGTATTTTTGAGCTCATTTCCAAAAGTTTATTGGTTATTTACGCATATAATGGAACAATGCTATATTTTTTTTCTTTGTAATTTTGATGATTATGGCTTACAGATACTGAAGACGCAAAATTCAATGTATCACAAAATTAGAATTTTGCTGTGTCTTCCTCCTGAAAAAAAAAAACTTTATTCCAATGCATGAAATACCTGATGGGGCCTCCCTTTGTATAGATTACTGCATCAATGTGGCATGACAAGGAGGAGTTCAGCCTTCAGGTCATCTGAATGGTAGAGTCTGTTGTCTCTCATTTTCCTTTTGACAATATTCCATGGATTCTCTGTGGGGTTCAGGTCAAGCTAGTTTAATAGCCAATTAAACACAGTAACTTCATGGTCATTGAAAACACTGTTGCAGTGTGTGTGTGTGTGTGTGTGTGTGTGTGTGGAGGGAGGGGGGGGGGGGGGGGGGGGACACCAAGTCATGCTAGAGAATGAAATCAGCATCTGATGCCAGCAGAAGTATTTCAGGAAGGATGAAATACTCTCAAGTGTAGATTGAATGTGGATTTCTGTCCTCTACACATTCAATCACAAATGATCAGTGCAAAGGTCCTCATTAAACTTTTTGTCAATATTCAAATTTTCTGAGATTTTATGATATGTAAGCTATGATCACCAATATTACAAGAAATAGGGTCTGAAATATTTCACTGTCTGAAATGGAGCTTTATAATACATGGGTTTCGCTTTCTGAAATAAGTGACAAAAAATAATTAACTTTTCACAATATGCTATTTCCTTTCTTTGTACTTGTATACTTTGAATCACCAATGAGCAGAAAAGCTAAACAGCAAAGTATCTTAATATTTTGTTGTTTTGACATTATGTTGAAAAATAACCCTGTGCACACTTTGTCTTCATGGAATGCCAGCGAGTGATATCATTTTAAATTAGGGACGACATTGGTTTTCAGCACCGCCGCCAACAATATTCCCACAAACCTCCCTGTGGATCCAGTGTTTATTTCACTCTAAACACAAGTGTTTATTTTTCTGGTTCATTCAATGCTCCAGTCTCACAAAGGCAACCAGGAAAACCTTGATAAGTCATTCCTTAAAGTTAGGTACTTGGTTTTAATTATTCTTCAAGCACAAAAAAGAAGAAGAGAAAAAAAAACTTTTTATGCACAAGAAAGTTACAGCTTAAAACAATAACATGTCAGGATGCTTCCAGAGGTAAAATGTTGGATCCTGTAATGCTAGAAAAGTTAAACCGCATGTTACAGTTTACACTGGAATCTGATTCTAGTGTTGTGCAATTGTCGACAGATTTTTTTTAACTCTAGAGTGAAAAAATATCTGCACATAAAAAGCTAAATTTTCATGTGCAAGTAGTCCCAAAAAATTAACCAAAATAAAAGCCAAGGTAAGAGCAAATAAGAGGGATTTAATTCTGTCTTTTATCGTTTGTGATATTTTGTTAGAAACCGCAAAAATAACAAGGTCTTACTGACAAGCAAAAATATTTATTTCTCTAATGTTTTCACTCTTCTCACTTTACAGCCACATATTTTAATGTATGAAGTCTTGTTGTTTATGCTTTCACCACAACATTTTTTACCATTCTTCTGGCAAGGGGTTGTTCTGTACTTTCCAATTCCAGATAATATATTAAACATTGCTCCATGGAATTTTTCACCGCTTGTAATATTGTTTTATAACTAAAATCTGTGTTCAATTTCTGCATGTTATTTAATCCCTGATGTTCCATAATAACTCTTTATATATTATTTATAGAAGAGTTGAATTTATACTCAGAAAATCTAGAGGTGAATTCCAATTAATAAATTACTAGAAGAAAAATGAGTTGTTGCCCTGGATTTTATCACCAGGTAACTAGAGATAGATAAAAATCCACGTTTTTCATATTTGTCATGTTTCTACATGTAAAATATATGAAAACTGTGTATCATTTTTTTTTTTGCCATGTCTTTCCTTACAGCTTTCTTTAAAAAATGTTTTCTGAGGATTACCAAAACAATTCTGGAATACTATTTTACTATAGATCATCTTTAAACATTTACCTTTTTATTATTATCTTCCTTTCTTATCTAAAATACTTGAGAAAATAGTTATTAATCAAGGGTGTGAGCATATTTTCTTAGAAGGGCTTGAACATGTAGATATAAAGGACCTAGGCTGGTTTAAACCTATGTAACAGATTCCAGTTCCAAAGACAAACTGGAATCTGTCACGCAGTCTGCTCCTGCATGAGCTCTTCTGTTTCCTTGTGTGTATCTGCTCCGTCTTCTCAAACCCCCAGTCAGTCGTGACGGATGGCCACTCGTACTGAGCCCGATTTGGCTGGAGGTTTCTTCCTGTTAAAGAGGAATTTTTCCTTTCTGCTGTTGCTACATGCATGCTTGGTATGAGGAATTGCTGTAAAGTTAACGTCACAACCCAAGTGATTATCACTCCTCGCTGGGTGCAATCTGCTGGGTTTTCTTCGACAGATAAACTTTAAGCTAATTTGAACAAATGAACCGAGATTAGTGAACTGACCAGTTTGAAATGACTTGCTTGTAAAGTGCCACAAGACAACATTTTATCTGAATTGGTGCTACATGCATAAGCTGAATTGAAAATTGAAAATAAACTGAATTGAATTAAAGCTTTAAATACAAAATACTGAAAATATTTCTTATTTTAATGTATTGAAGTCTAAACAAATATTTAATACTAGGTGGATAAAAGAAAAAAAATGTATCGCATTTTTTCTGCTCTTTTCCCTTCCTCAAATTATACATTTTGAAGAAAAGAAAAATCAGTTTTGCAAACACCATCCTTTGGGATTCGTTAAATTTAGATAAGTGAGTGAAACCAGAAATGGATTGTTGTGAAACTAAAACTAAAGTAAGTTGACACAGTGCCTTGCACAAAACCTCTCTCTTGAGTTGCAAAACCGCATTCTGGGACACGGCATGCATGCCAAAAGACATTTATCTCCTGATGGAGCAAAAACTATCTATCCAAACTCCTACTTGTGAAATTCCATACAAAGGACAAGTTAGTGAATAAATACAAATGAAAGAATAATACATTTTGCGGTGGAATATAGCTTTATTTAAAACTCTCCAGGTTGAAGACCGTAGACATAATCTACAGGCTACACCTAAGCAAAGATAATACAAACAACAGGTACAAAGTTGACAGACGTTATAAAGTATGAAAAGTTTAAAGAAAGATAAAACAAGAGACTTTAACCAGTTAAAACTCTTGGTTTGTTTAAATATTGTCTATATCTGTGATGCTTGTCTTGCTGTGTAATATGTATGTTTAAAAACAAGAAAGGGAAGAACCAAGCACCACAACCAATATCTGTTGTTGACTCTTCATCAAAAGTCAAATTTCAGATTTCAAATGATGTCACAATCAACTTTACTGTCTTAGACACAAGCTGGAAAGGCAGTGGGATTTGGGAACTGTTGTACTGAGTGACCAAACTAATAATAATTAGCTATAAAAGGTCAAAACAATACATTTCCTCTCATTTTGAACATTCAAACCATAGCAACATGTACTTTAAGAGAGGTTGTACAGTATTGAGTATGAGAGAAATTTAAAGAGTTACAATCTGGTATGCCTGCAGCTAAACCTTTGATTACCACAGCTACCACTGCCTTGTATGCATGGCAGCCATGTTGGATTTTGAGGTCAGAATTGGCAAAAACACTTTTTTCATTCCAAGTCAGTATTCTGACTTCAGGGGGCATTAAAGTTGATAATTTCAGACAATTCAGACTTCATCACCCAAATGGAATAACTACTAGATGGGATTTTCTCCATCTTCACTTTTGTCTCCATCTATTTTACATCTAGCCTGAGAAATTAGTAGTCTGTCTGATCTTACTTTCAATCCAGCAGTGATCTCCACAAAAGACTGGCCCAAAACCGAATTACAAACCTTAATACGAGAAAGAGAATTGGAGATTATGGGCCCATAAAATTTGAGCAGAGCAGTTTTACCAGCTTTAAAAACCCAGTGGGGCCCATCACTCATTATCACAACGTCATCAGCAATCGCTCTGAAGACCAACCATGGCAGCTGTCCTAGACCTGGTGCTGAATCAAATAGACAAGCCTGAGTGGCTGAAACACAACTATGGAATTTGAATTATACAAACATAAAAGTACACAAGCAAAAACCTATATGTACACTCACAATCATCTTTTGTAAAGTCTCATAGCATTAGTAGATACAGTATTTGTGGCTCATAGTGGCAAGCAGATGTGATTGCACAGAAAAACTTCAATAAAGCTGGCATTTCCAGCCTTGTACAAAGTGTATAGAAAATTTATTTTACGCATAAATAAAACAGCCTTTTCAAATGGCTGTCTTGTCCTTCTTTGACTATTCGTAAAATAAAACAATAAAATTAAACAAATAAAGATAAGTTGGTGGTCAAACTTTCAACCAATGTCTTTAGCAATATAGTGGTAGCAGTGTGGTGCATTAAGTCGCACTGAACTGGAAGCTGTCAGCATCAATACTTTACCGCTGCAGTCCAATTTGTCCCACATGGGGAAATATAACACAACGAGAAATGACTCCCAACCTTTACAAATTAAAAGAGTCAGTTTTAATAAAGCATATCTATTTTAAAGAGCATAAAGCATGTCCATATATGCATCTCAATGATTTATAATTTTATTAAATGGCAATTTAGTTCAACATTTAAATGCAAAAAGTAAACCTTGTTTTGTACAGATATACTTTATGATGCAAAAATGCTACATTTAAAACCTGCATTCTTGTTAGGTTTGATGATTATAGCTTCTAGCTAAAAAAAAAATTCAGCCTTAGAAAATGTTAATATTACTTGAGGCCAATAAGAAAATGTTAAATGTGAAATGGTTATTTTCCAGCCATGTTGTGGCCAGGACAATCATGTGAGTTGTCAAGCAGGCCAGGGTAAATCACAAAGTGTGATTGCTAAGATTCTGGCCGTTCAAACTGCAGTATACAAGCTGAGTGGAAGAAAAAAGTGCAGTACAAAAAATGGGTGCATAAGCAACATATATGCTTGGATGACTGCAACCTTTAGTGGAAAAAAAGGTTTAGCGAGGCCATGGGGGGAGAGTCACAAGGCATGCACTGTGGTTGGAGTCAGTGTTTCAAGAGTCACCACAGATAGATGGATTTTTACGTTGCATTCCTAGTGTTAAAATACTCTTGAAGCAGGTATCAGAATTATCTCACCCAGGCTAAAGAGAAAAATATTTTGGACTATTCCTAAATGGTCTAAAATTCATCCTACTATAACATTTTAGAGCATTTCATGCTTCTCTCTACTGATGAGCTATGCAGAGATGCAGATTTGAATCACCCGCAGGACCTGGCACCTACTCACACTGCAAGAAGTACTGATGCCATCTTTAATTACTATGGTATTACTGAGCTGGATTGCCCTGCAAGTTCTTGCCTGATCAAAGTCCTATAGAGAATATATGAAGGATTTTCAGGTGGATGACTGAGACACATGACTCAACAATGTAAACGGGCTAAAGCAACCTGGGTTTCCAAAAAGCCCCATGCCACATTTCATTGATGTGGTAATTCCTGCAAAATGAATTACTGCATCAGTAATTCCAAATTGACCAAATTATGCGCACACTGTAGAATATGGGAAAATATGGACCAATGTATGTTTGCTGTAATCATAAAAATCGTCTGAAAGACAAAGTTTGAAACATCACTGTATGTGATGAATCCATACGAGTTTAGCTCTATGATCTGAATTATTTTATTAAATTACCCGATCCAAGAATTTCATAGTCATCGAGATGCACCCGTGTCCTTTAAAGCATCATCCGTTCTTAAAGGTTTAGTTTCGTGTCACTGAAGGTAATCCTTTATTTTTAGTAAAGTCTAGCCCTGTATAGTATTGAGTTGTTGCTCATATTGTTCATATTGTTTAGTGAAAGTTAAGACAAATATCTGAGGACACAGTGGTGTGCAGATACACAGTTCCATCTACATTAACTCGTGTGACATTATCTTGTCTTGTGAGCAGTTTAAGGTGTGCTAAAAATTGTGCTAATACGTAAACCAAACCATATTTTTACAGACATTCATATTTGAGCTGTAATTCTCCCTCACTGCGAACAGGTCAAACCTTTACACATAACATTTAAAAACACCAGAACAAATGCAAGCTTTAGTAAGCAAAATTTTCTAACACTACGTTACTGTTTTTTAATCACTTTGAAAATCTATTTATAGAGATATCTGTTTCTTTCAAGTTGTTAAAATTGCATTTCAGCCGCATATTCCAATACCGACCTGTGAAATAAAGCTTGTTTTACAAACATAATTAGCTTATTGGATATAAATTAACAAGTGCAGATTTCTCAGAAGCAGGCAATAAGCAGGGGGACATCAGAGTTTCTTTCGCAAGGTTGCAAGAAGGCACACACTGTACCTTCTGGGTGTAATTTGCTTGCGACAATATGAGCAACAATTATTCTATGTGGTTACACTGAACTGCTGCTTTGATACAGTGAGTTTGGAGTCCTCTAAATGCAACTTCAGGAAAGATGCTTGGAAGGCAATGCACTCTCTTCTCCTTTCCAAGGGAAGCAGAGGTTATTGTGTTTTCCTTGACAGGGGTGGTGTCCCCTCTTACTCATTCCAGTGGAGCAGATGAAGAGTGAGTGGTTGTTGAAAAGGGAGAAGAGGAGCTGATGAGCTCATGAAGTAAAAAAAAACATTGTAACATTTCCAGAATTGGAATCGAGACTTGAACTAAAAGCAGCAGACCGCACAAACGGAGCTGCAGCTCCTGCGTCGGAACCTATTGCACAGGTTTGGGTGTCTGCAGGCTGCAAGCCAAGGGAGCCGACGCCTCTCATCACAAGGGGCCGGGATCATTGCGGTAGCCGCAGTGATTGCCGTGCTCAGCGTCTGCAATCTGCAGGCTCGGTTTCCTCTCCGGCTCCTCGCCGCTCCCCGCGTCTGGGCTTGTGCCATGTGCATGGCGCTTCTTGAAGAAGTCGGACACAAAGCAAACCTGCAGCGTGAGGCGGGAGGAAGGAGATCAGACTGTAAGACTGTCGGTCACTTAGGAGGCATTTTTCTCAGTGACGATGAAAAAAAAAATGGCACGGCTGGAAATTGTGATTACATCTGTTTGGAAGAGTCTGTGCAGCGCTGCTAAGTGACACGCCAATACTTCTATGGACTCAATGTATGAGAGGAACTCACAGAGAGCACGGCCAACTTCTGAAGGTATAAAATATTGCCTCACAGGGTCTCTTTTTGCACTCAGGGAAATGGAGGCCAGAGACATGCATTAAGGCTATAATTAATCAAACGTGCATATACGTTGCCTCTGCACAATTTCAACCAGCCTGGCTGGTTGAAGCGAACACAATGAACATACTGGCAGGGAATCGTGACAAACTATTGATGTTTTACACTCCTTCAACTTCCAAGTTACTGTCGACATTTAATGAAGCTAAAAAATGCTTCATCAGTGATTTTCAGCACTGGAATGAGTATTATTAACTGTAAGAGTTGCATTAAACATCTCACCCTGTTTGGTTTTCCAATCATATATTCCCCACTGTGGTGAGACTTAATGTTAGGATGTCATTAGGTGAGGTTGAAGTTACATCAAACGGGACAAAATGTCAAAATGCGAGCATGTTTCAAGCAACCCAGACAAGATCAAAGATGCCCCCGAGCAGGGTTCAGTTGAGTTATTAGCTGCCTTTTTGGGAAGTCTGGCGTGTTACTGTGTTTGCCTTAATAAGACGTCGTCTAGGAGACTCACGTTGAGCACGGCAACAAGAGCTCCCTGCAGCAGCCCCACCACCACGTCGCTCCAATGGTGCTTGTAATCAGAGACTCGGGTGTAACCCACGTACACCGCGAAGGCCACCAGGAAGAACTGGATGGTGGGCCGCAAAAGTCTGGCCCACTTGGCCGTAAGTCTGGTCTGCACGTAAAACTGTGATGGAAGAATAAATGGAGGGAAAGACCAGTTAGCAAATCCAAACAACAAGAAAGACATCATACAAAACAGCTTGGATATTTATTTTGATTTGCTCGGATTTCATCAATTTACTCTCTGACCAGAAAGAGTGGCCAGCTTCAGATGTTGGAGTCATGCAAGACTTAGATCGGACCCTGCTTCAGCACAGCTGAATAAATGGTTCAAATTACTCCTCAGAATGTCATCAAGGTCTGCAGAGCTACTCATTTGATTTGGGTATATCAAACCAGCTCTTGAGGATTGGAATTAGCCACATCTGACATAGATGTGTGCTGCAGTGGTTTCAAGTATTGATGAAGCAGGTCCTCCTGCACTCCGTCAATACCATCTCATAAAATGTATAACATTTCTTTGTGTATTGCTTTTGTTTCTTGTCTTTATTTTTATGCATTTGACACCAGTTTGCCAGTGAAACTAGAGATTGAAATTAGCCACCCATCAATATATCACTTACTGTAGTTTTTAAGTGGATGTCATGAAGGCACAAAAAAGTCAATTATGTGAAAAATGTCTGTGTACCTACTTCAAAAGTTAAACAGACTAATACCAAAACACGTGTTGAACACAAATATAATTTATATCCACTGTGGATGAATAAACCAGTAAGTGCCGCAGCCTTTTTGAAGGAAACGGTGGGAGCCAAAAAATATATGAATCTGGCAGCTGCATAAAGTTTCTTCTCAGCTGCTGTTGAAGGTGTAATAGCTGGCATCACACTAGCGTCCCCCTGCCACAAGGCCATACTTTACACTGTAAAACACTTTTTAAAACACAGCCCACAGGAGACAAATATGAAGTGACTGTTCTGTCTGGAAGTCCGTCAGGTTTTGCTTGGTTGAAAACAGCACAACACCAATCGCTTCGTCCTTTGGCAAACATCCGGCTTGAGACCTTCTGCCCATCGTAGATTTTGATAGATTTAAAAGGTGTACAGCTAAAAATAAAATCTTGTTTCAAAAAATGGCTCCACACCTGTTTGCAGCAGCCTCACTTTCTCAAAAACAACAGTTGCTAATGCTACTTTGAAGGATTTGTTAATGCCTGCAATAGGGAATATTAAGGCAATGAAATATGGAAAATGGTGGACAGCTTGCTTTTGGGGTGAGTGAGAACGCACAGAATGTTGATGTTGTTTACATGGAGGCTGAGCAGCAGCGCCATTAGCCAAGCAGAGCTTAGAGCTGACCGTCAGGAAACAACCACACCAGTTATCTTGCTTTGGTTTGTCCACTGGATAACAGGGTGGATTATTTACAGCTACAAGTAAACAGGCAACATGTTCTCCACACAGACATAAGAGACTGCAATGCAAACGTGTTCAGGTGGACATAACAGAAGCTGACAGCTAACACCCTTTCGTTTATATGACAAATTGGTCAGTCTGTCTTAAGTTTTGATTTTAAACCCGGTGCAGTAAAGAAAGTAGTGGACACTGTCGCCACTCATTGACCAGTACAGCTGAGGGACATTGTTGAGCGAGGAGCTACTCAACAAGCTCCTTGCTTGTTGAGGAGCAAGAAGCTTGCTGCTCAACAACAAGCACGTGTGATCTCTTAAGAGATGAAGCAAGACCCTACTTCAACAACATCCATCAGCCTGAAATATAAATTTGTTTCTCTTTGTGGTTATTATATGACTGAACTAACAATAAATTACGTGTCAAATTAAAGAACTGGAAAGGTCACAAAATGGAACACAACTTTCTTATGAAATAAAATTCTGCAAATGTATGATCAATTCCACTCTGCCTTGTTTTTTTTACATCTACTTGTTTTTTTAAATCTGGGTCCAGGGGACTTTTCTACTGTTCAACAATTGTCCATTGATAACACATCTGCAAACACAAGCATCTGGGGACTGGAATGCCTGATCCAAAAGCAGGTGTTTGCAGTCTGGCACTGAAAACAGAGATATGTCTGCACTGTTTTCAAAAACTCAAGGTTGCACTTACCGCCAGGAAGAGCATGCAGTACATTCCAAAGGAGGAGTGTCCAGAGTAAAAAGATAATCTATGAAAAAAAGAGAAAATTAAATTAATCTTCTAGAGAGTTTATTGTTAATATCTTTCAGATTATTCTTCCATTTTCCTGTATATTTATTATCATACATAGGCATTGTGAATTCAGTTACAAATTCTTAAAATAGGCAGAACCTCAATATGTTATTAGGCTTTAAAAGATCGGGGTGAAATTGAATCCTGAATAACAATATCAAAATATGGGGTAAATATGCCTGTGGTATTTGGAAGATGAAATGGGAATTGGGAAGTGAACAGGTTTAGTTGTTAAAGCTCTTCTAAAACCCATTCAATCAGCCATATATACAGTCTTATATTTGATCATTATTGCCCATTGCCTCCTCCCAGTTATGATAAAAATTACAGTCACAGTTGTTGTCCTACCTTGACTCTGTGACTTCATGTAATTGGCCTGTGCAGTTGATTTCCAGCACGTATCCGATGCAGTTCTTCGGCGCGCACACGGCCATAAAGTTAGGCCTTGGACGGCCGATTGTGAACTTGGCAATGTCTGTGAGCGACTGGCTGACAGTTGCGCCAAACACAAAGGTTCCCACCACCTTGTAGAGTGCTGCTTTGTACTGATTAAACTTTGAATTTGAGTAAATTATCTTTTTGTGAACTAGATAAGCTTCTCCAGAGGTGATCTGTGGAAAAGTAAAAAAAACAACAAAAAAAAAACATTTTTCATTCAATTTTTTTATCTTTATTATATTCACATTATTTCCTTAGCGCACCATATCAGCTGGATAAGCATCACCAGACGTTTTTAAATGGCTGTTTATTTTGTGTCAATCTGAGAAAAAACTTACAATAATGACAGTGCAGGTGATGGTCATAACTCCCATCATGCTGTGGGAAATGGTGTCTGGTTTGAGCGGGTACTTGATGCTCTCGTCGTCACAATAAATCCCCCGTTGATAAGGCTTGAACCTAATGGTCAAAATGATGGAGGGCAGGGACGCTGAAATATAATCAGGACAACAGAACAGCAGATTAGGTAAGATATTTAGGAAAATGGTCATTTCTGAAATAAGACAGCTCCATTTTGCTGCATTGCACAAAGTGGATAGAATGATGAAAGGGGATACATCCATCCAAATACTTGAATGTCACTTAAACAATTAACAATCGTCAAACAACTTGGTGTTTCAAAAATCAACAATCCCAAATTAGGGCTCTGGATTAACGCAGGCCTAATCCCTGCTGAGAGTTTATGGGCTGCACTTAAAAACATGCTTAGAGACGGATTGGCCATGAAAATCAAAGCAGATTTTATCCGGTTTAAATTTTTAAATGGAAAATTTCAAAGAATTAGGTTTTTTAAAATTCTAATTTCTACAAGCTTTCAGACATAGAATACCTTATTATGCTGGGGGAACAAGAAATATTTAGTTGAGTCTCTGACTGTTTACTTGTATTCCTTCTTGCATGGCTTTTGCTTTTGAAATTAATCAATAAAAAAAGAGACAAGGAGAGTAAAAAAAAAACAAAAACATAATTCTGGTAAATGTCAGGTTGAAATTCCATACAAAGAAATGTTGAAAATAAACAGAGGGAAAAATATTTCTACCATCACTTGGGTGTGTCTATAGTGAAAGAAAAAAAAATCAGTTCTGAAAAGTCCAAAAACTCCACCATTTCCAAATGCTTTAGTCACATTAGTCTAAAAATAACACAAAGTAACAAGCAGAAGCCCAGAGAGAGAATGACGTCCTTGAGTCGTTCGGAAACATCCACCCCCCCAAAAAAACACATCAGCCTTTCCCAGCTCTAACGTACATCCTTATCCGTTTTCGGCTTTTCACCACCACAATCTATTACAGCTGCCGGGAATTATAACTGCTGCTTGTCTAATGCTGTACCCTTCCTCAAGGTTACAAAACGGAGTTGTGGAGTTGTATGACTAGAGGAGGATCCCAAAAGTATGTGGGTGAAAGGTCTCAACCTCAACAACTCCTAAGACAGAAATCATTTATCCAACCTTGGGCTTTAAGGATGTCGGGATGTTTTCTGTACTTTATTTCAACTCTCTTTATAAATTCCTGGTTTTAAGAAGAGACACATTTTATTTTGTGGAATTTACTTGTTGACATTTTCGATGTTCATTACATTAGCCAGAGCGAGGCTCTGGAAGGTCTTAGCACTTTATAGGAATGCAATTCTCCACTCCAATATCTACCACCGGGGTAGTCTTGGGGCCACTGTGGAAATACCAGGCAGCTGCGTATTAAATGAAAGAAAAACAGAAACGAAGAAGCACTGGCTAAACTGGGGAAGTGCACTTGCCAATGGTATTATGTTCCTTTGTAAATTCGTGGAGCGTACCCCTCCCATTCCTCAGAAAAATGTCTGCAGCTGACATAATTCCAGCGAGTCTTCCAGTGAGGCTGACTGATGAGAAACTGCGAGGAGAGAGACCGAAAGGAAAATACACTAAAGTGAAGCTTTCTGTGTTTAACTCCACTTCAAATGATGAATGGGAGGGTGAACCGTCCAGTAAAAATAAAAACGAAGACGTAATAGTTTTTATGATCATGGAGCCTTAACTTAGGTTGAGGAATCTTGAATGGCAGAGTACACAAATCTACTAAACTCTATAACACGATCATTCAAAACTCCACCATTTGCTTCAACTTTAGCACACCAGAGGAAATTTGCGATTGTAAAAATATGAATTAGGCTTTTACCAATTGGATAGTTAGCCACCTGTAATATCTGTGAGCTGCGCAAAATCAAGTCAGACAAAGCATAACATGTGGAAGAAGCCACCAAAAGGAAACTGAAGTTGATCTGCTGCTCATTTTATGGACCTGTGACACTTCACCAGAAAAACCTGCTCAATTGGATTTAAGAAAGCAATCAGTAAATTTTGTGGGCTCTAGTGTCCCTTATATGAAAGTAGGCTGACAGGAAAGGGGGAAGGAGAAGGGAAGACATGCAGCAAATATCGTCTGGTCCAGGAGTCGAACCAGCGATGGCCGTGTTGAGGACTCAAGGCCTCCAAACATGGGTCGCGCTAATCCCCTACGCCACCACAGCACGCCCCGTGTTCTGTATTCTTTAAACACCACAGCCATCTGGAGTGTTCTTGCTGACCACTTCCATCCACTTATGCCCACAGCGGATGATGGCATCTTTCAAGTCAGAGCTTCCTTGCCAACTCTAACCTCATAATCCAAAATGACTACCACATATAACAAAGGGCAATGACAGCTGCAGTAATTAACAACTTATTTGCACTTGTAAAGTTGAGAAAATCACACTGGTTTCCTAATTTGCCACTTCAACACAACTGAGATGCGTTCTCTTTAGTTACATATTAAGACATTAAGCTGCAGCACAACACGAGGCTTAATTTGAGCAGTGTGAATTTTCTTTTGTTTTATTTAAAGAGTTTGTTGCTGTTTTACAGTTTTTCTTCTTTTGCAATAAGAAAATTAAACACTGTGGCTGTATTTATATAAAAACCAAAAATCTATTAGAGATGTCACTCAATAAAATAGTTTTAAGATTTTCAGTGGGTGTACAAATATTAAAAAAAGAGCGCCAGATTAAAACACGGCTCACTTTTTAAGTTCCAATATACAAAAGGCCTTCGATGCATTAGCTCCTGATTTGTCCTATTATGACTAGTCACCGTCTTTTCCAATTTAGGGTGAGACAAAGGGATTAAAAAAAAGATTTAAATAGAAGGCTTGTTTGTTCCACATCCAAAATAGATTCCAAGAGCTGCTAATGCATCTTTTGGAGAACATTGTTTTCCACATTGTAATTGTGGAGAACAATTACAAAAAGCTTGCTTTATCTTTAAAGCAAGCTTTAACGATAATGCTTACTCTTGAATTAATGCTGATGGACTTTTTCTCCGGGGAGAAAAAATTTGCAGAAAACCACAGAAAGTTATTTGCCCTTTTAGTACTTTTACATCAATTAGTCGGAAGCTAGTTTTAGAAAAACAGGATATTAGATTACTGCTTAAAAATTTCCTCTCTGGTTCATCACACATTACAAGTGCAATAATGGATAGATTTAGTAATAAAGAAGCCACATATTAGGCTTTAGTTGGACGTTTTGCATTTCCACACTACAGGAGATAAGCAAGGTCATCAGTTTCCAACAGACCAACTGCACACGTCTCTCTCTTACACCATCAAGACAAAATACAGAAGAAGCTTTTTGCTGCTAACAGAACAAATACAGTTCTTAACAGAATAAAAGGCACAAAAGTATAACTGAACCCTAGAGTAGCTGAGCTTATAGAATAATAATATACTCATAAATCTATCTCTGCTACCCTCTTAATCTTGTTTAGACATGCAAGGAGGTTAAAGCTGAGAGGAACATGCAAAGAAAGGTTTGGACTGGGATTAAGCACAAGCATGTCTTGTTTCACTGATAACCATGTAACCACCACTCCACACTCTAATTTAATATGCCAGCAAAGAAACAAAAACCACTTGTAAACCATAAAATATTGTGGAAACCTCAGTTTACTCTGCATACATCTGAAACTACATATTTTATTTTTATTTTTTTAAACCAACCACACTTTCTTGCAAACGGCAGCTGCAACATCGACCACCTACAGCAATACGAGAACTGCTACCCGGTTTGCACATTTACCAGCCATGTTGTACATGTGTGACCGTGAGGTTGTAAATTTCCCCAAATTTTCCTCGTGGAACCAGTAAAATGCTGTCTCAAACAACCACATCCCAACGTTTAGTCAAGTCTGCAGTATTTGGCTAAGACCCTGTTTCAGGCACAGCAGGAGGGAACCTTGATGTAAATTTTACTGATGTGGCTTTTGGAAGGCGGCTCGTTCATTTGCATCCTGCAGCCTGTTTCCAGCTGGAAGGAGCAGAGAAAGCTATAAAGAAGATTAGCTCATTTTCTTGTGCAGTTTCGCATCAGACCCAGATGAGATGTATTCCAAAGAATGATGTTATGACAGTAACTGTATGTGATCTAGTTTCACAGTGTTTAAACACAATGGCAGTGTTCAGAAATGAATTAAATGTCCCTGGTACCTTTGGTGAACAAATGTAAACAGCCTTAAAATGAATTGAGTAGAGCCCACTTTGACTGGCTTAGTTGCTTTAAACTTTAATAATGACTCCAATCATAAAAATAGGAATGTTTAGGGGAGCACATATAGTCTTGTGGTCAAGCATGGAAAACATAAATGAGTCTCTGTTATGCACACAAATGAAACTAAAAGTGATTAAATACTTTTTAAAACTTCCAAGACGTGCTGATTATCTCAAAAAAGTGTAAACAAAAATGGATATTATACATGATAACCATCATTTGTAATCATGTGATGCTTTGCTTCCCCATATTAAAGTATAATTAGCACTTTATTATGCAATAAAGTTAACTTAACATCTTCCATGTGTAAATGAATAAATAAACTGAGCTTTAGGTTCAGCGAGACACCAACAACAAAACAACTGAACTAAAACTTAGATACTGAGAGAAAGTTAGAATGAATCACATTTTCTCCTTCTGCTTTCAATTAACTGTTTAAAGCAACAGAAACATTAAATTGGTATAATTTGTTCCTCAAAATATTCCCCAGAAACCACTTTTGTCTTTCCAAATTCCATGTATTACAAAGTCAACACACCCTCCAACCTTAAAAAGGTGTATAACTGTAAAAGATTTATACAGATAATTTGAAAAGTTGCCTAAATTTATTGGGATTACATTAATCCTAAAAGAATAAGCTTGTAATTTATCGCCAGGTATTTTTATAATAACATAATCTCGCCAATTTCATGTAAGGGCAAAGAAATAATATTACATAAATCTTTTTTAATCAGTGGTGCGTCACCCACATTAGGTTTGTTTTTGTATTTAACTCGCTTACCAGTAATGGTGCAATAATTTATTTCAGTCTTCTCTGCTCCAGCACATCATGAACCGTGTTTTATGAACCTGTTATGAAAGTTCCAACAACAATTCACCCAAAACATACATATTTTTATCATTTACCTTTTGGATTTTGTTACTCATAAGTCTTCAGTAAATATCACCTGGTTCTGATGAGAATCGTTGCTGACAGAGGAGTTTGCAGCAACGACATGCTAACGTTACCTGTTGTTCTTTCCATTTTGATATGACTCATTGATATTTCAGCTGAGGGGTTATTTAACATAATACTGAATTCCTTTATTCCATAGGACCTGTTAATGGTGTCAATAAGCATAAATTCATTTAGAAAAACGAGAGTAAAAATGTTGGATATTTTCTCTATTCAATAAATGTATGCAATAAAAATGAATAAATCATTATTAACACTAATGATCATAATAATATCCATGTGAGGTTATGATGCTGCGATAAAACGTTATTTTGTTTTAGGGATTGCAAATTTTTAAGAAAAGGTAGTTTTGGCGAATTTTAAAAGCAGCCAGATGTACAAATGCAAAACACAAGATGCAAGTTTCAATTATACTCCGGTCCAAGTGCTCCAAAAATCATAAATGTAAATTTTGGATAGATAAAATCAGAGGTTTTTTTGCATAGATAGCAGTGAATATATGTTTGCTCTTAATATTGGTAACGAGAACACGCGAGGCACACTGTGACAAGAAAAAAAAAAGTTTCCGACTGACATACAGCTCTACAGCAGCCAAAACATTTTTTTCTGCAGTGAGGGATGTTTGCATTGACATAATAAAAACAAGCTGAAACTGGAAGGTAAGCCAAAAAGGAAATGCTTATTTGACCAGATATTAAATCAGCAAGCTTTAATAGGTTAGCGTCAGAGTGACCTATGCAAGCAAAGTCAATACAAGTGTATTACAGCATGGTAAATAGAACCATGTTGCTGAGAAAAGCAGACATTTTAGGCAACACAAAGCATAGTTGCTTTGCTTCAAAAACTTGCTAGTCTGGAGCCATTAATCACTAGGCGGGAAAAGGAAAGTGAAAAGCTTCAAAGAAAGGAACCCGTCTGCAGAAATATGCTAACTTTTTCTACAAATCAACCTCCCAAAAGTCTGAATAATTTGTGAATATGTGTTTTTCCCAGTAAGTCATAGGCTAATGCTTGTTTTGGTTTCCTTAATTCTTAATAAATCCCCTTAACAAAACATGGATTTTCCCAGTTAGCAACACCATTTATGGACACGGTGAAGTCAAGACGTCTGGCATTAAAATATTCTCCCCGGGCTTGTGAAAAAAGAAAAAAAAAAAGATTCATTTTTCATTCTCGTTTGTACATTAGGTACCTCCGTGTCACACTTCGGCTTGTAAGTCATAAATTACAAGTTTGCTTCTAATTACAAAGGCTGAGCGAAAATGATGTAAAGACTCAGAGACTGCTGAAGGTGCCCTGAAGGTGTGTGGGGATGTGCGGGTGTGTGTGTGTGTGTGTGTAGCATGTCTCAAAAGCACTGGACCCCTGTGGATAATATCTGCATAAGAACAAACAAGCCAGTCTCTTGAAACGCAGACATACACAAATCGCAGACCAAAATAGACCCACTGGCACACAAAATGGGCCTCCGTTGCACCGCGACACAATCCCACAACCCAAACGGACATTTCTGAAGGGCTGCCTCAACTTTAAAGAGCAACTCTGTCTGATTCAGACTAAACTCAGACTCAAATGTTTTTGTAGTACATACATGAAGGTGCAGCGGGTGGAGGCCTTTATTCAGGGCAGGGGAGAACCTTTTCTTTGAACAGCTGCTTTGACAGACTGAACTGCGGTCAGAAAGCTGATCTACCGTCTGAAAATTTTAATAAGAGCCTGTTTGAAGTGGCGGGGTGAAGCCCACTTAAATTTAAAAAGCCACCCTTTAAAGAGTTTGGCTTCTCTTTTGAAAACATGTGTTCTTGTTTAGATGGCTGCAGGTTAGTTGATCTGAAGTGAAGAGGCATCTTGGTGTTGCTTGGTGTTCATGGGAAGTGTCATCCATTCTTCATCGAAGCCCATGCGTGAAGTCAAGTCAGACACTGATGCCGGAGCAGGATGTCCGTGCTAACATACCGTTATATCAACACTTTCAGCATCAGTTGTTTTAGACAGAAAAAAGAGTTTGTATCAACGGTGTTTTGGAGAAAAGTAAACACGTTCTCAGAGTAGTGCAAAGTTTACATTCTAGTCAGACGAACACTTTTAAAAGATTTTAGGAAGTTGAAAACAACTCAAAGTGAAAATATTGATGTGTCCTTGTATTTGTTTCATTTTTTTAGTATTACTAAAACATCCATAATTTTGTGAGAAATCCTAAACCTTTTAACATTTTGCTTTTGCATTTCTTAAAACTACAACAACAAAAAATGCAAAATATTAGTCATCTATAAAATATTCTGGTATAAAAATATAATTATTCTGTTAGTGTCCCAGAGAGCTTAGCTTTACAGCGGTTGACAATCCCTAAAGTTCACCAACAATAAGTTTAAGAGCTGAGGAGGGCTCAGCTTTCTCTTTCATGCTTTCAACAAATGTCAAGTTATGCTTTCTTCTTCTTCTTCTGGTGTAAATATAGCTGCCTCAATGGGTGCTGCTTTATTTAGCTGATGGATGTGCAATTATCCAGGACCACAATCGCAAATGTGAGCCAAACTAGAGTTTTCTCACATCCTCTCTCTGTTTATTTGCCTGTCTTCTCCTTCCTTGTCCTCCTTCTCATATCCACTTCACTGCCTTCCTTCCATTCAGAGAACAGGCAGAGGGACATCTTGAGTCAAGCTGCCATGTTGATCTGAAAGTTCCTACAGTGGCTCATAGCAACTCACACATAGACTCCTCTGACGTAAGCGACTGCACCTGCATGACAATTACTTTCCTTCATTTGAAAAACCTATAGTCTGGGTTTTCACTTTACCTAATTTCAATATCTTTGTGTGTGTGTGGTGTGAGAGGGCTGTTCCCATGTCCCCGGGGTTGCCCTGCTTCATCTCAGGCTTTCTTTCAGGATCACAGCTGGAACATTCACCCCTCAATCTAACTCCCTCCACTCTCATTTCCTGCCTTTTCCACATGAAGGTCACTGAATGAGTTTCCTCTTTCTGGATTTTGTTTCCCCGTCAGCCTTCTTTTCTTTTGTTTGCCCTTTTTCTTGCGACGCTCGCTTCTGCTCATGTTAAGCCATTTCTTCCTTTTTAACTTCTCATTCCCGGATTCCTCAGCGAAACATTCCAGTCCTTTGACTCCCACAGAGAAGAACTGATTGAGGCACAACACTTCTTGTTCTCATCTGTTTTGCATCTACCTTGCAACATAAAGTCACAGTGAATAAAGCATCAGGTGATGGTGCACTTCTTAAGTCAATTTGCAATCAGAAAACAACAAACCCTCCCTCTCTCTCCAACCGCCTCCCAGGACTGACTCATGTGGAAGGCATGTGCTGAATCTACAACCTCTGTCGGCGTTGGCCTCTGAAATTCCAGTTCGAATGAGGAACGCCCAGCCTCACCAGTCACACCAAATCCTGCTGCCGCCACGGCCCATTCTTTGTTTTTTCAATCCCAGTGTTTGGCTCCGTCCATCATTTACGCGTGCTTTGCTGCAAGCGGAGCAGAAGGAGACACAGAGCTACGGGCGAGGTGGGTAGACCAGTGTGAGAGCAGTTAAATATGTGCCAGCAATCAAAGAGTCTGGCTTAGGAGGGGATGAAAGAAGTAGGCCACACAGGTTTATAGCCAGAATGGTCTGTAGGAGGAGCTTAGAGTTGCTGTGATGTGTGAAAGTGCACTGCATGGTGATGACCTTCTCTGAATTTTTCTAAAAAAAAAAAAAAAAAAAAACACTGCTGACTATCGAACGATTTATTTCCTTTTTTTGGTGCAAAGCGAGTTGGGTTTTTCCTCACTTATAACTATAGACGACTGTACAACAAAATATCTTAACCATATTGAAAACACCTTTTCAACAAAAGGGCTGATGAGATGACTGTAGACAGAGTTGTACCATTTGCTAAAAATGACACAACTATAATGTGTATTTATTCATGCTCAGAACAATTATCAATAAATATCGATTTGTAGCTGAAGATTATTTTTTTTATGTTCCACTATCACGTTTAATTAAGTTCAAATGACACAGACACTGTAGACCCACTATACTGTTGGCCCGAGCTACCAAACAAAATAGTCTCTGGCTTCACCCAAACATTAACTGGGATTCATTTATAAACGTTTTATACATTTTCACCAATGTTTTTGAAAACAATAAAAACCTATTTGATGCTTTTTGTTTTCATACGCTAAGTGCTTAAGTGCTTTTTGTTATAAAGAGCTGTTTGAGTGAGATGAAGAGTAACTGGAGCCCATCATCCAGCCGGTTCTGCAAAAGAAGATTGTTTAAAGAGCTCCAGTAAAAACTCCAATGAAAGGAAGATAAAGTGGTCTGTGTAAACTGACTTTTGAACAAACTGATGTTTCTCCCCTGAACCTAAACACTGAGCACAAGAAAGCATTTAGACACAACCACCATGCAGTCACAAACGGACTTTCTGACTCCAGTTGTCAAAGCTTAATTTCAGCACTGTGAGACTCTGAACAAAGAGCTGGATATAAATAAAAACTGCAGAATTTTTGCAAGCTTGTTTATCAGCTTATAAACACGTAACTTTGCTCCTAAAGAATCTTGCTGCTTTCCTGAGCGCAAATATGCAGTTGACAGACAAACAGTCCCGCTCAAGAACGTTATTTCAGTTAGATGTCAATACGAAATGAATAAAAAATAGAAATCCTAGATATTTTCTCACTTTCCATTTAGCCTGTTTTACAATTTAAGTAGCTACAGAAACAATCCAGTTTTGGAATGACAGGGAGATCGTGCAGAAAGTTAACTGCTTTACATGTCTGGGGTTCAAGCAAATTTAGATTAGACAGATTTGAAAAAAAAAAAAGAAAAGATTTTGACTCAGTGACCCAAAATTAGGACATATATACCAGTGACATGCGGTCAGGGGAGGCATGGAAAAATAATAAAACAATTTATATTGCTATTTTCACCCTGTGTTTTGTACTATATAGTACCTATTTTTCATTTAGCTTAACCAATTTTGATTATTTCTTCTTCAAAATCGCAGAATTTTTGTATTTTCCCATTCAAATGCTCGGAAGCGAAGCTGGAGAGGCAGCAGCTAGCTGAGCAGCTTCAGCTGGGATTGATCAACCTCTTGCTAACTGCACTGGCTGCCATTCTATAAGAGCATGTTCCTCCTGTCTGTACGTCGCCAATACAATGGCTAAAAAACCTTTGATGTATGAAATGATTTTCCATAATTTAGCCTGTATAATATAATGTACAGAGGTTTTTGTCACCAACTGTGTGTGTAACGTGTTTTGTGTGCTGAGGAGCGATCAGAAACAGCAGAGAACAGATTCGATGTGAGGCAGGCAGTTCTATTGCCTCATGGCAGGGGGCGCTCATGAGCCCAGACATTGTGACTCCACAACTGCAGAGTAAGAGACAGTAACAGCGAGCTAGCTATAGATATAGTCAAGTGCAGCGATATATTTATAGTTTTCTCCTCTTACCACAGCAATCACATATTAATAATCGCAAAATAAACATTAAGCCTAAAACCATACTACTGAAACAGAGTTAATGTTCTGGTCTTTGTGCGGGAAAGATTTGAGTGGGTTTTTTTTGTTCAACGAGTCTGCGTGTAGCTGCGCTGATACAGAGAGTGAGAAAGAAGCTGTTTTGAGCTGTACTTTAACAATTTTTACCTTTGCTGTGGAGCATAGCACGAAATTAATAATGTCTACATGTCCAAGTTTGATTGAGTTAATGGAATGTTTCTACGGCGGCAGCGCGGCTATGGATGACATGTAGAAGAATTGTCTTTTTGTCCTCCAGCTTTGTCCGCATGCGCGAAATTTCCTTCTGTAAACAATAACATGCAGGGGGTCTATATTTGTAAATCTGATTATGATTAAGTCAGAACCTCACTGCACGTCACTGATATATACTATGCTCTATTGAACACAGTGTACGATCAGATCTTTAACTCAGTGGTTGTAGGTTTAGCTACCCCTTGTCCAGCTATTTGCTGTGCTCTAAGTGAGACTTTTTTATTTTCAAGCAGAATGGAACAAGAAGGCAATGGCCAAGCTCAGGCTTACCAGACTCAAAAGCTAGGCTAGAGATCTGGAAATCTGAGAAGTTGCCCCCTACTGGTCAGTAATAATAATGCAGACAAAAGAAGATATTTGCTATTTAAATCCACGCTTTGCCAGCAACTTTTGTTCTTCGGACCAACTTTGTTTAGAAACAAAATTCTCGGGAAGATTGGTTGTTTGTCTGAGGTCCAGTTTCCATGACTGTTGCTCCCCCGAGGAAAATGATTTCCATAATGCATCCTCACTGCCTTTTCTCTGAGAAAGCAGGACAATCAGTCCTCCCAACAAAGCCACATGGCAGGCCTTGCTTTCCGAGAAATGCAGAAACAGTTTCAATATTGAACTCTCACAAACAACCAGAATACTTGTGCCATGTGAAAATAATAAACTTAACAACATAACACACTTAGAAAGCCTAAATTGTTTAAATTACTATTTATATCGTTAACAAAATGCAAAACTTATGTTTATAATTCTTCCATTTCATCCAGCGATGTGTCCAAATGATGAAAAAAAAAGAGAAATATCTAAAGGAATAAGTTTGTCACACTATACATAATGGTGCAACAAAGCATGCACACATGGAAACACAAAGGCATGCATGTGGGAAGTGGCCTAGAGGAGATATGATCTCACAACAATTAGAGCATCTTTTACAATGCTCACTGTGGAACGGCTGCAGAGGCTGAGTCATGCAGCAATTAGAGCAAAGATCGCTCCTGTGACTCCTCCACCTGTAGCGCTGCATCTATAGGACCTTAAGCTGTGGGCAAGGAGAGGTTAAAGCTCGTCTGTCTTCTCTGTGCTGTGGGCCCACACCCTCTATGTGTTTGTGCTGAGCATATACTCACACATACACGGGACATGAGAGGAGGAAGGGATACATGCTGAGAAATGACAGAAGGGGAGGTATAGAGAGAAACGACTTCAAAACGAACCTCACAACGAGTAAGACGGCAGGACTGGCCAATAAGGAGCAACTTATAAGTCGAGTCAAGATCAATTTTCTACTGCAACCTTTTACTGTGTACTGTTACCGCATGATTAATAAGCAGACAACAGATAATCTAGTCATGTGTCATCACTAGCTGTTAGTTTGATTTCGACAGGAAAGGGTGTGATTATCAAAGAGCAGGCCAAGAAATTGCTATCAAAGCTACTGCAGTTTTGGGTTTCTCAACAAAAGACTGTTAAAGAGGCGTTGACACAAACAACAGCTGGAGGTAATCTTGGATCAATCATGGAAAAATGGAAAACTCTCCAACCCCAATTCAAAACTCAGCTTTTGTTTATGTTAATGGTCAGTCTAATTACAAGACCCGTCGAGCAGTTATTACACAGCAGGGGCAAACTCGTATAAGCTTGAGGTTGGTTGGCTCGGTGATTGCCTGGGTGGGTGACGTGGGTGGAAAAAGGGAAGTGGGGTGAAAAATAAAGGGTGGGATATGGGGAGCCGGACCGGGCCGTCCAACCAAACCCAGACGCTAATATCGGACATGTGTTCAGAAAATATCTGCGGTCCCAACCACTTAACCTCCACACCGGGAAATCATTGAAAAGCTACGGATGTGGAGCATCATTGCTATCTTCATCCAAAGAAAAAGGGAGAAAAGGGTGAGCTAACAGACAGTGGAAAAACATTTGTCTGAAATAGACCAATGGCTTTAATGACATAGTTCAGATTTTCTGATGTGGAAATCAGCAGTCAGTATGTGACCTGCAGAAGACAGCGGTCTCGAAGACCCCATCTTGGATAAGCTAAGGTAAAAAAACATGTTGCGAAATCAATCATCTTAGTCTTACTAGGCCAGGAACACCATCTGACGGAAAACTTCTGCTGCATAAACGGAATATTCCCTTAAAGAACTTGACACTACTTAACTTTGGATTCAAAGAGTTCCTCAACTAAACTGACATTAAAATCTCAGCTTTGCAGCAGTTTGCAGATCTATAGTCTTCAGTAAATAATCTGACATAAAACAACCAAATAAAATATTAAAATTATAACTGTCAAAAACAAATTATGGTGGTGGAAATTGTTCTCTATCAGCAATTTAATAGGCTACAATAAAGTTTTGAGTATGAAATCATTTAAATATGGCAGAAATCTCCATTAGCGTAACTCAGTCAGAGGTTCTGGTGCATTCATTTTAGTCGTACTGAATTTCCAAGTTTCAAGTTGGATAATCCAACATAATGTTCTTTAAAGTCAAAATTAGGTCCAATAAAACCTGTGGTTTTAGAGTAGCCCTGAGTTTGAAGCCTAATATGACTGCAGTGCAAATAAAACTGTGTATAAAGCCACCAGAATAAGCTGTTTATGTGCACTCCAGATGGTTTACATCTCATTAAACAGAGGCAAAATAGCGCATGAAGTAAACAATTTCAATTCAAAATGCCACGCTTTTTCATACTAATCCTTCCAGAATTTCCGTTCATTTTTTTCATTCTACGTGCAATCCATTCATTATATGGGCATTAAAATGTTTGACGCAAATTGCCTGACTAAACATATAAAAGGCAAGAGCCATGAAAACCACATACTGTTAAAATAAACAAACAAAACAACAACGAACAGCACTGCTATTGCCCAATGTGAAATCCCACAGTTCATCTTTGATAAGCCTTTTCTAGCGCCCCAGTAAAATCTGCCCATTGAAAATCTGCTTCTAATTGTGGTGTTCCAGACACAGAAATGAATGGATCTCTGGATTTAACCCTTGTGTTGTCTTGCGGGTCGAAAGTGACCCACTAGCATGTTTAGCTGTAGAAAAAAATACCCTAAACCATCTTTTTCCAACTTGAAATTTTGTGACTTTTCCTAAATTGACCCCGTGATTAGAAAAAGTGATACTTTGTTTTTCTTTACATTTCCATGTGGGCTGTACACCACTAGGGTACAAGGATTGTCTTATGGGTCATTTCTGACGCGTGCATTATAAAAGCATTTAAACACCAGAAAAAAAGAGTTCAAAGGCCAGGATAGGATGTTTTTCGTCTTATGTTGAAGATGTTCAACATAAGAACATCTTTTAAGTTCAACGCCTTATGTTGAACAGAAAATGTTCTTCATCTTGTGTTGAGGATGTTCAGCATACGAACATCTTCACCAGATGATCATCATCTCATGAAGATGTTGTTCATCTTATGTTCAACACCTTATATTGAGCAGAAGATGCTCTTGTGTTAAACATCTCATATAATTATGAGACACAACATAAGAACTGATGATAAATTGTTTACAAAATCAAGCATCATTTTGTTACTAGAGGTATTTTTATAATTCACGTCCTAAAAGAGTACAATGGAATTAACCGTTGACTAAAAAGTTCAAAATTATGAAATTTTTTCATTGAAGAAAAAAGAAAGAAATCTGATTTTGACTAAAAGGAGGGATGGACATTAAGCGTCCAGTCGTTTGGTCGTTTGTATCCCACCATATCCCAGATAGAAATTAAGAACTGAACCAAAGGGACTGTCACTAAACAGATTATTTTCAATACTTTGTCACATATTGGAAACACACACACACAAATCAATTGTTGAAAATTGCTTGTTGTTTTTTTTATATATATTGTTTTCTAAGACACTGTTTTTTTTATGAACATGCCCTTTCAGTGCTTGAAATCATAGAATGGAGATCAACACTTTGGATTTCTGACGTGTAACTAGGACATGCTCAACTCTGGTCTGATCAGTGCTCAAAAGAAATGATGGCATTAATTTCCAAGTAAAATTCAACATAATTAATTATCATAAGCTGACCTCTAGCCTGGCCATTGACTTCCTGTGAGATTCTGCTAGAGAAAAGTTCTCACTTCCAGCACCGTGTGTGCTCTCTCCCCTTGACTTTGATTGTCTCCAGTAGTTAGTTGTTTTTTTTTTTTTTGCAAAGGCCAAACAACAAGCAGAAGGAGAAGTTGTGAACAATGGCATCGATGTTCTGCGCTGTTTTAGAACTGCAGTCTGAAATGGCAGCGGAGGAAGTGAAGGAAGCTGTTCAGTCCATGCTGGCCACGCTTCCAAATATTCAATGTTTGAACAATTTCAATAACTTCTGCACAAGCCATGTACACCGAGAGCTTATGAAACAACAGATTTGTACAAGTTCAGCAATAAAAATTAATAGGAAGAAGTCATGTATGCATGTTTTTAATTTTATTTTATAAAAGTAATGGTATTTGGAGACTTTATTATTTCCTGAGTTGGTACAACTTCACAAAAGCACTATCTTACAGAGGGAACAACCTAAGTGATGAACTGACCGCTCATCACTGCTCAACTGAACCCAGATAAAAAAGATAAATAAACAAACAAATAAATAAATAAACTGATCAAAAACAAAAACAGTACCTCATCAAAATACAATCACAGTGGGGAAGCTGAAAAATGACGTGTACATAATGATCCTGCTGAGGATTTCACCTCTTTGTTCATCTTATACGTTTGTTTATCTTTTAAGAACTGTGTCTTAATCTGTCTTTGAGTTCTCAGGACTAACTTGAGTGGAAATCACAAATTAATTTATATGTTATCACTTATTTTCTCTTTCCCTTTTTTTTTTTTTGGCTCGTGTAATTTTTCCACATTGTTGAATGAATTATAAACTTATCTCTCGGTTCATTGCTTCAGAGCATTTTAAGTTCTTTTGCATTGTTTTCTAAATCTTACGGTTTTGGTCAAATTTCCATTTTAAATTTCGTGTTCCTAAACGTCCCGAATTACATCACGATTCATCTCTATTTCAAAACTTTGTTTTATTAAAGACGAGAGAATAAAAATAACGCCCGTAGTCCGAAAAAACAGCCATGTGCTGGGCTGCAGCGGAAGCCAAAAAAAAAAAAAAAACGACTAGTAATTGGTTCAGCATTCTTTGGACGATTCTTGGCAGACAAAAATATTTAGGCAAATGAGGAGTACGCGGTGAGCGCACAGGCATATCAAATTTCCATAAACAAACCCTGAAGTCCATGCAGCTCTTTAAAGTTTGTTTTTATGACATACTACTGCCCGAACCACGTCCGGCACAGATCTACAAGAATTCACTCACGTCGTTGACATTAAGACGCTTCTTGGTTTATTTTTATTTGACCAATTGACCAACACCAGTTTAAAAAGGTCGCTGCTGCTGTTGCTGTTACAGAACCAGAAGAGCACTGAATTTGTAGAAAGAATCTGCAGTCAGACTCTTAGAGTGAAGGGAGCCGTCTCGCAGATGGATATTTGCTGACAGCACTGAAATTCAAACCTCAGATAAAATCAGCGGAGACCGCAGAGTGACGTGTTGTTAAAAAGTTTGTTTTCATGACTTACCAAGCAGAACGCACACCACGTCCATCGCCACGCACAGCCACTTCTTCATAAAATCGGACATTTTCTGCTTTTCCATAAATAAAAAAAATCAACAACAAAAAAAAAAAACAACTTTAAAAAATATCTACTTGCTCAAAGGAGTAAGCAAGTGCATTTGTGTCCTCTCGCTTTGAAATCAGATCTATAGAAATAAACCTGCAGAACTGGTTCTTCCGGGATCCCTTTCTTTGCCACTACCTGTGTCGGCTCTGGCCGCAGAGGTGAGTGATTCCTCTGGACGTGTCGCGGCGTGTTTCTGAGCGGGAGATACGGAGCGAGGTTTCTGAAATCCAGCGCCCCTGGGTGCGCATTACTGCTCTGAAGGAAGAACCCGAGGCAGCAACAAGAGCCTCCTCCAACTTCCTCAGCGCTGGGATCGTCCCCGAGTCTGGAGTGCCCGTTCACACCGCCGACCTGCTTTTCTGGTCCCTCCTCCTCACTTCCTCCTCTGGCTCCAGCCTTTTTTCACCTTTTGCACACAGCGACCAAGGGAGTGTAGGAGAAAGCTTCCTAGCTTTTCTCTCAAGTTGGTGAAGCAAAGAGAATAAAAAAAAAAGGGGGAGTAGGAATCTCTGAGAGCTGTAAACTGGATTAAATCAGCAGTCAAAAGTGAAGAGAGAACAACGACATTCTGAGGCAAAGGTCTGCAGCCTCCCCTGAACTAGATTGTCTGGATTGCATTGGTGCCTTTGTTAAATTGTGACTAAACAGACTTTTGCTTTAATTGAGGAGTCATGTTTTATATCACTTGTATAATTTAACATAAAGAACAACAATTTGAGATTGCATGTATTAGGAATAGAAACCTTAAAAGTCTGGGGTGTGTTTGTGTCCAGTCCCATTTACTCTGTTCCCTATAAACAAAATTGACTTGAAAAGTCACTTTATTAGTAAAGAGAGTAACACCGATGGATTAAACACATCAGTCTGTGAGTTTGCTGGAGAATATGGACCAACAGCATCCTGAAGATGAAGGATCACAGCAGACAGGGAGAACGTTGGGGAGCAGAGTTGGGTTCTAAAACAATATCCCAACATTCCATTTGATCCCAATTGATCTCTTATCAATTGTCCCTACCGAGGCTCTCCTTGCCTGAGCAAAAGCTGTTCACCATGTTTATCCCCTTCAAGGAGAGCCTTACTTACAGTCAGGACTGGGGTAACTCTGAGGAGTTGGGATCTCCCCATAACTAAATCAGGAAAACAATTTTAATCTGTCCTTTATGGGAGAGTGGCATAAATCCTTAAGAACTGTAATTTGCCGTTTGCCACGAACAATGTGGTGAACACAGCCAACGCATGGAGGAAGATATTTTACTCAGATGAAAACAAATCAGAAGTTTCATGAAAGATACAATATGAAACTAGCACAGTTCACACACCTAACACACACCACCCCAAGTGTGAAGCATGGTGGCGGCTGCATCATGCTGTGTGGAAACGTATTTTAGCACACCGGGGGAAGTTGTTACGTTGATTTAAATACAGGGCGTGGCTGAATCAGTTAGACTAAAGTTGTAAAAGACTGAGTGCTTGAAGCTCTCACAGAACAATGACCCAGAGCTACAGTTTAAGTGGCTGAGATTCATAGGAGTCTAGACGCAAGTCTGATTGAGAATCTGCTGCGAAGAGAAAATCAACACATGGAAGAAGATGATTTTCAATTTGACTGAGCTTAAGCAAAGGACGGATGGGGAAATTTACATTTTTCAGTCACTAGATATGTGAAGGTTGTAGGAGCCGACCAGAGATGCAGCTGTCGTTGCAGTTGACATTTAGATTTTTATTTGAAAAAACAGAAGAAGAAACAACAATAACTGTCCTGTCATTTTCCTTCCATTTTACAACACGCACCACTTTGTGTTGGTCTGACACATAAAATCGCAATAACATACATTGTAAGCTAAGGTTTTAACATGACCAAATCGGACAAGGTTTACGGGGTGTACTTTTGCGAAGAGCTGCAGTTTGGGGTTTGAACGAAATTAAAAGACACTATTTCCCTCCCGTCATAAAAGGGGAGTCTTAAAAAGCCTGCGGACTGAGAATCTAGAATTAGCATGACTTGACAGCAGCATGATTCCAGGCCTCAGTGACCCTGCTGCCCCGCAGGCGTAACCCCCCCAGCAGCTACCATTTGCTTGTTGCATCCGGCCATGTGTGTAATGCCTTGATTAATAAGTGTGCATTGACACTTAATTCTGTTTGCATGAGAAACACCATGTTTATCCCCTTCAAGTATATTAGTTCAGCGCTGTGGAGTTAAGCAGATAATCTTCCACACACGTACTCTGAATTGCAACTTTTATTTGACTTTTGCACATGAGCAAAGTGAATTAAATAACCTGAAATCAAACTGCGTGAAGGGTTGCGCGGCTCCAGGCTCGACGTGTTGCGTGAAGCGGATTAAACAGTAACATTTACAGGAGAATAAAGGCGGTAAGAAGAGGATGAAAATAATTTAGTTTAAACTGAGACTTCTCTGCCCCCTTGTGGTTGTTTCTGATAGAAGTGTAAAGCCCTTTACCATCTCTGATTTTTGCCTGTATGTATGTGATTCGGATAAAAAAACAAACAAAAAACTTAACCTAGAGTGCCATTAAAAACAGTTCTTGTCCTCTTATGGATTTGTTCTCGTTTCAGATGATCAGAACAAATTAGATATCAGATAAATAAATATCTGGAATAAAAGCTAAATTTCAAATGATGAGCTTATTTGTTGAAGGAAAAAAAATCTGTCTAACCCAAACTGGTCCTAAGTGACAAAGAAAAACCATCTGGGAAGCAACAACTACCATCAACATGTTGCATTTGCCGTTAATAAGCTTTTTACATCACTGCGGGAGAATTTGACCAACTCTTCTTTGTGGAAGTATTTTGTTCAGCTTCTCTTCAAGAATAACGGTCTTTAAAGGCCTTTGACTAGGCCACTCCAAGTACTTAATTTTGTCTTTAGCTGGCGTGTTTTGGGTCAATACTCTACTGCATAATCCAAGTACAGCTTGAGGTTATTAACCTGAAGGTCAGATATTCTACTTAAGGATTTTCTGCAGAGTCCATGGTTCAATCAGTTAGGGCAAAAATTACATCAAAAGTAAAGCATTTCCAGATCATCCCATTACCGCCACGCCTGACTGCTGATGTTATTTTTCTCATATGCTGTTAGTTTTGTTGCAATTGTTCCAGGATGCACACCTTTCAAAAATATATATTGACTTCTTTTGCATTGTGCCTTTAAGCAACTTGTTTGTTTGATTGTTTGCTTACTTAAAAGTGACTTTTTGGCAGAATGGGTTTGTACTGAAAATAAAACCAGTTTATTTCAGAAGATTTCTTGAATTATTCCCACTTGGGATCAAGTGGTATTAAAACAAAACGGCCTTTTATTTTTTAAATAAAACATTTCCAAAGTAATTAATTAAGGCTAGCTGAACTCAGAAGACAGGCATTTAATTCGGCTATGATACACTGACATTCTTTTCACTGAACTCAAATGTCAACAATTGTTTTTATAGTTCCTGTTTTACTACTATGCTTGTTAACAGGATTTTTTGCTTTCAAGGAATCTGACATCTGAGACCAGTAGCAAAAAGCAGCACATTTCTGGTCGCTCAGTAAAAACTGACATAAAAACACAGACATGTTGTTCTTGCACATCTTTTTGCCAACTTCATGCTGCCAGACTTGAAGTCCTCTCGTCAGACACATCCTGAATAAGTTGCAGTAGTGCAATTATTTTGTTGTTTTTCTGTATCAAATATGAGATATAAGAACGTAACAAAAGCTGGTAATTGTGTTTCATTGTGTATATTAAGTATGTAAGACCAGTATAAGGTCGCAGGAGGAAACAAGAGCTGAGGTGCGCTTCCAGGTCCACTTGTTTTATCGGTACCAAGCTCTGAATCAAAGTCAGTGAGACAGAAAAAACTAAAATGTATTGAAGTTTCTCTCCATACTTTAGAAGGTCACATAGTGATAAAAGGGAGAAGTGACATAGTACTAAATATAAACTGAATACACAAACAAAAGATTTAATACGTTCAGTCAGAAAAGATTTCCAAACCAGCCTGATCCAATTTGAAAAAGTCTCTCCCCTTTGAAATCATAAATATAAGTAGACACAAGTTAAAATCCTCTTTCCACGCCAAGACCTGTGCTGTACACGTCGTTCGGCATCATCAACATTTCATGACGCAGTGGAAAAACGATCAGTAAAAATCTGGCATGGTCACATTGCAAAAGCTAAACGGAAAATTGTTGAGGGAGATCATTCAGATAGCAACTGCAACACTAAAGGAGCCACAGGATATTTTTGACAAATACCGTTTGTGTTACTCATGACAACAAGCTGCAGTATTCTCCGTATAGTTGTACTATTTGATAAGGTTGGAACACAGAAAACATCTGCAGAAGCATCCAGGCCTGGTTGTCCCTAAACCTTGTGATGATGAAACCATGACAACCCTGTTGCGCCACCTTTCTAAATAAACAACATGAAGCAACACCAGAAAAATGTCAGACATAGTGAGACATGGTGGTAGAATATTGATCTGGGGTTATTTTATTTTCAGATGGAACTAAAACTTTCTAAAACGTTTCTAACTTTCTAGCAGCGTTGACCCCAAAATCTTCAGATGCCTGATAGAAAACTGAAGATAGAGATTTTATTTATCAGCATAAATTATCAAATTAATAAAAGAATGACTTCAAATGACATAACATTTCAGTTTTAAAATGTTCTAGTGGGACGTTCAGTGTGAACAGAATCTGAGAAATTTGGAAAACTTTCATGCTCAGATATTGCCAAACCAAGATGTGGGATTCTGATAGTCTTACTAAAGTACACTGAATGGTGAAACTGGATTAAATGGTGATTGATATTTTTGCAAAATGACATCATTTTCCATTCTTTTTAACCTCTCCATCCAAACTACATCTTTAAGTAAAGGGACCAAATAAAGCAAATGCCAGGACACTGCAAGTAGATCAATTACATCATTTCAGAGTGATTTAAATAACAGTACAGTTTAATGTTTACACTGGTAAGTTTAATTTCACATTTTATTTACAAAATATATTTAAAAAGAAATATGATGAAAGCAATTTATAATTTGAATACATGTATGTGCCTATATATATATTCTTAAGAACAAAAGGAAATAAAAGATTTCCGCTAATTTTTTTTCTGTCTTCACCGTCTTCACTTTACCTGTGTTTTTAAAAATAAAATAAAATAAAAAGATGGACTCTGATTTCAACATGGATCACACAGCCAGTCAGAAAAGGAAATAAGAAATGAGTGAAAACAGACGAAGTGGGTCCAGTTCATCTGTGGAACCTTTTGCTCTTTCAGAGTCGGCAAAATGCAACAACACGTAAATATAAACAATATGAACATGACTAAAACAGGGCATTTTAACTCTTATTACCATTATTAGATAAATAAGCAAATAAAGTGTCTGACTGGGACATTGCTTGTCCCAGTCAGACATGAACAACAATTTTTACTCTACATATATTTCCTGAGTGCTGCCGTTTGAACCTGAAACATATTCTGATGAAATAACGATCCCAATGTTGATTAGCAAATGTGCATAACTCAGTTGTTCTTATTTTTTTTAAAAAGAAAATTGGGAGTATTCAGCTAATAATAAATAACGCCCAGACAGAAACCAGAAGTTCAGGTTGGAAGTAAAGGACGGGTCACTCCTTGGCTGAAAGGAATGTGAACCAGATGAAAACAAAGAAGAAGAGAACTTTACCTTCAGACTAGAACATTCATCCTTCATCCGGCTTCATCCTTAAACATGAAGCCGTTCAAAGACGAGTGCTTCTCATTATATGCTAAGGTACACAATGATCTTGCAGGAACTGACAAACTGTACATGGAGACACAGAAGTCAGAGATATATAAACCTGTTTATATTACATTTGATGTAAAAAAGGAAAAGAATGCACCAATACATTTTTTTTCCATCTGATTTACCAAAAATCAGACAAAGAAGCCGATGCAGGCTAGTGCAGCAGAGTTCATGTTGTTGATTGATGCATTGTAGACAGAAAATAGTGGGTGTAGCTCATTATTATGCATTTAATAAACTGAAAAAACCCACAGGTTAAAGGTTTTGACTTGACAATCGGGGTCAAATTTGGCTCAGTTCTCTGGCCAATTGATTCACGCATGTCAAGTACAATTTAATCAACTTATTAAAATGGGTAGAATGAAGTTTTAATGAGTTATAGAGCTGCTTTGTGGCTTCATGTTTAAAACAAATCTATATATACAATTTTGTTACAGGTTTCATTGTAAATATGAAAAAGTTCTGCTAGAAAACCTAAACACAACAGACAGGGTCGAGGAAGAGGGGGGGAAATAATTTCCATATAAAAAACTTGCCAAGATTGAGCATCTGTTGTGTGTGATGGAAAATTGTCTGAAACAACAGCAGCAATAAAAGCGATAGAAAAAAAGACAAACAAGTTGCTGGCTCTTTTGCCCAACTTCTTCTTCCCAGGAATAATGATAAGAAGAAAAAAAAAACCTGAATAAGTTACGACTCAGAAAATTGATGTGATTGAGAAAACTGGTCTGCAGCTTTCATCCCCTACACTGTGTTGTTACAAATTGTAATCAATAGATATAAACACGATCAATGGCTGACAGTCATAAATTAAACACTCAGCATTCAACAACGGACGGACGTTGATGGTAAGGCCTCCTCCAGAGCAACAGCTCCATCTTTTTCAAATGTAAAAACTGTTTGACCAATTAAATATCTGTCTGCAGAGAGAGTAAACGGATGATATTCTTCTGTGTACATTACACTCTGCCCGAATGTTAAAAGGGCTAGGGGTGCAGCAGGCTGCCAAACGCCTGGAAGTTTGATGAGAGAACAGCGGCCGAGGAAGCCGAGGTGGAGGGAAGGTTAAATTCCACCTGCAGCCTGCGGGGGGCGTGAGTCCCACCGCCTGCGGCACCACAACCAGGGCCGTCAGAAACGAAGGGCCTGCCGTGCATCTGCAGGTGGTAGAAACAGGAGTTCAGGAAGCCGTGGTCGTCGTCAAGGCGGGCCGGCGGGTTTCCACGGCCCCACTCAGAGCACTGGTCAGAGGGCTGAGACTGGAGCTGAACCGGAGCTGAGGGACGATCCGAGGCAGCGTCTCCAAGTTCGTCCATGGATGGGTAAGAGAACGGACAGTCGAAGAGCTGCTGAGGACATTCGTCGGGACACAGCTCGGACAGACTCATCACCAGCTCACCGTCTGGGAACAAAGAGATAAATTCAGATCACGTCTGATCAGTAAAACCACTGAGGCCCACCAGACCCTAACTCTGTTTTTGATTTTTCAATATTTTTATTCATAGATCATTAAACAAAAATATTCCATCAAATCTCAATTTAAAAAAAAACAGCAAAAATAAAACAAATGCCCTTCAAAGACTGTATGCAACAATGTTAGGAAGAGGAAGGAAAGAAGGAATTTGTCTATTTTGAGAATTTTGTCAAATGACGCAAATGTGGAGACAAATTAAAGTTACTTTATCCAGTTCAATTCAGTTTACTTATCTATCGCCAATTCACATTACTAAAACAAAATCTTTTTGCTGAACTTCAGTCAGAAGATTACCAGTCATTTTTAAAAAAGAAGAAGGAATAGTGAGGCAGATCATAAGTGGATAGCAGTGAAAAGATTTCAGGCTTCTGGGAAGTAATGAAATAAATATTCGCCAAGAGACAAGAGTCTGCAGCTCTCTGAGCACAAGTTCATAGATTCTGTAAAGTAACTAAATGTGGAATCATAAAGGGTGTTATTGCGTTTTGGTGACAATGTGTGAGGAAACACTGATGCACATGAAATTATTGTAACTTTGTAGTGACAATCTTAAAAACAGATTGTAAACATCAACAAGAGCCAAGTTATTTGTTCTTTTTGTTCACATTAGTTCACCGTTTTCTTTACCTGCAGGCCCAGCCTGCTTTCTGTAGCGTGTGTGGACGGAGGTCATGGCTTTAAGAGAAAGCGGGGCGTTCGTCTGCGCCTGGGGCGGCCTTCTTCTTCTGGAGCAGAATGCCAACATGAACCGTGCACAGACAAACATGCACACCCAACAAACAGAGACATGCATACGTGCATGCACAAACAGAACAGCACGCGACAGTAAGGATGGGAGAAAACAAAGGTGGGGAGACATAACAAAACATAATGAAGATGAAGCAAATGATGTGATCTCGATGCCAAAAAAAATAAACTGAAGAATTCTGCACAGTAAAGGCCAAAAAACTGCATATATGACTATTAGGATTTGGTTTCCATTAATGCTGGAGGTTTTCTCTAACTTTTTAGAAAAGTTCAAATTAAATGTTCATTGTCACTGTAGTTCCGCACAACATGTACAGTACAGACCAAAAGTTTGGACACACCTTTCTAATTCAATGGGTTTTCTTTATTTTCATGACTATTTATAAGGCAAGAAATCCCACCTATTAACCTGACAGGGCACACCTATGAAGTGAAAACCATTTCAGGTGACTACCTGAATGAAAATGCAGAGTGTGTGCAAAGCAGTGATCACAGCAAAAGGTTGCTATTTTGAAGAAACTAGAATATAAGAGCTATTTTCAGTTGTTTTACACTTTTTTGTTTAGTGCATATTTCCACATGTGTTATTCATAGTTTTGATGCCTTCAGTGTGAATCTACAATGTCAATAGTTATGAAAATAAAGGAAACTCACTGAATTAAAAGCTGTGTCCAAACTTTTGGTCTGTACTGTACATACTTAAGTACTGTCACTTGCATGTTTTAATGACCTTCTGTAAGAAAGAGTAATTTTACAGCAGAACAAACTCAGTTTCACAGCTCATTTATTGATCTATTCCTGATTCGCACCTTGTTTGTTTAGATCCAGACTTGTACTTGAAGGAAACCGGGACTCCATTTGTCCAGAGGTTATTGAGATCTGTGACAGTAACCCCAAAGAATTGTTGCTTCCCTCGAGATCTCCACCCTCTCCATCCTGGTCTCCATCCTCACTAAAATACAGAAGCACAATCACAAATTATGTGCAACTTTAAAGTGTACACACACATTTGACACAGATGATGTCATGGTAGAGTTCACTCATTGCTACACACACTCAGATGTAACTGATACTAAGAGAAAGAGAAAGAGAAAGAGAAAGAGAGAGAGAGGAGGGGTCATGGCATGCTTATTGGTCATATATTATGACTAGGGCAAGCTACAGTATTTGTGTAATTATTATAACCCCCTCTACCACCCAATTTTATAGCAAAGCTATAATGTCACATTTTTCCCACTTCCAAGTTTTGCACTATCATTTGTTGGTCTATCACATAAAATCCAAATAAAATAGAATTAATTTATAGGAACATTTTTTCCCAATATTACAAATAGTCTATAACCGTCTTCCAGTTTTTATTAACAAACAAGTTAGCCCAAAGCATTTCTGCAGAAGTACTCACATGTTCTCCGACTGCATGATGTACTTTTTTCGGCTCACCCTTGTGGCCTGCTGGGTGAAGAACATGTGGCGCTCCGATTTCTTCCACATGTAGTAATATGCCACACACTCACCAACGGAGCGAGTTCGTACCTGTGGAGAAAGGTTTTAATCATTTTTAGAAACAAGTATTTAAAACAATCAGTCACATTTTGAGGCTAGATTAAGGATCAAAGGCTCTAAATTTGATCACATACCTTATTAGCCTGAATGAGATGGAAGTTTTTCCCATAAACACGGTAGCCATTCTCAAAGTTCCTACACTCCTCCTCGCTCCAAGAACACAGCTCCTCTAAAAACAGTAGGTACACAGAGAACTGAGATCCTGCAAACTAGTTCAGGTTAAGCACATGTTATTGATAACAAAAATCATTCACCTCCTGCTGAAAATCTACCAGCACACTTCTAAGCTGGAGCGCCACAACTCAACACAATCAAGTTTTGTGGTGGAATAAAGTCACAGGCTTTTGGGAAAACGACATGGTTTTACTGCACATGTACCATAGAAATATAGCTAAAGTACAGTGGAAACCACTGACAAAAGCGGCGCAACATTTTTAAATTCACTTTCTTACACTAAATCATACTTAACATTTCCACCTCTTCTCCGTTAGGATTACCAAAATTATTTATATTTGCAAAATGGCAGAATTATTGTGAGGGGTTTTTTTCTAGGAATTTTACTTTTTTAATTGAGGAGTTTACATAAAAGCAGCCTATCATTCAAAAAATCTGGAAAAACCGAGTTGATGATGTAATGGTTTTGAAAGCTTCTGATAGGTTAGCATTTAGATTAGAAGGAGATACACCCATAGATATATGTAAGGCATTACTTCAAACAAAATGATTCCCTGTGTGACATTATGAAAAATACATGTCATCATCATCACAACCAAAACCTTGTGTGAAAATATTTACTAAAAATAAATATTGCTGATGAAGACATCATCAAGTTTAAGCTTGGGCACAAACTGGTATTCCAAACGGTAAATGGCCTAAAGTATACAGTCTGACAAGTTACAAAGTCAAACATCCTGTTATAAGGTTATATAGTTTCATAAAGTAAAAGTGAGTCATGGCTTTTAAAGAAGTCTCAATATATCTCTTTCACATAAGACTCATTGTTCTTTAATTTATTTTGAAACAAAGTGTTTTAATTCTATGTGCAGCCGCACATCTGGAATGAGTTCCTGAAAAACAGGAAAAAACAGGTTTTTTTTTTTTTTTTTTAAACCTGTTAAACAGGTTATTCTTTTTCCTCCAAAATGAATACAGCAGATATAAACCGTGAACCACCTTTCAATCTGACGGCCAGTCGGGAAGCAGATTATATTAAGCAAATGATAAAAGAGCAAATGGTCACAAACATTAGAACTTTGCTAAAGTTTAACAGTGCTGTTAGGTTTAACTATGTGGTTCAATACTAGGTGCTTCCATGAATAGGATCGTACAAATCAGATCACATAAAAAAAAAGTCATCCATGACAACAGGAAGAGTCTTACCACTGAATACTTTCACATTGAAACGTAACCGTCTCAGTGCTTCTTCTGCATTGAAGTTGCATTTCACTAGTTCATACAGTGCCTGAATGTTGAGCCAGAAAGAAGGCAGAAATCAAAACTTAATCCCACATGACAAAAAAAATTAACTAATAACGACTCCTGCTACATTATCCCAGTTCCTTTGGCTTGTTTAGCAAACAAACAATATTATAAATTTTAATGTAGTCACCTACAGCTGCAGGCAGTGGTGATGTGAATAGCATAAAATGCCACACTAATGATGTACCTGCTCATTGTCTTGGATAGTGGCTGTTTGGGTCCATACCGCCCCCTCCTTGCCACAAAGTCTCTGTACATTCTGCAAAAATTTCTCTACTTCCTGTACAGGCAAAACCTCGGGCCTCCACAGCACCTGGTCGTCGTGGTTGTAAGCTGGAGGAGCGAAAGCAGAAGAGGAAGATGGAAATTGTGAGAATGATGACAGGTCTGTGCGTAGCAGTCTCTTCTTTTATACCAAGTTTCTAATTTTTAGTATCTCTACAGATAAATATTTATGGTACAATGTCTACAGGGTCTACTCAACAAATGCACTCCACAAACAATCATTTTCACCTCTCTCCTCAGATAAATGTGGATTTATTGGTGGGATTTTTGCTTGATACATGGAGCCGACCATGATTTCCTGTAGAAAAAAAAACAATAAAATGGTTCAAATCTGAGCATTCACTACAAGATGAAGATGATCTTAGAAACACTGGATTAAAGCAGAGTTTACATAACAGTCCAAGAGTCTGATAAGAGGCAGTTTACATTAAGCTGCTTAATTTTAGCTAGATTTGGTCTATATTTGTTGTGGAAAAATAAGAACAAATAAATAAATACATATGAAAAGCTAATTTCTGACTGGTTCAGTACCATGCTGACACTATTTCAGATCCACAATGTCACAAACTCATTCAAGTCCAGTGTTACTATATTTTAAATGGATTAGCTTTATTTTCAGTGAGGAACAATTGTTACTGCATCCATCCATCGTCTAACACCCTTGTCCCTAGTGGGATCAGGAGGTGCTGGTGCCTATTTCCAGCGAACCTTTCGGGCGAGAGGCGGGGTCACACTGGACAGTGTGTCGCAGGGCAACACAGAGACAGACAGGACAAACAACCATGCACACACACACTCACACCTAGGAGAATTTAGAAAGACCAATTAACCTAATAGTCATGTTTTTGGACTGTGGGAGGAAGCCAGAGTACCCGGAGAGAACCCACACATGCACAGGGAGAACATGCAAAACTCCATACAGAAAGACCCTGGGCCGGGAATCGAACTCAGGACCTTCTTGCTGCAAGGCAACAGTGCTTCTAACTGCGCCACTGTGCAAATATTTGAAAATATATCATTACAATGTTTTTAAAAGTAATATTTGTAGACAGTATACACAATAGAAATGATCAATAAAGAAATTAACAACACCATATTTTAAAAAAAAAAAACCCTGTGAAAGAAATTATAGGACAAACTAAAATTCAAATGTTGCTGACAGGATTTTTGTCTTTCCACTCGTATTTTGTGTCTTTATGTAGAAGCACAAATTAGTTTTTCTTCATATATATTTTAATTATATTGCCGTCAAATGAAGATAACTGTAGCTGATAATTTGAGTATCTAATTGAATAATGAATCCTAATATTTCAAATGACTGGACTCATAAATACCAGTCATTTTAAAGTTACAGAGTCTAGAATTACATTTGAACTAAAAGGTGTAATAGAAAGAGTTTTCACCTTTGGCGTCGCACCATGGGACCTATTTTTGTTTATTGCCAGTGGAGGCTCACCTGACGTTTTAAATATGCAGCATTGTGTATTTGTACATGCATAAATATTTAGAGCCTAATTTTATTGATCTTTTTGTGATGCTGGAGGTGGCACTCATTTATATAATTAAGAGTTTGAAGAGCCAAACCTTATTTCCAAGTTAATCTGTAAGTAAATTAAAAGGCATTTTTGGAGGGAAAAAAATCATTTAGAAATAATGCATTACTTGACAAAAAGAATCTGAAGAATGAGAGGACTTTCATTCAGATATTTGGCCCACACTTCATCTACTGCTACATAGAGAAGGACTTACTCATTTATAAATAAACCAGCAAAATTGGTCCAAAAATTGCTACAAATGACATCTAATATTAACAATCCCATTACATACCCCATATCCCTGGAGTATGATCGTCTAGTAAAAAATAGATACATTTCTCTTTGATATTTATCAAAATGGGAAATAGAAGAGAGCCTGCTATTCAAGTATGGCAGATACAGTTTGATCTGTTAAATGTTCCTTCTCATTTAGAGGTGAAACAATGAAGAAAATAAAAATATACCGTACAGACCAAATGTTTGGACACACTTTCTAATTGAATTCAATGAGAAGGTGTGTCCAAACCTTTGGTCTATACTGAATACAGACCAAAAGTTTGGACACACTTTCTAATTGAATTCAATGAGAAGGTGTGTCCAAACCTTTGGTCTGTACTGAATACAGACCAAAAGTTTGGACACACTTTCTAATTGAATTCAATGAGAAGGTGTGTCCAAACCTTTGGTCTGTACTGAATACAGACCAAAGGTTAGGACACACTTGTGTCCAAACTTTTGGTCTGTACTGTATGTGAAAACTGATGTATACCAACCTACCTTTTGTGGATAACTACTTTTCTGTAAAATTCAATCTCATGTTTTTTTTTGCTAATAGTCACCGTAATTCAGCGTATGCATGTGTGTGACAGAAATCTTTCATTTTAATTCTGCTGTCAGGTTCAACAAAGGACTGAGTTTGCCAATTATCCTGTGGCTAGAAAACCAAAGTACCAAACAAAAGTTGTACTTGGGTTTTTAACATGTAACATAGTTTAATGTGTTGTCCTCAATAAAAAATAAACCGGAATTGAATTAAAATTTCCACTGCTTGCATATGTAAAATGCCCATATCACTATTTAGAACAATGATACAAAGATTTAAAACAACTGCACGTGTGATAAGTCTGTATGACTCCAGTTTATCTAGCCACTGCACAGTGACCAACTCAACATGATATCATTCTGAGTAGCTAACCTTGTGCTCTTCATTGGACGGAATAGAAGAATCATCAGTGTCGTCGTCTGATGAGCTGACAGTCGTCGCTTTGTATCTGTCTGAAAGAGACAGAAACGGCACAAAGAGGATTATTCAACCCTGAGCAGAATTCCTCAAAAAAGAAAAACATTTCCAAATCAGCTGTGATGTCGACTGAACACCTCAAATACTTGAACTGTTGATGGAAAGGCTTTCTTCAATGTAAGAAAAATGTTAGAAATAAGTGAAGAAAATTGTCCAAATATTAGATTAGAAATTATTACAAGCAAGCAGAGCCAAGTAATTGTTTGGAGATTAAAAATGTTTCCAAGGAACACATCCACAACTCAAATGAAAAAACAACTAGCTGTTTAGAAAAGTATAGAAATATTTATCTCTACAAAATAATAATCAAAATAGTGGTGTGGTGAGAACATTTTCAGCTTCCTTTAGGGAAAAACAAAACTCTAATCTGTGAAATAAACATTATATATCAATGCATCAAAAAAATGGTTTTGACAGAAAATAACTATAGCTCTTTTATTTGAATAAAAAGGACAAAACCAAAAATACTTTTATCAACACTTCTTTTGGTGTGAAAATCTTTATGGGTAATTAATCCTGTGTGTTACCCTGGAGGCTGGGCAGCAAATCTGAGGTGTTTGAGGAGGTGAGATCATAGGCTGAAGCTTGTTTCTCTTTCTTGCCATGAAACAGGTCCTTCGTCTTCTGATCCTGTACAAGACACAAAAAACAAACAACACTACAAAACTCAGCAGAACAATGATCAACCTTGTGTTTATTTGAAGCCAACCTTACAAGAAGCCACCTTGAAATTATCAAATGATCAAATGAGGAAGTGAAAATCTTATGTTGCAATGTTTTGAAATTGTCCTAATGTTTTGGTGCATTTCTTTAATGTGATCGGCCGAATACACAAAAATCATAGATAGCTCAAGTAAATTGAGCCAATAACAAGAAACCCACAATCAGAACATCTATAGAGAAAGTTGCATAACAAATGAATGACGGCACTAGTTGATATATGCTTTGGCTGAATCTCACCTTATCCAGAGTCATATCTGGCAGAGTGGTGGTTATAGGACATGTTTCCTTCTGTGGATTGGATACTTGATATCCATATAAAGCCAGTAGCTCCTCCAAGGGAAGCTCACTGACCTATAGGGGCAAATGACAGAGAAAGGAGAGAAAAAAAAATACAACAATGTAATTTAATTCCACTTCAGCTTTAATTCCACAAAACTGTTTTGTTTTCCTAAAAAAACCAGTTGAAATATGACCTTTGATTTTCAGTTTCTCAAGCACATTCATGACTTTTTAGGGAGCAAAATTTGATATAAATATTTTCACAATGTGTGGCACGGAAGATTAATATATCAATATGTCATGTTTTTTTTTTCAACAAGTCGATTGAGCAGCAAAATGTAAGAATAGCTTTGGCGCAAAAGTGAGAAGTTGCAAACAAATCCAACACTGAGAGGGAAGTTCAGGCCAGCAGCACTTCATGTTCTTCATGCTGAAAAACTCCCAAAATACTGTAACTACAGTGAATGGAAAAATATGTTTGTATGTAAAGCAAAACAGACCCAATGTGCTTTACAACATTACCTGTGTTCATTTAGTTTTGCAGGTATTTATTTCTGCCCTAAAACCAGTCCAAATTAGGTGATTATTTTACAATATATGTAAATACTGTATATCTATATTGTGGCACTTAATTTTTTTAAGCATGTGCAACCTATTGGATTTAGTTAATTCAGTCAAAAGATGTAAAACAATATCCATGCATGAATTTTATTTAAAAGAAAATTCCAAACAAAGGATAAAACGCACATTACTGCAAATTAATGTCATGTAGTTCAGGTGTTTCACAGCGGTTGGGACAAAGCTATGGCTCGGTCATAACGCTGACCAGAGCTGCACCTTTTATCGCTTCTTCATTGCGTTCCCATTCCTCAGAGTTGCTGCTTGTGGTGCTGGGAAATTGCGGTCATTCCGCTCCAGAAGTTAAGAGGCGTTGCTCAAGATTAAACTAATAATTATGCGCCTCCAAACTGTGCAGCTCTCCGATAACACACGGCAATCCGTCGGTTCACTGGCTTGATTGAATTTTTTTTTTTTTGGAGTTTGCATTGACGTAAATCACGAGCCAATCAACAAAAGACGTCTGCTGAAATTTCAAAACTTTTGAAAATCTTTTACTAAAATGGCTAAATACAGAAAAGAACAGCCCAGGTGAATTTCTCCTGTGGGGATTAATAAAGTAGTCATTCTGTAGCAGATGGAATGAAAATATCTGTAGGTATCGGCCACAAGTACACCTTCAGAAGGCTGGTAACATTATTCACCACCTGCAAATACTGTTCAAATCCAATAAGCTGAACATACTTGTTTTCCATAAAAATAATTAGAAGTTATAAACTTATTCCAGAAAAACAAAATTCCCTTTTTTCTGTTATTGATTCTGTATGGAGAGATTATAGTTTCTTATTTAGTCATTTATTTATTTTTAATGAGCAAACTCATTTAAAATTTCTTTTAAAACTGACACTGAGATTTTTCTTTATGGTCGAGCACGTTTGCTGGACCAGTTTTTGTATTTGCCGTTTCATACCAAGTTTGTAATACATATGGATTTAGAATGGGTCATAAACATAATAAAATTGGAAAAAAAGACACCAAGACCACCATTGTGGCTATTATATAAATGTATATATTTTCAGAAAATATGATACTGCTAGTTTTTGTCTTTATTATAAGTCAGAGTAAATAAATCGCAGCTGCACTTGGAGGCATTCTGGGAGAAAATTACAAGTTTTGCTTGCAGCTGGAAGGAGTTGTGTATACTATTAAAAACATGGTTATTTATGATTTTTCTGTGGGGTGCATCTTTTGTCTTCAGTCAAACATTGTTCTCAGTCAAGAAACTAACGCATGTCAAAAATAGAAAAAATTGATTAAAAAAAAAGAAATAAAAAAAAGACAAAAGACCAGCCTGTCGGCCATTGACAGGGCACAGCTTGTCGATGGCCGTTAAATTTGTCAAATTGTCCCAACTCAGTTCAACCCTTTAATTCGTCAGGAGAAATATAGATTGATTAGCTCAAAGTTATAATGACAACCTCAAGATTTTTCCAAGATGGGCCTGAGTTTTAAAAACTCAGGCCCATCTCCAACACCATTACTGGGAAGACATACAATTACAGACACTATGCCATCATCAAGTATCAGGGCAATGATTTGAGACAGGGATCCTGACGCTAATTATTTGAAAAAGCCTTGATTAAGACTGTAATGATACTTGGGTCAGATTGGAAGACCTTTCATAAAACAGATAGTTTAGCCCCCATTCTTTTATATTTACAATTTCAGGGTTCCCCCCAGTGTATTATAAGCCTGGTGGGCCACCAGGCTTTACTTGAACCCCCACAAGGCTGAGCATTGCTCATTTGTTTAAGTCTTTTAAAAATGTTTGCATTTTTTAAGACTCTATAGTTGGTGTTCAGGTATTAATCTTCCAATAATACATAATTACCGAGTGATCTCTTAAAATTTCCTGTCAATTTTAAGCATTTTTAAACTCAAAAACACGACAGGTCGCTGGATGAATGACTACCCTGGCACCCAACCACTGGGCTTAGCAAGTTTTCTGGGGGAAACCTTGAATTTGTTTTAAATATATAGTTATTTTGGGGAAAATGAGTTCCAATTGATTTCTAAAAAAAAAGCCCTAGGTCTTAAAAATGTGTCATAGACACAAACATATTTTGAGAGACAAAAGTTAACTTACTGTTGGGGATTGTGCAGCCATTTTCTTGGAGCGAGAAAGCGTCTCCTCCAAATCCTCTATGACTTCTTCCAACTGCTGTTTCTTCTACTGAAGGCCTTCATCTCCGTACTTTGCCCACTCTCCATTAGGCCACAGTGTCTGTGCTAATGTTCATTTGCTTGTCGCCCACCTGCAAACACATATACACACTTTTTATAGAAAAACTCATATAGAAGGGTTTCGCAACATACACATAGCACACCTGAGGCACAAAGTGCAATGTACACACAAACAGCATATAAATGATCCTGGTTCAGAACATTGTAAACCAGCCAGCTGCTGCATTCTTAAAGCATAATTTTTTAAGATTTGTTACCAACAGAGCTTAAAATATACAACACCACCAAACTTATCAAGTCCATGGCTTCACAAAAATGAACATGAGTGGCAATCCAAAGTACTTTATATGATACTGACCTACTCTTTACAGCCATAACAGCTCAATGGTGTAGAAGAGCATTTATGAGAATATTGGACATTTCTTAAAGAAGTGCATTTATGAGGTCAGACGCTGATGTTGGACAAGACTCAACTTGCTGTATCTGCCCTAATTCATCCTAAATCTATTTAACAATCTTGAATTCCTGCTCCACACAAAGCTAGCTCATCCATACCTTTATGGACCTTGCTTTGGCACAGTAGTTCAGTCATGCTGAAGCAGGAAGGAAATGCTGGTGTCATCTTATCTATAATTTTGGGTCACTTGATAAATCTCTTAGGCAGACTGTAGAGGAACCCTTTAGTGAGATTTTCTTCCCGAAGGGTGTTTTCACACCTAATATTCTGGTGGACTTGGTTCGGTTGGGGACCAAAATTGCAACATTTGTTACATTTTCAGCTGCTGCAATTCACTTTCACACTGCACTGTGTCAAACGATCCAAACTAATTGAGAAACCTGATCTCCCTCCTTGCCTGTTGTGGCCAAGAACCGCTGAAAGAAACAACTCAAAAATCTCAGAAAAAGACATGAGGGCAACTTAATTCTTCCCAAAATGTAAACAAAAAGGTAGCGTCAAATCCTAGCAGTTGTAGGATTTCTCTTTTTGTAAAGGACTAAGAACCATTTCTCCCTCTAGCATTAGACTCTTTTGCAGTTGTTTTGGTTCTAGTGACCCAGAACGGCCTACACTATAGTCGTTTCCTGCTTTTGTAGCGACCTACACTCCAAAAGCAGGAATCCACATATGCATTCGAACTGCGCCACAGTTCACTTTAATCAAACAGAGACCTAGGTTGTTAGGCAGACCAGAGTTTGCTTTTTGGTCCACGTAAGAGTTCGATTGCGCATTCACGCCTCCTGAAATGAACCGGACTTTCAAGACAAATGAACTAGAGTTTGATTAAAGCAGACTAAACGTGGCTGGTGTGAATGTGAACATGGTTTGTATAAAAGTCTGCATTTTCAGTCGGTGATTCCTAAATATTTGATATTTTGATACTTGGCTATGTGCACTATTTTGCTGTGTTTGAAAACAGGTAATTTTGCTCAGGTTCTAGAGTCCTGCTAATGACCCAATTATGTGATTCAGATGTGTCGACTCATACACTCGTGAGTCTAACAGTTTCACCACACTGGCCCTTGAGGACTTTAGTTTGACAGTACTTTACAGGGACACCCATGTTATGTAACAAGACAAACCTAATTTGGGATAGATTATAAAGACTTGGCTGCAGCAACTGCACTGGTCTCGACTGTCAGTCATCTTGACTTGTCCTTAGCAGATAGCTGTGAACAACAATTAAAAAACAAACTGTACACTGTGAAGCTTGTTTTCAGGTAGATCAGCTCAAAACTTCCACACTAAGCTGCTTTATAATGTGTTATCTTCAGACAAAAAGATTACACAGGGGCACATTTGGGGCATAGGGTCCGGAGGGAGGAAGGTGCCACTTTACCTTAAAGGTCACAAAAGGAAACATCTAATCAATTTTTGGTGCTGCTCCGTTTTCCCAAACCAGCATCAGCCAAACTCTGCTAGAAAGAGTTTTTTATGTCATTGTTCAAACACCATGACTGGAACAACAGACTGAGCCCAGAATAGTTGTACTGTATCGGCAAGGTCTCCCTCCCTGAAAAAGATTTCAAACCGGAATGAGGTTTCCAGAAGTGTTGCGAAAGCTGGCAAGGCTGAAAAGAAGGCATGGTGATCAGTCAAAGAAACATGGTGCAGCAGTAAAATAAAAGATCAAGCTTATTTTCATTTGAGAATCTGAAGATGTCCAGTAATGTCATTTATGTATCAAGCCGTGTCATCAAGGAGGCTTCTGTTAATGGTGATTGTTCTGTACCAATCAGTCAGCCAATGTCATCAAGAACAGTCTTCAGTGCAAAGAAGAACAAGATGTCCTGGATAGAATTGTATTGTCTCCACAATGAAACCAGCCAGCATCACCGAATGTGTCTAAGATGTAGTTAGGCCCATATAAACATAATATCTGGGATTAGTTTGGCAAGGTGTGTTTATTTATTTATTTTACAAAGGAGCTTCAGTGCACCTAAAGTAAAAATGAAACCTCTATTTGCTTCTTTTTTGATGTAGAATATGATACCAAAATCAATTATTTAAAAACGTCCATCTTTTGTGTGACGTGTCCATCTTTTCTTGACAAAAACTTGAAAATAAGGAACTAAAAAAAACCTTGCTTTAAGTATGCACTGTGGATGTGGTTGAGCTTAGCATTAGCATACATATTCAAACTTTGGAGTCAGTACACATCTCAAAACATATAAGACAGAGTTGTCCATCTCCAGTCATCAAGAGCTTCTTTCCTCATTTTTAGATACATATCTGTTTCAACACAAACAAATCCAGTGAATGGCTCCAAAAGTTTGCTGCATAGGGACAGGAGTTTTGAACACTTGATTTAAGTTGTTTCTGATTAACCCTTAATAAGGTTCAGCCATTGCAGAAGGTTTTTACTGACATTAACTTAAGCTGGGGACACACTGCTCAACTCTCACAGACTCAACACATTTAGAAAAAATGTGTTTACACTAATAGACTGATTTCAAAAGATGTTTTGTTTCAAGATTGGATAATACAATATACAACTTAACCACACTCAATTCAATGTTCTGAATTGAGTTTTCTGTTGATCATTTACAGCATTTCATTGGCTTCCATTTTTAAAAGATGTCAGTTTATAGGGTTTTGATCACATCTGCTTAACATTTTTACAAAGTTTAGATTAAACTGAAGATCAATGAGGTGATAAATCATAAAACAAAGTGAATGCCTCAAATAATATAAAAGTCAAGAGTAAAACTCTTTTTCTGACTAAAAGTGAGAAAAGGGTCTTCTCTAAGTTATAAGTTTATTATGCTTCCTGCTAGGAGGAATGTATTTCTACATAGCCAGTTGCGGGCCTGTATTGCACCTCATTTACAAGGAGAGTGGAGAACTAAAAAGTAAAGAAAACTTTGGTAACAGACACTATAAGGAACAACCAAATCCTTAAATCAGATAAAGTGCCAACAGTTACTAAATGTCACAACCTACTTTAAACGACACCAAAGGTCCTGTAAGAAGCTGCTTTTTGTCCCAGCCCCATCGGGCGCTGTCTGTCTGACCAGGGGCGCTTTCCTGTGACTTGGTGCTGAACATCTCTTCCTCCACCCGGCTCGATGCGAGAAGGAAACTACTAGTTTACAATGTTTCCGAGAGGCACGGTGGAAGTTCACCTCCGCCGAGTCAAGTCATGTCTCCAAAACTTTTCAACTCGACCCACCCTGCCGAGAGGACGCACCTGAAAATAGTTCAGCACCACCGCGTTGAACCCGGCCCCGGGATCCCTATTGTTTTCTACTGCCGTACTATCAAGGCAGAGAGGGGAATGGCTCTTTAACACTAAGAACGCGGAGAGAGACGATCTACGCCGGAGAGGCTCTCCGTTTCTTCCCCCCACCTCAGCTTCCCGGTGCTAAAATGCCTCGTAGCTCTCTTTCAGCCGCCGCTCAGCAGCCGGAGAAACCCTCGGTCATACTGGGAGCCGTCGGGGTTGACATAGGTCCTAAATTCGGGACAGTTTCTCTAACATTACGGCTCATTAGATTCCTCGTTTTCGCTCACTTACCTCCGCCATTCCGTTTCTGCGCAAGCTTACTGTTGCCCGGATGTTGTATGTCTGCTCCTCTGTACAACTCCGTTTATTGCCGCAACGACTCGGCAAGAGCAGTTTTGCCTTAACTTTGTCTGACTTAACTCCACTTTTTCTAAGATTTGTTTTTTAAATTATTTCCATGTGGCAAATAATGTTTTTTTTTTTTTACTACTTATGTAAAATAGTTCATTTGGAAAGACACCTACAGCGGCCGCTACTTTCAGTATGAACTTAACGAAATCATTTGAAGCACTTAACATTTTATAACATTCTACTTAAAGCAATTTATATTTAAAAAAAACCTTTATAATTAAAATCCGTTTTGCATATTGAGCAATAAAACAAGTTCATGACATTAAATTGTTGTTGTTTCTTCTGTTTTTCTACAAAGTTAAACTGAACAAATTTCATTGCATGGAATTGCTATGAGATTTAAATTCAGCACAATTTGCATTTATTGTACTTACACCAGATCCGTGTGGTTTGAAATTTTGAAAAGTAAAGGCCGTCTATGTGATTACTTTATTCACGGAGGTGGAAACTCAACATGCTCAGAGTAGATTAAAAATGCCATCCTTCTGAGACCCTGCTCATTAATTTGTGCCCCTAACTGTGGGCATTTTGTTCACCCTACTGTACTACTATAGGACATCCTGGCTTTCGCGACGCGTCATGTGATAGGCTTTTATGCTGGGAACTCACTTTCCCCAATCAAAATGAACAACTTACCAGCAACCACATTTTATGAAGAGAGGAGAGGAAAGTCAAGTATTTTGTAATCTTTAGCAATTTTTCCCTGCTATATTTTTATTTATTGACATGTTTGCTAACAATATTTTTGACCTCTGAAAGAATTGAATGATTTGAAGAGTTTCACCTAGGCTTCAGAGCTCATCATAGCACTGAAATATCAATACTAAAGGTCACTACTGAAAAGAATATTAAGGAAAGCAAAGGATACATTTCCTCTGCATTGCTGATGATACTCAGCTATATTTATTCATAAATCCTGATGAATTCAGTCAGTTAGACTACAAGAAAAACCTGGAGGACATTAAATTTGATTCCTGTACTAAACCAAAGTGAGAACATGTTATTTAAATCTCATATTAAACAGGTTTCCAGGATTTCATTTTCTCATCGCCAAAATTAGAAATATCTTGTCCAGGCTGAAAAATTAGGCCATGCAATGAAAAAGAGAAATCATGTTTCTCCTATTTTAGCTTCCCCTCACCGCCTCCTTGTTAAATCCAGAGAATAATTTTAAATTCTCATTTTCACATACACAGTCCTCAATATTCTTCATCTAATAGTAAAGGTAATTGTATTTATATAGCACATTTTCAGCAACATTGGTTACCATGAACCAAAACCTACATTACCAAAAGCAGAAGTACATATCCTTGTCTCATCCTCTGGATTTAGTCAAATGTGCAGTTATTGCAGGACTTGTTGAGCAAGTTTTCTGGATGAACAGGAAATGAAGAGTTTGTTGACATGTCTATAACATAAAATGATATACAGAAGGTGGTTACGTGTTTATTGGTAATGATGGAAAAAATATGCTGGCTTGTCACTTTTTAACCACAAATTGGAGGTGTGAAGACTCACCATAAATATGGTAAAAAGGATTTTTAGTTTGATAGTGTAGACATGAGGCATTCAGCTCCACTGTAATCTGTTTTCCTAACTACAGTAGCATTCCTCCTTGGTGATGTTTCACTTCCAGAGAAAACTTAAATGTTTGTCGGGGCAATTTTATCCACAACAGTGAACTACATGCTAAGTAAAATAAGGAATAAGGGTGCCGCTGCTGATAAAAGAATGGATGAATGGATGGATAGATGATCTGAACAAAGTAAAACACTGTAAGGAATGCGTTGATGCAAATTCAAAGTTTGTAACTAATCAAAACCCTAAAGTTCTTATAGGCATTTCTACTCTCAGATATTTTAAAATCCATATAAGCCCAGGTGACTTTTGGGTGTCAAAAAAACAATAGTTAAAACACAAGTGGAAACTGCCTGGAAATTTCCAAAGCAATTCCACTTGATTCAAATATTTCTTCACAGCACAGTCTGGGCTTTCACCCATTGACTTGGATTCCTCTGGAAGACCTTCTACTGGGCAAATCAGCAAAGAGAAAGAGATGTTCTGAACAATGTCACTTCTCTCTTTGCAGTGAAGGATAGTTGTTTAAAGCGCAGGCAATTTCCAGAAAGCTTCATAGCACAGTTGCATTGGGGCTTGACATACTGTATGTGAGGGACAAACTTTAGTAAGTTTGGGTAATGGTCAACTAGGATGGCTGACCTGGTCCAGGCCTCCAGGAAACAATAGTTTCTCGATAGTGGAGAGCCCAGACCCTAGTTTGTACAAAGCAAATAACATGGAACTGGGGACTGGTTTTTATTTGACTAAGTGGAAACACGAGTAAGAAAGGTTTGATTGCTGCAATGTCAATAAAGATTTTCACATTGACTTTTGAGAAAGGTACAAATAACTCCAAATGTCTATTTTTATTGCAGTTAAAACAGGTTTATTAACATTATATCTTTTTCAAAATTTTTACATTTTGATTATCTTTTGAGTGACGGATCCTGTGTCAGGATCTTGGTTGTTTTACGGGTTTTCTTGGTTTGTAGTTTTGCTAGTTATTCTTTTGATTAGATCAGCATTGTTTCAGTTTTATTTGAGATAACCTGTTCTTATTTCAGTTCATGTTATTTATTCCTCATGTTTAGTTGTTCTTTATTCCACTAAAATCGTCAAATCAATCCTTTTTGTTACTCCTTGTTTCTTTGTACCATCTCTCCCCCTCTCAGCCTGCTTCCCTGGTCCTGACTCTAACCTGCACCCGATTATCAATCACTCACTTGTTCCTTGCCATCAAGCTCCTTGGTTCAAAAGCTCATCTCACTCACTTCTTTTCTGCTGGGTTCTTCTGTTCTTTCCTGGTACTCAGTTTCCATTGTCTCCATATTCTAATACCCTGGTTTGTTTTATCCACATTTGATTCACAGTATTGATTCCTCTGGTTTAGTTGTTCTTTATTCCACTTAAATCATGTTTTCCCTTTTTGTTTCTCCTTGTTTCTTTGTACAATCTCTTCCCTTGCCTGGTCCCACCTCTCCAGAAGATACAAGTTAGTCCCAGACTATCACATTATCAAAACCATGGCTTTGGGGGATTGTTGATCAGTAATTGGTATTTCCATTGGGTGTCATTTCTGCACAGTTTCTTTCTTATCGATGTATCTTAAATGCTATAATTATGCCTATGACCTCCTGGATATGTTTACAATGCATAAATAATGTTATTAACCCGTTCCAGTCTGAGAAGTCTCTCATGTTTCTCATTTGTTCTTCAGATCTTCAGATTAGTGCATATTGTGTTACTTTCTTAAATCTTCTAATCAGGTGTTCTTTACGGTCCTAATTTGCATTCATGTAATGTTTCATAAACATCCAAAGTATACAGTAGAACATTATGACAAAGGAGTTTGATTTAATATGTATAACATCAAATTGGAATACAGATGGTGGGCTACGTTTGGCTATGCTTTTTTAATAAAGAAAGTACTATTTTCTCAAATACTTTCTTTAATGAGAAGATCAGTCTAAGATTGAGTAATTTAACCACTATGACAAGAAGTATTTTGGAGTTGTCATCATAAAAACACTGGCAGCATGTGGTGGTGTGACAAAGTGGTTTTAGTGCGTTTACCACTTGTCCCTTATTCTTATTTCTGATTCATTTTCTCTTTCTGTAGCTGGTCATAATGCTTAAATTTAAACATTACTTTGCAACTTTGCTTCACTCACTATCCTGGGTTTGCTTGTTGTAGCATTATGTTGGAGTTTCCATCTCTGTATGTGTTTTGGTGACAGCTAACACTTCTGGACCCTTGGATGAATGTTTTTTTTGTTTCAAGGTATATTTATGGTAAATTATTTATTTTCCTTTTTTACTCACCATTGTTTGTCCCTTGTAGATCCTGCAGCAGGGCAGGTGTATGGGAGGGGCCGGCCCAGTATTTCCTGCTTAAATGGCTGGATGATGTCATCTATTACATAGCTGGGTTCTACCAATTAGAGGGTTTTCTTTTGTGCATTGTATTGTCTTTTTTTCTTCTTTAAAGCAACCTTTTGAGTTGTTCTTTATTACATGGTTTATTTTGAAGGCCATTTAAGATGAGTAGATGAGTTTGTAAATTAGATTAATGATCTTATTCTTGTTTCCGTTTAGATTTTGTTGTTTGGTTTGACCTGTTTCATTGTGGTTTAGTTCAATCAAGTGCAGGTGTCATCATCAGAAGAATCTGGAACTGGTTCACCTTTCTGACCCTTTGACCACTCTACCTCACAGGTGGCACATTAAGTATGGGTGATTACATAATGAAGATGGGGAACTATCTCAAAGCAACAGGACAATGAGTGCAAACACATCAAAACTGGTTCTGGAATGGATAAAGCAGGAAAAAATTAATATGCTTGGATTACCCTACTGAAACTAAAATTTGGGTTAATATACAAGTCCTAGTTAAAAAAACAAAATGAAAAAAAAACAGACTTCAAATGAAGGTAATAATTTATGATCCGAAGCATCCAGTTAGAACCATGCCAGCAGCTTGCTGGTGGCTACAAAAATTGTGATTGAAGTGGACTTACAATACCACACATATATGTATATATGCGTACTAATGTGTATATTGTTTTTATATCTGTGTGGATCAAAAGAAATATTCAATACATTCAAACACATGCAACAAATCCTAAATAATTGACCACAAGTGTAAAATTACTGACATTCATGTCCATAGTGAGCACATGTAAATGTCCAATCATATTTGTTTGGAAGAGTCGTTTCAGTTAAGAGATAAACAATGGAGTAAGATATTTTTGTTGTGTTTACTTATTATTTTAACATATGACAAAATCAGTTATTTCAGAAAAAGAGGCCTAGAAAACACTGAGGCCCAACAGTAAATAAGGCCCAATAAGATCATAGCAACAGCCGGCAAGACTGTGGCTGCAGTCTCTATCCGTGACCGATTTCCTGTATTTGGAGTGTGAGTCACCACTGAACTGTCACAAGGATCTGTCACAAATGAAGATATCATACACTTGCCTCAGAGGTCACAAATAATGTGATCTAGTGGTACAAGTATACCAGTGGTACATTTCTCATGACATATCATGAGAAATGGTGTGTCATGAGAAATGTTGGTAATGGCATTTGCTTTCCATGTTCCAAAATAAAAACAGGATTTTTATACACATAAATGTTTCATGGGGTGGCGCAGTTGGTACCACTGTTGCCTTGCAGCAAGAAGTTCCTGGGTTCGATTGCCGGCCCAGGGTCTTTCTGCATGGAATTTGCATGTTCTCCCTGTGCATGCGTGGGTTCTCTCCGGGTACTCCGGCTTCCTCCCACAATCCAAAAACATGACTGTCAGGTTAATTCTTCTCTCTACGGTCAGTAAAGTACAGTTTGAAAATATGCCAGAGTAAAATCTTTTTCAGAGCTTTTTTATGACTGTCTTCAAAGTCAGAAGTTTACTCTCATCAGGATTTCTACACCTTTGAAGAATTTGGAAATGTCCAGGTGACAATTTCATGATGTACAGTAAACTTCTAACAAGTCAATTCACAACATTCAAGTTAAATGGAGGCCCACCGTTAACACATTTCTCCCTTGAGTAAAATTTTGGGATGGTTGCAAGAAATCAGCCAAAATTTCAGAAATAGATGTATGTATCTCAACAAATTTGGTTCATTATTTGGAATAATCTGCAAATGTCAGAGGGTTCATTCATTTGTTTGAACAATTATACATAAGTATAAACACCAATGGGATGTCCATTAATTATAATATTTGGAAAGGAGATGGGTTTTATCCCAGAGAAAATTGAATTTTAGGATGAAATGTGTGTATCAGTCCCAGAACAAAAGCTAAAGATCCTGAGAAGATGGTGGCTGAAGAAAATAACAATCCTTTCATTGTCATAATCCAGAAAGAAACTGTACTAGTATGGGCCAAAATGCCATTCGGAGGTGAAGAAGGTATTACTCCAAAAAGATTAGCTTTGCAGAGGGACACAGGTGTTTTGTAGACATCTCCTGTCTTCTGATGAGATAAAAATCTATATGTTCTGCCATAGTGGCATCTTGTCATATTGAAAAAACTTACATAACAATCCATATGGTTGATTTTTTTTTTTTGGCTGGAGGAACTGGTGCTCCTGACTAACCACATGGCATCATGAGGATAAAAATTTGGAAATACTGAAGCAATATCTGAAGACATCAGCCAGGAGGTTAGTGTCTGGTCACAAGTGGGACTTCCAGATGAACAATTGTTTTTATAATTTAGGTTGAAGTTTTTAAGATAATGAAATAAACTGTCTAATCAGTGCCTGAGATGAATGATTTCATATCTATTTTCCACAAAATAATATTGGCTGTAATTGCAGCATTGCCCCCTTTCCACAAGGGGGCAATGCTGTCTTGAGCATAAGTCATTTTATTCTGACTACTGCAAGTGCAATAGTTTGCACACTTTTGTGAGGTAACCATAGCATAACTTTATAAAATCTTGGTTTTATATTTGCAGAAAATACCTTTCTCTTATTGGGAAAGGAGATCATAAGCAGTGAACTGGATTCAGTATATTTCTATTGTTTGCTCACGGTGTCAGTCCCACTTAATAAGTCTGGATGAGTCTAAGCTAAAGACTTAAATCCAACCCAGAACACTTGTGAGTCAGAGTGTACAATAGTGTAACTCTGACATTCTGGTCAGTACCTTCACTTTGTTTGCTCTCTTTCACCCTTTCTTTCCCACTCCCTCCCTAGACAGGATGTTTGTGTCTCAGCGGAGCAGCAGCAGACAGCGAACCATAGGAAAGCTGATGATCAGATAGGGTGGTTGTGAAGCACCCAGCTTTCCCAGCGATGTGAAAGATTAACTAGGATTTAGGACTTCCATTTGGATTGCCCCCCTACACTGAGACACTGAAAGGACAGCAAAACAAGACGAGGCCATTAGGCCACAGTGACCCAAACAGCGAGTCCCCCTCCCCATCCTCTGTCATGTCGAACTGCCATTTTCAACCTAACATCCTATATAAACAAGGCTCTAATTGTGAGAAAGAAATTGACTCAGAAAGGGAACGACCAGTGACGTGCGGTCAGGGGAGGCAGGTGAGGCAGTGCCTCACCAGCCATCATGGAAAGAAAGAAAATATATAATCATAAAGTAATTTAAATTGTTATATTCATCCGGTGGTTTGTACTAAAAAATATTTATTTTTCATGTAGCTTCACCAATTTCGATTTTTATTTGTTCAAAATCGCTGAATTTTCTTATTTTCCCATTCAAATGCTTGGAAGCGATGCCGGTGAGGCAGCAGCGAGCTCTGCCTCACCTTGGATTGCGCAACCCCTGGCTCTGCGCTGGCTGCTAAGCGGAGAGAGCATGTTGCTGTACGGCGTCAATAAAATGGTTTAAACAAATTTAATATGTGAACTTATTTCCAATAATTTAGCTTATGTATATAATGTACAGTGCTTTTTGTCACCAACTGTGTTTGTGTAACGTGTTTCGTGTAATGAGCGATTATAAACGGCAGAGAACAGGTTCGAGGTGAGGCAGGCAGTTCTCTTGCCTCATGGCAGGGGGCGCTCAAGATCCCAGACGTTCGTCTTGTTCACTCCTCAACTGCCGAGTAAGTGACAGCGAGCTAGGCTAAACGATTCGGGAAGCAAGTCAAGTGCAGCGATAGATTATAATAGAGATAGTGATTTTTTTCCTCTCGCTTATCCCGACTTTCGACATGGATGACTACATTACAACACTAAAAAAGTTTTCTCAAGTGGACTTTCAATCGAAGCAGGTAAGACAGTAATAACATTTATTTTGTTTTGTTTTTTAAGGAAATGTGTGTTTTGTGAGCTACAGTTTGTATGTGTAAGGATGCAGAAGTGAAACATAACCTGTAAACTGCTGTCAATCTATGCATCTATTTGCAAATCTGATTCTGATGACGTCAGTGCCTCACCAGCTATGAACCTCACCGCACGTCACTGGGAACGACGTTGTCCATGGAGAAGGAAATGACCAAAGTGACCCACTTCTCATCTGAAACAGACACTGGCCAACATGTTTGAGTAATGATGCGTCAATTGTCAGTAAGGCGTTATCAAGGCTGATGCCATTATTACTTGCCAAGATATTCAGGCAACAAGAATTATTATGCTAGCAGGTGATATCATGAGACTCAAGAGGATTGTGTTTCCGTGTATTGTAATGCTTTTCATGTGGACTCATGGAAGTTAGCGTTAGAGGCCTGGCTGGGCAGAGGCCTGTGCAGCACAGGATCTGCTTAATGTCAAAGAAACCTGAAACGGTAAGAAGTCTTACGCCTAGAAGAGGAGAAATAAAGAAATCAGCATGGGCATAGTTTAAATGAACAAGTTATTGTTAGATTTATTGTGCCTTGTAAATTAATTGTCTAACATTACAATCAAAATATGCATTTTTATGTTTTCTTATGGCAGATGCAAGAAAAATGCTATATGCTTAACTTATTTTCATAGATAATAATCTGAAAAGTGTGGCAAGCATTTCCAAGTTTTATGGCGTATCCTATTTTCCGGATTATGTCACGTGTTGTTTTCAAAGTTTTGCTGGCCCTGTACGACTTTTTTTTCCTCTTTGTGACACATTTATCCACTGTTACATTAAGTTTTAACTCATACTGATGAACATGAGCCATGGAGTAAACATTATCGTTGCAGTTGAGAGGAAAGCTAATGGTGGGCAGAAAGGAATATGGCCAGAGCTCGTGGAACAAAACCTCAAAGACCTTAAAGAAGGAGAGGCTTGTGAATGGTACAGTTGTGTCTCAGTGTCCTAGAAGTTGCTAGGGAGATTAATATAAATTACTTTTCAGGCAGACCTTCTTGGTGTACTTCATGCTACGTAACCTCCTCTGCATCACTCTGGATTTACCCTGCATGCTCCTCAACTCAGAAACTGTCAGCAAACTTCCAAGTCAAAGTGGCCAAGTTTCCATAAGTCTGTTGAAAATCAGGTAACTTAACATAGTGGATCATATCATTTTTCCATAGAGGTTGAATTTGGGTTAATAATTGTCCCACAGACAGTTTGTGCCACCTGAACTGTGGATTTCTGCTCCTCCAGAGTAAACTTTGGTATCTTGACTACTTTTCTGACTAATGCTCTCCTGGCATCAGTCTAAGTGGAAGGCTGTGTATTAGTATCATTATACCATTCTCTTACTGCTTTGGGGTAAAGGATTCAGCAGTATTTTATGATAAGTAAAAAGTTGGTGATTTTGTTTTATAACCTAACCGTTTTATAGCCTAACCTTGACAGAAAACTTTCATCTTTATATTGAGAATATAACACACACATTTTGGCTCCAGGCACAAATTAGAGTACTTTTGAAGGCAATTCGTAGGACTGGATTTTATTTCAGAAGATTTAACTATGGGAGATGAATACAAAAACACCCAAAGTTAAAAAAACAACAACTGAGAACCATAAACCCTTTTCCATCCACTTGGTAAAGTGGACGGAATTGCGTTGCGTGTCAGAATGTGTAATTCTATTACAGGAAATCACAAAAAAACACATCAGTTGTTTTTGCCAGGTCATTGTTGTAAATAACAATTTGTTCTTAATAACTTACCTTATTAAGTAAAGGTTAAATAAATAAAATAAAATAAACATTTTTACAAGGGACTGTGAAAAAGTGCCAACAGCTCACCTTTTATTATTTCTTATTTCACCATAACTCAAAGTAAATTGAAACCCCTTTGAGTGAAAAGACACGTTCACTCCAAACTTCATGCATGCCTTCCTTTCTCTTATCGTGAAATATTTCTGAACAAGACGTTTTTATAGAAACTGTGGAGGGCAGTTCCTGTGAGACACAACACACTCTAATAAAAACACAGGAGTGGAAAGATGTGTGCAGCTCTGCCCTGTCCTGTTTTAGACTCCCTCCACCCTCCAAGCCCTCCATATCACTCCCTGTTCTCTGTAAATTCCCCAGCCAAGCCGCTGGTTTCCTCAACCAATACCATTTTTGGGCTTAATTTGCTTCAAAAGTAGCCGGCAAGTGGAAATGGCATTAAAACATATTCAGCTGACTCAGAGCAAATATGCTACGATGTCCAACGGATCAAAGAAGGTAAAAGAAGAATCTTAAAAGTGTGTCCGATCCCCCTTGCACAGCCAATTTTCTGTTGGATTTCCTTGCAGGGATGTTTTTTTTTTTTTCAAACCCTATACAAGAGTCTGAGTGTGAATTAAGCCTGTAAGTGGTATAATTAAGAAAGTAACTGACTCTAAGACACATGGGCCTTTCACACCGAAGACTCACAGGTGAGTGTACACACATGTGCCATAGATGGAGCAGACAAACAGCCTTCTGTTCACATCCAGAGTCAACCTGCAATCATAACTAACCCCATTTCACCACCATACAGTCATAAAGGGCTGGATACTGTGTTACAAATATAACGTTCACAGGGTCTCAGTCCTTTAAATGATCAAAATTTAAATCATGAAGTACAAGTTCTTTGCACAGTACTGGAAGAATAATTTAACAAGTTGTGTTCCCAAAAATCAGCTTTTTTACAAGGAGGTAATTTAGTTGATTTTCCTTGAACCCAGTTTGTGTTTTATTCCCAACAGAAATGTTCACACTCGTAATGCTCCAAATCAGCTTGTAATATCTGCAAGTGCCTTTGTGGAGACGGTCTCATGGCAGTTGGCAGTTAGTCCACCGAGAGGCCATGTCTTTATCTTTTGGTCCTCATCCACAAAAAACAATTCAGCAGGGTGAGGGCTGCAAGGCAGGAGAATGAATTCCAGCAGGCACAATAGTCTGGAAAATACACCCTTCACAATGTTTTTCTTCACTCCATCTCCTTTGCTTGTTTTTCTGATAGAATTGTCAGGCTGATAACTAGGATCAAACTGTTCTTCAAGGATTAAATATGTAACATAGACTCAAACATAAATCCACAAGATGAGAGTCTTTTCTCCCTCGTCATTTATAACATTTCAGTTGGTATAAATATCATTTTGAGAAGCTGGATTATGCTGAAGAAGCTTGAGAATTATGGCTTGAAAAAGTGATGGTTGTATCTGATATTTATATTCACTTTCCTGTATCCATGGTTTGATTGTTTTGTTAAAGACTCAAGGGAAAATGGCTGGACGTCCAAGGCGAGGGCACTTTTTGTAAGCGGTCGTGTGTGTGTGTGTGTGTGTGTGTGTGCAAATGTCAGGTTTACTTTAGCTCTTTCAGAGATGCTGGAGTGATACTAGGTTTGTGGTGGACCAGTGCAAACACAAAGCTGTTGGAAACAATGATCTCACAAAGCAGGCAATTCTTTGTTTACCACAGAGTTTTCCCCAAACCTGGAGGAACCTGGACTGAAGAGGCCATTGCTGGCGCCCCCACTAGTGGCCTGTTTAATTTATTTTCACACCACATTCCCTCTGTTTAACCTTTGACAAGGTCTTCCACCTCCTATCCTTCCCCTTGTTCCTCTCACACTCCATCAATAAACAAACCATAAACCTCACAGCAACTCTTTCTCATCAAGCGTTGAAGTATGTTGCTGTTGCACCACCAGTGGTCCCGCCATGTAGTCACAGATGAGAGAGCAGGACACGTGGGTTGTCCAGCAGGCACAGTGGGAGGCGGCGCTGACTGTTATGATCTTAGCACGGTGGTGGATAATAATGTTTCAGACCTATAAACACAGGTGGGTTACAGTTCTGCAGGCCATGAAATCAAATATGTGCATGCATATGTGTGTGTCTTTCTGTGTGTATAAATCACCAGACGACATGCAGCACCATATGCCCAGCAGACGCTGAGGACCTTGGAAACATATTGCATCTACAGTAGCACTATGTGCTTTTATTCCATGATTAACTGGATGACACAACATGCTTTTATACATGCAGCTCCTCAGGTATTTGGTTTAGTATAAATCCAATACAATGTAAAGGCTTCCACTGCATGACATGTCTTTCAACTGGCTTATTCATTTCGATATCAAGGTTATGCATTAAAAAAATATATTTTCTGGAAAATGTATGCATATTTATATACTGTATCTATGTATATATTTTATTGTATGTCTATGTTCATTGTCTTGAATGTGTTTTTGTTTTTTGTTTTTTTCTGCACGCTGTCAGTTTTGGCCAGGTCTCTCTTGGAAAAGAGATGTTTTGGATCTATATGGGACATACCTGGTTAAATAAAGGTTATTGCTATTATTCCTATTATTCTTTTAGAATCAGTTTAAAATCAATCCCAACATGAGGGTTATTTGTTATGGAAACAAAGACAGAAATATATTTTTTTTAAATCTACCCCATAAATGTTATCTAAAATGTCTGACTTGTAAGCTTGGCCTGGAATACAATTTGGTTGGTTTAAATGGTGGGACTGTCTAGGCTCCCAGTCAGATGTCACAGTGGCCCTGACTAATGAGATGTGAAGTGTGTTTTTTCAGCCTTTATTTAAACCTGCATGTCTCTGGAGCCTGGGAGCTTCAGGGTGTCAGCGTCTGATGGTCGGCATGTCTCACTGTTGTTACTGGATGAGCTGCCACCCACTAGTCTTTACTACCTCTGCAGATCTCTATCAAGCTTTTCTTATTGTGAGGCATCGCTGTGTTAAACATGACCATGGAGCTTACTGATAGTCAGAGGCCGTTAAACCAGTTTGTCGCCATTCACAGGGTAATTCATTCACAAACGAGGATCTTTCATTCAAAACAGCTCCCACACCAAGGCTAAACATGAGCATGTAGAGCGTTATACAAGCACAGGCCATTTACCATGAGAACATACTCCAACTCTTCTGTACTGTGGGACAGGGAAAAGAAAGTCCAGTGTTTATCTAACATTCTTGTTTATAATTTCCCAGTAAAAACATTTGATGCACTTGTATGTTGGGGGAATTAAACATTGTGGCAAATTTGAACACAGACATACCTTAAATAGCTTTGGTAAATGTCTAAAAAAATCAAAGATATTTAAAGTGATATTGAAAGGTACCCAAGTTAAAAGTGATATCTGCTTTTAGAGTATTTATGTCCTTCTATATATATTAGGTCACTGACCACAACAAAGGGTAAGTCCTGATGCTTCTCATGCTTGTGTGGAATAACATTGAGCATGAGTTCATCACAAGATCTGAGCTCTATTTTTTTCTAAGCTAATTAGACACAGCATGAACTGCTGCAGATTTGATAAAGAAAAACAATTTGGAGAAGGGATGTTTTATACTATTTTATTTAATTTCCCTTTGAGATTAATAAAAAAAAAAATCTTTCCCTTGCAATCGCATCTCTGGGAATTAACCTTCAGTGCACTAACAACAATAAGTTTATCCTATCAAAGTCCGCAATAACAAAGAAATAATGACATAACATGACCATATGTTTATATAGAAATCAGACACTAGCCAGTGTGAAACATTTTGAAACTCAATTTGCTTTTTTAGTTGGAAATCATATGAGAGAAGAGAAGACCGCTTCAGTTTTGGTACCTCCTAACCATTAGATTTAGCTTCAAGGAAAAATCAATCTGATTGATACTAATCAGTTGAGTAATTGACTAAAGGTAAAATATTGACTACATCATAGAGCCCTACTTAAAAAGTAGCATCAAAACATCCTAACCATGTAATTGCTAGAAGTTTGTTTCTGCTTCTGCATACATCTTTAGCACATTTTCCAATTGGCAAATATCAAACAAAGTCTTGAAATATAAAAAATAATTAGGAATTAAAAGATGGGAGCACCATTGAAAATTGAGGTTGGTTCAAGCCGTTTGTTTCAGTAAACAGCAGATCTTTCTCATGTTGTCGTTGCTTATTTTTAGAGCTGGTAGTGGTGGTTTTGGAGAGAATGTCAGGACATGGAAAGTTTGGCTGTGAGCTGGACTTGGAGGCTGGTGTCTAATTGAACTTGCTGAAACATAGTTCAGTACAGGAGACAAGTCTCTCATACAACATCTAACTTCTAAAAATAGCCAGCGTTGCTGCTTGGGAAAGGATGCATAATAGCCTGTCTTCTGAGTGTGCCTTAAATGTCTTTGGATTTGCATTCAGTAAAATAATTATTGTGTTAAGGGAACTTGAACACACAAATAAACAAAATCAAGATGTCTTCTCTAAAAATAAATCATTTCTGAAATTGCCATAGTTTATAACTAAAAAAGCTCTCCATAATGTGACTCTGTTACCAGATTTTACCCCCAACAAGATGTCTAATCCCGGCACTCTACCTACACAGATAAACACCCACACACACACACAGACACCCACACACAGGGTTCTTTCCCAGACATCAGAGAGGCAGTTCTGAGGAAAAAAAGAGCATGACTGTTTATATAAGCTAGCTCAGAGTTATTTATAATGTATTTTGGCCAAGAAATGACTTGAAAACTATTTAGAGTTTGAGGCTCTTTTCATAAAGAAAATAAATAACAGCAAACAGATTGTGACATTCCGGACTGATTGTGGGCGAAAAACGACGTTGACGCGGCAAAGATAAGGGGCTGCAATCAGGCGTTTGGATATGTGGCTGTGTTTTATCACAACTTAAGGTGAAAAGTGGAATACTGGAAAATCTCTCAGTCATGCCAACTTTCTAATTGAAATGTACTTACAAACAGGATGCAGTCTGGCAAAACTCCCCACAGTTCCAAATCTTACCTCCTCACACATCCAGTTTCAGAGATGTAAGCTTAGAAAAGGCAAACGTCCATGTTGAAGCTTTTCATCCCCAACAAGACTAAACTATTTACTAAGGATACACATGGAAAATCTCTCCCTCTTCCAGGTTCTATCTGAGCATGCTTTTGTTACAACTTGGCGATGAATCCTGATAAAGACGTTATCTAGTGGAAGCAGCATGGCCGTCCCTGCACCCACTGCCTGTGTGGCAGTTTTTGTGACATGCAGTCACCTTGTGTCTTAAAAGATTTCAGACAGCTGCTGATAACCCAGCAGCAGCACCTCGGCACTACAGATAAAACCATCAGGCCTCAGCTTTACTCGCAACCTCCTGCAATGATGTAAGAAGCTCCATTTAACAGAGAACGTGACGGACCAGGAGATTCAGATAACGTTGCAATAGACTGAGTTACTTTCTTGTAGTAATTTATTCTTGGTGCTTCATTCTAGCTCCAATGAAATAAATGTAAAATCAAGGAGAGTAAAACCTACTAATGAACATTAGGCAAAGATGTGGCAATGCCCTATAACAAAACCCTATTAACAATAACGATGAAGAATAAAATAAAGAAATATAAAATAATCAAAGCAAATAATCATAATACAACTGAGTACATATTAGTTCTCTTTAAAGCACAATCCATACTGACTCTGAACATCCAAACAAAATCAATAATAATCACTGTTTTAACACTGGCCACAGAACACCTTAATGTGGTCTAGGATGATGCTCACAGTAAATTTACAAATTGTAGTTAAATCAATATTGCAGCTTGCAAACAGCCCATGGTGTCATAAGGGGTGGTGGATGAGTGGTGAGGTAGAACACCAGGAGACCCAAGTAAGAGAGATGGTTGTTTTAATAATAAATAATGCTCCAAACAGTCCACAAGATTCTGGCGGCACGGCTGAGCGGAAGCCAGGGCTCACACCGGTAGCAACAGAATATATGCGTGGCAAATGAACAGGCAAACAGAAAGACGCAACAAGCGACGAGGACCCGACAGAGACGTAGAAACACAGGTGACATTAAATACACAGAAGGGTAATCACAGAACGAGACACACCTGGGAAACAATCAAGGGGAAGACAGGACAACATGGAAACTCAGAGACACAGAAACTTGAAATAAATACACAGGAAAAATACGGAACATGACACATGGTCACGTTGGGTTGTGGGATTAATATTTTATAGTTTATACAACTTTTAAAACATTTTTTTAGAGGGAGCAGAGGAGTTTGCTTTGCAGCGGTCTTTGAAGTGTTGTGAATTAGCTTTTTCAAGTGACTATGAGAGAAATGCTCCTTGACGTGCTAACAGCAGTTTATACAAAGGCTTAATGAACTGCAGCATCTGAGTCAGGTTTGCACACACACACACATCTTTTCTGCTCTACTCACAAGTTTTCTATGGAACTGTGATCAGAGCTCCGTGATGATCAGTCCAAAACATTGATACATTGAACTAATATGTTAAGCTGTTGCTGTGATAATGTTTTTTTTCCCTCACAATGCCATTTAATGTACCAGTCGGTTCAGGAAGACACCCTCACAACATGATGTTCTTAGGCTTTGTGTCTGACCCACAACCTCCAATATGTCATTAGAGGCAAAGAACAACAAGACATGTCTCCAAAAGTTCTTTGTCCCAGCTGAGTTATTACCAGGCTTCTGCAGCACTTAATTGTATGCTAAGGAGGTAATGCCTTTATATGAGTCAGGTGTGCTGGTCCAGGGATACATCTAAAACATGAAGGACGGTGTGTGTATATGTTGTCCAAATTGGTGCGTCATCCCTTAAAAAGTGCATTTAAGATGTTTCTGTGTGTCTGATGGTTGATGCACCACCATTTTTTAATACTGAGGGTAAAAATCATGAGATGGGTGAGAGTTGAGGCCTTTCTTTTCCATTTATCACAGTTCTTGTTCTTTTCCCACTGCACTTTGCATTCCTGAACATCTTACTCACCATTAGAGTGTGCGTCAGCATGCCCTCCCTCCCAGTCCTGCAGCTCATATGCACACAAGTACAGTACAGGGCATTATTGGTGCAACTGTTACAGAAAAATTGATACAAGGCCAGTTTTTCCCTCCTCTGGTCCATATTTTTTCTTTTTTTTTTTAACTGAGCATCAAACATCCAGAAGTTCGGGCTCCAGCTCCTAAAAAAATACATTTGAGGCTTTGGGGATGTTTTTATGCTGTTATAAATGGGCTGTCAGAGTGTCTGTACATCTCTTGCTACTCAGGGTTAGATCAACAGCTCTGAGGGTTATTCATTAATCAGCACCAGCCTGATTTAGGTGGGCTAAGCTGCCTGGGACCCTTCAAAGTGTGATGCCACCAGGAAGAAGAGGTCAGAAAAACCTGCCAGCTCTTAGTCTCCTGCTCTTTTTTGCTCTCACCATCCTCGCTTCTTTTTCATCAATATTTGTTACGTCTGATATGAATCAGCACTGTCATCAATCACAAGCTCTTTTCAATAAAGCAAAAACAAACAGAAAAAATAAAATGGATGGATAAGCTAAAAGATATAAACACTTGTTAGGAGTAGAAAATACAAAAAGTAAATAAACCTTTCTCACTCTTTCCAAACAACTCATATATGGATTGCGGCATTTTTTAGCTTTGTTTTCTCAGGCAACACGAGTTACCAGAACCATCATCTGTGAGTTTTGGAAGCTTTATTTTGTGCTTTTTCTGATGCTTTTTATTGTGCAGCTGCTGTCATTTCAGCTCAAATTTTATCAAAATGTACAAGTTTAGACTTATAATTCTTTTTCAGGCATGAAAAAGCGTCCAATTTGTTCTGCAAAAACAAATTGTTCCAGAAACATTGGAGCAGAACAGATGTTGAAAATATGATTTCTTTAAAAAGACTCATGGTCTAAGAGAACCTTCCTGACTGCAAATGCTGTCAAATGGTCTGAGTATTTTAAAATGATGACAGGAAGTTGAAAGGGTTGTATATGTTGCAACTGGTTTCACCATAACAGGCTATATGTACTGAAACAAAGACGTGAGTCTTTTTCTCTGCCATTTTATCTTTGTGCTTTCATCACAAGGGTTATTGTTCATGAGCAAAAGGTTTCATAAAATTATCAAATCAAATCAAATCTTATTTGTGTAGCACCTTTCAGCAACAAGGCATTTCAAAGTGCTTCACAGCATAAAAACACAAAAATACAAAGTCATAGGACACACAGTTAGAAACATTACATTTTGTCGTCATTACACATCAGATTATTGATTAATGTTTAATGATTATGTTTCAAAAACAACTCTAAACAGCTGGGTTTTTAATCTAGATTTAAAGGAACTCAATGTTTTGTTTTGCAGTTTTATGGAAGTTTATTCCAGGTTTGTGGTTCATAGAAGCTGAATGCTGCTTCTCCATGTTTGGTTATCAGATTGGTTGTAATGAGTCTATCCTCTCTGGTAGGACACCTTTTGTTTCCTGATGAGGAAACTGATTCACCAAGCAGATGTGGTTTCCTCATTATTTCCAACGGTGTGATCAACATGACAACACCTCACTTTGACTACATCACTAAAACAGAGTTGCTTGGTTCAGTGTTTAATTTAAATGTGTTCCTGAACTCAACAAATCAGCCAAATCTGATAAAACACCTGGTTTTTATGCGATGTTGTGTGTGTATGTTTTATATTTTCATTTCACATTTATGTTGGCAGTGATTATGTAGTGAACTTTGACTGTCCTGATAGGTGGTCTGTGATCTTATGGCTCCAATAAATGTTTTGACCTCCGTTTAAGAGGAAAACGCCCTCAAAATCACATTCTCTTTTTAAAGGTGATTTTCCTGCTTACTGTTAACAAATGCACCACCTGTTTCTTCCTTTTTTTACATCTTCCCACCCCATGAATTTGATTTCCCCAACTGGAGGGGATTCAAACACCTACTATCACGTATTTCAATAAGTCTGCCTATGAAGACCAGTAGGAACTCTTAGCTGCCAGACTGTCATTAGTAGTTTCTGTAATCAGTTCTTGTCATAATGCTTCCAGTTACTCCTTTTTGTTCATTCTCCGTTACTCAACTTCATTCTACAATAAGTAGGACTGGGAGTTATGGGAGTTGGAACTGGCTCAACTCCCACAAGGGTCTATCGCTCACCCTTTGAGCAAAACTTTGCTTACCTCCAGTTATCTCCTGCTCTACTCTCTAACCTCACACCACCACTGAAATTAGTTATCAATGTGACAACTTGCCAATAAATATTTTGCCCCCACATTAAGATCCTAAGTAACCACATCCAGAGCTACTACTCAACCAACCAACAAGTAAAAATTATTCCTCCCATAATTTAATTATCTCAGTACTTAACCGCCTCTATCCTTTCACTCTATGTCTTCAGATGTTCACTACACCTCAAACCAAGCTGCAGTTATTCATATCTTTACAGTTTGATAAATATCAGCATCATACTCTTTTCAACAGGCTGCTCAGTGAAAACACACCAAAACTTTCAAAACATGATACTGGTAACCTGTTATCTTCCCCCTGTTTTTTTTACAGATGACTTTTGTCTCAAAAAGTACATAAAAGGACAAAAAAGGAATAACTCATCTCTTCCCATCCTTTCCAGTTGGCTCCAATGCAAGAGGTCAGACCTATCTCACACTATAACGTACCAAAGGGACCAAGAAATCTTTTATTTAAACAAGAAACAAAACAATGACTCATCATATCACAGAAGAAAAAAAACATGGATTCCAACTTCCTAGGATATGAGTTGAAAAGATAAAGCTCTTGGAGGAGACAAGAGAAACATGATGAATGTAAGGAAAAACATGAAAAATATTTGTATTTTATTACACTTTTCTGCCTCCTTTACCTAATAAACATAGACCTAATGATACCTTAAAAATGTGGTAAATTTTACATTATTTAAGCTTTACTGACAATTTGCCTTTCATTTGATTTGAGTTTTTGACTTTCTGAGTAAATGCACGCTCATTCAAAAATTTAGAAAGGACAGTTTAATAATTTTTTTTTTACTTGGGGCAATTTTAAATTCTGGTTTGAACTGGATCTTGTTAAAATGTTTGATAAATTAACATGTTTTTTATTAATTATTTAAAACAGGATAAAGGTACAACTATTCATAAACCTTTAAAGAAATCTACATTTATTGTAGGATACTAATAACCCATTAGACAAGTTTGAGAAAAGTCAATCTCTTTAAATAAGCTCTAAAACGACTCAATCCAAAATTTGAAAGTCAGTTTAAGTAAATTCATATACCTGTTTACTGTTGCAGCAGTTTATGAGTAATATACCCAAATGATCAGAATGGTACAAATAGAAAAAAAGGGGGAAGCCTCCAGGTCATTCCACCCTGGGCAGAGAGCCATATTGCCTACATCAAAAACTGCTGCAAAATTTAATGAATAATTTATGAATCCACTGACACGAAGGTAAAAAAAAAAAAAAAAAGAAGTTGCAATAGAGAAGCACAACAAACAGATGAAATTATTGGCTATATAAAGTCCTTCAGACAGAAATTACCAGAGCGCAAAATCCCCGTGGGGCAGTGAACTAACATGTGTTGGGACAAGTCTGGTGGCAATTACATGATATAATAAGTAATCTGCTCTCTGGTTGAGCTAAGCAAATTAAAACTTATTCAAGCAACTTTTATTTTGAGACTCAACAGAATCAGTCCAATTCACCATGACTTTGAAAATCCAAATATGTAACCACAGTTTGGCACATCTCTTTCAAAACAGTTCATTTTGACACGCAGAGTGTTTGTACCTCCTGACTCACAATAGAAAGGAATAAACGTTTCAGGGAAGATCCCGCCTCAGTTGGAGCTGTGAAGAAAAGGAAGAGGAGGAGGAGGAGGAGGAGGGTGAGCCGAGTTATCCGGACTGAGAAGTCACTGTGCGCAAAGGGAAACAGAAAAGTTCCACAAGAGGACTCACTCTGGATCTTTTCAGGATAATAATGAACTATACGACGCTTATGTATGTACAAGTTCAAAATACGGACTTTTGACTTCACTTTGGACCGGAGCCACGTTTTAAAATTTACTGCAGTTTGCACAGACATTCTACAAATCTCGCTGCTCTACTGCGATGTTTAAAAGAAACCAAGTCATTTAGAAAGGTAAGGTTGTTCCTGAAAACTAAAGCCTGATAGTGGAATAAATAAATGTTTATATGCTGTGATGTGTGACTATTATCTGAGCGCACGTCTGAAAAACTTAGGAAAGATTCTTAAAGATGTTGTGTTTTTCTCCCCAAGAGAACAACCTGTTTTGAACCGTTTTCTTCCCACCCTAATTTAGCTTCAATAATAATTTATTAATTTAATGTAACATAACGTAGAACAAAAAATAACAAAATGAGGATAGTTGATGCTGCTTGTATCTCCTTTTTCAGCTTTTTAGGTCCAACTGTTTAGATTTTAATGTTGTCTCTCACGTCTAAGTTGTATTAGTTAAAATATTACATTTCTGCAGCAGTAATGCACTTTTTTGTTAAATTAACCCCTTCACACTCCACGTCCAGTTGAATGGATGTGTTATTTTTCTGGGCTTAAACCAAGAAAAAACATTTGAATGATACTTCTTACTGATTGTATTCTTAAACAAAAACAAAAGTTCAAGCTCTTAACTTGATATTGCTGAGTTTCAGACATAAGAGGAGCATTTTATGAAACTAGAGAAGAGAGGAGTAAGTATCTGTTTTCCATCAAAAATATTAATTCATGTTCATAATAATTTAGAAAAGGTGCTCTCAGTATAATTTGAAGTATTTCTAGTAGAAAAGTACCTTCAAATACTATCGTTAAATTGTTGAATGTCCATCCCAACGGATATCAGGAGTTTGACCATGTTAACAAATGCTTAATTATTGTCCTTAATTATTCAGTGTTACTGTGCAACGAAAAAAAGTGTCTATAAGCATCCATCCATCCATCCATCCATCCATTTTCTTACGCCCTTTTCCCTCGTGGGGTTGGGAGGTGCTGGTGCCTATCTCCTGCTAACGTTCTGGGTGAGAAGCGGGGTCACCCTGGACAGGTCGCCAGTCTGTCGCAGGCCAACACAGAGACAGACAGGACAAACAACCATGCACACACATTCATACCTAGGGAGAATTTAGAGAGACCAATTTACCTAACAATCATGTTTGTGGGCTGTGGGAGGAAGCCGGAAAACCCGGAGAGAACCCACGCATGCACAGGGAGAACATGCAAACTCCATGCAGAAAGACCCCGGGCCGGGAATCAAACCCAGGACCTTCTTGGTGCAAGGTAACAGTGCTACCAAACTGCGCCACTGTGCAGCCCATCTATAAGCATTTTATGGCCAATTTGGGATTTAAGAATTACTTTTTGCTATTTTATTTTTTTCAGTGATGAAGTATAAACTCTCAAACTGCCTTGACCCAATTATCCATCCATCCATCCATCCATCCATTTTCTGTTCACCCTTGTCCCTAATGGGGTCGGGAGGGTTGCTGGTGCCTATCTCCAGCTACGTTCCAGGCGAGAGGCGGGGTACACCCCAGACAGGTCGCCAGTCCGCCGCAGGGCAACACAGAGACATACAGGACAAACAACCATTCACACACACACTCACACCTAGGGAGAATTTAGAGAAACCAATTGACCTGACAGTCATGTTTTTGGACTGTGGGAGGAAGCCGGAGTACCCGGAGAGAACCCACGCATGCACAGGGAGAACATGCAAACTCCATGCAGAAAGACCCCGGCCGGGAATCGAACCCAGGACCTTCTTGCTGCAAGGCAACAGTGCTACCAACTGCGCCACTGTGCAGCCCTGACCCAATTATGGAGAGATAATTAATCTAGGAAATAACCCATTGCCCAGTTTTTTGAAAGAGTCTCATCAAGAGGTGTTCAATCTGTACGGTGAATGAATGGGTGATGTTGTCCTGCAAGATCAAATAGTCAGTCTGTACCACACAGAATCTGGGGAAAAAATTCAGTGCCCACCAGATGCAGGAAGCCACACTGCACAGGAAAAACACACTTCTACTCTAACAAATGTAAAATCCACCTGTGCCTTGTGCCACTCTGAAACTGCTTTAAGGTTTCTCTTCAAAAGTTAGAGATTACATGAAAATACCCAGACAGCTTATGCTTTGATAACTGTGTAATCCATTGTTACCTGTTTAGCAATACTGTACATAAAAGCATGCCAGCGCATTTGAAAGTTCAATAATACATTAATAAAGGCAAAACTAGATTTTGAATTCTATATGCTCCATTCTGACATTTTCACAAACAAATATGCAGACATTCACTTTCAAAGGTTGAGCTCACACCTAATTCGTTATGACAGGAAATCTATGTGAAAAGTATACATTTTGTTACTTACATTTTAATGACATCATTTAGTCACAATGTCCATTACAATGGACAAATCAGAAAAAACATATAAAAACATGAGATAGGTTTCTCTGTTATTTATATGATTAAGAGGAGTAAAAATGTTTTGGCTCGCTAGAAAAACATCAGGTCTGAAGAGGTTTATTGACAAATTTTCTTTACTTAAATTGATATGTTTTAATAAACAAGATATTGTAAAAAAAATAAAATAAAATACTTTGTTTTATGACTAATTTTGGCCTCTTTGGCAGGTCTTTGTATGATGGCTGATGTGACACTTCCAGGGTGAGCAGCTCCTGTTTTCAGTGCTGTGACGCCCTCTGCTGTGTGGCTGAGGGAGATTCAGAACTGGGAAAGCAAGGATGGAGAATGTTATCAAGGAGGGGATGAACACTGTCATCATCAACCACTACAACCACTCGGGGAAGTTGGACCGACCTCGTAACGGGGGCGTCTGCAAGACGGTGTTGCTGCTAATCATCTGCATGCTCATCATTCTGGAGAACATAATGGTTCTGCTCGCTATCTGGAGGAACAAGCGCTTCCACAGCCGAATGTATCTGCTCATTGGAAACCTGGCGTTGTCTGACCTTCTGGCTGGTGTGGCCTATGTGGTAAATATCTTCACCTCGGGGAGTAAGACCTTCTACCTGACGCCAGAGCAATGGCTGGCTAGAGAGGGAAGCATGTTTGTGGCCCTCAGCGCCTCCACCTGCAGTCTCCTGGCCATTGGCATTGAGAGGCACATGACAATGGTGCGTCTGCGGCCCAATGAAACAACCGGACGAGGAAGACTCCTGGTAATGCTGGCAGCATGCTGGGTTGTGTCTGTGCTGCTCGGGGCCCTGCCCAGTCTGGGCTGGAACTGCCTGAACAATCTGGATTCCTGCTCCACAGTTCTGCCATTGTACGCTGAAAGTTACATTGCCTTCTGCATTAGTGTTTTCAGTGCGCTGCTGGTTGCTATTATCATTCTCTACATAAGGATTTACCGTCTGGTGACCTCCAGCGGCCGCAGGGTGAGCAGCCGGCCTTCAGACTGCTCTCTGGTCCTGCTGCGGACGGTTGTGATTGTTCTTGGGGTGTTTGTCGTTTGCTGGACCCCCTTATTCGTTCTGCTCCTGCTCGATGTCGGTTGCAGCCCGCAAAGGTGCGAGGTCCTCTACCAGGTGGACTGGTTCATCACCCTGGCCGTGCTCAACTCTGCCCTCAACCCTCTGATATACACTCTGTCCAGCAGGGAGATGAGAGGAGCTTTCTATAATTTACTCTGCTGCTCTCAAACCAGCATGGAGCCATGTGGGTCTCCTGCACTGGGTAACCCTCCTCTGGGCACCATTATCCCCACAGTGGAAAACAGCAGGACCAGTTTGGGTGGAGGTGGAGGCAGTGGGACTTGCAAGTCCGCTCTAAAGATTCCTGGACCAACAAACTCCGACAATAAACATGCGGATCCTTCTCCCACTACAGTGCTTCACCCGCCTGGGCCGGCGGACCTGCTCTCAGCTGTGCTTGTGAAGGCGGGGGCACTGCCGTCCCTCAGCAAGTTCTGAGCGGTGTCACCTAAAAAAATAGTCTAGTATCAGACATTACTTCACTACCAGCCACTTTTTGTTTGTTTACTATTGCTCAAGTAGCTTATGAAACTTAGTTCGAACGGAGAAAATCACGACAGTTACTTCTGCTCAGACTACAATAAAAAGCCCTATAGGTCACTACTAACACACATGGTTATAAATATCAAAAACCAAAACAGTGAACAAAATATATGTTTGATTTTCACAGTTATTAAAGTTAAGTAACATTTCTAACCATCAGACTCAACAGGAAAGTGTCATGCATGCCATGATTCAACCTCTTCACCATGCTTATTGAACAGGCACAGTTCACAGCAGAGTTTACTCACCTTTCACAATATTTATTCATCATCATAAGCCAGTAGCATTCAAATGGTGGCACTTTTTACATATTGGATAAACTGATGGCGCTACAACAAGCCTGACTTAGCCTCTTATCCCGGATTTTGTAATCCTACTTTTGTGAAGCAGCCCTCTGGAGGTCACTTTTCTGGAAGTTTCATTAAACAAACTGGTTATTTTCCCAGCTAAGTGATACTTTGAGGTTGCATTATGGAGATCACCAGCAAGTTTTGAAATTTGTTGATTACTTCTTTTAGGTATTTTTACCTAACTTACACTTTTTCCACTTTACTAGTTATCTAGCTATTAGGTACTTTCCAGGAAAGGTTTCTGGCATGCTCTGGAAAGTAACATCTACGTTCCTGGTAAGTACTTTAGAGGTTTTGGGGAAAGTGTCCAGTATGTTCCTTTAAAATTCCCTTGAATTACCTGGCAAGCTTCTGGAAAGTTTCAGAAAGTAAATGGTAAGTTCATTGAATGTAAGAGCTGTAGTAATTTGTTGTGCACTATGGGCGAGAAAAGTATTGCCAGACCAGCAGCTTCATGAGGCTGTGACGAGTTTTCCATACATAAAATATGTGGATAAAAATGTTTTAGATTCCTGATTTATTTTCAGGGGGAACTTGAGGATCTTTAATGCTTACCTTGTCACCAGATGTGTGTACTCCTCCTGCAGTCTGCAAGCAAGATTTGCATAACCACATCTAAAGATACTTGCTTCTCACCAACACACACAGAAACCACTTATATATATATATATCACTTAACCACTTGTGAATAAGAATGTTGGATGTGAATTATTTAATGATAGTAGACTATTGTGGTTGATGTACAGTAGTGTCCGATAAGGCAATAGAAAAAATAAAATTCTATTCTCTTTTATCAGGTTGATCTTTTGTACATTTTGCACTCTTAATCTGTTTGTGCTCTTCTTAGCAAGTTGCCCACACCTTTTTGTTGCCATGTTTCTGGATATTTTACAATTTGACCTCTTTTCTCATAGGAGTTTGGTAGAAATTATTTTTAACTGCATGGTTTCCTAAAATTGATTTAAACTTAAAGTGTTCATTTATGAAGCTGAAGGTGGCAGTAACAGCACAAACACCAGCTTCTTCGGCCAACTCTTTCCTCTTCCTCCGTTTGATCCTCCTCATCTTCATTACCTCTTGTGATTTCTAAAATTTCAAAGCGCTCCGGTTCAATTTGAAAAGGCTCAAAGACAATAGTAACATTTTTAAATCCTGAAAAGCCTACAGTATTATTGCTGTATGCTTTTACATCTAAAATAATTATTTCTCGAATAAAGTTTATTGTTATAACTAATCGTGGATTTAATCAAGCGGAGGTCTGGGCTTTGAGAATCTCAGTTTAGTCTTATCCTGTTTTCCATTCTCAGACGAGTTTTGTGCAAGTTTCTGATTATTACTTTGTTGAAACAACCTGTTGTGTTTTCGCTCTGTTGAGTTAAGGTTGAATTTGGAGGTAAGCGCCCTTTATTTTTTCACCCACTTTGTGCGATCTACCAGTACCACTGGCAGCACCATGACGTTACCACCAACATACCGCAGTTACAAAGTCTCACCCTGACAGTTTTGGCTGAAACTTTGACATCAAAGTTCTCCAGTTAGATGTCAACTGGACAAAGGGTGTCCAGTTAGCACACTTTGTCCAGTGTGCTAACTGGACAAAACAAATAAACTATTGCACTGGTTTTGAAAGCAAGCAAACATTAATTTCTGGAATGGTTTCAATCTTAAAACTATTGAGAATTTGCAAACTGTGTTTAAAAGTTAGGGCCCTCTATGGAAATCTTTCCGTTTAAATGAACTGTAACAAAAAGCTTTTCGACATTCTGCAACTTATCAAAAGGCATTTTAACCACAGTTTGGTGGCGGTATATGTTTATATTTGCGGTATATGTTTATATTTGAAAATTAAAAAACAAAAAGCTTTTGTTTTTTAATTTTTACCCTTCAGAAGTTAGAGAAAACCCAATGTCTAAAGTTATGCACCTAGTTCTTTTTTTTAAAATTGAAGTCATTAGTTATTTAGTCCGTTCACCCAGGAAATAAAAGTGTTTTAAATTCAAAGTCCAAAATGAATTTGCAAGTAAACTTCTCACTGGCGCTGCAGATGTTAGCTCATACTAATCCACCTTATGAAAACTTAGACAAAACATCAGTCATGTATATTATTATAGAAATTATTCAGCTTTATTAATTGCTTCCCAGTAGGAGGAGAAAAAAGAAAACTCATTAGATCTAACCTTCTGCACTCCTTTATGAAACATCCTAATGTAAAACTGATTGATGCTCTCATATTGCCTTTCATTGCCGGACCGGGGTCAGACAGGAATGAATAATGCAGAGAAATTCCTGATATTATTACTGGCAGTTTCCAGACAGCCAGGCCACTTATTAATTAGTCATGAAAGCAATATTTCATGAAACCACCTCGAAGGAAATATGTTCTGTCATCGATTAAATTCATTTGAGCTCATTCACAGGTTAAATGATTCAGTGATGTGAAAGAATTTTTTAAAAGGGCATCACATCAAAAAACCATTGAAAGATTCAATTTTCTTCTTTCACTAAAATTCAGCAAAAAAAATAACAACAAACAAAACATCCAGCTTCACTGAAGATTGGATTAAACTGAACTGTTCGGAGAGCTGATTAGGAAAGAGTCTGCTGCACACAGGGCGATGCGCTGCGAAGATCAGACAGAGCTGACAGACTGGCATTTCACACTCACCTCCACTAAAGGATGTGTCTCGGCTCTGCACCTCCAGTCCTGATGAAAAACGACAGCGAGGATGCAACACCAGCAGAGCATTTCCAGCTTAAAGGTCACTGACTTCTTCCTGTCAGAAATATTTGAACACTCTTTCCCGAATCAACCAGGGAGGACGGCGGCCTCATCATGTCACGCAGAGCATTTGAAAATGCCAAAATGCTGAACAGCGTCGATTCGTGGCCATTAAATCCATCATTTCCAGTTTTCTTCTTTATTAGTTTTTTTCTTGACACTGAACTCTTTATTAATAACTGTGATTTTTTTTTAACAATACAAGACAAATGTATAAATTTCAGGATTAGGTGTTGTTAGTGAATTTTTTTTTAAAGCAAATCCATCACAAAAAACACAAAATATGGATTATAAGTTTTATCTTTTCTTGAAAAAATATCTTTACATAGATGGCATCAGGAAACATCCACTCCTGCATCCATTAATCATCCATGATCAGGTTCTGGGGGTAACTGGAGAATCCCAAACATCCCTCTCCTCTCAAAACACTCTCCAGATCATTCTTAGGTAATCTCTCAGAGGTAAATAAATTCTTGAACAACCAATAAAAATTAGGAAGATGTTAATTCAGCAAAGAGCAAAACCACGAAAGACAATTTTGACAATTATGCTTGCTATGAACTTACACCTCATAGTAGTTAGCAGGAAAACACGGAGAGAATCCATGCATGACCAGAGAGATCATGCAAATTTTGCTATTTGAAAGCAGTACACTAGTACTGTGAAAGTGGAAGAGCATTATTTATGGTTCTTTTGGTCATTGGTGTATTTTAAATCGCCATTGGTTAGTTTGTTGTGTTAAATTTTTAGCTCCCATGATTCTGCTCTAATGTGTTAATGATAATAATGTTCTGTGGTGCTTCTTTTTTCATTTTCCTGATTTATCTCCTCCTATTTCCAGTGAAGTCATGAGGGTGCCTCCTACTTGCTTTACTTTTGTAGTTTTGTTTTTTGTCTTGGTATTCAAAATTGAATCAAATTCTAAATGTCCGCTGAGTTAAGGTCTGGGACCTGAGGAGTCGCAGCTTGTGACTTACCAGCATAAAAGAGATCATCTCTGTCATCCATGTTTTATCTTTGTATCACACAGGAAAATGCCATCTGGAAAATGTCTTACATATCTTTCCAACAAAACAAGCATATGATTCCTCTTATTATAGTGAATGACCTAAAGACAAAAACTGAAAATACATAGTACACATATTTTTTTTATAAAACAATTCTTTGACATTGATGTTTATTCTGTTATAGTTTAAAATTCAAATTTATCCAAGACCTGTGGTGAACTTTGTGCTGAATGTTTGTAAAGATAAAGGCATGAATTCAAAGTCAAAGATGAGAGGAATTGTTCATTAAACCTAAATGTTATAGTTTGATTTTTGTATCCTATAATAATTTTTGTTTCCTAAATCAGACAGTTTGTTTCATTTCATAAGTAGAAAAATGTTGGTTCTCTGTATCTTATCAACCCTGCCAGTCTATTCTCATAATTATTGCTTTCCGGTGAAAGGTTCGTAAACTACTGTAAATTTTAATCCCTTATTTCATTTGTGCTGTCTTGGATCAGTCCTCTTTACAGAAGCTCTCTAAATCCTTCAGGTTACTTATCTGGTACTTGGCAATTCAGAGCTTCAGCTCCATCAACAGACCTATAAACGTGTCTTCATGATTACGATTCCTTGTGGAATAGCCTGTTTACCTGGACCAGTCCCTGAACTTTCTCATAATCTTCTTCACACTATGAGGGATTTTCTTTCATGGAGCTCCAGACCAAAGGGGTAATGTGGGTCAATTTATGCATTTGTAATTCTTGAATTATTACACTAACATTTGTCACAGAGTGTCTTGTTTGTGATCTTGTGGTTTTTTTCCCCATATTTCCTCTCTGTGAACTTTTTGTTCTTTTCCATAATGACTGAGAAGTCAGAGTGGGACATTTCTTTCTGTGGACAGATGTGTTTTATAAATGCAATAAATTAAGGTACAGAGTCTCTGTTGCTGATTTATTAATATTAATTTTAGCACAGCATAAGCAATGCTCATTTTTGCTGAGTAAAACCAGGAAAAAAAATTATTGGCCTTTTCTATTGATCAAAATTGGATAAAAACTCATTCAGAATGACAAGAATCCTAATGAAATTAATTAATATTTTTGGCTACAAATAAAAACAAAAAAAATCAGAAGGAGATGAACTCTAATCACATCTAATTGCAGTTGTGTGAGACCGTTACATGGGTGAGGGTAACATGTAAAGCAATACAAATAGTCTGAATGAATAACATTATCACCTTACTTATGCATCAGTACTATATCAATTTGTGTCAATGCTCAATCGTTAACAAGCCAAGTTGGCTGCATATCTATTATTAAATGGGAGAAGCTATGTAGGTTTTGAAGCAAAGTGAGAGAAGTCATAAGTGAAAAGTAGGATTTTTTTTATTGTCAAAGTAAATGTTTTGTATTAGTGCATTATTTATGTAGCCTGAAGTACAGATTGAAACAGACACTTTGCTCATTAAAACTGAGTTAAATTTCAACAAGCGCAAACAACAAACAGTTGTTGTCAAATAGTTGTGCTTACAAAAAGAAAATAGCTTTAGGTGGGGAGCCCGATTGCAAGAACATCAAGATAAACCATCTAGTGTATATATGAACATAAATTTTTATTTGATGTAGTATTTCATGCTTTGACACAAATTCAATTCGTTCAATCACCTATAGTGAGCAATAAATGGCCCATGCAATAACTGGGTCAAAAACCTTCATAAATCATGTTAGCTAAATAGCCGTCACTAGTCCTCTTTGAGGATTTAGACATGGTGGATTTGTGTCTTTCTTTGTGCACAATGTGCATTTGCATATGACTAATGCGAACACAACAGAGGACAAGAGACTCACACGCCCGCCTGCCATCATGATCCTGGTTTTAAACTGCTGTGGGCAGGGTAACGTGTGGGTGCGCTCGTGTGGGTGCTTTTTTTGTGTGTCAAGTTTTTTTTTGTTTTTTTTTGCACACAGCCACGTTTCAGCCATGTGTGTTTGAGCAACGGAACAAAGAATCCATCTGGTCCGAGCCACTGAATGCGCCTGTGTGAGACACTCTCGCTCTCAGGTCCCTTTCTGATGCAGCCGGGAGGTGGAGTGAGAGCAGGCCGAGAGCGGAGAGGGGTCTTATTTGATATGTCCGCTCACACTGTCATGCTGGGAGCCATTGAGTTGAAGACACCACCCCCCCTGCCCCGTCTTTGCAGCCCAGCAGTATCACTCTCACCCGAGGAGATGGGCTCATTCATTTTTCCTGCCTTCACCTGCACTACATTTCGCTTCAATGTAGTGTAATTACATGTGGAACAAAGAAAGCAAAGAGACAGGCAGACTTTGGTGATAAGCTCTCAGATCAGAGAGCTTTATCCAGGGAGCAGCTGGGAAGAAGCTGGAGGAGCCGAAGCAAAGGTCACTTTGTGGGAGGATATCTGAGGGAGGAAGCTGAGATTTGGATTGGTGAACTGTCCTCCTTGCATTCCCCCTTAAATCCCCAATTCCATTAAATTTCCTTTCCTGGGATGATCAATTTCTAGAAACTGAGACGTGTTTGAATCTTGTCGTATCTAGCGCTATGACAGGACCTAGTTTATGTTATGAAACTGAACAAACGGTAGCAGGAAATTCACATTCAAAATAGTGGAAACAGGTATTTTAAGGAGATGTAAAATATTTTCATTTTAAAACATGAAATCACTTAGAGACAAGCATGTCTTCTTATGACAAAGAGAGTTTGCTCAATCAAATAATCAGCTTTAACAAGGGCTCCGCAAATCATGGAAGATTGACAAGAAGGCAGCTGTCGCCATGATATTTGCAATTTGCCAGGGAACATAAAAGGAACAGATCCGGTTGGAATTAAAAAACTTTACATTTTCATTTTGATGCAATATACATCAACCCTGAACAGAATTATCACCACAGTCAAACATGGTAGTGGCAGCATTATTCTGTGGAAACACCGACTTCAGCAGAGACAGAGGAGCTGGTCAAAGCTGATTTAGAGATGAATGTAGCATTCCAAGAGGCAAACCTTTTAGAGGTAGCGGTAGAATCTGTGGTAAGATCAAATTGCAGATGCTCTCCATGTAATTTGACTTAGCTTGAACTATTTTGCAGAATGGTCTCCAGACTGGTAAAAGTAAAGCGCAAATAACTGGCAACTGTAGTTTAAGAGAGGCAATACTACACAGGATTGGCTCAGGGAGAATGAGATTCAAATATTTTTTTGTAAATATTTTCAAAAGCCATGCATTCTCTTGTTTTCACTTCAAAGCTTTGTAAATAGGCAATTATTAGTCATGTAGTCCACAAATCTGGTCTGTTTGGAAGTGTTGAGAAGAGAATCAGAGTTAAAAGAAAATCGTAGAAAATCCAATTTGCACTTTGCTATAAGCCATGCGATGCACTCAGCACCTGTGAAATAAGACGTTCTGCTTAAGTTAATACTGCATTTCTGGCAGACATGCAAAATGAATTAAAATATAAGCGATGGAAAAACAGCACTGTAACTTTCAGTGCCATCAGCACTGCAAAAACACTGTGGTGGGATTATTATGCTGAGTGGACGCTTTTCATTAGCAGCGACAGGAAAGCTGTTGAGAAGATTAATGGAGCTAAATACAAACGCCACACTTTTCCAATGTTTAATCGCAAATAATTAGAAAAACGTGTCCGTTTCCGACTGCTGGCACAATTATGTTGATCTTGAGACAAAAATATTACACTTTGTTAATGTATTTTCAGTGTTTTGTTGAGTCTCAATCATATTATCCTTCATCGCATAAATAATGAATTCTGACTGTCAGCTAAGCTAACAGATAGGTGGCAGAAGTGCATAGGCGATCTTTTACAAACTCTTCCCCCACTCTGATCCCCCGAAAAACAGCAGCTGCTTTTCTCTCCAACCCCTCTCTGATTGCAGCTCTCTGGCAGGGGCCTGACGGCATGCGCACACCTGCTCACTCTGACCTCCAATCTATCTCCTCCACGCCTGCCTGCCACAACTGTAGGGATTATCATGTCTGGGTACGGCGGGGGGATGAAAGAGGGGGGAAGGACGGCAGCCTCCAATCTGACACGTATGTTTGGGCCCTCACTTGTGGCGTTGAAAGTGTGTGCACAGCTGGCTAATTCCCTGTATCTGAGCCTGCAAACAGCCTGGAGGCCTACATGCACAGTGTGAAGAAAAGGAGCAGCTGGAGGTGGTGGGGACAACCGTGAATAAAGTTACATTGATTTTTGAGGACTTTTTTAAATTTTCTGGCAACTTTCAACTGGTTTAATTCGTGGTTTCCAAATCATGAAGTTTGACTCAAAACAGTTGAAAGAAAAAAAAAAATCTCACCTGGTTTTCATAGGCACATTTTCTTTTAACGCCCACCACTTCTGTTGGCTGGTGTCCAATAGGCAGCAATGCTTTTACAGTATACTCATAAATACTCAATATTTACCATTTCGATCTCTTACATATAAAACAAAGTAATTTTTTCTAGGAAAAAATAGCATTCTATTGTACACAGTTGTTGCAACCAGAAGTGGAGAGATAGTTTTGTGCCTTTAATTTATATAGAGGTATTAGCAAAAATATTTTGTTAAAATAAAGTACAAGGAATCAGGATTTACAGATCAGGAAGTCATGTTCTCTTAGGCTATAAACAATAAATATCTTACCTTAAGTGTGACAAACACACAAAAATAAGGGAATCAGGAACGGGCAAGCACTTTTTCAAATTATGTAGCTACAGATATAAATGTCTTTATTTTAGTTTTTGCTGCACATTTGAGTCATGAATCTTTCCTGGTTTCATAAAACGCTGTATTGCTCTGTGGCAATCACAGGTGTTCATTCCTCCAATCTTATCTGGTGGATTAACAGCTGCCGCCAAATCTGTCATCCCAACACCCATTCCGACTCTGATGTGACAGACAATGAAACACACATGGGAGGGGACAAACTTCCCAATATAAACCCAGAGACTCTTTGGATAAGTTTAAAACAGTCAATGCAATTTGTTAAAACACGGAAATAAACAGAAAAAAAACCCCACAGTAAATGTTGTAATATGATGTAAATTAGCTGAAAGAAAAACTCAAACGCAGTCAGAAGCTAAGAGCTAGACAAAAGCCAGAAGAATACAAGCGTATACTTGTTTGATTTTTACATGCTGCCTTGCTGCTGTCGTTATTATTCATATTCATCCCCAGGGAGGCTTGTATGAAAAATGGGACTGTATCAGCCCCCACCCTGTATGTCACCGTCTCACTCTTCCTCTCTCACACACACGCCAACACACACACTAGTTTGGAGTCTTGTTGAGGAAGTAAAGCCCGGGTGCTCCTCCCTTCTCTCCCTCATCTAGCTGGCTGCCACCCCCCTTTTTTTTCCCTTCTTCAGTTTTTCTCCCCAACAAAGAGTGATCCAGCTCCTCTCCTTTCCGTCACGCGGGTAATCAGCCTCTGCTATTTCATTTGGCTCAGTAATGAAAGCAATCCCAGTGCTTTTCACAGCAGCGCAGCCCAAATAATGAGTGCTGGCTTACACTGCCTCCTCCTCCTTCTCAGCCACACCTCACCCCCCAGTCCTCACCCTCTTCCTCCCAACCCTGCTGTTAATGGATGAAGAGAAGCAAATGTGTGACTCTGTGTGTGTGTGTCGGTGCACGGGTATGTGAATCGCACAATCTTGCCAAGTCCTTTGTGCCTCTTTTTTCCCTCATTGGGTTGTAAAGGAGTCTGTTGTGTCAAATTTGATCAGCAAAGCTCTTAAACAATTTGAAAATTGTTAAACTTAAAAAGTCAAACATGTTTTCCTGCGTTAGTAGCTTGTGACCTGATTATAGTGGTGTGTGCTGAAAACATGCAGACTACATGTCAATAAATTAACTTTGTTTTCCTGGCAATATTAGAGCGTGGTTTGAAAATCTTTAGTTCTTTCAAAGTATAAAGTATAAAGTCAAAGTTTTTTAGCTAAACAAATCACAGAAAAACTCAATATTACATGGTTGTCCTGGGTTCACTTTTAAGTCTCGGGTCATTTGGTCCAAGTCTTCCAGTTCCTGTCCAAAACCATGATGATCTTTACATACTTTCGTGTTCAAAATTAGACGTTTTGAACCAATCAGTTTTTGATTAATCTTTCAGTATTGCAAGAAATTGACTGTACCATTAAGTGTGGTAGAGTAATAGAAAGTCACTGTGCCATGTTTGCTGCTAATTCCATGTAATTAAGTCATTCATTACTAGAGGTATGTTCAAAGTAATATTAGTGAAATCATTCATTATGTGAAAAATCAGGTGTTAAACAGATGATCCTCATAGGAGGAAAAAGGCAGCAGATGTTGTGCATGCTGATTATAGTGCAATCTTCTCTGAAAATACCAGTAAAGTTGGTTCTTTCATAAATTGCTCAGGGGGAGTGGTGTTGTTTTAGTAAAAAGTATGATTCAAGAGGGGAAATATAAAGAAGTGCAGAAGGCTGCTTAGCTGAAATGATGTGGAAAAAAAGCCAATGATCAGCTGCTCAGGCATTATGATACAGGAATGCTTTGCACACTATAATGTCAAGCCTGAAATGTTTGATTAAATCAAAATACTAAAAGAGGTCATGTTGCTTTATGCTGAAGAGAAAAATATGGATATTTTAACAAGTGAGCACCATGCTGGTTTCAGACCAACTAGATCAAGGGTGTCAAACTCCAGTCCTCAAGGACCGCTGTCCTGCAGGTTTTAGATGTGCCACAGGTAGGAAACACTGGAATGAAATGGCTTAATTACCTCCTCCTTGTGTAGATAAGTTCTCCAGAGCCTTGCTAATGACCTAATTATTCTATTTAGGTGTGGTGCAGCAGAGGCTCATCTAAACGTTGCAGGACACCGGCCCTAGAGGGCTGGAGTTTGACACCTGTGAACTAGATCATTGTTTTGGAGTGCCCAGGCCAAACCCAGGACCTCAACCTAATGCAGTGTTTCTCAATTCCGGTCCTGAATAGAGACACACCTAAAACATGCAGAGCAGGGGGGCCTGAGGACTGGAATTGAGAAGCACTGACCTAATGGGAAACTATCTTGGAAACTATCAAGGACGTTGTCCTTGCCCTTTCCAAGGCAAAACTAAGAAATTCAGCAGAATTGTGGAATGCCAGATTGGTTGACTCCAAACAAAGATGTGAAGCAGTTCTCAGAAACACTGATTATATTACTCAGTAAGCCAAACTATTAGTGATTCACAAGAAAGTTAATTCTTCACACATTTGTGACTTTACCCTGCTCACATTTTACCTTGTGCAGCAAAAATGCAGACAATTCTACTTACTTTTCCTTTTTCTCAAATTTCTCTACAGTGCCGATTTTTTTCTTCATGGTCTGATTGGCAATCAAATTATCCTTTGTATGTTTTTTGGGGAAAAAAAAGCTATCTGAAGAATTTTGAGCATAACTCACACTGGTATTTTGAATACAGCTGTATATAGATTTACTATCTTGGAGCATATTTTAGTGAATATTGAAAGACACTCACTCCAAGTAATTCAAATAAACTCAAACTTCTCCAATTGCTTATCCCTTTTCTTACACCAAGCCTGAATTTTAGCAAAAGACAATGTATAACAAACTTTCTTAAAATATTGCTTTTGTTTTAAAGAACACCTTTGAGAACTCATTTTACAAGTAGACGACAGCAGTCACAGAAATATTACTTCATAGGCAACAATCTGAAACTACAGTATGGCAAATATTTGTAGTCATTTATTATCATTAACCTTTCTTCATAGTCTGTGGAATTCATCTCAGAAATGATGCTGTGCTTCATCGGGCATTGGCAATGTCTCTCAGAATGAATTATAGCACCTGAGCAAAGATAAAGCAGAGTTTGATTAAGCATTCTCCCCAAAATGCTGTAGTTTGTGTTTCATTTAAAGCTTGATGGAAACATAGCCAGTTAAGAGAGGGACAGATGTGGTGTAATCCCTAAACATCTGCTCCACTGTTTTGGATAATTTTAACAGAGAAAATGAGAGTGGCTGTCTGAAAACTGTGCCTCTAACCCTCTGGATACACACACCACAAACAGTTTTAAATTGCCTCAGCATTTTGCCACCAAAATCTCAGCATCCATGTGGACAAAAGATGCGAATCAGAAAACGTGTTTCGCAATACTTTTGAGTTTTTGTGGGCGGGGATTCAGAAAGAAATTTTCATGGAAAGGGCAGGCTGACAATTCAACAGCAGTCATATTTTTTATATGCAAGTCAAACAACAATTGGGTTGCTATGCGAACGGTCTTTGGTCTTACATCTGCTCTAGAGTAGTACAGAACAGTTTCTTTTTAGTTTACTATTGTTTACTGTTCAGTAAAAAGTAATGGTTGGCTAATTTTCCTTTCTTATTTTTGCTGGTTATGAAAATACATCTTTAAACAAAACAAGAATTCTTAGCTTCTATTTGACAAAAAAAAAAAAAAAAAAAAAGAGTCTGGCATTCACAAGAATAAAGGCCTCCAAATACTGCTTAAAAAGAGCCAAAATGCCCCATCTGTACATTTTTATCTTCTGTTGTCATTTCCGAACAAGGCAGTGTAAGCCAATATATTCAAACTCTTTTACTGCAGACAAAACACTGCTTATCTTTCTAAAACAGAGTTTGTGTCAGCTGATGTGATTTTTTTTTTTTTCCCTCCAATTTGTAATCTAGTCATTCGGTTTTATAAAACAGTCACCTGATTTTAGCTTGACCACCATTTAAAATTCATTCCTTTTGTTTCTTCCATGGCCTGATTTCATTCTGATCATAGTTACACAACTACATGTTGCAATCACATAGCTTGTTAAATCTGTTAGAAATTATATAAAAATCCATTCTCATAATCAAACAGCATGTGTGTGAATTTTCCTTTAAGATGTGAAGTAAAAAACGTTTTAAAATCTACCAGTTGTCAAGCAAAACCAGGGTGTTTATAAGAACTTTTTGTTCACTGTAATGAATTCAAGTAGTTTCAAACTTGAGCTTTGTCAGCATTTGAACTTAACAGGCAAAGAGTAACCGATGCAATTTAGATACTTTTGGGTAAGGAAACAATGACTTAGATGAAAGTGTTAGCTCTAGTGGTGTGGAAATGCTTTCCCCTAAAACTAGCTTTAACCTAAAAATACTGCAGCTTGACAGCTGACATTTAAACCCATTCCAGACGGCAAGAATCGAGTACAGCTTACATTCATCCATGTGACGGAGTTGGCAGACAAAAATCTGTAGGAAGTGAGAACACGACTGCATACACTGCCAACATTTCTAGGTTTTTAAAGTTAGAGTAAATACTGAGTCTCTGCCTCATAATCTGTGGCTTGCAGCTCAGTTTGTAGATTGATCTGATTTTCAAGTCAGTTATAAGACAATGGCAGTAACTCTGAACAAATACAAGTGCAAAAAGTGCAGGCAACAAGAGGTAAAACTCAGTTTTATCAAGTACCAGAACAACACTTTTTTTAATACAATTAACAAATAACACTGACATGTGTCAAGCAACCCTTACAGCATACAAAGTAGGCTGGGTTGAATTCAACAGTTGTGAGTTTGTAAAAAAAGAAAACAATTGATCCATTACTGGTGTAGGTAAAAATTGTCTGTCTTTAAAAATAGCTTTCTTTCCAGTATAGATTTTTCCTTTAAACAATAGTTTCTTGTGTTACTTAGCCTAATTGACTCATTTTGTCTTAGGGAATGAAAGAAAAGCAAAACTACCAGTTTAGAGTCTCACAAACAGTTTTGTTTTATGGTTTTAAGGTTGTTTAGTGTTATATTGTAATAATTTATAATGTCTTCTGCTCATTTTCTTCAGTAAACTGGAGAATCAGTACATTCACAATATGCAGGCTTTCTTGCAGTGGCTGCGCTTCTAAAACCCAGTGCATTTCTCTTGAATGAGAAAGAAATGCAACAAAGTGTAGAAGATGTTCTGAAGTATACCCGCTTGGTTAAGCACGTAGATGAGAGGAGTTGCAGTAAAGGTGCTGATAGCTCGGGTACTGCATTTCATGGGAATTGATCCCCAAGATGTTCTGCACATGGCACAGATGCAACAGCTGCGAGCATAAGCCCCTCATGTCCTGAAACACTAAAAGTAATCCAGTCAAAAAAAAAAGAAAGAGATTGAGTAGTTTCACGCCGCTGAGATTTTTCGGTCGAACATTCATGTTTTCTTTTTCTGATCAAAATGAAATCATTCAGGTCCACAAGACTGAGTCAGTCAGAGGGTCTGCACCTGCACTGGAAAGAGCAGGGACAGATGCTCGGCACCTCGTATCGGGAGTTTATGCGTGGTGTAAAAGTGGACGGCCTCGGGAATGGTGTCAAATGGAGGGCTGTTCTGTCCCAGCACATACTTCCCATCTTTACACAGGGTGAACTTCATGTGCATAAAACCCTGGCAGCTCCTGTGAAGAAAAGATAAAAAATAAATTTAAAAGAATGAGTGTACAGCTTCTAACAAAAGCAAAAAAAAAAAAAGTAAAAGTGTAAGGGGAGTAAAGAAGCATGAAATGAAATTTGGAGCGCCTAACATTACGCATTTGGTCCCATGACTGTGTGTGAGCGATAGCCTGGATTTATGTTCGCTTTATATTTCACTCTGGGAACATGAATCCAACAAAAACCTAATAACACTGACACAAATAAGAAAGAGAGGGGGGTTTTGTTTGATGGATAAATGGAGTAGTAATACAACATAAACTCAGAGGAAAAACAAGGAGGCTGTGGCAGTGGCTTCACTAAGAGCCACACCTTCCCTTCAAAATCCATGCAGCTTTGAAGGGACTGCTCCTTTAGGAGTCATCGAGCCAGCGATGATGTATGTCTGATTATAGGAGCGCAGCAAAAGACAAGCGCTGGAACTGGTCAGCAAAACTGTCATTGTTCAGAAAATTAAAACCCAAAACACTTACAGTGAAAGTGACAAATCTTTTGAGCCTTTGAGGATTTTTGTTACTTTTATAGAACTGGCACAGTACTATTTTTAGACCCATTTCATACAATGTTTCTACAGAAAAACGATAAGAGTTTGTCTTCAGGTGTTGTTGTAACTATTTTGTTCTGTATTTCTTTCAGCTTGCGATGACTCTTTCAGTTCATCTTCAAAAAGGAAAAAAAAAAAAAAAAACCTTTGACAGTCACTACAGGTATTGTTTACATTTCTTAGTAAGCTGGGACACAGTTTTTGGGTGTTTCATTTGTTTTCCCTCCCAGGAAATGATAAAAACAATGTCAGACACATTCTGATAATGTGTGCATTTCCCCAGTGATTTTAGTTGTACTGGGTTGTTATACCATAAAAGTCCTTGTATAAAAGTTTTACTGACATGGCAGGGGTATTTATAGCAAAGTGACCAAGGGTTCAGTAAAAGCACAGCTTGTTAAGACTAAGCTGGTGGATACAGTTTCAAAAAGACATTTTCTTAATCACCTCTTGGCCTCATTTAGGCAATTTTGTGGCAATACAAAACAAGATAGTGGTGAAAAGACAATCAAGACCGTCTGACATCAATTGACACATTTTTGGTCATAAAATGCCAAAGCTTAGGAAGATCCACAAAATGGTGTTGAGCAGTTGTTGAGCTGATATGAGCTTTAAAATTTACCCTGTGGAACAAAGCTTTTATTATATTCTGAAATAACAACAGTTTTAATACCAAACAGAGCAGAGATGTGCAGCCTCACTGTTTAGTGTATGTAAAAGCAATACCAGCAGTAACACAGCTTAATGAACACATAGGTTCTGTAGTTTCTAAACTTTCTGGTCAAAGTTGAGCTTTGAGACCCTTCTGAATCTCCATATGATTTTATGCTTGACCCAAATCAAACTGATCTGAAGCTCTTAAATATATATTAGTGGTTAACTTGGCATGCTTTATTCAGCAGAAGCTCCACTAGCTAAAGGCTTTATTTATGTGGATGAAAACTCGGGGGGGGAAAGTTACAATGTGAGCATTCATATACATGCCCCAGCTTCATAAACTCGATGGAAAACCAGAAGCAAATTTTATGCAATAACATGTTGGTTGAGAAAAGCAGAGATGAATCAAAATTGAAATTTCTTGTAACAATCCCTATCGGACAATAAACTCCGTGAGAACCCTACCATTCAAACCAAGGAGGTCAAAATAAGTCTCACCAAACTGAGACAGATATCTTAAAACATTGGTTATATTTTTTTCTTCTTCGTTCTCCTTTTCAGATTGATTGGCAGAGAAATGCTTTTTGTGAGGAGGCTGAAAACTTTTTAACTTCATAACGTTTCTGTTAATTTGGGTAAAAAAACCACAAAAAAAACAATCAAGAGGTCATAAGGTTTACGGATCTTGATAAATTCACTTCTCTAAGCCTCGTGTGTGTTAGCTGGGGAAAAGTTTCAGCACTGACCTTGTGGCCTAAGCAAACATGATCATGTACACGCGCACGTGTCTGTGTGTTTCAAAACCACTCCACTCGTTTAAATGAGTAATGCATGAGCTTGTTTATATGTCACCACAACACTGACTCCACTCCCCTCATTCCCATTCTTCCCTATTCCCTACCTGATTCCCGTCCCACAGACGGTAATTCATATTCATTAGCGATTATGTGGAGGATGATGTGTGCGCTGAAGTGTGCTCTACCTGACTGATTACCACTTAGACGGCCCGCTGGGGCTACGGAGGAAGGCCACCAAGGGGGAGGCCAAGGATGCTGAGAGGACAGAGTGATGACAGGAGACCGGAGCAAGGCCGGCACAATGGATCGCGATTGTAATTACAAGGGGGAGATTTGACCAGATAAGCAGTATTGTGCCCCACACATGAGCATCAGCAGAGGAATCAGTGCAGCAGTGATGTTAAGTGAAGGTGATTGTAGATGGGAGAGGAAAGCCAGAGACAGATGGAGGGGTGTTAGGGAGCGCAATAAGAGATGAGGAGCTCAGGCGTCTGAAGTCGTGCACGTACACACAGTACAAAAAACATGATAATGTGTAATTAAAGTACAGAGCTTGTCACCAGAGATTGATAATGAACATAAGAAGGTGTTGAACGGTTTCTAGTTTTTAGGTCTAAGTCTTACCTCAGGCTCAGGGAGAAGTCCGAGCGGTTGTTCTGACTGTTCCTCACCAAGTAGCTGCACTCTTTACACAGTGTTAGCAGCGACTCTGCCTCCGAGCGCGACAGTGTGCCGTGGTACCATCTGTTGGGTTACACACACATAACAGTAACAATAAGGTGTATATATTTGGTAATGTCATAAGCAAACAAAATATATCCGCACTCTTTACTGAGAAATGTGGAACCTATAGCTAAGAAGCTGTGGTGTCTTGATCCTATCATTCTAATACGTTACTTAAATGTTCTTCAATGAAAAAAACAAATGTTGAAACACGGTAAACTGGATTTCCACCCGGTTTAGAGTGGCTTTACAAATAATTCATAGTTCATGCTTTTTTCCTCCCCACAATTTGTCACATAACGTCCGCAAGTTCTCACATATTTTAGTGGGATTCCATATTACAGAACAACAAAGTGGCATGTAGTTGTAAAGAGAAAGGAAAAGGGTACAAGTACATTGTTTTCATATATTTAGTTGTAAAAAGGGTTTTAAATTGTGGCTTACTCAACGAACACCAGTAAAAATGTTATAGAACCTCCAATTGTGGCAATTACAGAAGCAAATATTTTGGGTGTCTGTCAACAGAAACTTTTCAAATATACAAACGGACAACCCCCTTGTCCTTTGGAGAACAGCAAACGCAGATTGGATAGAGAACATCTGAACAATTTTATGATTTAACACAAATCCTGCCTTTGTTGCTTGGCACTACGTTTAGGCTTGCTGTTTTGATGAAAGGTGACTCAAGGGTTTCTTCCTGGATTAACTTGCATGTAGCTCCACCCATTTCCCCTCTGTCAATTTTGACCAGATTCCCAGCCCTGGTGAAAAACAAATATCCACAGCATGATGCAAGCACTGCCAGGATTAACAACGGAAAATAGAATTCATGTATTTAGGATCATGTGCTATATTAGATTTTGGGGGTAGGGGGTTGAAACTCTTTGAATGTAGCATTTTGTATGTAGAGTAGAAGATGCGAAATTTTGATTTCATCCGACAAGGGCATCTTCATAAATATTGTTGCTATGTCTTCTACATGGTATGTAGTGAACTGGATTTATTTCCCCTTTCTTGCCTACAGTTGTCTGCATGATCTTTCCTTTTTCAGGTAATGGATTAAAACTGCACTCTCTGAAATGCTCAAGTATTTGGATATTGGCTGATACCATAACCCTGCATAAATCTTCTCCAATACTTATTCTTAAAAAGAAAAAGCCTCTGAGGCCCTCAGCTATATTTGAACAGAAATTCAATTAGATGAAGGTGGAATCTATTTACTTCTGGAGGCAGCTTGTTGCACTGGGTTAATTAAGCATAGAATAAATGAATCCTGAAGTTTGCAGACTTTTTTATGTGACAACTTAAAAGTATTTCACAAAAACACTTTACATTAACGCGCCATTTTGGGATCCTTCACAGAGAAGCTAAATAAAATATAATGAAGATTGTGGTTGGAGTAAGTTAAAATGCTGACTGAATAACTTTTCACAGCACTGTAAATTGTTAACGACCAGTACAAGGCGGATTCATTGACGACTGAGGAAGAAGACATGCCCACCTCAGGTTTACAATCATGTCTTACATTTTAAAACTGTGCTGAAACCACAAATCCCCAAATAGCCCCAAAGTGATTATAACGGAGTAACGGAGCATGGCAACTCGTCACGTGAACATGTTCACATGCACACACGCTGCGTGTCTGAATTTACATCTGTGCTTAAGGGCTGCTGTACTCCGTAGTTTCATTAGGGAAACAGCTCTTTATGTGCACATAAATTGATGTTTGAAATTAAGACCAAGGTAAATGTGCGTCTTAAACGCTTGGACTTAATTTGTTAATGTTTAAACCTCTGTTTAGTTGAAACATGTAATGGCTTCGTTTGAATTTTTCCAAGCCTGTAATACATCAAAGCAGAGCAATAAAAGTGTCTTTGACTTTTTAATGGGGTTCTTTCCACCACGGTGTCTGCCCTTACATGTTCATGATGACTTATACATAAAATGTATTAAATGTATCCATGAAAGAAATGAAGAAACATTTACTGCCTTTGTAAATGAAATTGCATGCCTAAGTACCGGAATAAACTTGTGAGGCTTTTAACAAATGCTAGGTTGAAAGAGGGACCTTGCGAACAGAAAGCAGTGGGTGGAGTTCACAACTTCTAAGCCCATTGTTGTACATGTTGCCTGGCAGCGGCACGACACCAAGAAGGCTGTTCAGCATACTAAGGTCAAAATAGAAGGATTTTGTTTGGGTGTGTCCAATTGTAAGACATTACAAAAGTATCAATGTCTTTAATAAATATGAACTAATCTTTAAAGGTCTCTTGTCTTACTGCAACTATCCTAAGCACACCAGACAAGCACATTGCTCTTTTGCAACAACCGGAGTGGGACAATCATGGAAGCATTAATCATCATTTGCTGAATGAGCTACAGCTCTCTGCACTCATCCTAGAAACTCGTGCTCCTAGCTGCTGTTGCCTCCTCTTTGTTGTTTTCCTCCCTAGTAAAACAAAAAGAAGCCAATATTAGTTTTTCTTTTTGAAGAAAGTATCAAGTTTTTCAGGTTGCAATCTCCATTTGTTTGTCAAACTCTGAGCGACAAAGTCCAGGTGCCATTTGAACTCCAGTGGGGTTGGCTAATACCTAATCCAGCCAGATGAGGGCTGTAATCCAGCAAGCCTTGCAGATAGAAAGCAGTATGCATTGAACTCACAAACAGAATAGGACTTGGATCCAGTTCAAGTATTTCTGCTTCATGTGTGAAAGGGGTCTGATGCCCAATTTAACCGTGCATCTCTATGGCAGTGCTTCCCAAGGCTGGTCCTAAGGGCACACTGCCCTGCATGTTTTAGATGTTTTCCAGCTAAATTATTAACATTGTTAATTATTGCCTTTTATTAAAGGGGCAGTATTATATATTTTTCAAGCACATAGTGCCATTTTATAACACCATCAATAACTATGTTACATTCAGTTTTTTAAAAAATTCTGTACATTTCCAACAACATTGAAATAAATTTGACTTTGCGATTTAATGCCTTGAAATTGGGTCACTGTCTCTTTAAGAAGCTCCTGCTCTTTCTAATGCTGCCTCCAGCATATTATCACAACAACGTTCCACCAATAAGCCTTTAACAACGTTCTTACCAGTGTTGCACTGGTAAGTAGTTTGTATAATAAGCTCAGAGGATGCACAGCTTCACAAGGTGTTTGCTAATTGCTGCTGCCACTACTCTGAAGGAGCTAAGTGGCAGAGTTGCAGGGGAGGGGTACTCTGAGAAGCTTGACTTAGAGACTGCCGTTCTGAGGAGCTCATTGAAAGTGAGAGTTTATGCAACCTAAATAGCTTCCATGGGAAATTGAAGGATTTTCCAAACATGTATGAACGAATTATGCATGTTTGAGGTGTGTTTTTGACGACACATTTGATCACATTATAACATGATGAGATGCTGAAAAAACTCAATTTCACAAAATTTTATTTTGTGCCCTTAATTGAAGCTACGTATTTGATGCTGGGTTTCTGTTTGCCTATCAGAAGACAGTATACATACACCTGTTTTTCCAGAGGTAGTGTAGGGTCTACTCTCTCCCCCATCATGGTGGGGCTTTCATGAGGCGTTCGGAACTTCATTCCTCCTCCTGCTGCTAGCGGGCTCGACCTGGGAGCTGCAGGACGCATCCGCTCTGTGGGCGACGACGAGCGATCCCACTCTGCACCGTCAAACTGTGCTGTTGGCAGGCGGGGGGGGGGGGGACAGAGAGTGAGTCATGTTATTTACATAGCAATATGATCAAAGGGGATTAATCCACTCAAGCAGACGGGAACAAACATCAGATAACAGACTACCGCAGATCCACATAAGCAGCAAGGGGGGGATTAGATTTGAAAGGGGGATGTTGCAGGTCAGCAGGTCAGAGTCTGATAAAAAGAAATTTACCAGCATCATTACAATTTGTTTGAAATTTTCAGGCTGAAGAGAGATGGAAAGATTCAGTTTTCTTGTCCTGTATTTGGCTTGCAACTTTGTTTTTGATTGTTATAACCTTTGCGACAATTATTTCACATATTCAGTCAGCTAAAAATGGCAGAAATTCACAATTTTTACACACCTTGCACTATAGCATTCAACAGTTGCTACAAGCAGGTGCTCTACTCAGAGTATGGCAGATGTTAAACAACAGGGTCATGAGGGTCTGGATAACTGCATGCAAATAAAGAAAGGCAATGTGGGTGAAAGGGGGTGCAGGGATGTTCAGGGTGAGAGGTCACCTTGCTCTCTGACAGGGGGCTCCTCCTCCAGCTGACCCACAGGGGCAGGCCAGGGCAACTCCGTCAACTCCCTCATTTCTAATAGAGGAGGGGGGTGGGAGTAGAGAGAAGAGCAAGAAAACAGCAGATGGGCTTTTACAACGTTCACCAAACGAGGCAGGTGACAGAAAAGAGGTGATGATTAAGAAGTGAGACCAAACACCAGAGGAGGGTTTTAATGTGAGGAAGAATGAGCGAGCAAGATGTGAGAAGTGGAAGAGGTAGATGAAAAAGGGGAGCCCTGTTGAGAGCAGAAGTGAGAGGCTGTATGTGAGGAGATGACATAGCTGTGGTGTCAACAAATGTAGTTAACTCTACCTCCTGTCAAGAGGAGCAGTAATATAATCTAACCCCTGCACCCTTGATAAATCCCACACGAGAAAAACAGAGTCTCAGAGCCTGTGTGTACACTAATAAATCAAGGCAGATAAGGCTAAAGGAGGCAGGAGACAGAACAGAGGGGAGTAGCAGCATCGCTTTTATTTATAGTAATCTGAACTTTCCACTTCTAGAAATTGTCTCTTAGCATTAAATGTAATGAAAAAAGTGACATCAAAAGTAAGTCAACCCAGAACAAAGTGTGACAGAGGAACTGAGGTGTGTGTGGGCATTTGTATTATTTTATTCACTGCAAAGCAACAGAAGGTGCACTGAGAGAAGGAGCTGAAAATAGCTCACGGTATACCATGGCTGACTGCTGTAATACCAGTCATTACTGCTGCCTTCTCTGCAAACACTCACTCACAGGTACATTATGCATTCGTGTCAGAAACACAATGCAAATCCAGCTCCTGCTAGTTGCAAAAGTGGATCACAAAACAAATAAAAGGAACAGAGGGGTGACATCTTAATGAGCTGACTAATCCAAAGACCCCCCAGGCCGGCGACATCAAAGGCCATTTTGAACGGGCGTTTTGAGAAAGACCCAGGCTGTACATACATGTTCCTCTTCCCTGGTTAATTATTGAGCAGGCAGACACACTCTGCCACTTTCCTTGGCTCTCTGTGAATTATTGATGCATGGCGCAGTACAATGGCCCCATCTGGAGCGAACTGCACCTCCACTGATGCCAGGATTAAAGTGTGGCCTGGCGCTCAATGGGAGTCTAGCACGCAAACACCGGTGCACACACAAGCATGTAGAGAAAAAAAAAAAACTCCTGGGACCACCACTGTCTCACTTCACTGTTTGTCAGCTCACTATCGCCACAAATTTCACACCTCTAATTCCCAAGAAGAACTGAGAGAGAGAGATGTGTGGCAAAAGATGAGAAGAACATTAAAACAAATGTAGGGCAACATTGGAGAAAATAAGAGTGCAGTAAGTGCAGAGTGCAAATAAGAGCAGTAATATATTAAAAATCTAATGAGACAAAGATGAGATTTATATTGTTTTTATCTCAATTTTGCTTTTCCATGATACTCTACTATTCTTTAAAAATGATCTGTTTCATACTGATTGGTACGAATAACTCTCTTGATTTGCCTAAAAAGGAAGTGAACCAAGTAAAATCACCCATCTTCTACATCAGTCAAAAGCTAGCTTTACATGAAGTAGTCCAACATAGATCTAGTTTTCATAAAAGATGAGAACATCAAACATTCATAATTTAGAAGAATGAAACGTGACGACAAGTCAACTCTATTGGAAATTACACAAGATGACAAGATGTGTACTTAGCTAGAAGGGCAGCACCACTTACATGAAGTATTATTTAAATGACCAAAAGTACAACCTTCTAGCAGAAGCTAAAACACAATAAACTATATAATCGCTATAGATATGTTCTCACATGCACTATAATTCAAAATTTCTACACATTTACAGTAGGACTAAAAAGTACAGTACTTTTTAAATGAAGTTGATTTTTGTGAAATTTATGCAATTACTTTTTTGTGAATAATCTCCAAATAATTCTAGTATGGAGTGCCTCAACTGAAATGAACAAATATCTCTGCTTGAACATTTGCAGCAACTTCTCTGTTTGCATATGCCGTAATACACAACTGAATCTCCATTTGCTGAGCCCTGGCCCAAAAACCAGACTGGTTTGGGATGACATAAATGCTACAGTAACTACTTGTTACATGCAAAGTATGCAAAATACCTGAACATACAACATGTGAAACCTTGAAGCAGATGAGCTACAACATCTGTCAGTCAATAACGGGTGACTAGGGCTGTAGTTCATGCAGGCTCAAAGATGTTCAGAGGTCAAATCTAGGTGTAGACCACATGAAACCATAAATCTATCCTGAGTTGTTTTCACAAGCTAGTAGTATTGGTGTAATATTAAGTGGAATATTTCATTAACACAATGTAGGCTGCAAAGAATAAATCAAATGTTACACCTATGTCAGGTGGTTTTGAAAGAAAAGTGTGTTCAACACAGTACAGGCTGTAATCTGGTCCACTACATCTAAACTTGATGACTGGAACCTTGTCGTAGTTTGTCCACCTCCTGCATTGCCAGAAATTGCCATACATTTGGATTTTGACATTGGGAAACTGGAAAGTGGAACATAATACAATCAAAATGAATAACCGCTCCCCCCCCAAAAAAGTCATAAAATTATTTAAGAAAATAGTATTGCATGTTATGTTTTAATATAACTGTGACCCACATTTGCTAATGCTCAAAGATACAAATTGCTCGACTGAACAAAGATTCAGAAGACACCGACACATGAACCTTGCACTCAATTGCAAATAATGAGCCACACTCATGCAAACTAGATGCTCAACTATGCCAGTCATTTATGAGGAAGAAACGTCTGGCTCATCCCTGTGTAATGGAAGTCCTGTGTCATCCAAAAAATAAGATTGTTATTGTTTTGATTCTCTAACAGCAGAGTGTTTGATTGACTGTCTCTGAACAAAAAAAAGAAAAAGAAAACAGACTTACTCTGATGCAGTAGGAAGTGTTGTTGCACTGAAACACTTCAATGCTTAAATAAGGAAGTGTTTTTTGTGGGGGGGAGGTTTCTCTCATTTTAACTTGAAACTATGAAACAGGTGACAGCCAGACAGTATGCCAAAGTCTTTAGCCTGCCTCAACTGCATGCTGATAATTAGTAGAATCTATTTTGTGGGAGGGCAGGCTCTTTATTTTGGATGTGGACAGAGAAACCATTGCTTTGGGTGAGAGATAACTGACTTTCTTAGACACAGCAGCTGTTTTCTATGTGCGTTTCAAATTGTGAAAGAGCAAAGACAAGAGAACGGCTGCATTTAGTCGATTAATGAAGACATCCCTCCCCACACACAGCTCTGGCATAGAGTCTCTGCAAACAAAGACCTTCTGTCAAGAGGAAAGCACTTGTATGTACAGACAGGAAAAGGACAAATGCATTTGCAAAAGTACATCCTTAAAATAGTGACTTCTTTAAGGTAAATTTACTGAAATGCATTATTAATTTGATTCACCCTTCTATTTCATTTTTAAATACTTTCCTTATGTTCATTTATTTGCTTCTAAGTGGATGATTACCTCTTATTTCCTATTTAAATATGAAATTACCTCTTATTTCCTATTTAAATAGGAAATAAGAGGTAATTTCATATTACTTATTTTAATATTTAAATATTATTTCATATTTAAATAGGAAATAAGAGGTAATTTCATATGACTTATTTTAATATTTAAATATTATTTCATATTTAAATAGGAAATAAGAGGTAATCATCCACTTATATTGAATAGTGAAGATGAAACATAAGGAGATGGCTCTCCATTAACGTCAGAGAGGGTTCTGGCTGCAGGAAAAAAATAAAATCAGAAAAGTGACAAGCAAGCAAAAAGGGGCAAGGGAGAGAGCAAGCAAGATGATGACAAGAAAGAGGAGGTGGGGAAAGAGTGAAGGGGGGAGCTTTGCGGTTCTGCCAGTAAGTTGATGAGTAGCTGGTCAGATGGCCCAAGGGTCTGCTTATAGCAGCAAAGAGGACCATCAAGCCAGAAATGGAAATCTAATTTTCTTTTCCTGCTTGCACGTTCTTACAAACACACACACACACACACACACACACACACACACACACAAATATGCATGATGCAACAATGCAGGAACCCTGAGCCTGTCAAAGCATACAATCACGACAAAGCTCTTACCGACACACAAACACACCATGGTTCAATGTTTTTTTTTCCTCCCCAATCTCTGTATAACAAAGGTTCTCGTTAATTAAAATGTTAAATTGCTGCCATTAAAAGAGGAAAAGACAATGCATTCTAATGTTTAGTGTCAGATACAAAAGCTTTACTTTGTTTAAGAAATCATTTGATCTCATTTCCAATGTCTGGTTGTATGCTTTGGTTTGTCAAAGCCAAGGAACACATTTTTTGTTCTTAAGCCAAAATTTTAAAAACATTGCTAAATTATTAAAAGTAACCATGCTAAGTTAGTTGTTCAGCTTATGGTTTTTGACTGATGGCACATGTCATTTTGTCTCACCACCATTCCAGATTTTTTGGGGAGCAAAATGCAGCAGACTTCCATGTCTTACACCAACCGTGCTTCATTCCTAACCCACCAAATCGAACAAATGCCAACACAAAAATCTAAAAGTTACAAAATCTAAATGAGGTTTCTCATTGACCAGACAGAAAACTAATCTTTGTTCTTCCAGATATATGTTAATGCTGCCAAATCCAATGAGCTTAGGGATTCAAATATAGCCCAAATATTGTTGAAGCATAGTTTTGTTTCAAATTCAAATAATTCAAATAATATTTGCTTGCAAATAATTTTGCAAGCAAAATAAACTGTGAATTTTATTTTTGATCCAGCAAGTGTTATCCTGAACCTGTAACTGCAAGTGTTTTTGTCTCAACCTACATTTTAGGACTCACACGTTCACCATGGTGCAGAGATTCTATGAATAGTCCAGGTCTTTTTCTGTTGCTTAATGAGCAGCTGCAGTGGAACAAGTGGAGGATAAGTGCTTTGCTCAACAGCAACATTACAGTAATTGCTAGGGGTGGCGATGTTATTCCTTCTCCTCCTCTATCCAGCTGGTTTCGGGCTCTGCATCATGAGCTCCACTGCGCCAACACTCACATTCGTTGGCTCAAACCTTTTGTTGTGGTCTATAAAACTTAAAAACATTAAAAACACCTGAAACACCCACTCATCTGTTCATTAGGAGCAGCCATCAGAGAACTAATAAGATGGTCTCTCTCATTAGATCGCTAATAACGCAAGATGGCTGCAGGGCCAGTTGTTTAATGCACGAATGGCCATTACAATCCAGGAATTAATGACTGCTGTAATCTGAGGTGGATGGTAACACTTTGTCTTTTTTTTTTAAAGCCATCTTCATGTCAAACTCTGAGGGACTGCTGGGATCAACTTCACACAACTGCTTGAAGTGGACTACAAGTCCAAGAAAATAAAAAAAATATTTATTTTCTTAAATAAATTGGACTTATTCGAAAAAAATAGCCGCAGCGTTCAATTTTCACACCAGCGATTACATTTGAGCGTGGATAAGCCGGGAGAATTGCAATCATAGAGATTCTGTAGAGAAGCTTTTGCATAAATACAGTACACATAAATCCCCCCATCCCCCTTTCACATCTTCACTTGTGCCAACATGCATGCACGATCCTTTCACGCTTGAATTAAGTCTGTGGTCATGATCCGGTCTGTACAAAAAAAACAAAAAAAAACACAAAAGTTGGAAACCCACATGTGCGTCCATGAGCCTGAGAGCAAGTGCTGATGAGGGGCTGCTGGCAGATACGCCCCTTACTGCCCCCACCATTTGCCCACCTGCGGCAGGTTATCTGAGTGAGTATGTCACAATAGCAGGGAGGAGAGGACTGAGGGGGACAGCCCTGTCACCACTGGAGCAATGGTGTGTACATGTGTGAGAAAGTGTGCCTGTGTTAGGGGATGAATGATTGCGCCGTGGCCGCAGTGGCCCTGAATTCCCTGTTACGAGTCGCTCTCCTCACCTCGCAACATCTCCTGATGTTGCGAGGTGAGACTAAATCCAGCCATTCTAGTGTTAATACTCCTATCCACTGAAACACCAGGCCCATTAACATCCACCTACCGTCACCAAGCATCTCACAGCATCGGACGTCCCTTTTCATTTGCATGCAGCCTCTCTCTATCCTATTCTCCATCTCTTCTCATCTGCATCCCTCTCAAACCTCCGTCCTCATCTCTTTGTTCTGTCTTCAGTAGCCATGCCTTTGCTGCATCGTCCTTTCCATCGCTTCCCGCCCTTGCAATGTGGGCCGTGCTTAGCAATGCCCAGAAAGTCCTGGGGAATATGGATTAAATGTGAGAATGGAAAATACTGTTTGTGTGTTTACACTCCAGTGCCTCGGTGCGCCGACAGACAGCAAGCCAGCTCAGAGAGTTGACTCCGAATGGAAAAAAAATAAATAAATAGTGAAAACAAAGGGTCAAAGAACTCGGGCTGCACCAGTGTTTTCCTACACTTCATGCTCTAATGGTGGTATGAGTACTCCCCTGCAGTGACGCATAATGTATATGTCACAAAGAAGAGACTTGAAACAAGGAGAAAACAAACAGATACAGCAAGTGAGGGGTGCAAATTAGTTGAGCGATGACTTTGGCTTTTAAATCGACATGAGCACATCTTAATTTAAAATTGTCTCCTCTGTCCAATAAGTTACAGCGCCTCTGTGCTCTTCACTGGTTTGGCTGATTTGAGTTTTAATGCGATGAGAATGGATTTCTGTGTATCTGCATGGGTATCCAGACAATGCTGTGCTGACCGTGACTTTCCTATTAACACTGGATCAGTCACACATGTGTAGCCATGTAATTAACTGAGGGGAGGGGAGAAGGGATGGAGGTGAGCGAGGATGAGGCGAGGTTGATTTATTATCCCATCACCTTGACCTTGGTGACTTGGAGATACAGCTCAATTAAGTGGACTTGGCCTGGCATTCTTTACACCTACATCCCCCTTCTTAATGATTTATCAGGAATGTTTACTTGCACCATCCCTTTGCTTTAAAAATACTATGAAGCAATTTCACCTTTTTTCGCTTCCCACCTTTTTTCCCCTTCCACACAATTCTGACATAACAGCAAACCAAAGCCCCTGTCAGTCTTGATGATCATCTCAAAGCTTGTTGAGAGTACAGTCAACCGTATGTCTAAGCAAAAAAAATCAATATTCTTCCAGAAAGATTTCAACTCCAAAAGAGAGAAATATATGTCATCTGAGCTCAGACAGTGAAGGTCACAGTACTCCATTTCTAGTTAAAAAGCTGTGGAGATGCAATGATGGGGGAAGGTAGATGATTCTTTAAAGGTCAGAACAGTTAGAATATTATTTTTACCATGTACTATCAGCAGAAACGCAGTCTGTGAGCTCAAATGAAGGTTCTGACCTTTAAAAAAAGATCATTTTGAAGCACATTTTAACCACTGAATAGCTAAAAAAAATTCTTCAGAGAGTCTCTTCAAATACACGTTTGCTGAGATACTGTAGAGTTTTCACTCATTTAAAAGATTTAAGGGCTTTGGTCTTTGGTTGGCAGACATTTACACTTGTGCTGGAAAACATTTTAATAAAATGGAAGAGAGTCAATAAATTTGGGAGGGCTTTCTGTGAGAAAAACTGAGTATTGATTAAGCTTGGCAGAGGCAGAGCTAAACTAAACAAATAAACCAGTGAAATCAATGACTGACCTCATCGTTGTAACAAAAGTGCCTTGGAAAAGCATTCACTGCCTTTGAACTTTTTTATATTTAGTTGCATTGCAGCTACATGTTTTCATCTGGTTATGGGAACAGTATTAGAATAGCACCAAATCAAAACAAAGTAGTGCATAGTTGTGACATGGAGGAAAATTTATCGTTTTCAAAATGTTAACAATGAAAACTCTGAAAAATTTGCCTATTTATGTTCACAACTTTGAAATCTGATACCCCCAAAACAAAAGTCCAACAGATTGTAATCACAAATCCCCTACTTGCTAAATGTAGCCCACCTTTGTGTAATTTGATCTCAAAATAAATCCATACGTTTTCTCTTCAGTTCAGTTTGTGTATATAGCGCCAAATCACAACAAATGTTGCCTTGAGGCACTTTATCAGAGAGAAGTTCTTTGAAGGTCTCAGGGGGTTTTAAGCAAACTTCAGCCGAGCAAACAGCATCATGAAGATCAACAATCACAGTAGACAGATCACAGATAAAGTTGCAGGGAAATTTTAAGCAGGGTAGGTCATAAAACCATATCTCAAATTTTGGACATCTCACTATTTAATTATCCAGAAACAGAAAGAGTATGATGACTGCTCACCATACTCGAAGAGAAAAGTAACTAGAGAGGAAATTGATAGGCCCATGATAACCCTGGAGGAGCTGCAAAAACCCACAACTCAAGTGGGAGCGTCTAACCAGAGATCACTCATCATTGTTGCCACATGCTTAGCTTTAATACTAAGTCAGTGACTCTAACTAGTTGGCTGGATTTCCTAAAATAAAAATGCCTTCTTCCAAAACTGGCATAATAACCTGAGCTCGACTCAACTGTTTAGTAAATAGGATTGAATTGGAATGTATGTAACTGACTTTGAATCTGTCTGTACGGTTGTACTGAATTTACTGTATTTCTGTTTATAAATCAGATTGTTTTGTTTCGTGCCCCAACATTTGTCGTGAATTGGAGATTTATAAACAAACAGACATCTACTACGATAGTTGTGCATATTTAAAGGCCTGTTCTTCATAGAAAAGTGCTGAAAAACAGATTGTCAAAAGAATGCTGAAAGAATGCCATAATAACGCTGAACTTCACCCTGAACACACAATCCCCACAGTAACCCATAGCAGTAGTCACATCATGCTGTGGGAATGCTTTTCTTCAGGGACAAGGAAGCTGGTTGGAATTAAATACAGGGCAATCTGCTAGAGGCTTCCACAGACTTGATGCTGGGGTGAAGACAACCCTAAACATACAACCGTGGCTGCAAAGCAGTGAGTCAGCTCAGATTCATATGTTAGAATGGCCTAGTCAAAGTCTACAAGAGATCACTCTACAAGAGAGATCTCTTGTAGGTCATGTTACATCTGGGAAACTGTTGTCTCTGGAAAACAACAAAAAAATATTTTTGCTTACACCAATCTGTTACATACAATCCCAATGAAAAATTTTGTAACTGCAGTACGAAAAGATTTGACAAAAAAAAAAGAAAAATTAAAATTAAATCAACTGGTTTGTGAATCATTGCATAAAACGCAAACCAACATTATCTGAAGAACTTTAACATTTGCAGGCTTGATGCAAAGGGCAGATGAATATATTGGAATGATCATTCTCTGGCTTTTCCATGACAACAGTAGGTTTTTTTCCTTCACTTCTAGAGAATGTCTTTTCTTCCTACCTGCAAATGCTTTGGAGATGTGATCCTTTTTCCATTCCCAGGGTTGGTCATACTCGTCTGCTGGTCTCTCGTCATCTTGCGGTAGCCTGCTGGTCTCCTTGCCCTCTTCATGAAGTTCTCCGTAGACATAGCCCAGGCGCTGTCCTCGCTCTTCTTCATACGGAGTGTCGTAAAGCTGCATCCCTCCACGCATTCGTCCTCCTCCGGGGGTGCGCTGCAGTTCTGACATAATACATGCAAACCAGAGAAGAAGAAGAAGAAGAAATAAATAAATCACACAAAAGAAGATGAATATGCAATCATTCATATATTTATCATATTTAACCAGTCAGCAAGAAAAATAGCTCTTGTCAGAAGCAATTATTCTTCTCAAAACACAATCCCAAAATCATTCTTCCATCCAAATTTAAAATAAACAAAAAGCTTGTTGATCTCCGACATGCCCAGAATTAGAGAAATTAAAATAATTATGTTTGCACAGCTTGCAGCAGGTCCAGAAACCAATGTGGTTGGCCCTAACAAAAAAACTGGGTTAGATGCCGAGGGGAAACGCGGTACTTTCTCTCTCTGTGTCCATCCTGCATCTCAACCAGCAGATATCCAGCATGGCTCACAGCAGCATTCGTGTCTCCTTGTTAACGTTTTCATCAATTTCTCAGTGGGGTCCAGACAACAAATGGTTCTCAGCACCTGCATCCGTTTTCTGAAGTCAAATATGGCCATGAGATAAAATGCTTCCAAAGGGATCTCCAAGCAACAGGAGTCCCAAAACATCTAACAGTGTTTGATTTTCTTTTTTTTAACCAGAAAATGTAGAATGGAATTGTAATAAAACAAAAGCCATGTTTGTATTTGCATAAAAATGGAAACAGGACTACTATAGAGTTTGCCGTGATAAAACAGTGCTTTCAGGCAGCTAGTTATTACCATGGTGACCAAGAGGGAAGACCCTGACGGAGAGACCCTGAGGTTATAAAAAGAAGGGTTGAGGAGAACAAGAGAGAAAGGGGGAGCAAGGCCAGGAGGGGAGAGAAAGAGAGAAAAGGGATGTGGTAGATTCAAGAGTAGTGGGAGTAAGAAGAGGCAAGAGAAGCCCTGATGAAACAAGTGGAAGAAAAAGGCAGAGAGAGAGAAAGAGAGGGAGGGAGAGATGGCATGAGAGATTGAGGAGGGCAGGGGATTGTGGTCTGTCAGCGTTTGATGTTAAGTCATGAAGACAGAAGCACAACAGGGTTGAATGCTGCTCTACCTGCACTGGGAGCTGGCGGTGTCACGGCAGCCAGGTTACAGAGAGAAGATGAAGGTTGGGAGATAAAAACAAGATTGAAGGAAATAAAATGATAAATTCAAAGGAGGCCCAATGGAGGAAAACAGGCAGGGATTTGAGACCGCGGGAAGCGGTGAGAAGACAACTTTACGGGGACAGAACATTGAGCGAAACGATGACAGGAAGGGATGGGGAGTGTGTTCAGGCATGCAGATGTGTGTCAGCAGGGGGACCGGCCTTTTATCCACACGAACTGAATTCATGAGCCATGACAAAGTGAAGAAATTTTTAAATTTAAACAATTTTAGAAACCACATACTAAGTGAGTGATAAATATTATGCCAGTGTCACATTTGCCTGCTGCTTCCATGACTTTTAATGACAAAGAAAGACTGAAATAGACGGACAGACAAAAGCAGGCTCTAAAGTGACAGACTCAATTCAAAACCAATGTCAGAGCTCTGACAAAGCTGTGCCATCAGCTCTCTGAATCTTTCCTCTCAAACGGCTCCATCCAGGATATGTAAAGGGCTTGCCTGAAGGTGGCAACAGATTAGCTCCTTTCTCTTATTCCTAATATTGTGAAATCCCTTTCACTACCAAAAGGGCACCAAGAGTGAGAGCGATGAGCGGGCAAAATATATTCAGTGGACTTTCACTGAAGGACAGATTAAAGAGACAAACCAAAGAATCCCCTTTGGGGGGACAGGGGAGAGCCCTCGAGATGGAGAGATGTAGAAATGGAGGGGAGGAGCGATGGAGGTGGAGGGGTAAGCCTTTACACTAAATGACTGGGACAGACCAGGGAAAGCGCTGGGAGGGGAAAGGGTCAGAAAAAGATGTTGCAGAAGGAGGGAGAAATGGAAAGCGATGGCTCTGTGATGGATGATGTGGGAGTAAATTGCGAGGGCAGAAAGGGGATCTGAGCCTGGACGGTGAATAAACACTTCATGATGTTGAAAGCTCACTAGGCTGTGGTTGACAAAAATCCAGTGTAGTAAGGTGTTTTAAAACTTTGCTAAATTCCAAGTAAATTGGAATTAGAAAGTTGGTCTTTTCAGTACTCTCGAAAGACATGAGGCCATCATTGACATGCTTTGCTCAAAAAAACTGCTGGCAGTACAGAAGCAGTACTTCATGATCTAGGTTCACATTTTACCCATGAATTAATATTTTCAGATTTAATATGATGACTTACCTTTACAAACACAAAGTACAAAATAAAACAAAATCAACTCCCCATTTGTTCAAATAACATTGATTGCATTTCTATAGTTTACAATTCTACAAATTGTAAACTAGTGTTTAGTTAATTGTACACTTTAACTGTTAAAATATAATTTCCCACTGGGAATGATCAAGTAGAAGAGTAAAAGCTAAAATAAGTAAAACTGAATCTGACAATGAGGTAAATTTTTTTTTTTTCTGTTAGTCTTTCCTGTCTGGTGTAAAAAGCGTAAGTGTTTTTTTGACCTACTCTTTTGTACAACCAACTCTGCTATTGTGAAGCAATACACACAAACTACTCAGGAAGAAAAAAGACTAGTGCAGACGCATAATGTAAAGAGAACAACCTTAATAATAATTAAGTTGAATTTTGTTTGAACTGGTCAATTTGATCAATAGAGCCAGAGAAAGAACATGCTGGAAATCACGTAAGTAGCTGGAAAATACAGACAAACCACTTCATTCGAACTCAAATTTGTATTGTTCAAAAGTCTTCTCCATCTTTATGAGTCCACTGACCTGTTATGACCCTCTGAGCTTCATATGGTTCCATGTAGCCATTATTCTCGCAAGGGACAAGACCAAGATCTGGATCCGGTCGATGTTCCAATCGCGCATCGAATGGATCGGAATAATCCGTGTCTCCTGCCATTGGGGCTGACGGGACCACCTAAAAGATTAAACAAAAATCCACTTATGAAGCAAAGGCACTTTTTGAGGTAAAACTCATTTACACCTGAAGAAGAACAAAAAGGAAAAAAGCTGACTCAGGATAATGAATTCAAATCATCCAAAGAATTGCAAAACAAGCCAAAATTCCAAAGTGGCTAGTTAGTTTGACTTTATCAGTTTTCCCAACATGGATTTTGTAAGATTTGCATTAAAGTTTTGAAAGCATAATTTTGTTTTTTTAAATAAAGCTAAAGAAATAGTCTTGTGGAGACAGTATATCTTCAAGACTCTTCAAATTTTGTAAAAAAAAAAAATGGCCCATGATTACTGTTGAATAAATTGATCCACTAAATCTTTATGCAAAATATATAAACATAAACATACTCTACATCTCCATATTTTTGTTAAAATCTTGAATAGTGAAGGACAGGTCCTTAAGTTTTTTGGCTTCAAAAGGAGTGGACAGAGATAAAAGCGGGAAACATGCAGTCGGCAGCTTTTGCTTCTCCATGCAAGCACAGAAGGGAAAAAAAAAAAGCAGTTGTCATCTGGCAAAGTGACAGCAACACAGCCAACCATATGGTCGCACAAACACGCGCGTATACAAAAACATGTGAGAGCCAGTCTAGAAGCGTGTACATCCTTTGTCTCTCCTTCTCTCTCACAAAGGAAATCACTGCAGAAAGGCCCCACTTCCCAAAATCCTGCTAAACAGGCTCACGCCCTGGTGAAACAACGTCCTAATCTCTTGTTGATTCTCTAACAGGTTATCTATTGATGCACAGGAATCTGTTATGGTAATTAGAATGTGGTTGTTCCCACAGATCATGGGAAATTAATGTGCATTAGAGGGAAAAGTGCAAACAGGGGAGCTATCGACTTTAGTGGGAGTATTACTTCAATCCACTTCAGGAATTTTGCCCTTTCTAGCAGTTTCCATGAGCTTGTTTGTAGATTAAACTGCTATGATGAAGATTCTAAGACGTTCTCCAACTTAGTCGGCGTTTTTGAGTTAATGTCCTTGTAAAGCCCTTACTTTTGCACAAATTGTTCTTTAAACATCTTTCTCATTTGTACCTAAAGGTTGAGGGGTTTTTTAATCATGCATTCATACATTACATGTGTGTGTTTTAAAAACAAACAAACAAACAAACACGTCCCTGACGACAAAAACAGCACTAAAGCTTGAAATATAATTCTTCGTAACCCTTGATACCTCTCCAAGCAGTATAATGAATGTGGCCCTGCAACATGTGCACGTGTGATGGTCCCTCTCAGCTTGCAAAACCAAACCTCATCTATTATTTATGGACGGACATAAACTCAGGGGATCATGCCCCCCTCTAGCTCAATGGTGCGCCAAAGCCATCCATTTTTTTCCCGCCTCCGTCTATGGTAGTAAATTTATGTGTGTAGGATGTTATGGGATTTATGTAAGCAATACATATCTTCTGACACACATTCCCAGGAAGTTGATGATTGAATCTGATCATTAAAACTGTCACTGTGATGGAAATGGGATGAAAGAAGTGGGAGTTTTTATGTCTTTTGGTTGGCTTCTCTTTATGACTCCAGCCCACCTCATTTGACAAGAGGAAGATATTTCACACAATCTCCTTTGTTGTTTGTACATCTGTGAAGAAGTTAGGGAAGCACTGAGAAGAAGTACTTTCAGTTCAATCACCACTTAAGGGTGTGCAGTCAATTGGAAACTTGGAATGTGAAGGCAGAGAAAGGTTAAAAGGTGTAAGGAGCCATTTAAAAAGGAAACTATGGTACCTGTGAAGGATCTTTGGCTGTATATTAAGGAGACTACAAAAAAACAGACTTCCTTAGGAAGTTGCCATTTTTTTTACTAGAAAAATTCTGTCCACTGCTGACAACATTTTGAGGAACAAAAAGACACCAACTACCACAAGACGCTACTTTACCTCTACTGGGGACATGCTGCAAATCAACCCAGAGCTACCATCAACAACAAACAGGAAGGCTGAACAAACTACAACAAGGTTTTCTCTGTTTCATCCTTTTAAACTTCAGATCACCTTCTGTTATCGAGCATCATGGATTTATACACATTGGAGACCTTTTTGAAAAATTTCAGTGAAATCAGTGAAAAGGTCCACCTTCCCTATGAAATAGACACATAAACCACTGTTTACAGTTGTAATGCTAACCATGCTAGTTGTGCAAACTTCTTATATAAGTTGCAAAAGGAATTTTAAATGTAAATTCATTAGTCTTTCATTGTTTTGAATTATTAAAACCTTGCTTTACAGCAACTGCTCCCTTTTACACACAGCAAAATGTCAACTCAACTCCTAATGCAAGAAATGATTAGCTTCCTTCATCAAAGGAAGATTAGAAAAAAATGTTCAAAGTTGTTTGTTGTTCTGAAAGAGAAATCAGGAAGTCAAAGGTTCACAAAATCTGGACATTTGAAATCATGTACAAGTCACTGATCAGTGTATGGCTAAAACAAATGCTAAGAATCAGCAGGTCTTACAGGCTCTGGTTGCTCTTCCAAAGAGATGGAGCTGAGAAGAATCTTGGTGCGTCCCAACTCCTGGGAGTCCACTTTGATCAGCCTGTGTTTAGGAGACTTCATGTCCACACTGGAAGACTTCATGGGAGATCCGTACACCGGTGTGGAGGGGTCAAAAGTCCCAGATTCCCCTCTGGACCTGCTCTCCGCATCCTCATACGGATCTTCAAAGTCGAGGTCTCTCTGCAGGCGGTACGCTTTGAGGATCTCACTCTCTGTATAGTCCGGAGTGGGTGGCTGTGGGGGCACCTTCCTGCCAAAGCTCAGGTAGTCCTTTAGCCACTTGGCCATGCTGGTTCAGCTTCCAAACTTGGTGCTAGATAGAAAACTGTGTGAAAAATGTTGGGGGTGGGACAGATGCAAGGTTAATGCTGGACCTTATTTCAGAGGACACTGCAGAAGATATGAACTGCTTCGTAAAAGGACTGCGTATTAATATATAAATATGTCTATTCTTTCAGTAACTATATTAATCCTTCTATCCAAGATCTACCTTCTCCTAATCACAGAGCAACAGTCTGTGTGCTATTACATGCCTCCATGTGACATTAACCTACGGAGACAGCTGGGCTTCATGGGCTCCTTTTGTTTCAACCATGGGAGCAGAACGTCTGGCAACTGGACTTTGCCCAAAGGCTTCTATTACATCTCACACCCCTGCAATAAAAGTCCGACGATAAAGCCAGGGTGTAAACATATAGAAAAGACCAAGAGTAGATGTTTAAAAAAAACCTCATCTAAACGGAAAGCTTCTAACTTCTTAACTTTTTGACACATTTTTACAAACATTAAGTGTGAGTTTAGATTTTATATATAAGAGGGGCTTTACAGAAGCTAAGAAATATTTTTGTCCAAACTTCTGTTCCACAAAATGACCAAAACAATGGATTTAAACATCGTAGAAAGCTGCTCTCCGAACGCGCAATCACTTACCACGCCAATTCAATCCCTCAGCCACTTTGGATGCAAAAATTCGCGCTTCTTCATGTCACCGACGATAAAACTACACACAAAAGGCTGTAATCATTCTCGTAAAGCCTGTTAAACCTCAGAAGAATGAGAAAACAGGAGCTTTCGGAATCCTTTCTTTCAGAAACTCGAGCGTATCGAAATCCATCCGGACTACCTCCTGAAAAATGTGCGAGTGAAGAGAGCGACGACAGCTCAGAGAGAGAGGCACAACTCAGCCGAGCGATTAAAGGGGAGGCGCTTCAGTCCCAGAGGAATATCCTCCTGCTGCCTTTCGCAATCAGCAGAGCGTTCATTCATTCAAATGTCTGTACACATCATGCGCCAGGCAACAAGAAATAGATCCCCTTCTTCCAAAGCATCGTCAACGCAACTGAGTCTACTGGCAGAAACACATTTCTCAGGTGTGAATTATGCATTGGCATGACATCACTGGCATTTCTTTTTATGCTAGAAAGTCAATTAACGTCCTCGTAATTATTTTTGGTTTCAGGAGATAACGCGCCAGAAGATGTCCAGAGAGGACTGCGTAAAACCGAGAAATCCACTCATCCAAGCGAGATAAACCAGGCACCGATTAAGATGTGGACATAAAACAAGACAATCTAACAAAAACATAAATTAGACTTGTCCAGTTTTATTTTTAAAAGAGGTATTCTTTTAGTGTATACACTCTGCCTCCTGGATGTTTTACATTTTCTCACTTATCTTCTCCCACATGTCACATTATCCTTTGTCCAGACTGCTAAATTGGATTGTACGCTACACTGAGCCAGGCACATGTGAGTCTGTTAAAAGATCGTAAATGCCTTTTTTCTTTACGACTCTTGTGAGCTCACTTTCTCCCAGGGGGCGGGTGACTGTATGAGGTCATCGAGCTACAATCCACCCCCACCATGGCCATCATCACAGCCATCAGCACTATGACATCTAGACTTTCACATCCTCCCCATTGCATGTTCACTCGGAACAATTGTTCACCAAGAACAAACACTGGTTCTGTATCAAAAGAAATCCAGATCCAGTACGTCCATGTTTATTTGATTTATTTATCTGTTACTACAGTCCAATTTAAATCACTCCCCATGGTTATCTTGAACATCCTTGCCTTGACTACAAACAACACTGGGAACCCCCACTCCTTATTCACAAAACATGAAAAAAAAGCAGTTGAAATCTTATAATGGGTGCAATTTATTAAATTTTTTGTAATTCATACTTGTGCTGTTCCTAAGCTTTGTCACAATGAGACATTTTGAACATATTAAAATCTGTCACTGAGGACAGTGAACTTCTGTGGTGGAGATCCAACAAAAGTTTTTATTTATTTCTGCTGGACCCTGGATCTGAGAATGATATAAGAGCATATAAATTGTTTTGCAGATCAGAGGATTGAAACCGGATTTATGAGATGATTCTAATATAAGCTGATACAGATGTACTTTCATGCATTTTGAACATACACAATGTTTTTTTTCCAAACAAAACTTTTATAAGGCTGTGTCTTAATGATATACAGCTGTGAACCAGAAGCATAAATAAATAGTGTTTAAGTACAGCTATCAAGAAGTTGGATGGCATCCATATTAGATTTTGAGGTTGGGGTTGGTGAGAAACCCTCTAAATTAGTATTCCAGCTTGTTGGGACGTTTCTATTAACTGTTTCATATTGAAACTTTGAGAGTAGAGGTATAATGCATTCATAGTTTCTGTCTACCTTCAGGTCCTCTTGTACTGTTTCAAAAGGTCTATCACTATGGGGAAAATGTGCATACAAGTATACACATTTGTTATAAAAAGTGGAAGAACCGAATGGATCTCCTTTTTTCTCTTTATGCAAAGATTTATTTGTTCAGAGAGTCTCGTTTTCACATGTCAAAAGGCTTAGAATGCAGTGTTAAATGTCTCACAGAAAAAGAATTAAATCAATTGATTCATTAAATGACATATTGCGCTAACAATCCACAAACACATACCTTTCCAAAAAATACTAGTAGAAAGTCAGAGATGTAATCTTTTCCCCATATGTCAACAAAAACTACCGAGCTGCAAATTCCTTTATCCCCTTGTCTTTTTTCTGCCATAAATGATTTCCTTTTTTCTCATGTCATATGTTTGCATGTTGCATCAATCTTTCCCTTTTTGTCCCTTCTCCATCCTCTTTTATCCACTCAGTTCGCTCTGTACAGCTTGTTCTTTAAAACTCTCCCTCACAGGAAAGCAACATTGAATATTTAATTTATGTTTCTATCTTGTCCAGACTGAGATTCAGGAGTTTATGGATGAGGAGATTGAAACTAACCTGGAAAAAAGGAGTGACTGTAGGTCAGGCTGAAATGAAAATCAGGAGCTCTCTAAGAGGAATCGTCAGACGCAGAATTGCAGGCAACCAAACAGGTATCTTTCCATTTTATTATGCGTTTATCATGGAGAAAGAAAAACAGTTGCATAACAGCCCACACTCTAATTACATTTTTTAAAAAGGAAACAGCACAAGGGTGCTATAGAATTGATCAGAGAACTAATAACACTGTCTCATTATAAAAGGCTATATATGGAATCAACAATTCCCGTGAAGTTCAGGCTTAACTGGCATTTCAGTATTATGAACATTATAAACATCCCCAGTTTTTCTACCGGATTCAGTGGGAGGTAGATATTAATTACATAATAACAGAACAACAAAAGTTATTTTTGAAAGCTTTGAACTTAATAAAACCCTTTGCGGTTATCAAAGGAGTTGGAAAAAAGCAAAACTGGAGAAATAATTGATTTCTGTAATTTCATCTGCCTAGCACTTACTGCCCTCTTTTGGTGGCTCATGTGAATTGTTTTTTAAAAATAGACACTACCTTATTGTTTGGACGCAAACTCTTGAGCGATTATATATATATTAGATAGATATATTAGTTTCATAGCACAAAATTGTATTGCACTAAAAATAAAATTAAATTGGACTGAATTAAAGTTTATAAAAATACATAAACGTGTTGTGCTTTTTCTGTTCAGTTTTGAGATACCTTTTCTGCCATTGGTCAAACTCACAGTGACGCCATGAAGACCGCCCAACATCTCTGGACACAGGAACTTTCCCGGCACTAACTGTGTAGAAATCTAAGCTGATAAGACGAGCTTGAAATGGACAAAGAAATCTGTTACTCTTTATGAACACATGAACAATTGTCAACATTGGTTTAAAACGAAGAAAAACGACATTTGTGAATGCTCGTGCGTCGAAAGATCGCTCAACAGACAAGTCGACAGCTGCAATCCATCATCGCCAATCAACCGCTGATCCGACCTTGTGCTTGCTGCTGATTGGTTGATTTCGGACTGGGGCGGGCTCTGTTTGTGCATCGGGCAGTCAGCAGTGAATTCAGTATTTTTCTGTGAGCAGTTGTTGTGCAAGTGAAACACCCACCTGAAACTGGACTGACATCCACAGGTAGGCGGTAGGTTTGCCTGTCAGCTAACATTTACTATTTAATTTCCCATTTAATAGAGCTTAATATTTAGTCTTTGGTTAGTGCCTTATGTGTTTTCAAAAGTTGCTGTTTCCTGGGTTATGGGACTATTTGTGATATTAAAAGGTATATTAGGCCTAGAACAACGCCAAATTTGTGTTTCTAATGTTGTCTTTTTTTGCATTCCAGTTCAAGACATTATGAAAAGTCTCAAAGCAAAGTTTAAAAAAAATGAGGTAAGATGCATCTGGGGTGGGCAGTGTTCAGGATTAAGTGTGAACTTTATAGGGACATGTCACTTTCCATGAAAATTATTTTTGTCCTAGCCTAAAACATTTGCTAGTTGCTTTCTGCAATTTATTTAAATGAGTCTGAGGGGGATGTATTAGGATACAGTGTCACTAAACAGCAGGAAAGCAGAACTGCCACTAGGCTGCTGTTATAACCAGTGATCTCAAGTAGCGTTCAATTATTAACATGTAGCCCGTGCAGACACACTGACTCAAACACACTAAAAGGAGTCCTGCTTCATGTCTGTCACTCTTTTTCTAATTTTGGGGGCTACCTTGAATACAAGCATCAGTTAATAGAAAAATATGTAGCATTCAATTGCAGATTGTTGTACTGCTTCTGGGCCTTTAAACCAGCTGATAAATCAATTATTATATAAATTTAAAGCTACGCTCCCTCTAATGGTTTGTGTGTTTTGTTTGGGCACTGTTATTGATACCTTTATAGAGACCAAATTACAAATTCAATGATAACAACCAGATTAAGCAATATGGGTGAACATGGTTAAGGGTCTTTTTAAGGCCAGCTACGCAGACAGACTCTGCCACCCGAGCCAGCAGGGCAAACAGGAGCTTATCCCACGTTTCTCCCCCCTCTTTTTGCTGAGTCCTCACATCACACAGGCCCCGCTCTGTAGCTGCAGAGAAACAGATCTCACTGTGCTGCAGGAGGGGAGCAGGAATTGGAAGGGGGAGCACAGTGCAGGACTTGACAAAAACTAATGGTAGCAAATAAGGGAACTGCTACAGAGAAGAAGGCAGCAGGGGAAATGATCAGTTCAAAGAAATGAGGACAGGAGGGAGGGACAGACCGGCCGGGCCAGTGCATGCAGTTGAAGCAAGACGAAAGGAGACTGTTTCCGAATCCGGACAGAGGATGCTGTTTTGGGATGTGTTGTGAAGACAGGGAGGGATTGTGTCAATGTGTGTATGTGACAGTTTATAGATCACCAGAGGTAGGATTTAAAAATAGTATAGATTCTCTGCTATGCAGATCTCTGCTGTGATGTTGCTCTGACCTCTGGAAGGTTTTTTTTTCTTTCCAGAAACTCATTGATTTTTCTGAGAGACTGAAATGTGATGTAGGTATGTAGCATACAGTGGTAAAATTGTACTCTCTGGCAGTGTTTAATTTTGGTGGACTCTATGCTAGCAATATGGATCCCCAGCAGCCTGTTTTTAGCCTAATGAAGCGGTTCTGTCCTTGTCTCAGCCTGCTGCCGCTGCCAGTAGGTATACTCTGTCTCTGTTTGTAAAATTTCTAAACAAAAATTGACGTTAATTTATCTTTTTTTTTTTTTTTTTTTGCCATTTATAACATATCTCAATGAATAGTACTAGCTGGAACTATTTTACATGAACAACAGCTTTCAAACAGTGTGTGGAATGTTGAGAGGTACAGGGCTGGTCGGGTATTTACACATACTCATCATCGGCATGATTTTTAAAGTAATTTAGGACTTTTAATGATACATTTGAACTTCTATTGAAGTTCTCTCACACAAGAAACAAATATAGTGCAAAATTTTGAATTTACTCATAGGTTCCTCTAATTTAGACAGTCAAAATAGCATATTTCCTATTAACATTTGGTATTCCATCATTTGAGTAAGTTGAACCTTAACTATGCCGTGACATAGCCAGTGACATATGGTCATGTCACTGGTTATATCTTTGATTACTCTTTCACTTAGAAGTACAAAAACTTATTTGGATTAATTTAGGGCTCTTGAACTAGTTTAGCTTTTGACCACAGTCTGAAAAATTCCCTTTCCATAAGCTTAATATTGCTCTGCTACATCCATTTTAAAACCATTTGTAGTGTGAGTTTTGGATCATATTTCTGCTGGAACACCTCGCCATGTCAAAGTCATGTCATTCACATTGTGCAAAGTAATCCCTGGCAACAGCCTATACCATGAAGCTGCTACCACTACCATGACAGTGGGTGTAATGTTCTGAGTTTCAGAAGCCTTACCGTGACTTTTTCACAATGTACTGCACTGTTGTTTGAGCTATTTGCCCAAACAAATGTGGGCAAATAGCTCCATATTTGTTCTCTTGGACTGTGAAATATTTAAATGAAAGGTAATTGATTTGTACAGGTGGGCAACTGCAAGGTTCAGTCATGGTAGACGTTGCCTATTTCTTGGTCAACATTCTTTCAACCCATGGTGATGCATACTGACCTTCTTACACAGTGCATACACTGGTGTTCCAAAATCTTGGAGTTTATGACAGACTTGAACTTTGGCAATTTCTTAGTTGGTTTTAGCAATATCCTGACCAATTTCCTTTCATCGGAGGTGGTAGTTTTGGTCAGGTGACGCAAACTTGGACACAGTTTGGTGTTTTAATGTGACAATGACTCCAAAAATACATCAAAATTGTTTTTTGAATGATGAAGGAAGGCTAATATTAAACTTTTGGCATTCATGCCACTTATGAGTATATGTAAACTTCTAGCTGGCATTGTATAAAGAGGGTTTTCAGTTTTCATTGGGGTGTTGCTGATCTGGAGGGAAATTTTGCTTTGGCTTCCCCGCCCTCATAGAGTCAAGACTGGAGCAAGAGTGATGAAAGGCTGCTGCAGGCTGTGGAGCAGAATGAACCTGACAAAGTCACTGCCCTCATTGTCAAAAAAGGTCTCTGTCCAACCAAGCTGGATGCTGAGGGCAAGTCAGCGTAAGTTGGACATTTTATCTTTACAAATGCTGGAAATTTTGTTCTTGGTGTTAATTGTTTTATTTACTTAGTCATAGCTTATTAGCTCTATTCATTATAGCTGTTAATATTTTAAAAGAAACAAGAAAAAACAATTACCTAAGCACAAATAATTTTTCAACTAAAAAAGAAAACATTTTTTTGCTCACACGTTTAATTCACTCTTTACTGCATGGCCCTTTGCTCATGAAACATGTCTTTTTTAGGAACATTAACTTGGAGATAGAATTTCTTCTTTATTATCAGGAATCATTCCAGATGATTTTCCCTCACAAAACATTTTCCCATTTTGGAATTTTACAAACACAAACTATAGTGTGTTTTTAATTATTATTATTACTATGATTGGTATTTTCTGTATTAGAACAACACAATGTTTATAGTTTTCAAATGTTTTTACAAAATAAAATCTGAAAAGTTTATTATCTTTAATCTGATACCCCCAAGTAGAATCTAGTGCTACTGATTGCCTCAGGATGTGACTTAAGTAGAGTGAAAAATGTTTTTATCAAGACTTATAGAAAGCTCATCTTTTGTCATGCATAACTTCTATAGTTTAATTTTAATACTTTAATGTTATCAGTTTCAAATATACCTGTGGTCTTTCTTGTAACATAGAGACTAAAATATGCCTTCATTTTTAATTAAAAATATTTGGTAAAAGGAATCAAGGCAAGAAATATTAGTAAACGCCAGCTGTATTCTTCACATTTGTATTGACTTGTTAGTATATCTTCTGTCAGATTCCACCTCTGTGCATCTAGAGGCAGACTAGATTGCCTGGAGGTAATCATATCTCATGGAGCAGATGTCAGCGTCACAGACGGAGCTGGTATGATATCTGATTATGGGAAGCATGTTATGTTCTTTAAGCTAAGAATAGCCTCTGCCAGATATGCAAACATATATTTGAATTTTCTGTTTGCAACCTGCTGACTACAGGTTTCAGCGCACTTCATCTTGCAGCCAAAAATAGTCAGCACGAGTGTTTAAAGAGACTGCTGCAGGTAAAAATCAGTGACACTGTATCTGATCCAGATCATGCAAAGAAAAAATGTTGCCAAATTTGATCATTTTGTGTGGCGCCTTAGGAGAGACTGGCGGTAGATTGCACAGATGGCATTGGCAGGACACCACTGCATCATGCAGGTACCAGCAATGTTATCTGCAAATATCAAATTCTTCTTTAGAGTTTCTTATACCTTTGCATCTAAGCGTTATTAGATGCTGACACCAGTTGATTGCTTCATACAATGTTATAACATTGTAAAAGCTGTTCTATACTATTTTTTTATTATTTTTTGATTGGATCGTAAAGCGATCAGTGGCTGTTTGTCCAGCACTGAGACACTGTGGGACTTTAAAGCCAACCTTGATGTCCAGGACAATGTAAGTTTGATGACTATAGTTATGTTATGTGTTATTTGGTTGCTGTAAGAATGTAATGCTCTAGGTGATGTTTGAATGATGTCATTTTCAGGACGGAGCCACACCGCTGATCCTTGCGGCCCAGATGAGCAGAGTGGAGCTGTGTGACTTTCTGTTGGGTCGAGGTGCCAATGCAAACACACAGGACAACCAGGGGAGGTACAAAGTGGCTCAGATTTTTTTCTCCAAGACTAAAGAATTTGCTGCAGTAGTAATAAATGACATATCTTTCTACATTTATTCTCTTAGCAGTCAGACTCAGGATGTATGGAGAGCTCCTAAGTTTTAGAAAATGCTGTACTAGTTACATGTTTTGATGCAGCTGGGATCACAGGCTCTCACTGTTTCTCCAAATGGCAGGTTCTGAAACGCGAAGTGGAAGTTCTTGAAATAATCCAGATATCAAATTAAATTATATTTTCTAATTGCAAATATTTGCACAGCAAAGACAATCATCATAGATGGAAAACAAATTTCAGACAGCTTTTGGAAATGTAATGGACTTTCTTTTTTGAGTGAACTAACTAGCTCTCACTAGGGTTATTGTAGGATATATTTTATATATCTTAAGTGATATTATCGAACACTGGTATTTATTATTCTAATAATTGTTTCTTGATGGTCAGGTCGGCATTGATGCTCGCCTGTGAGAGTGAAAGTGTCGAGACTGTAGAGGCTCTACTGAGAGGGGGCTCAAGCACACAACTGGTTGACCAACGTGGCCACAAAGCTGCTGACTATGCCATAACTACAGGCAACCAATGCATTGTTCGCATGTTGCAGGATGGAGTACCCCCAGGTACAAAACAAGGCCTTCTGGGTGTTTTGTGTCATTCTTGTTCTTTTGAAGTGCATACATTTCTTTTCCTGAATGGGTTCACAAGATCTCCCGTGAAGCTAATTGAACCATTTATTTGTCTTACATAATGCTTCCCCAGAAAGTATCTGTAATTGTTTGATAAGAAGCACAACTGGGTGTGTTTGTAGACTGGGGTAAAAAAAGAAAAAGAAACAAACATTTTGCCCAGTGAGTATGTGTACGCATATGAAAACAGATGGGTCATGATAATGAAGATTTGATATGCACGTTAAGCCTAACCACGAAATGATGTTTTAATTTGGTGTATTTACTTTGAGATTCATCAACAGCCCAGACAACAATGAAAAAACTGGTGGCAGGGAAAATTCGCCAAGTTTTCATTTTATTTCAATGTATCTCTTACTTTTAGCTCACTGTGTCTTTTTCCTCAATGCTTACATAGCTTCTCAGAGCGCAGGCGAGGAGGTAATGTTGCATAGTTGTATGTTGCATCACTGCTTCCATCTATGAGACCATGACTTATTTTGGCCCATCATATTGTGCATGTTTCCAATATGAAGTCATTCTTTCAGTGTGCTGCCTTCATTTTCATGGCTTTCTCTCCTCTTTGTCACTGACCCTTTCTGTTATCTTGGGTTTTCTTCTGTTCTGTTTCTTATTTTAAGTTCAGCTTGACCTCTGCTTGTCTGTGATCCCCCTCTTACTCCCACGCAGCCCATTCAAATCCCCTCAGCCACTTCATCAGTGCAAGGGGGGACAACCCCCCGAAAACGGAAAGCTCCTCCACCGCCTCGCTCTCCTCTCCAGGTACAATAACAATCATTTCAACAGATGGCAAGTATTTTTGCATTTATAGTTCTCAGCCTTAATGTACACTCATCATGTCAGCTTGCTATCTACTATTATTTCACCCACAGTACAGATTTAAATAAATTGATCTTTTATTTCAGATAAGAAATATGTTTTGGATGATTATTAAAGTATGTGTACCTTAATTATTGGAATTTCCTGCTTATAGTATATAATGTTTTGCCAAAAGTACAGCACTTAGTGCTTTCTAACAACATTTCACACATCTTTGATCAATATTCATACAAATCTCTCTAGATCATCCAGACTCCTAAAGGTCTTTTCTCATGTGTTCATTTCTTTAACTCTCACCACATGTTTTCATTAAGATTTAGGTTTGACACTTAGTCATGGGAAATTCATTGTTTTGTGTCTCATGAACTATTTCTGTTTGGATCAATATCCTGCTGGACCACCAACATCAAACCGTTTTCAGTTTCTAGCACAGACCAGCAGGTTTTTAATTAATTGTCCTTTTAGTTCAAATAATTCATAATGTCATTCAATCCAACAAGGTCCTCAAAACCTAAACCTTTGGTAGAGAAATGGTCCCACATCATTACACCTCCTACACCATGCTGAACAGTAGGCATGAGAAACCTTTCCCACAGTTAAAGTCCAGCAAGATGTGTTGGTAGTAGGAACAATATATCTCCCAATAATTAATTGGGACAGGCAGTATAGTTGTTATGGAGAATTAGTCAACCCAATATTCAACATTCTGCATAGTTCTGTAGCGCACTTGTCACAATTCTGGTTATTTAAAACTTTTCAATTATTGCTCTGATTGTTACCCTGCAACCGTGGATGTGCTGAGGGTAATGCATGAATAATTTTCCCTCAGCGTGTGATGCTGGGGTATGATAAAGACGAGACACACACACACATTGAGCTTCCTTCACATTCAACCGGAAGATTTATTCTTCTTGTGTGCTCAACCTTCTTATGCCACCAAAGCGGCAGCACCCCTAGCGGTTGTATGTGGTATTGCACAGATTAACTGAAATAACCCTAAATAACTTATTGTAACAAGGAATTAAAGATACAAAAAGAAATGTTGGGGTGCCTATTTTCTTACTTATTGTTTTCATTTACTATTGACTTGTTTTTCACCTCTCTACAATTGCATATATCGGCAAATTTAAGTAGGTATAGTCACTCTCTTGTTGTCATTTGCTGACTTTTTACCTAAGACAAAACCATATAAAGAAAAAAAGACATTTGTCTCAATCTGTGTTCCCATGTAGATATTCCTTTGGTAAACATTTGATTTTCGGTATCATCTCTCCATTGATACTTTTTGTTCTTGTTCCAATCACAAAGATCCAGGACCTCTCAGCGGGATCTGCCAAGTCTTCAAGTCCAGCGCTCCCTGCCAAATCCCCTGAGCCCCAGAAATCCCAATCTCCATCTCCCCAACCTCCTGAAACTCAGCAATCATCTCAGGTAAAGCTTTACTTTTACTACATTTTCCTGATTTCTTTGGTTCTCATGCTGCATGAAATTCTGTCTCTGAATTCTGTGGTTGTCTGTGTGGATTAGGCAGAGGATGAGGAAGTGTTTGAGGAGATCCGACGGCTGCGACTGGAGAGAGGGCGCCTGCTTCAGAAGATTAAGGCCTTGGAGCAGCAGCAGCAGAGCGCCCTATCTGCTCTGGAGGAGGTACAGACTTTTAGAGAAAAGTACTTTCTTCTGCTTTTATTGCTGAATCAGTCAATTTTATTCATAAACTAAATAATAAGAACTAGCTCTAATCACCAGTTGTACGTGTGCACAATAGCTGTCCCAACTAAAGCAGCATCTGAAGGAGGCAGAGGCTGAGAGGGACAAGCTGCTGGAGGAGCTGAAGGGGGCTCATGGGATAGGGGCCAGTGACTCAGAGGATATGGATGAAATGCTGGACTTCCCTGGTATACAGTCCTGAGAACTTTCCCATTCTAGGAATGGAACATGGATAGACTTCCCTGCATCAGACCTGTCTGGAAGACAATTGATTCACTTTTGTTTTGGTCTCTCCTGAATGTTCCCTGTAGAGAAGCTCCTCTCCAAGCGTTCTAGAGTGTCCCCTGCCCAGGATGAAGCCTCTTCACAAACAGATACGGACTCACCTGGCCCGTCTCCTGCTCCTGCAGACCCAGGATCAGTCGCTGAGTTGCAGAAACAAATAGAGGAACTAATTTCACAGAATGCCGAACTTGTCCTTAAAGTGCAGGTAAGGCAAAACAGCATAGTGGTGTCAATTAGATGTAGGGTTTCCCTGCTGAGTGTTCCTGACTCGCACATTAGTGATAATCACCAAAAGAAAACTCATCATGATGCTGCACTCACTTGCAGGTGACGGAATTGGAGAAGCGTACAGAGACAGAGACAGTTCATGACTAAATCCCTGAGAGAGTTATGAACAAATTAGCATCAGATAGAATCATTTTGTAAACATCACCCTTCATCTGGATAATTTTGGTTGCAGAAAATAGAACTCTTTATCTATGAAGTTTGTGTAAACCTTTTGTTGTTTGTTCGCCACCGCAAATATGACCATCAGGGATCCAGTCTCAGAGTGTAAGATTAGCATTGCTGCCTGACAAAAGACCTCACAGAGAGACATCAGCTCAGAGATCAGGGCTAAAACCAAAAGAATAGACTTTGTAAGGATGGATAGAAATAAGAAACAGAAAAATCTTCTAGTGGCTGATAAGCAAATGGCAAAGTGAGTTTGGTTCACAGGTAGACACTGGTGGCTTACTGCTTTAAAACACTAAATATCTATGGTAAGGTTTGAAGTTGTTAAGCCCTATTAAGAATTAAATGTATACTAAACTTTTAAAGGAGGGACAATTTTCAAAACTGGTTTTAATCAATCATTTTTGCTCCCGCACTCTGAGTTTCAAAATCAAGTATGGTATCAACTATTGACCCAGTCAAGGCCGTAATAACCTCATGTTTTTTTGTTTTTTTTTTCAAGCCAGAAAGAAATCTGAGGTTCTCATGACAGAAATAATTTGAGCCTGTGTGAAATCTTGATCGAAGAAAATCACAATGAAGTTAAACCCCAAATGTAGTGTTTTTGAATTGATAAACTTATGTATTAAAATACATAAATAACTTAAAGTACAAAAAAGAATAGTAGTAGACTGTTCATATGTCTGCATTATTAGACACACATTATTCACTACTTGAGCAAACAAAAGTCCGCTCCTGAAAATTATTTTTTACAGTATGAATATAACATCCACAAAAAAGGAATCAAAAAATGTGTCCCTATAAGATTTAACTCATCTTATTCGACTATGATTCTTTCTGTATTGGTTACAGATGCTGGAGATGTTTGAGAAAGATGATACGGACATGCAGACCACCAGCTCAGACTCAGTGCCCATGACTCAGTATGAGACTTTGAGGAAGGAGTTTGAAGCTCTTCAGGAGCGCTTCTCTCAAGCCCAGGCTTCACTGGAAGCCTACCGTGTTTCTGACGAGCAGTGAGCTGACTTCATTTATACACCACAGGCATCTCAGTGCAGCTTCTACACTTCACTTAGCCATGAATCATCTATTTTTAGATCAGCACAATAATATCTCTTTCAAAATCCAAGTATGTTTTTTTTAAAGGTCCTTTATTCAAAAAAGAAGCCATATATTTACTTCTACGTAGATTTATTGCACCGTGGTTTTCTTTTTATCCTAAAACACTTGTGCGAGGTTGTTAAAGCAACAGTTTATATTAAAATTATCCTCTTTGTTGTAATAATAAATTAGACTTACTAGATTTGATTATCTTTTTACAGGTAAAAAATATTTCATGGCTAGAAACTGACTTTTGATCTTGTTTGCTGAGAAGTTGCATGTGTTGACGTCACTTTGTTGTCATGTCATGCAGAAGCAAAGGCAGCTCTCAGAATGGAGGCGGAGATCCAGAAATCACAGGAGCTCTAGAAGAAAAGCTGCGTGGTTTAGAAGAGCAGCTGGCCTCCTCCCAGTCTGAGCTGGAGGAGCTAAAAGAGCAGATGCGACTTGGGGTGCTTTCTGTGGAGTGCACTGAAGGAAACGTTAGTGCAGCAGCTGCAGAAGAAGAAGGTGCGAGCCAGGAGGCGCAGCAGCTGAGAGCCAGGGTGACGGAATTGGAGGAGAAGCTCATAGAGAGACAGGGCGAGGCAGAGGGTCAGAGCAGCCGGGACAATGACACAATCAAACAGCTGACAGAGAAAGTGAAGGAACTCCAGGCTGCTCAGATAGAGTCTGTGCTCAAGGAAGAAGAAGAAAACAAAAGAGGAGAGGCAGAGAGCGTGAAGTCCCTCAGTGACAGAGTTGTCGAACTGGAGGCAGCCCTGGCAGAGAGCCGGACTTCAGGGAAAGAGGGAGCAGCGGCAGGAGATGGGGATCGGGTCCGGCGTCTTCAGGAGCGCTTGGCTGAATTGGAGGGAGAGCTGAGGAAGTGCGTCCCCCGTTCAGAGCTAGACGAGGTTCAGGTGACCCTTGGACTCCAGTGCGAACAACTTGCCAGGGAGAGGGCAGACGTGGCTCGACGGCTCAATGATGCCCTCCTGGAGCTGGAGAGACTCAGAACTCCTCAACGTGGAGATGAAGAGGAAGAAGAAGAGGAGGAGGAGGAGGGCCATTCAGAAAGCTCAGAGCCCTCCGTCAAATCAGGTTGGCTTACTTTTCTGGATTGGATACTTCTGTGTTTATTGACAATTTAGCTTCTGTTGTCTTCCAACTGTGTCTGGTCAGATCAATCCAGGCAAACTTTGGCAGCAATGAAGGAGGAACTGGAGGTGGCGAGGCAGGAAGCAGCCCAGGCTCTGGACTGCCTCTGTGCCGAGCGGGAGGGCCGTGCGCAGGACGCCTTGCAGCTGAAAGACGCTGTGCCACTTTCAAAGCATAAAGAGGCACTGTCTGCAGTGTCGGAGCAGCTTGCTCAAACTCTGCAGGAGCTCCAAGAGGAGAAAACATTAAGAGCTCAAGCTGAGGAGCAGGCAGCTAATCTCCAGACAGAGCTGCAGGCCAAACAAGACGCCATTCCCAAAGAGGAGCATGAGAAGGTCAAGGTCAGTGCAGAGAAGAAAGAAATAAAAAAAGGAATGCAAGTAAATCTTACAATTTTTCCCCTTTTTGCTTCAGTTTGTTTATAATATTCAAATCTCCCCTGGACAGATTTTTAGAAACTGAGATCTAACCTGTGCTTCCTTGTTTGAAAGGAAGAGCTCCAGCACGCCCTGCAGGCCAGTGAGAGCAGTGCAGCAGCAGTGCAGGAGGCCCTCAGTGAGAAAGAGACAGAGCTGAGAGAGCTGAAGTCCCAGAAGGCTGCAGAACAGGGTCTGATCTCCAAGGAAGACCACGAGGCACTGCGCCTCTCTCTACAGGCAGAGATCAACGCCATCACAGCACGGTTCAACGACCTCACCAGGAAACACGAGAAGACATGCACCGAGGTTTGTTCAGCGTGTTACTGGGTCTGTTGTCAGTCCTCTTTAGTGGCTTCTAAAGCCAAAGTAGATGTTATTGTTTCTGCGACACACTGAGCCGTGCTTCCTTTGGGGCTTCTGTCTACCCTTTACATTATTCATCTAATGCTTTTCCTCTTCATTGCCTATCATTGTTGCAATGATTCCTCTTTGTGCTCATGGATGTTTTAAAAGTAGTGTTGAATTAGCACTCTGTAGTTTTGCTACATGTTGGGCTCTGGTGTTCTAATATAAATACTTGATCGAGATTTTTGTCCTATAATTTGATCTGAGACCTGTCAGTCTGGATGTTCTGTGGAGATCTTTAAAAGTTTGACAAAATTATTGAATCGACCTCACCCTGAAGACCAAGGAATACTATAGGGATGAAATTGGGAAAAATATTACGCTATGGTTAATTTCTAAAAAAAAAAACATTCAACGCTTTAAGCATACTACAGAACACTGTTCAACTCATCACCTGAAAATGTAAAAATGATTTCACAATATCAAACATACCAAACAATGGTCATCTACTTAAACAGTTAGTTAGAGAAGCGGCAAAGATGTTCAAGGTTGGTAAATCTTGAAGAGCCTCATGAATCCACAACTCAGGTGGCCAGTCTCTCAGCAGGACATCTATTAGACATGCACTCTACAAATCTGATCTTTTCGACGAGTGGTAAGAATTAGCCATTTCTAATAAAAGGTCAGAAGATGTCCCATTAAAAGTTTATCTTAAGACATATAGTGAGACTTGCAGTGAAAGGTAATTGTACAGAGTTAGACTGAAGGGGTTTTAATAGGTTTACATATGGATATGCATTAATGTACATATAGTCATGCTACAAATTAAAATTTTTGTACAAATAAAACCCTGTATCCTTAACATTCCAACTTGTGCTGGTCTTTCAACATAAACAGGATAATATACATTAAAGTTTGTGGTTGTACTGTGACAAAATGTAACCAAAATCTAGGTTGTACATTGATATCTTTGGCTAATGAAGGTGAAAGAATCCTTCAGCTGTAATCAGAAAACCCGGTCTGCACAATAATTTTTCTTTGTATAACATTTGTTGTTAATCTGGTCTAGGTATTCCAGGTGCAGAGGGAGGCGCTATTTCACAAAAGTGAAAGGCAGGCAGCAGAATCCCAGCTGGTGGCAGTGCAGAAGCAGCTCTCAGAGCTACAATCCCAGTCCAGCCACATCCAGGAGCTCCACAAAGACATCCAAGAGTCCCAGGGTCTAGTCAAAGAGAAGGACCGTAAGGTAACAGAGTACAGCTCTGTTTTTAACAACAAGCGTGGTTGAGGTTTTGAGATGGCAAGCTTCATCCCGTCTTGTCTGACGTTTGGTTAGATAACAGAGCTTTCCAAAGAAGTTTTCCGGCTCAAAGAGGCCTTGGGAGCTCTCTCCCCTCCTCTCGGAAGCCCATCCCCTCCCTCGTCTTCTTCCATGCAACATGGCAATCCAGGCCAGCAGGTGGCGCTGCAGAACAGGGTTGGCATACTCACCCAACAGCTGCAGGTGAGCAAAATGTGACAGAAGTAGTTTAATGTGAAAAATATGAATACCATAAATATTTGTTGTATCAATTTTAGGGATGTATTGATAAATCTAAATACTTTTTGCACACAAATTAATCCAATGTATACGCATGATAACAACAATCAATGTTTTATTTCAGCAGAGGTTTGTGCAGGACAGTCTGTTGTTTCTAAGCATACAGTAATGCCAAAGGTATTTGGTCTCCACACACTATGATCACATTCAGGTGCTTCTATCAGGTCACAGATGTAAATAAATGTGGACAGCTAATTCACTTGCATAGGAAGGCGGTGGGCAGGGTAAAATGCCCTTTTAAACAATGAGTAAAACCTTGACGCTGCAAAGAGTGGGACCAATACCATAATAAATCCTACGGATTTTATTGAAGCTCCTATGTGTGTAAAGGCAGCTCAGTGATTACCTTTGACAGAATAGTGCATCTCTAATTTATGTGAGAAACATTGTTCCTCAATACTTCATGATTCTGCTGATAATGTTTTTCACGCAGAGTAGTTTCCTGGAGTGCTAAGCTAATCCTGAAAAGACTTGTTGATAAATTAACTCATATTTTAGTGCTATTGTAGTTAATCATACTCAAACGTAGCAACAAAAACAAACAAAAAAAAACTGTCCTCTTTGCTTATAACCTTAGCACTTTGTTTTTAACATAGGAAAATTAAAATTGCTCTCAGGTGAGATCACGTAGGCTGACGGGGAACTGTTGCAGACGATAGACTTTCTCTTTCACTGCAAAAGCCCTTGCAGGGCTTTTGACTTAAAACCCAGACTTGTTGGGTCAGCAAAATAACATGCCTGTGTAGTAAGACTGGGCTGTGATTTAAATGCACAGATGATACAACAACAACCTGGATCAAGACATTGAGTTTAGTCAAGTACTCCAGTACAGATAATTAAAAATAGAACCAACTTAATACTTGGGTTGCATCAGATCAGGATATCTCTAATCAGTACATTGAGTATCAGATACTCTGGCTCTTAACTCTGAAGTGATTTTTTTTTTTCCAGGACTGGGAGAGAAAGCACAGACAGGTGGTGGCTGTGTACCGCTCACATTTACTAGCAGCTGTACAGGTCAGTTAAGAATACATGTATATGCACAAAGTAAATGTAAAACTGTCTCATTGTTAAGTGTATGTTACATGTGGTTAGTTGAGTATATGTGGTTTGTTTTATCTGGTTCATTGATGCAAAACTTCCATATTTAGTCTGATTCCTGAGCCAATTAAATTATGTTTGTACTGCAAAAAAAGGGAAAACAAAATAGATTATGAGCAACTCGGCTTGTTGAATTACAGTTTGGCCAGATAAATATATATACTGAAAAATGTCATGAGAAACTCGAGATGAAATCAGCTTAATCTGTTGATTAGCCTTATACTGTTTATACGTGAAGGTAGGAGAGAACTTCTTGGACTTTTTTCAAAATTACCTGAGCTGACCTAGTTTGTAGTTTTAACTAACAACTATTGGTATGCCTAGGTTGGCCAGTGTCTGAAAGAGTTCAATTAAAGTTCCCAATGTGGAAGAAATTCAGAAATGAACAGTGCTCATGTAATAGTTTAATATTGTTGCAATCAGACCAGAAATGTACAGCATAATCTTTCCCTGATAATGGGCTTTGCCACTTTGCTCAACAGGGTCGCATGGATGAAGAGGTACAATGTCTGCTGCTTCAGATCCTGAGGATGTCACAGCAGGGACACTGAAGTCTCTGCAACTGGCACCACACATGTAAAGCTCCATCACTCTAATCTATAGGACCAAGATAAGGGAGACCTAAGTTAGAATGCCAAACACAGCCAATCCACAGTCCGACATAGTTGCATGTGTATATTATGAACCTCAAACAACAACCCTAATTCTTGCCTGAATAGTAATATTCAAGAAAATTGAATGGGGAATGCTTTTGTTTTGTTTTTTTTTATTTGTAAGAACCTAATGATAGGAGATATGTAGATACAGAGTGGGTATTTTGATGATAGAATCAAGCACTGATCGTGTGACAAGTCTACTGATTTTACATAAAGTTGTTATAATAAAAAGAAAACAATTGCTCTCCCTTGTGATTATTTTTCACATTTAGTCAAAAACTTTAGATGTAAAGGTCCACCTTTCATCTGAGTGGCCATGGTGTTCGACTGGCCCTGTCAAAGTTCATACCTTAATCTAATTTAAGAGCAGTGGTATAACTTTCAAATTGCTGTCCATAAATAATTAACAACCAATTTGGCAAAACAATTTTGCTTTATTTGCTTTTGTTAAGATGGTACAAAGATATCTCAAAGGACATCCAGCTGTAGAATCAGCAAAATGTGTTCTCCCATGTACTAACTCAAAGGGGTTGAAAACATTCGTGTACATAAATGGTTTACTCACTATTTAGCTCCAGTTTTGAAAACTATCTCTTTCCTTCCGTTTAACAAATATATAGCACTTTATGTTGGTCTTTTGTCTAAAAGCTTCAAAATGAAATGAAAACCATCTATTTTCATTTTTAATCTTTTAACTCGGTAGCATAATTTCTCACTAAAAGTGAGAAAAACACAGCCTAATTTGAGTGCATTAAAGTAATTGGTTTTTACAGTCAGTGAACCAACCAGTTAATCTTCCCAGTAATAATATTTTGTAAAACAGCATTTGGAGTCCATAGGTGCAATATTTGACCATTCCCCTCTAGATAATATTTTTATTGATATTAGCAGGTGGAGACAAGGGTCTGTCAATGAGTACAGTTAAGGAGTCACAATTAACAACACATTATTTTATCTGTACCCTTTCATAATTTATTTTATTGACTAAACATAATAGTGAAGAAGGGGAAATTTTTTTTTTGAGAAATTCCTGAGAACGCAAAGGGGGGGTTGAAAAGCGTTCAAAAATATTCACATTCTGGTCTCATCAAAAGATTTATCTAATTTACCTGTCCTTGATACACAGAAGAAAAAAATTTAATAAAATCCAAAAGTACTACAGTGACACAGATGTAATGAGCCACTTCCTGGTGTGCCCTGATGAAACAACACAAACCTGTTTAGCTTAAATACAAAGACGTTGACACAGACATGATCATTAAAGTACCAAATTTTCCTGAGCTGGGACAAACGGAGGGATTGCACATCCTTATCACTATTTTAAGTCCAATCACTGCAGAGAAAAGCAATCGGTGAAAGGAAAGGACATCTTTTCTGAGGATCTCACAAAAGAGATTAATAATAAAAACAGCTGAAAGACTGTGATTATCTAGCAGAAAACTGGAGCAGCTTACATCACTGTTTACAAATATAACAGCTTAATTATCCTGAACTTTGTTTATCTTTTTATTGGCATGACAAGAAAATGTAGTCTTTTTGCAATGAGTGCAGAACTGCACATTATGTACACTGAGACAAATGCCTGCCAGTGTAGTTATTAAGGCACTGGGAAAAATACATGCAGGTACCTCTCAACAAATAATGGAATTAAAACTTAGTTATTCAATTCAAAAAGTAAAACTCCTGACTTAAACCTCTCTCTGAGGTTCAGGTAAGGACAGTTATCTGCCCACATAAGCAAAGTGTTACCACGGTCATTAAAGCAGGTATTGGTACTTTTGGCAGTGTAGGCAGTTGCCAAATTCTCCTGAAAAATGAAATCAGCATCTCTTTACAGCTTGTAAGTAGAGGGAAGACTGAGTTGCACTAAAATTCCCTGATAGACAGACGGCTGCGTTGATTTTGAACTTGAAAAAACACAGTGGACCAACACCTGTTGACAGCTGTGTCTCTTCACTCTTCTTCCAGACTCTGGAACCTACATTTTCAAATGAAAATAGAAATTTACTTTCATCTAAAATGATGACTTTGGAAAACTGAGCGACAGTACAGTGCCTTTTCTCTTTAGTATGACGCTTTGTATGTCTCTATTGCAGGAGCAACTTGAATATGAGTCATATTCAACGTCCTGTGATCCACCTGTGTGTCACCTTCACTGAACTCTCCAATAATGTGCTTGGAAACAGCACTTTATGAACAGACAGCTTCTTTAGCAGTGACCTTTTGTGAATTATTCTTCTGCTGGTCACGTCGGTGTTCTCACCTATCCTATCATTGTAGAGCACACAACATGGTCGTAATATAACATTTCTTTGTTGTAATTAATTATTTTTAAATTTTTTTTTAATATTTAGAGTTTTTTTCTTGGAAGCATATTTTTGGGACTTAAGTAGCCGTAAGTCATAATCAATAAGATTAACATAAATAAATGCTTAGGAGATGTCACTGTGTTTGATGATGTATAGAATATATGAATTTCACTCTTAATTATATTACAGACTTAAATTATTTCTGATATTCCAATTCATTGAGTTGTACCTGCACAGTTAGTTAGAAATGGAGACATTAGCTTTGACTCAGGATAGAGGATTCATCGCAGAGTAAGTCTGCTCAGTCACAGGCTTGTGTAAGTTCATTATACTGCAATCAATTCCTTACAAACAGCAAACAAGACCACATTTGTTAATTGATGAAAATGTAGAAAAGCTTCATGTTTTGCTGATACTGTGGCAAAATATAAAGTACATGAGCGTGTGCAGCTCGTACATCGAACACCGAATCAGTGTTTCTTCTTTGTGCCTTCTCAGATATTGGAGACCGATGTAGAAACAGCGAGTCGTTGCATCCCAAAGAGAGAGACGGCCGTCTGTTGCGTCTCAGACACACAAACCTACAGTCATTTTCTGCATATTTGAAGAAATTTGCTTCTCAATCTGAAGGCTGACATGTCTTGAGTTTATATCTGTGACAGATAATCGGTTTCAGTTTTTCCTCTGGTCAAGTTCATTGTTGGCAGAAAGAATGGCCCTTGGTCGTGGATTACTGGAAACACTTGTTAGTTTTTTATGCTTAATGATGTGGCACTCTGGATTCTGGTTCACTTAATGTCCGCATGTCGAGGCATTAATGACGTACATTGAAACATTTGGTTCAGGCTGACAGCCAGAGGAAAGAAGGAGCTTGACTTGATTCTGCACTTTCATGGGAAGTATCTTCAAGGCAAAAAAGTAGAAGTGTTCTTTCAGGATGAAAAAATCATCTATTCAGTTCTGAGGCCAAATGTTTCCCAGAGTCCAGACGAATTCAGCTGTGAAAAATGGAGAGAAACATATTATGGTTACTGAGGAATAACATATTGTGTGAATCATATATATTTCCATTTAATATAATATATATGTAAACTGCAACTAATATATATCACTAAGATGACACCTCAATAGTCCTGTAGTGACTTAAAAGTCTTAAAAGTTTTCATACCGACAAAATTTGTTCCGGGGAAATGATACTTGATTGTCAGTTGCTTCTTTCTTTTTTAAATGCAAAAGATTTGAGACTGAAGCAGAGGTTAATTTCCCAAGCCCAGCAGAATAAGAAACCTAAAAATAAACTAGAACTACAATGAAAATATTTAGACCAAAGCATATTTATTAGAATGGCACAGTCAATGTCCACAGCAAAGTATCACTTAGAATCTGTGGCAAAACTGGAAATTTCTGGATCACAGATAAGCTCCATTGAAATGGACTGAGGCTGAGCTCCAGCAGCAAATAACAGGCAAATAATACAGTGTAAAGTAAAAATAAATCATGCATTATTTTCTTAAACGAAAACATTATAAGTGACTTTGTGTGGCTCCATCATATAAAACTTCTATCAAAGTTTGTGGTAATAACTTCTTTTTCAACACACTGAAATGATTAAATTTTTAATCTATCTGATTCTATGCTTTTTTTTTTTACCACATCAAAAGCAACAATTGCTCTGATTGGTAAAACACTGAGAGTGTCAGCTGCAATCAACTTTTAATATTTGCATGTAAAACCATTCAAATAATGATCTCTACTTTTAAAATTAACACATGCTGTAGCTTACCATCTCACAACAACCCGGGTGGTTCACTGTTTCCTCCGGACAGCTTGTTTAAGATGAAGCTCACTTTCCGCTGCAACAATTGGCAGCTCGTTCTTCAAGTGGTACGTTATAAGATGGCTTATACTCTCAAACAACATGTCTTTAGTTCGGACCTGTATGGGGATAAACAAGTTTTACATTATGCAAACAAAATTTTGGTGTCAAAAAACAAACAAATTGTTTTATTTAAGTCAGGTGTAAATTGAAACAGACTCACTACGCCTTCCGGGTCCACTAGCAGCAGGTGTTTGGGCAGGCCACAGTGCATGCCTGTTAGTACGTACTGACCAGGGTTGGTGGTGCTCTCACGGACCAGGAAGTCCCCATCTCGAACCAGGAGTTTCTCTGCGTCTCTCCGGCTCATGCGACTGTGGTACCACGTTTCCCTGCGTAGTTGCTCCTCGTTTGGGGCCACAGGGGCTCTGCGTCTCGGGGGGCTAGGCCACTGATCCTCTACGTTTCGAACACCCCCACCTCCAACCTGAGAACCAGAACCCACTAATACACTGGACCCAACAGCTCCTCCACATGCCTCATGGAGCTTTAGGGCATCCTCGAAGGGTCCTGCAGAGGCACAAGAAGTTTAGTTATTCAGTATATCTGTTCTGCTTCCGTTTTTCCACTCCCTTGGGTATGTCTAGGGTAAATCTCAAGACTCACTCATATCAAAGAGGTCCTTTTTGGGACTATCATGTGCTCTAGCCCCTTTATGTCCATCTGCTCCATGCGTAAAAGATTCAAGGTTTTCCAAACTTTGTGTATTTACATACTGGTGCTCTTCATAGTCCTTGCTGCCTGGAGGCTGACCATCAGCACACAAGTAACCATCTATTGCAAGAAGTGAGACAAAATTAAATTAAAATATCACTTTAAGAATGTTTTTATAACCTCCTGCTATTGTGACTACAGTTTTAAAATTTGACTCTAACAGAGTTGATTAAGTTGTTCCTAAGTGTACCTAAGTTGTTTTTTCATACAAGAATCACACATATCTCTTTTTTAATAACTGGCCTAGAAATCAAGGAGGGTAGAAAAGGATAATATCATCAAATATCCAAAAACTTAACTATAGTAAACTGTTATCATAAATGATATAAAGCGCAGTGTAAAAGGATTAACCTCTTTGCATGTTTCATTGCTGAATTACATGCAAAAGGATCAAACTAATCAAAAACTAAATACTAATACAAGAATGTACTGTAAGTGTAAAGCAATACAAAAAGAGTGTAAGACAAAACTAAGAAATTTAATACAAATAAATAAGTTCACCATGGAACAATGAACAATAATTGCCAAACTCAAAGAATAAAGTGAGAACCTAACACTTACTGATAATGACAGAAATAATAAGTTTCTGAAAACAACAGTGAACCTCCACAGCAACAAAAGGTCACTTAGTATAGCTCGTTATTAAAAACACTTTATGAAGGTTGTTGATACTAAGTCAGTAGGTGTAAGGGCACAAATATGTTTTCACATCGGGCCAATTTTGATTGGATGGCATTTTTCTCTTGATACAATTATTATTGAAAATTTCTTTTAGCACTTACTCAGGCTTTTATTTGTTTAAAAAAATTGCTTAATGATCTGAAGCATGTAAGTGTGAGGGGAAAAAAGCAAAACAGAAGAATTTTATCAGGGGGCAAGTACGTCGTTTTTAACCAGCAATAACTACTTTCAGCCACAAGGTGTCGCACCTGAGCCACAGGTCGTCTCAGTGTCCCAATGAAGCTCATAACAGAGTTGACCGAGTGGATAAGATCCCTGCTCTCTCCTGACCTGTGAGCCCATCTGTCAACACAACAACACATTTTAAACACACAGTAATCTCTTCTCCCCTCAATGCAGTTCTGAAACACACAATTTAAATATTTCCTACAGTACGTCTGTATACAGTGAACAGGCAGCATAGCGAGAGGCATGCAGTTTCTTTTTATGCAATCATGTCTATAATAGTTATGGTGCAGGCACATCAAGATGAATTATAGCACATATATTGGGAGCTTGTGTGGTATAATTCTGTTTTAATGTGGGGAAGCAGCAGACAAACACGTCATAACCAATTTGAGGGATGCTAAGTCAAACATGGCATTTTGGTAATAAACTTTAATTATATGATTATGAAGGTCAGCTGTACTTTATATAACATCTGTGACAATATTGGATCGCAAGATAGCTATTTCACTGCTGGCAGCTTCAGTGTTAAAGCTGAATAAAAACTATAAGTGTATGTCAATATCTAGCTGAAAAATATCAACATTACATATAAGTTATCATGTCAACTTTATAGGTGTATAAAGACAGAATTTCACCTACACTGTTCTTAGCAAAGAGTCACAAATGCATATTTAGAATCCACAGCCTGACCTGACAGGATACCGTTTCCACATTCATGATGCTCACCTGAGTTGCAGTTTTGCTCTGTGGCTGGGTGTGGATGTGACCCAGCAGGGCCCCAGTGGGCCTCAGCCTAGAGTCCACGACTCCCCCAACAGGCGGCTCCTTCCCAGGGATGCTGTTGTAGTAATCATGCTCTGATGCATCTTCATCCTCGCCCCACACCAGCTCCTCTGTCCTGACAGGCCTAAAGTCAAATGCACATTCTCTGAATTCATGGCTAAATGTCACAGGAAATAACCTAAGATTTTCTAAATTCTTTCCAGTTCAACTTCTTGCCATAATTAATTAGAAAAGGAAATCTCAGTTCACAGTTGTGCACGTCCAAATGTGATCTATAAAACTATGAAGACTTGCTGCTGGTCACAGGAAGGTGGATGTTTATTTGAAACCGGAACAGAAGATAAAGCTTAGCTTGAGTTTCTGCTTTGTTTGCAAAAGCGTCATTCAATAATTGATGCTTGGTAAAAGTGTGAAAATATCTAAGCATTCAAAGTTTCAAACAAACACGAAAGTAACACAAGAACAAAAGTATTAAAAGATCAACAGTAGATCAGGTTTTCTAATGTAGCCAAAATGCTCTATGTATGAGGTAGCACAAAGGCCTGAAAAGCCCAATATTTAACACTTTTCTGTGTTTTTGTTTTTGATGTTTACTTATGACTTCATGTATGCAGTTGTTTCAGGACTGTGTTACCTCTCAACAGATGACATGGTTTTAGGAGGGCTGTGTAGATACTGTTTGAACTGCAGCTCAAAAGCCTGGCCAATGGTACTGATGACACTCTGGGCTAAGCCATCCGAACACTCCAGGATGTGACATGCTGTAAAAAATCCAAACGGTTATGGACCCATACAGAAAAACAAGTACCCATACACATCATCAGTATATGTAAAATGCAATGTGGATGATATATATAATGAAAAATACAAATTTAAAGGAGTATAAACACTTTGTGTACAAAAAAATAAACCTTACCTCTTTGATTTACTGGATCTTTGGCTACATATGCAACATAATCTGGTGTGTCCTGCAACAAAGAAAATGGAAAGTTCAATTAGACCAAACATAAATAAGAGGTTCTTAAGTAAACTAATTGATTTTTGGGCCACAAAATTAGAAACCAGGTTAATATAATTGATATGGATATGTTAAGATGAAAATGTCAATTCCAAACAGCAGGCATGGAGAGTCTGGGGGTTGAAAATGCCACTCACTGTGTCTCCTCCAGAGGCAAATGAGATGGACTGCATGGGATGGTGTGCAATCACCTGCAAGATACACATGTGTGAACATGAATGGCATGAGACCATTTAATACAATCTAAAAACATGTACAGTCAAATATGCTCTTAAAAAATTAAGAACTTGATTGGAAATCAATGATTCAGCAAGACCAAAAATCAGTCAGTCAGTTAATTAAATTGATTGATTTTTATTCTATTGTATATGAATAGATAAAGATATGAAGTAATTGTAATAAAAAGAAGAACAATGTTCTTCATTACGATAATGTTCTTCTTATATATATATATATATATATATATATATATATACAGTATATACTGTATATATAGCCCAAGTAAGGAGTCAGAGAGCTCTGTTTCTGCAGCTGCCCTCATACAGATCTGGGACAAATGTTAGGAAAACCTTCAATGTCCTCCTCAGCTCCCCTCACTATCCACTATCTGCATAGTCTACATTGCAGCTGAAGTACCAAGCTGAGATGTAGTAAGTCAACACACTCTCAACAACAGCTTTGTAGAATGTTGTGAGAATGCTGGGCAGGAGGGATATTTGTTTCAATTTCTCCAGAAAGTGCAGGATCCCAGTGGTATTCTTGGATTCAGAAGGATTTAATGCAATACAGTCTTTCCACTGCATTCTTGTGGTTGCTAGGGGTGCATGGTCAGGCGGTAGAAAATTGTAGACTCCTAAGGTCTTTTTGTCCGTGTTACAAATGGACAAATTTGCATCAGCCCTCTAGGTGTTTGTCTTCTTTCCTTTACACATACTCGTTACTTCCATGAACAAGATCGTGTACTGATGCAGACTTGGGTGTTTACAGTGTGAAAAGTGATGATTTGCACGGCCTTGAGACACTCCAGTCCTCATTGTAATAAGAGTTTGTTTGACTTGACTTTACTTGTTCAAACAGAGCAAGTAAAGTTTATCTATTTGGAGAATGGTTGTATTATATATAAGTTTCTGGATGAGTGTTTTTGCTGTCCAGATGAGAGAGAGCTCTGTGCAGTTGGATTTTAAAGATCTTCACACTACCACAGATCTTGAAAGGCACCCACACTAAATAAGGAGAGCTGTCTAATTTAGTCTTTCAGGTTGTAGGAGTAGATAATTTCACCTGTCGTGTAGTTGGGACGAGAAGTCCAAGGCCATCTACAGAAATGTTGACAGCGATGTTCATGCCTGCAAATCGCAGGTTACTCTTTCCCATGACTGACTGTAGAGCTTTATTTGGGGTCTAAATGAAAGGAAAATGAATGCAACCACATACAGATGTTAATTGAGTTAATTAAAACCATTCATGTTTTGGTAAAATAATACTTATTATAAGCATATGACACTGAAGTAAAGATTCAAGGTAAAATATTACTACTGACCTTTTTCCTCCAAGCCCCTTTTCCACCAGGCACTGCCTCACAAAGCCTGTTGATGGCTTCCCTGATAAAGAAAATGTGGAGAGGATGCTGGTCACACTAATGAAAAATACATTGGTCACTTGTCATAAATAAGTCTTCTGAAGTAAACTAACGTCCTTTATTGAATTACAAGAAATTGGGAAAATTAGGGCAAATTTTAGTCAGATGTGCTGTGTCCCAAATCTGTTACAAGTGAACAACTGTTTTCTATCTGGCCTGTTGTTCACAAACTGATCTACAAAATGTTATGTGAAAGCTGAGATTCTCTGCTAAATTACAGAAAGAAAAAAATAAAATGCTTGTTGTGTTTACATGTGTTTTGCACAAAGCACCTCTCTCTCCAGGATTGCTCTAACTCTGCAGTGAAACAGCTGCAACCTGTGGGAATGGTTGACCTAATGGCTACTGAAAGCCTGATTTCTCCGTGTGTCTCTGATGGTGGGGGTGAAGAATAATGTAGACTTGAGGCTGTAGCTCGCTATCTGTCCGCCATTGGATGGTAGGGACAGAAATCAACAGCCCCGGCTATCGAGTAGCTCATAAATATTTAAAAAGCAAGCGTCCTGGGCCTTGTCTCGGGTAAAGGTCTTCTCAGGGATTTTTGAAAAACACCACCATGTTCAAATGACTCATGCTGATGAAAGCAGAGGGAGGTGGAGAGACAGGAGGAGAAGAGAGAGAAGTTGTTGTTATTGTCTGCAGTTCTGGTCTTTCCCTGTTAGTCCTGGTATCTAAATGCTGAGACTCATTACCAACCTGTGTTCCCCATTAGGAGCTGAACGTTTTTCTATTTTTCTTTTTTAATTTTCATGAAGTGGTAGTTGTAGTCCTCAAATTGGGAGAAAAGAGAAATAGGTCAACCCACTGGGTCTTGCAAAAATATTAATGCCAATTGAACTTTTTGAGATTTTGTCACATTATTAACTGCAAACGTATTATTTTTTACATGATAGATCAACACAAATGAGTGTTGATCTCATGGAAGAAAACATAGACGAATCTGAAGTCTGTCATGAATTGACTGAACCACCTTCCAATTATACCAGTAGTTGTTTTGAAAACTGATCAATACCAAATTTGTATATATAGACCTTTTTCCCTAGATTTCTTAGTATTTTTCAAGCTCAGTCAGATTGAATGGACAAGGTCTATAACGATCAATTTTAAAATCTTGCCACAAATTTTCAGTTGGATTTAAGTTAAGAGTTTACCTGGGCAAATCTAACACCTAAATATAACCGTTCTATAACCTAACCCTAACGTATCCCTGTCTGGTTTCTTCCTCTGTCTTCATGATGCTATTTGTCACTAATATTGACAAAGAGGTAAAAAAATAATTACCTGAATTTATCTGAACAACCAAATCAAATTTAGGAGGAGCAAAAAGAAAAAGAAAATATGTCCAAAACATAAGCAGCCAGAATTGCCTTAGCAGGGTTCATGCCTCTGTTTTTCTTTTGCTGTTTTGTTTTGCACACCCGTAACCTCCTCCCTCTCCAGAACTTGCAGCCAAACACATTACCCAACAGGGTGCATTCACAGAGACCACTGCAGCTTTCCACTGTCATTAGCAAACATCATCAATTATAGATCCCCTCCTCTATCACTCCATCTCTGCTGCATCCTCCTTCTCCTCCTCTCCCCCTGCACTTAAGCTTTGGAAGCATGGTAGGCTCAGATTACTGATGATCGATTGTAGAGGAGAGATAGGAGGGTGAGAGGTGGAGGAGAAGAGAGACAGAGAGGAGGAGGGAAGAGGAGTGCGCTGCTTCTTTGGGGTTGAAGATGACAACATCACATGCAGCGCAGGGAAACAAAAAGGACAAACAAAAAGAAACTCGCATGCCAAGAGTTTCAAGTCTGAACTGCAGGAATTGGAACCATCTTTGATGCATTTATGAAAAAAAAAAATCTGCTGATCCACCAATTACTAATCAAATTAAGTGATTTAATTAAGCATTTTGATCTAAACATTCATCTAAATAGTCTAAATATACAAGCACTTTAATATCTCAGCCATGCACATGTAAATAAACACTATGCTTATTGGATCAAATTCTCCTGACTCATCACGGGCAGTAAAGACGGTTGCTGACTTACCTTGTCACCTGAGTCCGTGTGTTGAAGTCCAGGGAGCGCATTGACTTCAGCACTTCAATGCAACCCATATACTACAGAGGAAAACATCAAATCAGATGGGGCTCTGCAATATGCATAGAAACATATTTTTGTTCTGAGACTGACCCTGTTGGGCACTTAAAATACAAATGGTTTTTTTTTCTGATGCACCATGCTTTTAGACTATTATATCTTCCATTGTTAAACGTGATAATTCCCATTTATATTTTATGCTACATCCACACACTAAACATGAAAGCAACTGTCTAGCACAGCGTTGCACTAATGGCTGTCAAATCAGGGTGCTAATGGCACCTTGACTAGATTAGCATCACTCAGCTCCAGATTGCGTACAATCTGCAGCTTCTGAACCCTCTGGGGGGGACGATCATGTGTGAGGGTGTTTGATCCTGCAGGCAGTTCACGTGAGAATGTCGTCTTGTCTGCATCGATGTGAGAGAAAAACCTGTCATAGAATAAAACCAGGGATATTTCTGTCTGCTACAATTAATAGGGCAAAATCATCTCCAGGAACACTTCTCGATATCTGGTTGATTGTTCCTGCTACAAATGAATAATAGAATCAGTGTACTGAAGTGTCACAAGGTTTAGATCCTGAAAACTCTCATATTTTGTCTTCTGTCTGGTTAGTTTAGTGTTGAGCAGTTTTTAATACTGTTAACACTTCTTATGTGAAGTGCTCTCAAAAGTGTTGCTTTTCAGTTTGTCAAGCAAATGGGATAAACGTTACAGAAGGCTCCATGACATTTTTAGTTTCATACATTGCCTTGATAAAATTTTCACGTTTTCTGAAGTTATAGACCCAAACTTCAATACAATAGAATTATTGTTATCTGTATATTGCATAGAGAGGAAGGAAAAACATGGTTTTCAAATTTATTTAATGAATAAAAGTCAGAAAAATGTGGCATGCATTTGCATTCATTCCTCCGTACTTCAATTAAATTGTCAAATAAGAGTTCAATTTGATCTCAGCACAAATTCAACTGTTCTGTTAGAGAACATTAATGGAGAAACAGCATCATGAAGATCAGGGAAGACAGCAGACAGGTCAGTAAACAAGTAGGAAGCTTTGGGTATTAAACAATAACTTAAGCTTCATAGATCTCACAAATCACAGTACCCCATACATAAATAGAAAGACACAACTACAAACCAAAAGGCTGTCCACCTAAGGTCTGTAGGCTGTGCCAGGAAAGACTTGATCAGAGAAGCAGCCAAGAGGCCCATAGTAACTCTGGAGGAGCTGCAGAGATCCAGAAACCAGAAGGGAGAATCTGTCAACAGGACAATGCTCCACAACTCTTCAACATTATTACTGAAGCTGTTAGTAGTGCATATTATAGTTTGTAACAAGGCATAAAGGAGACACAACAAGCATTTGCAAGAAGATTCTCTGGTCTTATGATATCATGATTGAACTTTTGACCAAATGCAAGGAGAGGAGAAAAACTTGCAAGTAACATGGTGAAACATGGTGGTCAGTAAAAAGTACAATAGAGGGTAGTCATTGAAGAAAAGCCTGCTAGAGGCAGCGAAAGGTCTGGGACTGAGAAAAGGCCATAAACATACAATCAGAGCAACAGTTTGAAAATCGTCCTTTTCATTTCACTGTGTTTTAACATATAAAATCTCAACAACATACACTAAAGTTTGTGGATGCGACATGACAAGATGTGGAAAACTTCAAGGGGTAGGAAAATTTTACAAGGCAGCGTATTTGGAGGATAGTTCTTTGCAAGAAGCAACCACGCAGCAGAGATTAGGAGACAGATAGAGGACCTCTGAGTCTAAATGAGCTTAATAAGCTCTCTAATCAGATTTAGGCTTGAGGGAAGTCTTCCATCAAGAAATTTGTCCCTTTTTTCATTTCCATTTCATCTGCTGATGCAACGTCCCCCACACTCACAACCTCCACCTTTTCTCATCATCTGGATGTTGTCCTTCTGGGCTAAAGCTCTGACTTATACATCCCATGACTAGAGATACCGGGTTCTCAAGAAACATTCCTTACAAATTTAATAAAACTGGTATCCTCTTCTCAAACTCTGTTGTAGATGCCTCTTTCTTTGAGATAAATTCTGGCAGCTGGGTTGTTTGTCATGTCAGGGAGTCACAATTTTGTATCTGGAGGCAAGAATCACAATAGATGTTGCATAATGTTGGCTAAACGGACAAAAAACACCAAACAGATTCTCTTTTTAGAGCTCAGTCAGTGAATGCCATGCCTTTTCTGCGTGGGAGTAAAATGTTTTTGTTTTTTTGTAAACTTAACAAGTCACATTAAAGAAGATCAATATGCATAAGATGACTGTTAAAAAACTGCAATGAGACAGAGTACAAAGAGCTTAATATGTGTAATAATAACACCCGCTGTGGCAGCTGCAGTGCTTGTTTTAATGGCTGCGGCAGTGCTCTGGCTGACAGAGATAGCAGACGTACGGGAGACACAACACATGACATGTCTTGGTGGACACCAGGAAGATATAAACACATGACTAAGAAATCCATATGTCTGCCATGAAGAGGACTGGAAGTCTGTGAATGACTGACTATATGTGCAAACTGAAACAGAGAGAGAGAGAGAGAGAGAGAGAGAGAGAGGTGCTCACTGGGATGATTACAGTGCAGCACCAATTCACTGTCCCTCTGACACTAATACATGCAGCGAATTGCTCCTCCCTGCATGGATTTGCCACTGAATTGCTCAAACAGGAGCACAGCAATCCTGTTATTTTCCAAACTGCCTCTTACAGGTCGTCTGTGACGACTGTTACCACGCCTACAATGCCGGACTCTTAGAAACACATACGGATCATTAACAGGAGACATTGATCAGAGATAAGATGAGCCCACACTATGAAGCACGGAAAGCAGAGCTTTGTGACGAGAAATCACTTTTACAAAACATTCCGACCTCCGCTGCTACTGATCCAACTGCCTCATCCTCGTCACATGATGCAAATAACTGTGATTAAACGTAATTGAATATAGGAATGAATGGTGCTCGTATAATGTCATTAGAAATTGCACTCGGGCCCCCAGACTGCAGTAATCAAGAGCCGTGTCATTAAGTTTGAGGAGGAGGGGGAGGGAGCAGAGGTGAAGTGTCATCAAGGAGGACGCCATGGGGAGACGAATGATAAACATGACGCATAAGGATTCAGATAGCTCGGATTTATGAGATTTACCATCTAATAATTACTTTATCTACCCTGATTTTATTTATTATTTATAAATACCAATAAAGTTCTTTAATCTCCTAGGTTCCCCTAAACAAACAACAGTATATCATATTCATAGTCATGATTATAAGAAGCAACAGATAAAATTGATGCATAAAATCAGTCTATTCGCTTCAAAGATAAATGTAAACAGGCTCATATCCACACAAAGAAAACCACTCCCACACTCAGAGCTCACAATCAGGCAGATTACATGCTCCATAAACACAGTTTTTGTTTTAAATACAGTGTGACACAAGCCATATTTATTTAAAAGTGTGGTTGAGCAACAATAGTCTCCACAGTCAGGAGACATAATTTCATGGTTTATTTTTTCTCTATCCTGAAACCGTAAATGCAGCATGATACAGACTCTTAACCAGCAGCACCAAGCCGTCTATCTGGATGAAATTATGTATTCCCTCGGCACTGCCACATGAGCTGCATAACAAAGTGCCCGCTGTTGAGATGCTTTGATTTGTTTTTTCACATTCACATTTGGATGAAAGTGAATGAATAAAAAATTGGAGCCTTGATATTCTCTTCTTCCTATGAGAGTCTTTAATTATAGATGCATCACTTATTTTGCATCAGAATGGTCAAATTTTCTCTTAATAAGCAAGAGAAATACAAAAAAATTCAGATTTTTTTAAAAGATATATATTAAATGCTACACAACTGAAAACTCCAAACATTTCTGATCTATACATAGATCAAAGAACAATAGATAGGGACATAGGTTTTGGTGCATAAATGGGAACTCAGTCTATATCTGTCAAGTAAAAACAGATTAGTGTGTCACTAGGGTTAACAGTTAACTAATTATCCTCCTTTTAAATGTACTTACCCTAACAATGTAAGAAGCTCCTTGTCCCAGAATTTTCTTGTCTGGGTGCAGCCAACCCTGAGAGGGCTTGTGGATGAAGCTGCCCTTGGTGTGGAGCTCATCTCCCCCCAGCCACATGCCCTCCACCCTTGTCCTGCGGTTCATTCCTGACCTGGAGCTGCTGGAGACACCAGGGCTCACCATGACCTCTGCTGCGACCCCAAATCCATGTCCTGCTGGACCTCCAGAGGCTGCAGCTTGTGCTACGGCCCGCTGCCCTCGGATAGCCTGCAGGGAACAGGGGGTGACACAGACAGGGTCACAGGAGTTAAGTACGGCCACAAGGCTGGCCACGGGGCCGCTGGCTGGGCTCGCCCCACTGGTCCTGTTTGATGGTGATGAAGATGAGGCCTGAGAAGAAGCTGTCTTGGTTGAGTCCTTGCTAGAGCTGGAGCTGGATGGGCTTCTGCTGAGCAAGGAGTTGGAGAACTTCCACTGGGGCATCTTGGGGATGAGCATGCAGAAGGTTGTGGTGGCCTCCTGCTCCCCATCCAGGCAGGGGGAGTCTGCCAGGGCTGCGGCCCCAACCGAGGAGGAGGACCTGGCGCTGGGATCCAGAGGAGGCAAAGGAGGCAGGGGGAGACTCTGTGAGGAGGAGGAGACCCCCGGTGTGGCCACGACTTTGCTGCTCATGGCTAAGCTCTGCATCAGGTCGTCAGAGGAGGTTACAGACTCGTTGCGAAAGCGGTCATACTTTGGCTTAAGGAGCATGCCCGGAGGAGCCGCCTGAAGCAGGAGCTCAGAGAGGGGATAACTTTCAGAGGATGGAGGAGAGAGGGGAGTGGGGAGGGGGAGGGATGGAGTAATGAAAGAGGAGAGGAAAACAAAAGAAGAAAAATTCCCAGACCGAGTCCTATATCCTTGTCAAAGTCAGCTCAGCGCTGTGTGCACCTCCGCCTCTCAGACATTGTCCCGCTCTCATGCTGCTGCTGCTCAACGCCTCCTGCTCTGAGCGGGCCCGCTTCCTCTTACTGCCTGAGGAGCGATTGCTTGTGCGCTTTCGACTGTCTCTCCTTCTTCATGGATGATGTCATTGGCCTGTGAGTCCTGCCCTGCCCAGCTGCTCTCAGACAGTATTTGCTGAAACACACATGCTTTAACCGCCCTCCTCTGAGACACAAACACGCATTCTGCAGGTCACCTGCGGCTTTGCATGAAGCTACAATTCAGCAAATTACTCCATTTTGGGTTATTCAAAAGCAAAATCCTAGAATGCACCCAGAGATAGCAATACATTTCTAATTATTAATGGGTTTATGTTGCTGCTAATTAGATGACAATAATAAAAGTCTTACTGGTCTGATACTGGCGTAAAAGAAGGTGGTAATCAATACTGTTGCTCAGTGTGTTAACCTGCAATCAATAAGATGTTTTTCTTTTCTTTTTTTAAAATCAATAAGACATAGGCTGAATACTAAAACAGAGGCCCAACAAATACGCAACAGAAAATATGATGGTACTTTAATAAAGTAAAAATTAACCCATGAACTTATAGTAGAGACATGGGAACAAGACTAAACCAATTAGTTGAAGTGAATTTTGTATGAGTCAGCATGATCTCATTTCACCCAAGCTATATAGAAGCACCTAACAAAAGGAACAATGGAGTCACCACCTTAAAGGACGACCCATCTGACAACATCCAATCTTTTCCATTTGCTTGGATTGTCTTTCCCTCCACCCTCTCATCCACCTCTCAGGGGAGCAATCAGGCATCTCAGCGTGACCCTTTTAGCTCTTTACTTGCACCTTCCCCTGTGTGTTTCACTAATTCCCTGCCATTTCTACTCACTTTTCTACTCTCTCATATTGAGTGGGGGTTTACTCAATTAACCATAACATTATGAATAGTCAAGGGATGGCCTAAAAACATCTGGGGATCCCCTAGGGTGTGTACTCATATGTTGGGATTGTTGGGATCTTCTAGCTTCCTTAAAATGGAATCAAATATTTTAAGTGGATATACAGTAGTTTGGTTGTTTGAGGGAAATTTAAGCTTCTAACCCTGGTGGACTCTCTACTGTCTCACTGAGGATGAAGTTGGGGGAAGTTACTTCTGTATTAAGGTTCTGTTCCAAATATAGCAGAGTTTGAGTGGTTGCCAAAATTGTGCAGCTGGTGATATGTGTAATATTAACATCTAATGTCAGAGCACATTTTACCAAGTTGATAAGTGTTACATTAACTGTCAGTTGATATGCTGCATTTAATGCATTGCAATTTAGACATCTGTCTTTTTAAGAGGTTCCTGCTCTTTTTGCCACTTCGCCTTCAACACCTTACCACAACAATGTTTCTCCATTAAGCCTTTAACAACGTTCTTGAGAGCATTGCACCAAGATGTAGGTCATATGATGAGTTCTGCAGATATGCAGTTCCACCAGGTGTTTCCTAATTGCTCCTGCCACTAGTCTGGAGGAGCTCTGTGGGGGAAACACAGGGAGGGATGTGGTGCTTGGTGAGAGCAAGCATTAATGCACCCCAAATGGTTGCCAGGAAGATTGAAGGATTTCTCTAACATACTTGAAAGAATAAAGCAATGCTACAGGTATGTTTTGATGAGGGAACAACATTATAACTTGAAGTAAAGCTCAAAAAAGTCACTTAATACACCACCTTTAAAACAAGATGTTTGTATGTAATATTTTATCTTAGTTTAATACTAGAATCACATGTAATTTATTCTTAACTTCAATTAGATTTCCTAAATTGAAAGAAAAAAACTAACAAAATAGTATTTAAAATATTATTGCATCATTTCTACTTCTTGAAATTTACCACATCTTAATTTTCTCTGAAGGAAACATGTAAACCTTCAGAACAATACCAAGCAAAAATATGTTTGGTGTACAGAGCCATGAAAAAGTATTTTTCCATGTATAAATTTCTATTACTCCTTATGATTGCTTATCCTAAGGAGTGTTGTGACCATGATTAGGTCACAACAGTAGCAGGTCCATAATTAATCCCAATATATAAAAATGAAAAAGCATTTCAGGAAAATAATGTCCATACCTATAATAAAAAAAGGATGGTGGTGCTGTTATGGTCTTGGAGTACTTCGCTTCTTCGGACTACTTGTCATAATTAATAGAATCATCAATTTGTAGAGCTGAAAATCCTTAGGGACAATTTCCAGTCATCAATTTGTGACCTCAAGAACACTCAGGTTATTTAGCAGGACAATGATATGTGGCACACCAGCAAGTTTCTCTAATACACTTAAAACAACTGAAGGTTTTGAACTGACCCAGTCACAGTCTTGATTTAAATCGACATTAAACAGATTGTTTATGCTCGGAATGCCTTTCCTGTGGTTGAGTTAAACCAATTCTGCTAAGAATTGTGGAAAAAAGAGATGCAAAAAAATACAGATTGTGGGTGGCTGTCATGAAAATACAGCTGTTGCTTTCAAGGGCTGCACAACCAATTATTAGATTTTGGGAGGCATTTACTGATTCATGTACAGACAGGTTGTTGTCATTTTCTCTCAACAAATGGAGTCGTAATTTGAATACGGTGCCATTTATTTTCTCAGGTTAACATTGTCTGATATTAAAATCATCTATTGGCATATGAGACTTAAAATGATTTAAATAAGCAAAGGAAATGTGTAAGGAAACACATACTTTTCACAACACTCTAATAGCGGGAAATAATTCAGAATGATATCAGGATTTTAAATATTTACCTCAGAATGAAAAAAGATCGAGATCTCCTCATTTCTGGCAACTTCTAGCTGAAAACATCTGATACGACGTTTGCTTCAGCCTCCAAGTTCTACAGGACAATGAATGAAAGTAAGAGCAACTTATTTTGGTAATTGATAACATGTAACATATAAAACCAGTGTGCCTTTCGGTAAATAACCACTTGTTTTTTGTTTGCTGCTTAGTCATAAAGTTACTGATAAACCAGATGTAATCGATGTATGTTGACTGATGCAACAACAGCGAGCATTTCTCAGTATGTTTTGTTCTCTCTTTCCAAGAAAAAAAAACCCCTACACTAACACAGATAGTGAGAAAAATGTTATTTTTTTATTCAAATTAAATCCAATAATCAGATGTTATTACTGTGCAAACGGATCCTTTTTGTACTTTCACATTTATACTGGATGTTAAATTGATCTCAGAAGAATGATATTTGCAGTCATTGTTTTGACAATAGGAAATTAAATGACATCAGACTTGCATAGAGCCTTTCAGCAACCTCAAAGATGTTTCACAAAGAATTCATTTACATTCACACACACACACACACACACGCCCACCCCCATAAACGCACACCCCAGCAATAGTCAATTCACACATTTGGCCTAAACCTAACTCCTAACCCAAAAATAGTATTTCCCCTCTTAGGGCCCAATAAATTCTATTGAAATTTTCAATAAGGAGCAGTGGTTCTCACAACCCCACATTGTAGACAGAACTAGATCCCCACAAGGATACAGGGACCTGGTTCACACACACCAGTGACGTGCGGTGAGGTTCATAGCTGGTGAGGCACTGACGTCATCAGAATCAGATTTGCAAATAGATGCATAGATTGACAGCAGTTTACAGGTTATGTTTCACTTCTGCATCCTTACACATACAAACTGTAGCTCACAAAACACACATTTCCTTAAAAAACAAAACAAAATAAATGTTATTACTGTCTTACCTGCTTCGATTGAAAGTCCACTTGAGAAAACTTTTTTAGTGTTGTAATGTAGTCATCCATGTCGAAAGTCGGGATAAGCGAGAGGAAAAAAATCACTATCTCTATTATAATCTATCGCTGCACTTGACTTGCTTCCCGAATCGTTTAGCCTAGCTCGCTGTCACTTACTCGGCAGTTGAGGAGTGAACAAGACGAACGTCTGGGATCTTGAGCGCCCCCTGCCATGAGGCAAGAGAACTGCCTGCCTCACCTCGAACCTGTTCTCTGCCGTTTATAATCGCTCATTACACGAAACACGTTACACAAACACAGTTGGTGACAAAAAGCACTGTACATTATATACATAAGCTAAATTATTGGAAATAAGTTCACATATTAAATTTGTTTAAACCATTTTATTGACGCCGTACAGCAACATGCTCTCTCCGCTTAGCAGCCAGCGCAGAGCCAGGGGTTGCGCAATCCAAGGTGAGGCAGAGCTCGCTGCTGCCTCACCGGCATCGCTTCCAAGCATTTGAATGGGAAAATAAGAAAATTCAGCGATTTTGAACAAATAAAAATCGAAATTGGTGAAGCTACATGAAAAATAAATATTTTTTAGTACAAACCACCGGATGAATATAACAATTTAAATTACTTTATGATTATATATTTTCTTTCTTTCCATGATGGCTGGTGAGGCACTGCCTCACCTGCCTCCCCTGACCGCACGTCACTGACACACACAGCATATAACTTCACTCAACCTTTGGTTCGTCGTCGGTCTTTTTATGTCTGCTTTGCTTTTTTGGACAAGGTAGAAATTATACTTTGGTTTTGTACATCGTTGCGAAAGGTGCGCGTACAGTATGCTTGTCATTCTTGTTTACGATTTTATGGAGTATTTGCCCCTAAGTCCTGTAACGCAGAGATAGACGCCAAAGCTCTCAAGATTTTCTGCTTACTCAAATTCCACCACGAGCCAGTTTTCGAATTAAACATAAATTTAGGCTAAATATATACTACTTTCCTTTTCAAAAGAAGAGAAGACATCATAGAAGCTCATATTTCTGGAAGAAAAATATCATTTATTTCAACTTACAGTACATCCTGGCTCTTTTGGTTTTGCGTTTGAGTGACTCATCTTTTCACAGCTAGACGATCACTCTGAGTCCGCGAGCTGCCGTCTGGCCAATCAGGAGGAAGCGGGTAACGGTCGGGATTTGAATTGTCGTTGGAAAACAGCGGCAGATGACAGCAGGTTGTTACGCTCGTAACTAACGCAAGCCAGTTTATTCACTCGGGAACAGGATTATAACTGAGATAAGATGTCCAAGAAACAAATTTTCTATTCTGACAAGTACAACGATGAGGAGTTCGAGTACAGGTACGGCACTGTTCAAGTTTTCTATGCTGGTTTTATAGGCTAACGTTAACATAAGATCACGATTTCTCAGTTCTCTAGCTTTGTGGCTCATCATATAACTTAAGATATACTGCCAGTTTATTTTTTGATTGCAACAGATGAGTTAATTGACTATTATAAATATATCAGTATTAAGATACCGTTTTCCTGTAGAATCAAAACATCATCCGGCTAACTGTTAACCATGCTAACAGGCTTATGCTAACCTCGGTCTCATTAATATTTAAATACGTGTCTTTGGACGTGGCAGATTGTTTCAGATGTGATCCTATATACCCCCTTACAGGCATGTTGTGCTTCCGAAGCAGCTGTCTAAACTGGTCCCCTCCTCCCATCTGATGACAGAAGAAGAGTGGAGAGGACTGGGGGTGCAGCAGAGCCAGGGCTGGATCCACTACATGATTCACAAGCCAGGTGAGTAACCAAGGATCCAGTGGACAGGCTTCTGAATAATGTAAAATCTGCTCTGCAGAACTTACTTGTTGCTCGAATATTGCTTAGTGTTCTAAATTTCTACAGTCGCATTTCTATACAAACATATAAACTGGAATTTTCTTAAAGAAATCTCTGAGCAAACCTGAGATTTTGTCATGAGAACTATAAAAGCAAGTAAAAATTTAACATTCAACCCATCATTTCACAGAGGCAGAGGGTATTCAGTGCTCTATTATGTGCTGATGTACTGTTTTGTCTTTAGCAAAGATCAGAGATTTTATGGACAGAGGGGCACCAATGAGGCTTTTCCTGGATGCCACTGTTTTCTGAATTTCTTTGAGCTCTGACCAGCTTGTTTTCATCATGTCAGTTTTTTTCCTAAAGACAATATGCAAAGAAGGAAAAAATAATAATAATATATTGTATATATATATCTATCTATAGATAGATAGATACTCTTTGAAGAATATAAATTAATGAGTTACAACAACATTTAATTTCCCTTTGGGATTAATAAAGTATTTTTGAATTTAATTACATTCAGGCAGAGGCTTTTCAATCAACATAAAAGCCCATGATAATTACAAGATTATCTTGTTTGTGCATCATAGTATATGTCCCTCTGATTCTTTTTAAGTTCTTAAATGTGTGGAGAATGCATGTTGTTGGTAAATGTATATAGAGAAAATACATTTGGGTGTTCTGAGTTTGAAAGCGAACAAGTGGAGTTGGTGGGTGTCTTGTTTCTTCCCAACATATAATCATCATTGATAGAAACCCATAATGGGGAAAATTGTCCCATTCCAATCTCTGGCCAATTGTAAAATAAAATTAAACTAGAAACTGGTGTCAGCCAAATTGGTGTATTTCTGCTTAATCCACCTTTACCTCTCAGTATAAAGTTATACGTTATCTAGCTGTGATGTAACATTTTAGATCAGGGGTCTCAAACTCCAGTCCTCGAGGGCCGCAGTCTTGCAACTTTTAGATGTGCCTCTGCTGCACCACACCTGAACAGAATAATTAGGTCATTAAGGCTCTGGAAAACTGATCTACACAAGGAGGAGGTCATTAAGTCATTTCAATCCAGTGTTTTGTTCCTGTGACACATCTAAAAACTGCAGGACTGCGGCCCTCGAGGACTGGAGTTTGAGACCCCTGTAGATGTCGTTGATGATGAATCCAACTTTTGTCCTAAGCCAACAAATCAGTTGGTATCATTTCATACCCATTTGATGTAGACATTGAAACAAATTTGCGTCCTACATGAAAGATGTTGGAGTTAGTAGAGCAATTCCAAAACTGTTTACACTCTAATACTGCACTATTTGTGCTAGGCTTTACCACGCAGTGAAGAGCACACCATGGTGGATGTCGATGATCTCACATAGTAGTAGTAGGGCGAACAGAAGCACTCTGTTATTATTAAAATAACAGGAATCAAATTTTCCTGCTTTTACATTAATGTATTTTTGGAGGAAATACCTTCATTTAATATTATTCAGTCTTTTCTTAAAATTTAAGGTTAGAATTTCAACTTATTACAATTCAATTATATTTTTAACAATGTGCAGAGATTTAACCTCCTTAAATCTGTTTTTTGTTATTTGTTATGGAATCCCACTTCCCACATTTTGCTCACTTTAAAAAAAAATTTGTATAAAAGAGTATTTATACAAACTCTTACTCAAAATTAAGGAAGAATCATACTTTAACAGGTAGCAATCATACTTGTTACCTTTTCAGGTAACAAGAATCATTATGTAAATGAGGGGATTTACCATAATTTACTGATTGGAAACATTTCTTATTTCCATCAGTTTAGTTTACACCGTAGATCAGAATAAACCACTCACTACTGGACGTCTCTCATCATATTAGGCATGACTTGGCTTTTATGTACCCGAGGACAAAATCACACTACAAATAAAATGTTCTGATTTACAGTGTTCTACACAGTCATAAAAAAGTGCAAAAAAAAAAAAAAATTAAATTTTCAGAACTAATAAAGTATGAAAAAAATCTTTGACATGGTTACTTATTCAGTTTTCCCAAAAAATAAGTCTAAATGTCTACAAATTATGGGCTTTTTCTTCAACAATTTATAAATAAATTCAATTCTATCTTTGTTTTGTCACATCACAATTTCATTTTAACATTTTTACAGTTACTATTTTTGGTTTTCTAGATCCTATCTGATAACCCACACATTAATTCACAGCCAGAAACATGGGTCTGTGTCACTGCTTTTATGGCCTCAAGACAACTTTCAATCTTGGATTCCTAAACTTAACACGATGAGATTACGTATTATACAGCTCATTTTTAAAATCTTCAAAACACAATAAATTTATCATGGATCAAAACCACCTTATAGAGTCAGTGGTAAATTGGAAAGCTTAAGCATTATATATTTTGAAATTGAAGTGAACTTAATAAGTTAAGAAATCATAACGCATTGACATAGAAGTCCTTTACCAGGAACTGAAAACTAACTCCACTGCTTAGTTCATGATTTATACAGACCTGAAAATCTAACTTCAAGAATTTAATTTCCACAATGTTATGAAAACTGAAATTGATTATTATTTTTTATTTTTTTTATTTTAAAGAATATGTTTTTTCTTTCTTAAAAATATATAGTCTGCTAAAAATAGTTAAAATCCTTTACTGAGTTTTTTTTATAGGGTTTGGGAAACTTTTCTACTTGGCTGTGTTTTATTTTTTTTTCTTCATTGTTGACTGTTAAATCCCCTGTTTTTTGTCACTCCCTGTGAGCAGAATGAGCCGTATTGCTAATTATGTTAAAGCAAAACCACACAAGACTGTCCTTATTTTATCCTCTATATAATCTGATTTGTCTTGTCTTGTCTTCTCTTGCTTTGACTGTGCAGAACCACACATACTCCTTTTCAGAAGGCCTCTTCCCAAGGAATGAATGGGAACAATCTTCAAGCTGTAAAGCTCCTTTGCATCATTGAGCTGCACTTCTCTTCTACTTATATATCTCTAAAAATGTTTTAATGATTTTTGTAGAAACCTTTCCATTTTCCTTTCAGAATCCCTATATCTTTTTTTGGCTTGTATTGAGAGGCAAGCTGCTTGTGTTCACTGTGAATAAAAACCTTGTATATGCTATTATATGAAGGGGAATGTTTACTTGTCTGTTGTACACTTTAAACATATTTTTAATGTCTTTCCTTGTTCTTCAAGATGCATTTATGTAGTGAGTGACTATAGGGTTTTTTTCCTGTTAAACTTTTGTTTGCGTTATGTAAATTCGTTATTAAATGTTCGAAATGTTGCAAACAAGTACCTTGTTACTTAAAGAACAAAATAAAAATGTTAACTGCAATATGTTGTTGCTTGTTCTTTTTTTTTTTTTTCAAATTCCAGGCTTGTTTATTTGACTCTGTTAGTCAGAAAACCCGACCACTAGTGGCGTGACAAATTCTGAGTGTCTGACCCCCATGGAGTATGCTGGTGCTCTGGTCTTGTGAGCCGTGACGTTCTCGGGGTTATACGTCCCTGGACCGGGCTTTTTGGTCTTGTCTTTGGGTACGTCGTGACGTCCCAACATGGAGAACGCAGGCTGCCGCGGCCGATACACACTAGGGTCCGTACTGTTGTATCGGCAGGGCCCGGGAGTCTTGGCCAAATCTTCAGATGGTCCCCCGGTGCTGAAAGTACCCGGCATAGTGTAACTTGCGCTGGCTCTCTTATTTGGGATGTGAGATCCTAGGAGTGGAGGCAGGCTGTACTTGTTGGGCGCCGGGACCGGGTCCACGGTACGGTAGCGGGTACGACGGCCCATCGTGTAGGAGGGCGGTTTGCGCTGCAGGTTGCAGAGTGGAGCTTTCTCAGGACTGTATGTACCAGGTCCAGGTGTGCTGAATAACTCTTCTACTGATCAGAGAACAGGAAAATGTAAATACAAAATAATAATGGTGGAGTGTAGTAGGCCTGTCACAATAAACATTAAATCAAATTAAAAGAAACAATAATTCCCATTTGCTTGATCTATCGTTTTCCCTCTTTTCTTTCTCTTTTTGCCAAAAACTGAATGATCGTCAGTCTGGTGTTTTGGTCCCAACTAGCCTTTTTTTTGAAAGATAATTTTGTTTACAGAGACTTTGTAATTCATTTTTTTTTTGTTGTTTTCTTTATTTTAGATAATTAAAATGTCTTCCAGTTCCAGTCTTTAAATGTTATTGATGCTTGAAAATGTGCTCTTGCGTCATTGTGCCATTATTACTATTGGCATTACTATTACTATTATATTACTTGAAAATGGGCTCAAAACAACGATATTATCGTTTATTACAATAAGTTCTGGGACAATTTATCATCTAGCAAAATTTGTTATCGTGACAGGCCTAGAGTGTAGTTCATATAGTTCAGACGTAACAAATGAAACTTAATTTCTGGAAAGATCCAAAGGAAATATAGATGAATAAAATGTATTAAGAGTTAACATCCATCCATAAAGAGTGAGAAAAAACTTACTCTGTGCTTTCATTCTACTCAACATTGAATATGCAGGTGTGCCATCCTTTCCAAACCGAGTGATTTTTGCATCAACATGATACAGAGGCCCTGGACTGGAGTCGAGAGAAAGCACTGCAATAATAAAGTAAAATCATTCAGAACCCGCTTGACGTGAGAACTATGAAGTGCTATCTCCCCCTAGGGGTACAGAGCCATTACTACACCACACAATGGAGTACAATCTGGTGTGAAGGATAAATCCTGGGAAGATGAAATCAGTTTTTGAGTTGCTATTTATATATAAATACATGAAGAAGCATTTTGATATTAACTCAGATGTTTTCACTTATTTTTTTTACCAATATCTGACCAGATCATTTTTGAACCCAGCACAATCTGACTGTATGTAACGTGACAGTTAGAAGAAAATAAAAGCATCTCCACAACATTATACCTTTTTTTTTCTTTTCTTTTCTTTTGGGTGAAAATGTTTGAAAACCAAAATCGCTTTTCACATGTTTTGGAACATGTGAAAAAGTTTAGCGACATACTGCATCTATAATCCTGATGCCACTCACTGTTATTACTGATCCTGCCGTGGAAAGAGTAGGCCGGGCTGGTTGGTTTTGTGAAGTCGTGGCCAACAAACCCAATGGTGGGAGGCAATCCATAGCGCCCAGGTCCTGGTCCTGGAGACAGGTGTCTGATGAATTTGCTCATACACAACCTCACGTAATCTGTATACTCTATTGCATTCACAACACAAATGTTTAAATGCACAGCTACAAATAAAAACCAATAGTAATTTATTGTGTACTGTAGCTTTGTGAAGGGAGAGAGTTTCCATTTGACCAACTTAAATCCTGACGAATTATTGTTAAGCATCTGATTCTGCTCCAGAAGATGTGCGCTGTGGAGCTGCAGCAATCATTTTTCTCAGAACAGAGCGAGTCCTGGCAGGTCGGCACACTGTGTATATTCCCGCTTTGCTCATGTCAGTTAAGTAACCAAAAGTGACTGCAAGATTTAATGCTAATGGTGTTTATATGCACACACACACACACACACTATAAAACTAGATAAATCAATAACAGCATTAAGATTTATTATTTCAGTCAAGCACTCACCTTTCTCCTTCCCTGCAATTGCTGGGTATTTCTTCTCCATTGGGCTAAGGGTCCTTCAGGATTTAAAAACCGTAGCAGCACTACAAAGATATTCATGCAACATGTCAAACTGGATGGCGGTGGAAAATAAAAGAATTTAAAAAATGCCAGAAAAGCGAGTTATGCACCTCATTGAAGTCAAATTATCATGTTAGCCAAAGGTGAAGCAGGGTATGCACCAGATGAGCATCAGCGGTGCATCTTTCTCTCTACTTTATCCCACCATGGAGAACTTTTCAGCAGCCATTCAAGGTCAATCCCTAGTTTTTCTCTGAAACAATCAGGAAACCTGACACCAGTAATGCACATCAAAATGACAACAAAGCGCTAGACTCCTCCCTATAGCTCAAATTGTAACCCTCTGCCAGCTTGCCTCTTTTGTATCAATAATTCGTCCAAAGCAGCTCAGACAGGTGAATAGCCTCAGTCCCAAAAGGGTCGGACATTTATAGGTGCACTGAGCTGGTACTTAGAAACAATGTCATCACTCTGATTCACTCTCATGTAATGCTAGCTGTCCCCTGCAAAGCATGGAACCAAGATCCCCGTCTCCCCCTTCCTCTTTTCACTCTTTCTGCTCATTGGAGCGTGGACGTGAAACATCACTCTTCAGCCATGCATGCAGTTGCCACAGAGACTGCCTTGGGTAGCGTGTTGCAGTCAGCCCCCCTGCAGTGGAGGCTTGTTGTCTAGAAATGTTTTGATCAATCGTGAATGCTTAGATACAACAGATGCAGCAGCCACAGAGTATTTGTCTGGTGTATCGGACTTTCACTTTTGGAAGTTGAACCAGCAGCCTCTGAGTTTATCTTCTTATAAACATTTGGTTACACTGTCTTCATTGTGGCTGAATATCAGCAGCACACTAGCTATTTTTTTGATTGTATCTAGTGATTAGAGACACAGAGGTCTGACCTGCAATTTGCTGGAGGTTGAGGTAACAGAGGGGGCCGACAAGTGCAATCGCTAAACATTAAACTTTAACACGGTCTAGCTCCCTCTCAGCTGTTGCTTTGGTGACATGAAAACAAAAATGATGTACCTCCATATTTTGAGGCACACACTTCCAGTTAGAACTTTAGGGTCATCATTGTCTTGTAATTCATTTACAACAGCTTTTCACAATTTGAACCAAAAATATGAAGCTAGTGTAGAAATGAAAAGAAACTAATTTTATCAGTTCTTCTGTTTTCTACAGCAAAATGACACCAATTGAACAAGTTATTTCTATTAAATATTATTGTTATTCAGAAGAAGCATATTTTTTGGTCACCAAAGTTTTATATTATTCTTGAGCTATACTGTAAAATTACGTTTTATTTTGAAAATCAAATGCAAAAATGGCTCTTTCGATTGTAAAGGTTGCTGACCCTTGTTCTACATACAACTAACCCATTATAACATTGTAAAATGTTTTTATTTTTAGTTTTTTGCCTATTCATTAAAACTAAAAAAACTAAGAAACCACATTTAAACAATTCGCAGCCTTAGCTACGCAGCTTAAAAAAATAATAAAAAAAAGCTGTTTCACATCCTTCAGGTGATTCTACAACTTAAATGAAGTCCACCTGGTAAATTCAGTTGACTGGACTTAATTTGGCACACATCTTTCTATATAAGGTCCCACAGTAGTCAGACCTAATTCTAGTTGCTGAGACGCCAGTGTCATTGTACATAATCATGAAAGTTTTACATAAACTTTGAGTCGGTGCAGGTCAGGAAAGAAAGCTACATCCCAAGAGAAGACTGATATTTCTAGGTAATCTTCTCAAGAAATTAAAAGCAAGAAAGGTTTTGTATTCAGACAATTGTTGCCAATAGCAAAACCTTTGGAACAGACAAGGTGAGACTTTCAGGCCAAAGGTCACTGTACAAATGTCAAGTATGGCGGCATCATACTGAGGGACTATTTTACAGCCAGTGTTGGAATAATAAAGACAAACAACTATCTCGCTATTCTTCAACTCAATCAAAACTGTTTTAAGAGGAAATAGAGCAAATTAACATTAACCTCCTAAACTTGCTCCATTCTTGACTGTCCTTTAAAGCCAAGCACATGCATAGACACCAACTAATTTAAATCCACTCTACCAGTTCTGATAAAACAAGTGGTCAAATATCCAACCAAAAATACCCCCGGAAGCTAAGGAACAAATTACTAATGTTTATTTTTGACCTATATACAGTTGCACTGTATATAGATGAAAGAAAACCCACCATAAATTCAATCCTGGAAACAAAAGCCTGGTTTGTGTATAAATTTTATTCTTATTTGTTTCAAAAACAGTATTTGATATGAATCAGGATTACATTTGGTCAAATTTGGTACATTTACATCAATCAGTTTCCTCAACATCCTTTAGTTGATCGACAACAAAATAGCTTATGATCTGTACAATCAGCTTTCCTGGCATCTAAGGTGAATGGTGAGAGATGGTGGTTGAGTAGTTTCAGAGACAAATGCAGTGTCCAAATGCAGCGGCGTTCAAAAGTTCCAGTAACATCACAGTCTGTAGTTTGACAAGACCTATCCCATGTCGCTCTCCCTGTTTATGTTTCCTGTCTCTTCAAAGCTGTGCAACAAATAAAAAAAATGAAGATAGCATCTTACAATGAAAAAGTACATCAGCTTATGTTTCTGTAAAGCATATGGTTAGCATATGTGTTTCTCCAGCAGCATACCAGCACAATCATTTTAATCAGACCTTTCAGTTATTCGGTGTTAAAGCCAAAAAAGTGTTTAAATAAGCACATCAAGAACCACAATGAGGGAAAAAGTAGTCTGTGTGGGCAGGTAATGACTTTAAAATAGAAATGAGGAGTTCTAACTACAAATAAATACCACAGATAGAAAATATAATAAAACATATTGCTTAACATTGAGTGTAATTACAAACTAGTGATTATAAACGCAGCACACTGGATAAAGATTCTACGCTGACTATTGATGAGTAAAAAGGTCCGGAGGATTCTAGTTTTAAATCATTCTCATTCACATCCTACCACACACAAAAACAGACATACATGATGAAAGCATCCACTCTGACTCCATTCAACTAAAAACATAAACTCAGTTCCCAGACCACACCAACTTTCTGTCCAAGCCAGTCTGCATAGTCTCCATTTTCTTTCCATTCACAAGCATATTCACAAATATGGTACAATTTTAAGGTGGGCGTATGGCTTCGGTCTGTGTATCTCTGTGGACGACAAAGAAAAGAGGAGAGACGACTTTGTTACAAGAGTACCTCAAAAATCATGCAGGTAGTTCCAGTCAGAACAACCAGAGGAATATCAAATTCAGAGACACACATACCATCGCTCAGGGTTGCTCTTTGTGTCCATTGTGGGTAGCTGGGTATTTGCTTGTAGGGGTACTTTATGCTGCACACCTCCCCCACCTTCTGGTATGTCAAAATGGTCCCCTCCCTCTCCATCAGCAAGGAAAGGATCAGAGTCATATTCGTAGGAGTAGTAGGACACCTCTGGCATGGAGCCTTGTTCCTCTTCACCTAGAGGGACAGACACACATTCAGTTAAATAAAAGCTGATGACAGACAACTATGGCCAATGATTGATCACAATATCCACTGTGTAAAGGAAAAATTAAGTTGTTGAGCAATAAATTACCGTCTTAGTAGCATTCTAGAGTAGTGTTTATGATTGTGTGCCCAGAGTCGCTGTGTCCAGTTGAGCTTGGTTTAGCTGCAGAATCATTTCTCCAGAGATGGAGACTAATTTAAGACTGCTGTTTGTGCAAAGGGCAGGGAATTATGAGACAGCCTTGATTATAAAGGTTCATATTTAGGACATTGTATACAAGGACTTCCTAAGATGGAGTACCAAATGCTGACCAGGAGGGGACCCCCTTTCATAAGTTGTTTGACACAGCATGTGACTAAGTCTATTTTTCTTTAATGTTTTATGTGAGTTTGTGAGGTATTAGAGTTTCACTTTAAAGTGACTCAGATGGAACATTTTGCACAAAACACCACATTTAAAGACTTGCACATGTAGAACCCAAAACAAATGATAAAAGAAATACCATAGATCAAATAAAGCCTTCAAGTCTGTATTTGACTGTATGTTGACCGCTGCAGCAGGTTCATTAATAAGACAAGTCTGCACACGGAAAGTAATTCCAGAGCTTCAGCTTCCTTCGGTGCGTCTCCTTTTCTTGGCCGAACTCATCTTTACCTTTTGCTTTCTTGTTGCTCTCAGAAGACTGAAGTTTAATGGTTTACAGTGACAGTGATTTTACAGTTTATATAATAATAAATCTAAAGTGTCACCATAGCTGAATGTGTGTGTCAGTGTGGCTCAAGAGACTGCAAAAGACATGAGATATAATAATTAGCATTTTGCATATTTGCTTTTGATTGCAAGCAACAGGCATATACCTGCATTTGTGCACTGCATTCTTGTGTTGAGCATTTCGCTTTTGTACTGAGGGAGACCTTTGACTGAGAGAAGCTTTGTGAGGAGCAGCTACTGGGAGTTAGAGGCTGAGAAACAAGTCAGAGCAGGTCACACGACATCAAACATGCATGCACAAATGCACACCTGGATACCGCTAAGAAACTGTAGATAGGACTTAATGTTATGTGCCCAAAAAAAATGAACACCCCTTCACCCCCCTCACTCCCCCACACACAACATTAAGGTGTTAGAACTTGACACTTTCAGTAATGTGTTTTCATGCTGTCATTGCCAAAAGGTAATACAATTACATCCTACATCCACACAGTGAAAAATCTTTTCAGTAATTCTCTGGTTGCTTATCAGGAGAAAAGGTAAGCTTCCTGACAGCAACAAGCAACCCCGATGTGTGAAACTTATCCTCCCATTTATCATACTGATTGTAGACGTGAGATGGTGGCAGGGGAATGTGCCGCCACACACCTACGAATCAGTTTAACCCTAATCTCCTCACCCCTTTTCCTTTGTGTCTGCTCCTTGTTCTCTTGTTTACTCCTGCTTGCTTCTCTTTTGACTTTTTTTAGGCTTTGTCACGCAACAACCATAAACTTAATTTATTGCTATTTCACTTGACAGACCAACACAAAGTAGAGAATATTTGGCAAGTGGAAGAAAAATGATGTATGATTTCAAAAATGAATGACTGAGATTCTTGTTCAATCTTCTTTTGCAAAATACACCTGTCAGACTGAATGGAGAGCCTCTGTGAAGAAATAAACATCTTGCCACAGATTCTCAACTGGATTTAGGTCTGGATTTATTTGTGCCATTATAACATGTGACTATACTTTACTCAAAGTATTTTTTTTTCTTTGTGTGCATGGAAGGTAAGCCCCCTGGCCCAAATCCAAGTCTTTTGCAACTTCATACAAGTTTTGGTTCAGTTTTGTTCTGTGATTTGCTTCACCCTTCTTTCCATTAACTTTCACCAGCTTCCCCATCTCTCCTGATAAAAAGTATCCTCACAGCATGAGCTGCTTTCACCATGTTTTACTGTGTTGATGGTGTGTTTAACGTAAAATACACAGTTACTGTTCTGTATTATGGGAAAAGCTAAATTTTGGTTACATCTGACGACAGCACATTTTCCACATATTTACCATGGCTTGTTAGGCAAACTGCATTATAAACAGAAAGGTGTTTATGCATATAGTAAACACCTTTGTGTTTTGCATATTAAGAATGTGTGGAAATATGTTGTAAATGTTAACAAAATGACATTAATCTGACATGACAAACTGCCTCTGATTGATAAAGAAAGTTTGCACAAGCAGAATAACGGCCTCTTTTAGTAAACACAGCTGCTGATTCTTCCAGACGTGAATGTGAAGAATCAGGAGACAAATGTGGATGTGGTGTATGAGGAAGGTGTGGTATGGTTACCTGTGTGTACAGGCACTGAAGGTTGGTCAGTTTCTTGGTTCACCACTGGCTGGTTGTTTATAGTGGACTTTCCTTGACAAACACACACAGAGACAGACTTTAGATCATTCACATAAACGTGGCTTCCACTTTGCCTAAAACAAGGAATGCTGGTGTCCTCAGCTCTGGAGCACCTCACTGATAAACAGCGAGGTTTGCTTAGTCCTAACAAAGACTTTCGTCAAAATGTATCCCTCCAAAAATAGAAGGAGCCAAATCATGAGCAGTTAAACAATAACAGCCTCCTTTTCGTTCCTCAAAATGAGGAAGCCGTGTAACAAATCTGCCCCTATTGAAGCATACACAAACAAACAAGGTCAGGGAGCGCGTCAGTCCTTTTGATCATTTACAGCATGAAACACTTGGCACAGGCTCAGGACTTTTCCCACCAAAGTTTTGTCTATGCCTTTTCCCCAATCTGCTCCACAACATGAAGGCTCCTTTGTTGTTGGGCTGTGCGTCGGAAAGGAATGTGACGAGGATTTCTGAGGAAGGACAAAAGCACTCTGTCATTTGGAGAGAGCCCTGTAATATGACGGAGAGCGAGTGAGGATTGGGGCGCAGGGGGGTAGAAGATGGGTAGAAGTTTTTATTTTCCTCTGAGGACTCATGCAGTAATCAGCTCGTCACCTGAACAGCTGTTTCCTGAGCTCAGATCAAGGCTCAGACACATTTACAGGTGCACGCACATATTGACAGAATGAAATTGAGTTGCAAAGCAAAGTGTGTACGCAGCAGTCTCACATGGACCAGATATGCACATGGACCAGTAAATAAAGTATTTCTGCTCCTTGAACGTTTTCATATTTTGTCACACTACAACCACTAAAATCTGAAAACTGTGTGAATAAATATTTTTGAGCCAATATTTTATATAACCATCTTTCTCTGTAATAACAGCTGCAAGCCTTTTGAGGTAAGTTGATTCCCGCTCTGCACATCTAATGATGTTTTTCTCTATTTTTGTTTTTTTATAAATAGCTCAGTCACATTGGATGAGCAGTGCTTCTTAGCATCAATTTCTTACTCACAGATTCTAATCAACTGTTTTATAAAAATGTATTTTATAGCTGTAGTCATCAATTCACCACTAGATTCAATACAGGATTTTTTTCTGTACCATTAACAATAAGATAAAATATGATTTTACTTTATCTGTGTGTATATTTAGGCTTGTTGTCTTGACGAAGGTGAATACCTAACTCATCTCTAAAGTCTTTTGCAGGATTTGTCAGAATTCTGTCCAATATCTTCCTGGATTTAGCTACAGGAATATTCAGTTTATATAAGCAGCATCACTGTCTCTACTGAAGAAATTCATACCCACAGCATGATGCTGCCACCACCATTTTAATGCAGGAATGTGGGCTTAATGAAATGTATGTTTGACATAACAACAACCATAACAACCTTTAAGGGTATTTATCTTTAAGGATATCAAAGGCACCTTTGATCTGACAATGAATCATGTCAGAATGCATCTTTTTATTTATTGAATATGACTGTATATTTATCTTTTTCTTCTAGTTGTACGGTAATTTAAATTTGATCATAAATGTTCACATAAATCTTTTATTTATGTGAGTGTAGCTTATTTAGGTCCTCAAGCTCTCACTTATGAACATCTTTCACTGTACCAAACAAAGGAGGATAAAAGAGTAAAAATAAAAGAACCATGTAGCCTAACAAGTAAATATCATTTAATTCTAATTATGTTCTCATTGGTTAAAATATATTTTACTAGTTGGAATTTAAGATGAGCTACTTTTTTAGTTTTAGGTTTTATGTGTAATAATTTGTGTATAAAAAGTAACAACTAGAAAGTCCACACGCAGTATTTTGAGCACTTACTGTGTGAACACTGGGACATGGGGACCTGTTTGATGCGAGTCCCATTTCGACAAGAAGACACCTCCATCTGACACTGGTTCTGGTAGAGCTGCCCATCCGACCCACAAACGGGTTCCCCGTCGTAGCCACAGTCCCTGTAACATGTGCAGCGCGCAATCTGCTCCTGCTCCAGGCAGCCTAATACATTGTTGCACTGGTTTCCCTGTACAAAACCTACAGAAATTGGTTAGATGACAGAGGAACAACTAAGGTGCATGAAAATCGTTATGCATTTGTTGTGTTTCTCACCTATCCACTGATTTGTTGAACTCTCGACCTCATTGCAGGTGGGCCCATCACAAAGCTCCCGAGCAAGTGGGCTGCTCTCGCTAACGTTGTAGAACCTGGTGGCCTCAAAAGCTGCATGACAAGCACAAGCAACACCATATTTGCTACTTTGCAACATGAAAAGTTAAAAACTTGGCAAAGAAGAAACCTTAGTCAACACAGGGAAAAATTTAGATCCTTTGGTTTTTAACACTTTACAGAAATGCACCAAAAAAAATTTTTTAGAGGCATACCTGGTTCATAGTAATCATAGATCTTGACCGGAACAGGTGCTGTCTTGCCCACAATGTATTCCCTGATAGCTTGGAAGGCCACACATGTCATACATTGACTGGGAATCTAAGACAAGACGTAGCACATACATACACATGAGCACTGTTGCACAAAATACAGATCTGAAATTTTGCACACCTCAGAATCATTCAATCCATACCTTTATTTCTACATACCTCATCAAAGTAGAACAAAACCTTTCTTCCATTCAGTTCATATCTCTTCAACCCCACTCTTTTATCCATCATCAACTGTAAAGAGAGACAGAAAACAATTATCTGTCAAAATTTGGATCTTTTTATTGTAAATCGACACAAAACTATTTGTACACTGAAGGTAATTTGAGATGTAATTATCAGGATCACCTCAGGCAGGTATAAGGTTCGTGTGTGCAAAAAGTTAAACTACAGACTTGATAGAGCGAGTCAAAAAGTTAACACATTTATTTGCACCCATAAGAAAGATATGGAAAAAAACGTAAACTTCCATTGCAGACAAATTTAATCTTAAACAAAAAAAGAGAAAAATGCAACCTTTATTTTGAGCACATCTATTTAGTGTGATACCTTTTTCACCATCTCATGAAAAATGTTGTATATATTTAGCAATAAATCTTTTCAGCAAGCAGGCAAAATATAATTAAAAATAACTATTTACATTGCATAATGTTTCAAATTCACAAAATTACTGTTACGACTGATAAATATTTTTGCTTGATTTCCTAATCATGCAAGTTGAAAATTGTCCAAGAGAGATGAATAGGGACATTTGCAAAGAAGTTGAAAAGCAGATATCTGCAGTTTGAAATCAAATTGTGATAAATGAAAATGCATAAAATTCATTTTAATAGATATTAATAGCAATCAGCACCACAGCAAACTGGACAGCTCCACATCACCCCAGCCTAGTGCTACTTTTCACACAGAAGAAAATATATTTTCTGTGAATAAATGTTGTAGACCCATAACCAAAGCTTTAAATAGTTCCTACTGTCTACATGCCAATTTAGAGACTCTAGATGTTTTATTACCACTTGTCTGAGTCATGATCTTCAACTCAAGCTGCCCTTGTGGGAAATAGAAAGGTGACTGCAAGGGCTCTCCGCAGAAAATGACAGGCAAATATAAAGAGTAATGAGCACACTGTTGTGAATCTGTGTGAAAATAATAATAAAAACATCCCATAAGTTTGTTCCCCCAGTAAAAGGTGGCAGTCTTGGGACAGTGGGGGGTTTATGAGGTGCTCACCTGGAGCTGGCGCCACAGAGACACTAGTATGTAGACACACTCTAAAAAAAAAGCATTGTTTGTTCATATAGCAACGCAAACCGGTTGTGAACGTCCGCAACTCAAACACTAAATTCATAGCGTCCTCTGGGCTGTTAATCACAGCTCGTTATGTCGGGGTGACAGGAGCCCTAAGCAGTTACTGGACTAATCATTTATGTCCACAGCACCTATGAAATAAGATGAGGCCAAGCTGAAGCCAGGGTTGCCACTGTAAACTTGAGGAATGTGAATGGCAGTCAGCAGTAAAACCCAAGGGAGGCCAGCAGGGGTTTAAACTCAGCTTGTTAGGCACCACCACTCAGGTCAGCCTCCAGTGACATACTGACAGCATGCTGTGTGTGTGTATGTGTGCATGTTTTACATTGCTCCAGGTAGCCACAGAGGTGTCTCTGTAGTAATGGAAGCCTGCAGACTGAGGCCCTATTACAGCCCAGTAATGAGGGACATGCTTCTGACGGGTGACTGGGGAGCTGACCTGGATTCAGCCCCAAAACCTACTTCATACTAGCTGCCACCTTTCTAACTACACACATTCCTCAATATACCAATGCAACCAATGTTTAATAATGCTTTAAGTTACTCATTCCTCACCTAAGAAAAACAGATTAATTGTTTGTTAATGTGTTACTGCTTCCAGCTGGGTTGGTATTGCTTTTTTAGAGTAAAAAGACCAGATTATTTACAGCCGCTCTATGTGTGTGAATACTACACCGTATGTCTATAAAGTGTTGGTGTGACTTCATTGAAATGTTATTTTATTATTTTTTTAAATCTGCCTACTTTTCACTGCCTTTGGAGGATCGACCATTTCTTTTCTCATTGGCCTTTCAGTCCATGTCAGTAGAGAACTCATTTCACTGATAATAACGCTGTCTTACTATCTCCAGCAGCATCGTAACATAACCTTTCTTGTTGTTCTGAGATTGATACGACAGTGGGATAAAAATACATGGTTCATATTATACAGTATAAAGCGAAAAACTTGTATCATTGCTCTGTTACTCTGAGGAACAGCGACAGTGAGTGAAAGGTGTGCATGTGTGGCTGAGTGATTCCATACTCTTTCCAGGCTTTCAACATCAGCTCTGAAACCAGAAATCATGGGAACTTCTATGACTGCCATGTTGGATGAGCCTGAATGGAGCCACCTAGACCAGAAAATTAGAAAAATAATGAACAAAATCATTTTTTTCCCAATCAGCTCTGTACACGGGAACACTGTGAGTCTCTACCTAGCGCAAACTTCTAAAGAGATGTGGAAGCTCAGTTTGTCCTGGTGGGCCGCCGGGTCGTCATCGTCAATGGGAGCCCGACGCTTCCGACTGAGCTCAGAGCGGTTGTCAGCTCGGCTTCGGGAACGTGACGCAGAGTGCTTGGAAGTAGAAGATGAGGAGGAGGGCTGTAGGCGTCGCTCCTGTAAAGGCTCTTTCAGATCCACATTGAGTTGGAAAGCTGGCTTTGCTACTGGGTCAGGCACGTTATAAGACACGTCAATCTACAGGCAGACCAAAATAAAGAAGCAGAAAACACTTCAGGCAAACCATATCTTTATAAACATATAATATATTTTTTTAATTATTCAGATCTGGTCTCCTCTGATTGGAGCACTTTATTTCACATGTTTGCCATATCCCACAAATAACTTGTGGCAAACAGGACATTTTATGTCTTTTTTTTAACCCAGGGTTTCTTTTTGCCAATCTCCCCATCCCCAAAAATGCATGGAGTGCATGACTAACAATTGTCCTGCATGTCAACCTAAAAAATAAGATTCTGCAGCTCTTCCAGAATTACCTCGGTCGTCTTAGGGGTATAGGATATGAATACTTTTGAAAAGCATGGTTTAGAAATTTGAAAACATACTAAATGATAATTTTGACAGTCTGCTTACAAACATGTGCATGTGGGGACTATTTGATTGCCCAGCTCTTGCATTTAATTATGGCCCAGGTGTGGCTTGGCTAACGGGCAGCAATAGATGCACAAAAAAATGGGGATTGAGTGAAAGTTGTTCTTTTTCATTAACTTGCTGCAGCAGCATTTGACACACCTCTTTTTGGCAGATCAATGTGAGCCATAGCATTAGAACTTCAATTTAGGTAATTTTCCAAGACGGCAAACAGGCATTTACACAAGCTTGAGTGCATCTAATACCTGCATGAGACAGCAGCCTTCACCTTTGGCGCTGACAAAAAGGCCTGTGGGGATACTGGGTATCTACAAGAAAAAAAAAAAGCAGGAGAAACAAAGAGTCAGAGGGGGCAGGGAGAGGTGACTGAGTCATTTATCAAGTGAATGAATGCTGTAGGCTGCTGCACTGATGCTAGTGGCTCTCTGGCTACTTACCAGCAGCCCTAAATTGCCCCTAATTAAGTTGACACCCCTAATCATAGCAGAAAAAACATGCCTGGCAAAGGAACTGCTTGCATTCTCACCTGAAAGGCGTTGTAGTCAAGGGAGATAAACCCATCACTGTCAAGTTTGTTTAATGTGTGAGTAAACATGTCAGTGAAGCACAGATCCCTAATCAAGAAACCAACAAGATGCATTTCAAAACATCCACCAGGCTTGATTTGTAAAAACAGAACACAGAGATTGCAGCTTGACTCTGATAAATAGCTGCTCATTAATCACTAGATGGGCGTGTATATAAATTGCAGCTTAACTGAATGAAATGCCCCATCCATCTTGGTTATGACATCTGGAACTAATACATAAATTTGATAAAGTGTATTAATTATCAGCATGCCAAACTGGTGTTTCCATTCCATTTGTGTGGAAGAAGAGTGAGCAGCCTTGAAGCAGCAAAACAGGCAACTAAACACGCAGAGCAGTTGTTCTAACCCACATTCACCTTGGCCCTTTGAAGGAGTTTTTTGTTGTCCCGGTTAAGCTCAAAGGCCTCCTGGAAGTCAAGGTTGGTGGAGGCTAGAGAGATGGTGAGGTTGACCCCTCCTATGTATGAAAGGATGGCATACTCCGACAAGGCATGCAGGGCCACACACGTGTCCTGAAGAGATCGGTTAGCACAACATACATTTAGAACAACTACAGTGTTGGTCAAACAGTCTTTCTTGTTTTTTTTGTCACACTTTAGTGTTTCAGGTTATCAAAAAAATTTTTTTCTTTACATAAGAGAAAAAGAACTTAAAAACGAACAAAAAGTGTTTTTTTTAATGAAACATCCCATTTATTTATTGTCAACACTCCCCTACAATATAGCTGGTCAGATTTGATGCCTAAATGAATAACGCCAAATACAGATCAGTACAATTGGAGCTTAGAGTAAGAGAAATGTTTACCTTGTAATAAGTATAATAAGTACACCCTAACACCCTAAAGTTGCATTTTATCTTGGTGTCATAGAGCAGAAACTCTGCAGTCAGTCTTGAAACCTGAAGTTCAGACACAATCAGTCTGATCTTGAGATATTTTGCAAAAAAAGAGGGGCAAATATTCAAGAGACACACCTTTTGTATGTACTGCATTACAGGATGAAATCTCCAAACCATATATATATATATATATATATATATATATATATATATATATATATATATAACCTTTGTCTGAATATGTATGTTTTAATTGTACCTTTAACTTGCTACTGGCAAACCTGAATTACCCCAATGTGGGACAATAAAAGATTTTTTTATATTCTAATATAAAAAAATATAATGAACAAAGTTACCTGTGTGGAGGAGAAACCACCCAAAGCATTCCTTTGCTGGGAGAGCCATTTGACAACAGGCAGGGCAGAAGCAACATCACCCAGGACGGTGTAGGTCAGAAGACCATAGGCTGTCATCTCCACCTCTGCTGACACAACTTGGAACAAACAGCTACATTTACAGACAATTCTCAGGGTTGTTTTATTTGCAGGAATTAAAACTAAAATTAGAACAGTCCAATCACGTCAGTCCCCAGATATTTTTCCAAAAGGTACCTGACTGAGAGAGACCATCACTGAAGCCCATGAAAGTATCTTCGTCTGTCACCGTGCTGCCAGTCAGACTCCAGTGAGTGAGCCCATCTATGACAACAAATGTAGTGAAATGAAGGGAAACAGTAAATAGACTAGTTTCCAACAATCAATACCAATCTCTTAATTTAATGTTGCCCTAATAAGCGCTAAACATTGTTTCTGTCACTGAAATTGTACTTACTAATTGTTTAATCTACACTAGCCTCAGGTCACGTTATGGAAATTGCATTTATAAGATGAGATCTCTGTGGAGTTCTGTACATGCTTTTAATTACTCATCCTCACACTTGGTGGGAGTATTACTGCAGCTTGAATTCAGGTTTTTGTTTCTTATTTTGTTGCTTATTTCTTTTGTAAATATGTTTTTTTCATGGTATGGAACTTGAACTGAATCACAGAGGTAGCAGTACCTTGAGTGATGGCCATGTGGTTGAAGCGACGCAAAGCCAACGGAGCATAAGGGCTGCGAAGCAAAGACAGGGTGTATGCAGACAGAGCTGTGGTGTAAGGGTCGTCAGCAGAATACGTGTTGCTTTCCAAGAAGTCCTTTGCTTTAGCCACTGCCACCTTCTCTACCTGTACACAACAGTAGGGTCAGAAACTCATAGAGTACTGATTAAAGTGATTAAAGTCTGATAATCACATTAACACATTAATTGTCACCCCAAAAACGTTTACGTATTAGTCAGTTAGTCATGACGACACCGATTTCCTTAAGATAGTTAAGGGGTAATGAATAAATCTAATATATATATATATATATATATATATATAAATGACCTTTGTTTTTGTTATAAGTTATAGTTCATATTATTTTCTTCTTATTTTACCAACTAGATACATGTACTCAAATAAAATGCTAAATTTGTCTGAAATCTTCCAAGTTAGATTAACAAAAGAGGGACCAACAAATCTGTCCACATCTAAAGTTCACAATTTATTCTCCATTTTGTGTTTACTAGCACATTAAGAACCTACTATCTCCTCAGTTTAGATGCAAAAACCTCCGGTTTACTTTTGAACCGACCGTCCGCCATACAATGGCTCAACGGTTCCTTCTGCCCAAATGGAGTTGTTATATAAACACTCATTATGTCCTTAGAAAGTTTAGTTTACTTTCTTTTCATCCATTAGATTATAGTCCTCTAGAGTCATCTTGCTGTAATTGGCAGTGTTGCCTTTTAATTAATGGAAACTGGAAAGGAGGTCAAGGTATGGCTTTGAAGTTAAGAATACCTTTTCATTTTTTATCAACTCTAAAAGGGCAAATACTAAGAAGAATCCCTGTGGAGATAGACAGCAGCAAGAAGGTGGAGAGACAGATAGATGGAAACGGGCCAAAGAGATGAAATTCCAAATAAATTCAACTATTTAGAAAACTGGTAAGAAAAGACAAAATGAGTTTCAAGAATTTGCATCCTGGATATTTATCTTTTGAGGACTGATTTTACTGAAGAGAAGTTTTTCAAAAAAACTCAAGATGGTTACATGTCCATTGAAGAGTGGATGAAAGAGTGAGAAAAGTACTAAAGAGGTGTGTTTTGTGAGGCTAAAACTGTCGCTGCATGTCAGCCTGAATGTTTTGAAGCAGGTACATTAAAAGTGCTGGGGCATAACAAATTTGAGTGGGCCGACTGCCAACACATCCATCTTCACAACTTTCGGGAATGCAGTGATACGTCCATACACGAACCGGCCCGGTGGGATGGGCCTCCTTCGCTTCTTTAAGTGGGTCGGGAATAACTCTGGGTGTTTACTCTTATGATAATAAAAACCTCCTTTAGTAAATTCAACAAAAAATATAAATCGAATTCCACATCAGGAAATTTTGAATCAACGTTGTTTTTTAGATTTGTTTATAACTGTCAAATATAACTCTATTTTTCCATCAGAAAACTCCCTCTGAAGACTGACTGTTAAATAAAAGAAACATGTTTTTGAACTTACCTCTGTTGTTATCCCCGTCTCCAACAGAGCTGCTACCACATAAGCAGTTAGAGATATCTTGCCATGGATACCTCCCTACAAAAAAAACATCATAAGTTATTACCTTATAAATGCCCTGCAAATCCTCTCCTTAATTATGTACCAAAAAGATGTTGTAAAGGTTATATTAATAAAGTTATTGAAAGTATATTAATAACGTCATTGAAAGACCATGCTATTGGTATAACATGGTCATACCAATAGCATGACCATGTTATTCATATTCAATCTTTAACATCACTGGCACATTACAGCAGTGATGAATGAGGGGATGGATAGGTGGATGGATGCAATATTGTTTCAAAAGGAACATTATTTCTTTTGAAACAATGTTTCTTGGCAATAACATTTATAACTGTTGGAAAGCCATGTAATTTCTCTTTAAACGATGCCACATTTGTAAAGAAACTGCATTTGTTGAATAGCAGACTTGAACCCACTAAAAACTGCCAAAAAGCTTTTTCTGCAGTGGAGTCTTGCTTAGAGGTTCTGTTACTTGAGGTGATGAGAATCAGGCGCCTGATTAACAGTACCTGTGAGCATCGGTCAAATAGCGTCTGCTCTAGTCTGAGAAAAATCCATGCCATTATGTCAATTTCAGTCCTCCAGGATGACAACACTCACCTCCATAGTGTGGGGATTATTAGGGACAATCCACAAAACTTGGAGGAAAAGAAAATGTGCTGTTCATGCCAGAATGACCAACACACCCAGTGGCTGCCGGTATGGTTGTGTTGGTGAGGATATCATCACACAGCAATGTGTGATGTCTATGGTATCCAGAATTAGGCTGAGGTCCCAGGCAATTATTCCATGCACTACTCAGGCAAGGAAGTAGTGCATGTAAAATGAAAAAGTTGTTAAATTCCCAATCTGCCATGTACCTTCAAACATCAACTATACAGTCCAATAAACAACACATCAGAATGAGCTGTTTGGCATTGACAGATACATTTTTCATGGGTGGAATCCAATTTCCTTACATATGAGTCACCATTTGACGAAACACTAGCAAACAAACCCAGATGGGGAGTACTGGAAAGAAACAGGGATTACCTGATTAAGTTAATTAAGTCTTAAATATGACAAAACAGCAGCCAGCTTTCTATATTCTTTGTTGTGTTACTGATTTCAATTTAAATTGGCAGGCAAACTGCTTTAAACTTACATCCATCCAAACATAGACCTACCTGCAGGTCTTTATTGAGGATGCGTCCCATAGCAGGAAAGGAACCATCTTCTCGCTGATGTTTGATAAGCCAGGACTTGGCTGCCTGGAGCTCTTCAGGGTCAATGAAGATAAATCCCCGAGACTGAGCAAAGGACTTCAGAACAAACGCTGTCAGCCTAGAGGACAGGTCAGTGGAGATGAAAGAGCAGGTAAGAGGAAGAAAAATTAAGATCCTTAATGAGCATTTACAGTACTTTCAAACAAACATCTGTAAATACACATCAACCCTTACAGGACAACAACTAGCATAAAAGTGTTTTTCAAAGAGCCACCCGCTTTCAATTTGTCATCAGAGGACAAGAATGTATAGATGATTTGATGAAATGGAAAGAAGAAGAAAGGAATGAGGAGGGGAGCAGATGGGCAGTTTGATCAGTGCAACTGGATGCAACAGCTGTGCTCTTGAGAATGTGAAACTGCACACAAGCCAATCGAGCATGTTTCTGGTTGGGAGTAAAACATTCCCCAAAAGCATTTCTCAACTTATGAAAGCACAGATCCTAGGGATGAAGGTTTGTGAATCCGGACGGCCCAGGAGTGCGAATGAAGGTTCGTGAGCTACGGTTTCAGCGGGCTGCAGCGGAGGAGACTCTGTGGAGCGATAGAGTTCAACCAGGTCAGTCCTGGGTTCATGACTGAGCTTATAAATATACATAAACAATAGACCTCCTGGTAGAGAGTGCTGTCTTTGGCCAATAGCTGATGTGACAGCAAGTCTTCCATTACAGCAACCCTGACCAGAGTTAGGTAACTATAGGTGAGGTAAGTTGTTTACGAAGCAAAGAAAGAAAAATGAGATGGAAAGGAAGGAAAACACAAACATTCACACTTTACTTTCCTAATGTGGCCCATAAGTGAGATCATAGTCCAAGAAAACAGCAACAGGGGAATAAGTAGGAAAAAAAAGAATGGTACGTACACTCATAAACCAAAAACATAAAATCTTTCCTGACTGGAAGCTGGATTATTCCTCCCCTGAGACAAAACTGATGCCACAGTTCTGGCTTTAAATGTTCACCCTCAAGGAAAAGCTCTGGAGAGCATAAATGCGAAGTGCTTTTGGAAAGGAAGGAAGCACAAGGGAAGCTGACTTCCGATCCTCAACCCCCAAGCTAGAGAATCCTCCTAGTAATTTTCTTCCTCTTTCCCTGTTTTCTAACTTCCCACTTAAAAATCGCTCCTCTCCAGCTCCACTCTGAGTGTATTTAAAAGAGGCTTCATGATAAATCCAATCCGGCTGCGGTTTTACTAGGAATGTTATGATTTGGACTTAAAACTGTCCAGATTCTCTCCGGATGATTACTTTATGGAAAAACATTATCAATCAAAAAGATAAGAGGACAAAGTAGTAAAGTGTGTAGACTGGGTATTTAGCCACCTAGCCTTATATAGGAATCTATTGATAAACACATATTGCCTGATAGCACCAGCTTGTAAAAATAAAAAAAGCTTTATTTTAAAAAAAGCAACTGTTTTTGAGACTTTACATAATTTATGACAAAAGTATGTTTCTTAAAAGCCAATTTTTAGATTGTACATAACTTTATGTGTGTGTTTTTTGACACGGTAATGCTCTCTTGATCTCATCTACTTTGTGAAATGCAGCAGTCCTTCATGCAGAAAAATACCCACAAAACATGATGATGCAAATCTAATACGGCACAACTAGGATGGAGTTCCCAAGCTTAGAAGCATCTGTCTTTTTCCTCCAAATTCAACAAAGATCATTAAGCAGTTATATTTCAGTTCCTTCCAAAAATTTACATTTTTGTGCCTTGAATACATTTTGCAAACTCTAATCTGAGTTTTAATGTTGCTTTTGTAAGACAGTGGCTTCTTTTTCTCTGAGTGAACTTTCAGCCAATGTATGGATAATAACACTCTCTCACCAGCTTCAGTTTAGGTCTTTACAAGGTCTTCTGCATTATTCCGCGACTAATACACACATTTTGTACCAAAACAGGCCTTCCTACTAAGCGCAATGGCTGACTATTTAACTGATACATGTAATTGGTTAAGTATATCAATTAAAAAGATACATGCCTCCGATCTGTATTTATTGAGGGTATTGTAGTATCTACAACATGTGTATATTTTACAGTGTACCTTAAGTATGTTAGATAAGAATTGTATACATACATTAAATTACAGCAGCTGCTGAGAAGTTAGGCTTCTGAAGAGGACATTGATAAGAGGAAGTAAGTATGCGCTGCTAAGCATATTTGTTATGCCTAACAAATATACCATCTTCTCCATGTGAATAAATAAAAAAAAACTGGAAGAATTCTGTCTGATTTAATGTCAGACAGTAAGAAAAATATATTAGCCTTTTTATACGTTGAATGTAAATATCTGATTCCAACTGCAAAACAGCATTGCCAGTTTTGTTATATACCAAAATCTTACTTCAATAAAACTTCACAAAATCAAAATATTCATATGAAAACAAATGTTTTACCCCAAGACCATAAAAATGATCATACTTCATGAAAATCTTATTATTTTCAGCTTTTGAACAAAATACAAGTAGATAAGAATGGATCTTTATAATTTAGATTAGCTAGACCAAGAGTCAATATTTGATAACATAAACTAAATTGTTGATACTGCTTTTACATAAGGTAGGTCATCCATTTCTATGATTTCAGAATGTAGACACAGAGAGTATCTTGTCTCAGTTTATTTTTAGCCAAATACAATGGGATAACTAAATAAGTAAACATTAACACATAAATTGGAGAAATTAAAGGCTGACCCTTTGTTTTTGACAGTGAGCAATGCATTTCTGCATATGGGAGGAGGAGGAGCAGCTTGATCTTTAAAGATGTGATTTGTTTTGCATTCTGCTATGTGAAATGTAACATGGTGACAGTTTTAACAAATATGTAATAAAACATATTTTTTTAAACAGTTGCATGCTGCAGATTTAAGTCTTAAAGTATAGCACAATTCATGAAAAACAACAACAACAAAAACAGTCAATCCTTCTAGCTAACCTAAAAAATACTGAGCTCTTCCTTCTAAGCAAGAGTCCTCCTAGCGCTAGTCATTTAGCTTTAGGTTAATTCTGTGAACTTTTAACTGCCCTGGAATGGAAAACCGTAAATACTGCACCCTAATTCACTGCCAGCTGCTGTCATTTATTCTGAATTACTATATTCCACCAATTTCCCCTGTAAAATGTTTTTTAAATGCTGGGAAATATTAACACAACATTACAGCAGGCAATTAAAGCACTGCTCCACTCATGAACTCTGGAACAACAACAAAAACCGGGCTTGTTTTGGAGGCTAATGTGTTGCTGATTGATTTATAAAGTGTCTTTTGCAGGTTTACTCATAGTTCACTATTTATTTAGTGCCCACAAACCACATTTGCTGCCCCGAGCACCGCAAGAAAGCCCCAAACTACTGCTTGTCACATCCTCACATGCTCTCATTAAGAAGATTTAAATCCTACCACAACAGTTTAATATCACCAATTACACTAAGCATAATGAGTCATTAGATAGCATTCATAACTTTTACTTTACAAGGAATAAAAAAAGGTAAAGGCTCCAGACAACATATAATACTGACTCCAATCATGGCACTTAGAGTTTACAGGGTCAAAACTGCATAGGTAAATTTTGATGAGAATAAATTTTACCTGCCTCAGGGACCCAATCATAATGTTTGTTTTCAATTGCCTGTCGTTTATAAAACCTGCTGTTTTACAGTCTTAGCTCTATTAAACATCACAATACCCACCTGAGCTCATAAATCAACAGGAGGAATGAACATTAAGAATGAGACCTTAAATTACAAGCAGAGGAACTCCGCACTGCAGGGATACATTTCTGTTTAAGAGCTAACTGGCTGTATGGAAAATAAAAAGTACTTCATTCAAATAAATTAAATATTTTATTTAGCAAATAAAATATTTCACATAGTGTATGCATACAGTTACGTAAATAAGTAAAATTGCATGCTAAATTAAAATTAGGGTTTTTTTTGTATTTTGTATTTTTTTTGCATTATAAATTCTCCACTCTTACCAAATACCTTTATTCCAAAAAACTCTGAACGACTCTGCTGCTTCTAGACACGCCTTGTGCGTCTGCATGTAAAACTCATGCACTACACTTGCATTGGCTTACCACATACTGCCTGAGGAATCCCTTTCACCAAATGCACTGTACGAGCCATCCTGCCGTTTATAGGTCAGCTGTCTTTGGTAACCTGGATGACAACAGAAAACAGGTTTGCTGTGAAGAGGAGAAATATCTGGAATGATTAACTCTCTGAGTTTCCCATGCAGAATTTGTGAATACTCTTATTTTCATGAGTAGCGTGACCAGTATTAATAAAAGTCTTGTCCACGCAACAACTTTTGATATTAATGGAAGAAAATGTCAAAAGAGAGAAAAATAATGTTAGTAAGGCTGAGTGATGCAATTTGTGATATACAATCCAAAATGTAAAAGTTTACAGTATATGTGCTCATAAGTTGATTTATGGAAACATTGAGTACTTTTGTCACTCATTTCAGAAAGTGAAATTCATAAAATATATAGATTCATTACACACAGAGTGAAATATCTCAAGCCTTTATGTCTTGTCATTTTGATAATAATAGCTTATAGAAACTTTTGTGTCTGAGAAAATTTGTGATAATGTTAAATAGTGGGAACTTGTGGTGTCACACCCTAATTAGCTAATTAAGTCAAAATATTTGAAAATATTTTCTGAACCTCCAAATGTTTTCTCAGTCTGTGTCCGTAGGCTGCTGAGTTGAAAGGGAAGGGAAATTATATAAATTGAGAGCAGCTGCAGATGAAAGTGAAATTTGTATTTAATTTGGAAATCAAGGTCCCAGCGTCTAGAAAAAGAGTTCAGAATCCATGTTGCTGTAAGTTCAATGTGACGTTTTCACATTCCGATAGTTTTAGGTGAAATGCCATCTGCTGACCTTGGTCCAATGTGTTTTCTGAAGTTCACATTCTATACAGCCGTCTACCAGGATTCTTTTAAAGCACTTCTTGCTTTCATCTGCTGACAAACTTTATGGAGATGCTCATTTCACTGACCCACACTAGCAAAGGTAATGAAAGCTGATTCAGTGACCATGGTGTTCCTGTTCTTGATTGATCAGCAAACTGGCCTGACCTGAACCCCATAGAAAATCAACAGGATATTGTCAAGAGGAAGATGAGCGACACCAGACCCAACAATGTAGATGACCTGACAGTTTCATTTCTGACATGAATATGTATTGAACATATTTACTGTATATTTTTTGAGACACACTTGTGTTTGCAACTTGCTTGAATATCATCCAATTAGAATGAAGGTAAACTACATAATAGAAAATAACAGACTTGGTAAATTGTGGATTATCTTGCTGTTCCCTTGTTTTACTGAGTTCCTTGCCAACTTGAACAGACAAGAGGTACTTGGAAAGTGTAAAGAAAGCAAAATAAAGCAGAAATGCTATTTTTCAAGGGTAAGGTAAGAATCTTCTGTTAGACTGAGGTTGAAAGGGTGCTGCAAAGCATCTCCGTCACTAATAGACAACAGACAATTTGCATTGTTATGCTTTTATTGAAAACTAATTTATTTTTCTTTGAGGGCAACTTCCTGAGGGCTAGCTTCATGGAGTGCACACATTATGGCAGTCAGATCAGATTTCACCTAATTATCCATCTTATTGAGGTGGACAACTGGGTGAAACTGAGGGACAAAGTGGACTGAAACTTTTGTTTTGCTCTTTGTTTAATGTTTAATGTATCTGTATATGTTGGTAGTCAGTTGTGTGTGTGTTAAATAATTTTCTTAGTAATTCTTAGTAATTTAGATTTAGATTTCTTTGTAACTGCTTTGTTTAGTGGAAACAGCCTCAACCTTAGTGGTAGTGTCTCTATCTATTGAAGTAGGCTTGTAGAATGTTTGGGGAGGTTTTCTTTTTGTGAGGGTGGGCTGCTTTAGAGCTTTATGTTGGCCTGACCACTGATGCTGTGACCCTGTGCCAGAACCTGTAACTGGGTTCTGCAACACAAAACTCCACACAGGTAGAATTACATATGAATGCAAGACAAAAACTTGGCCTCCAGTTTCATTACCTTGAAGCAGATAGTCCGTGGCTTCGTTTTCAACCTCAGGACTCAGCTGCCCGGTCTTCTGAAGGTACTTCAGAACAAAAACATTGGGTGCAAAGTGAATCATGTTCTGCTCTCCACAGCCAAAGGGCAGCCGCAGCAGTTTATCCAAGTTGTTCAGAGTTGGTCCCATTACGTCTCCTGTTACAGGTGCACAGACGTATGCATAAATTTTTTTTGTGTGTGTTACACTGAAAAAGTAAGTATATTTTAGAGTCAATTAAATAGCAGTTTTACGGTGTGACCACAGATAATTTCAGTACCTTACAAAAGTATTTACACCTCTTGAACTTTAACCACATTTTGACACAACCACAAGCTTCCATGTTATTGTGATGAGTTTATATGACAGACTACCACAAAGTAGAGCACAACTCTAAAATTCTTTACAAATACAAAAATGTAAACTCTTGGGAGAATTTACATCAACCCCTACAAACTTTTAATTCTCTAAATAAAATTCTGTACAATCAGTTACCTTCAGAAGTCACTTATTTCATAATCCAAGTCTTGAGGTTAATTTAATATCACTAAAAAGCCAGATGTTAACCTCAAGACTTGTATCTATCACAAGTGGAATGAAGTTCTTGCTATCACATGAAATCCTGACAGAATATTTTGAGAATATGAAAAGTTTAAGGTGTATGAATACTTCTGAAAGGCACTGTGTATGCCTCCAACCATAAACTACCATACCAATCATAAATGCAGAGGCTCTTTCCGATCCAGGCACCATGTTGTGTGGTACCCCAAGAGTGAAGGCCTCATTGTGGTCATCATCAGAGTCCTCCTTCCTCCAGATTTTAAACTCTCCTACAGAGCCCCACCCAGTTGAGAACCCAATGTGTTGCACCTAGATGGACAAAAAACATACGCATATATTTCAAAATAATCTATAAGCATAAAGTACCAAAATTTTGTACATCATACCATGAAAAAGTCAAACCTGTCCTGGAAACTGGCCTGCCCAATGCAGGATGATAGATTCATTGGATGGATGCAAACCATGGCCCACCTAGACAGAAGAAAATGCAGACAGAGGAAAGTAAAACATGTCTTGATAATGTTTTTATAATTCGGGAAAATATTTAATCCTACGCCCTGTCAGTCAAAAGGCATCAGTAATAAAAAGAATCAGCTTGAGAAATACCCTGATATACTCCATCTTTCTAAGATGCGGTTGATCCCAACAAAATATAATTAGATATTTAATAGCCTAACGTACACCACGTACGTTAGGCGTGATGTACGTTAGGCACACGTACACCACGTGTAATCCATCACCTGATTGAACCAAAGGACGTGCAAGGCAGAAGTACACAATAACTGCATCACAAAATGATGAGTTTGTTATACACACACAAGCACACCCTCACCCCCAAACACACACATTTATATATATGTATATATATATATATATATATATATATATATATATGTTTTTCTCCTACCTGTACCAAGCCTCCTTGCCAGCTGATCCAAAAACTGCGGAACTCATCCCAGGACAATATCCCTGGTGTGGACACACTGACCAGGGGGTCACCCATTTTGCCCAAGGAAATCCAGGAGCGAGTATTTTGCCTCCCTCCGAGTACAATCTCAAGCATCTCTGCACTGTCGTGTGGACTAGCAGAGAGGGCAATGTGGGCGTCGTTGTGGGTCTTCACAGCCACCTCAAACTGTGTCATCTTGGATGGCTTTTTGACATACTGATACTCATATTTATTAGGAGTGGAAATGTGGATTCTCTCTAAAAGGGATAATATGAAATGCACTTTTGTTGGGAAATTTTGGGCATGATTGTTGCATACTCAATACTTATATATTTCAATTAAATATTATTAGAAAAAAAAGACTCTTTTTGGGAACACATTTGGTTTTTGGAAAACATTTTTTAGAAATTATAATTGAAACATATTTGCACTAACCATTGGGACAGAAGAAAACACTGTAGGTATAGTCTCTTGATAGCCCCTCTGGCTGCAAGCAGATTGTAAAGCATAGAAAAAAGAAAAGCACGCAGTTTGCCATTATAATGTGTTCAAGCAGTATATAAACAGTTTTTAATAAATGACAATGAATGTCTACTCTTTTACCTCAACAAGGACAGTCCTGCGAACATAATCGTTGCCAATGGGGATCCTCTTTTCATCTGCATAATTACCACTCTTGCCTGACAGTATTCCATCTGAACAGCAACTTGGTGAACTGTAGGCAATAGCTCGAGCTTTAAAGATAAAAAAAAACAAAACAGAATCATTCATGACTTCAAATTTTATACATTCTCTAGAAATATATCTGCTGCATTTTTCCTAGCAAGAAATATTTTCACAAAAGACAGAGAAATAACTATTTTAACTATTTTGCCAACATGCTCTTAAGCTGACAAATTAATTGATTGGAAATTTGACCATCAATTTTTACAGAAAATTTGCAGAGTAACTTGGACTCTGAGTGAATATGAATAGGCAAATAAACAAAAATGAATAATCTAGCCCCCAAACTAAGGAGAAAATTAAGAAGCAAGTGATGCTAAGGTAATGTGGTTTCTCTAAATCCATGGAGAATTTCACAGCAGTCCTAAAGGTTTTCAAAGAACAACTGAAACCGGGCATCTGTTTTTGATATAGTCCAGCAAAAAGTTAGAGATCCACCAGTACATCCGAAAAACTGCTTTTCATTTGAACTCCTTAAACCCAACTGGGGAATATCAGCCTATTTCAACCACATGAATCCCTCTTATTGAGCAAAAGTCATTTGAGGATTGTTTTGCTGGATGTGCTGCTGGTACTGCCAACATCTCTTTTATTTCATCTCTCCACTGATGTCCAGTTGATTGAATGGTGCTGTCAAAGATTTTTCTTAGATTGCTCAATGTCTTATCTTTTACAGGAAACAAGCTGCACTCCATCCTGCCCATTGAAAATAAATAACATCCTTCTGTAAACCTCTTTCAGAAATCTGGTTAGTTTTTGTTGGTTCTCCAACCAAGGCAGTGTCTGGTCACATGTAGGGCCACAATCATCTGCAGTTTTGTGATGAGGTAGGAGTGCTGGCAGAGGATAGTCTGGTAGAGGTCGGTTGTTCCTAAATCAGACATAATGGTCTCCTTGGAAGGTCTGGTCCCCTCTGATTAAAGTATAAAGCAGTTAGAACTTTGTACACATGCACTGGAGGCTTTAGCTTTTGGGGCCAGCACTGATTCCACTCTTTGTAAGAACCCTTAAACAAGGGGTGAGAATGCCCACCAAGGTTTTTGCTTGGTCTATGAGCCAGTCTATGTCAGTTGGCATTTTCTTCCCAAACCAGCAAAGGTTCAGCCATTTGATTCAGGTGTGTTGGACACATTTAAAAGTTGTAGGACACCAGGCCTTGAGAATCCCTCCAATATATTATAGTTGGAACTGTCTTTTTATCTGTATAATTACAAATAGTGGTTGTCAGTAATCTATGCAGACTGTAGTTTGAGGTATGATGTTTCAAAGTGGTAAAAAAGATGAGTGCCAACAATCAATAAGCACCATTAAACAGCTGCTGAGAATGTTCTCTGAGGTTATTAGCATCAGCTAAACCATAAAGCTTCAACACTGCTGAAACCCTGTCTGAAAATATACATGTCACATAAAAACTGAATCTGAACCGCAAGGAAAAATAATATAACAATGGATTTAAGAGGTTAAAAAAATAACAATAGATGAAACGGGCCATATCCCTAATTATCTGGGTGTCAAACATGTTTCTAGATGGACACCCAGTTCGCTTCATGTGGAGGACATTGGCAATCTGGCACTGTGCCAAGATGAGTCTCTTTGTGTGTGTGTAGCGAAAAGGAAACACAAGAGGCCAGGAAACTATGAGTGGGGCTATGGGGGGCCCCTTGACCGCTGGTGACCTGAAAACTCATCAACATGCCACTGAGTGTCACAGTACAGCTCTGGTTACTCTCCCCTACTGCTGGTCAGCTTTGTTTTCACATGCGCTCAGGAGGGGACTGCTTGTAACCAGGGTGGGTGACCAGATCACACACAGCTCAGCCTCTTGGCCCACACTCCATTCCCAAAGGGCTGGCTTTTCTGTAAGGACTCACACTGAGCGGACCCAATGTCCTAGCGAAAAGTTTATCATGCTTGATAATGATCATTATGCTTAATGATATAGTCTGATTTGCGTAATCAAAAATCTGATTAGTTCTCCAACAGGAATAACTGTTTTGCTGCTCTGACAAACTGGGACAAGAACTGTGAACCTAACTAGTGAAGGGAAGATAAAGTCTTAATGAGACTTTATCAATAAACTGCAGCTTAAAATATATATAAAGTGATGGAATACCTGTGATGTTTGCAGATCCCAGTTCAGTGAATGACAACACAATGGACGTAGGAATAGCTTCTCCAGGAGCAACGCATTTCTTTCTGGTAAGATGATGCTTTCCAGGATGGCCAATAAACTTGATACCTTTTGGAATAGATACTTTTACATGTACCTAAGAGAGAAAAAGACAAATAAGAACCACTTGACCTCATATGACGGCAGAAAATGACATAATCTTTGTTCTATCTCCCTCATATTGCGTGTTTCCTCAAACTGCCGAAAGAAAAGAGTTTTTTGGGGGTTTTTTAAATTAACATTTCATCAAGCTTATTTCCATGCTGCTTGACTTAATGCCTCTCAGGCTTCATGAAGGATTAAAGTGTGGTCATCATCCAGTTTTCACAGGGCGCGGTACCGCAAACAGGGTCTTTTAACAGTTCTTTATCTCCATGCCACGAGTCATAAATAACTGAGCAGCAAATATAAGAATCACATGTTTTAGGGGTGGACATCAAAGAAAGGGCGATTCTGGTTTGCATATTCACCAAACATGACATCAGGGCAGCACACGCAAAGACCATTTAACAGGCTCATCTGCACAAATTATGATGTCATGTATATGGAGTGCAGGATGGGTCCATTTAAGGCCAGAATAAAGTTTGGATAGCTCTTCAAAGTGAGTGCTACAAACTATTTTGGAGCTAAAAATCAGCTCTTCACATTGCCTTCCTCAGGAATTTCAAATACCTCTTCTCAAATACTTATCTACTTTTGAATGGTGCAAACTTAAAGATTCAGAGAAACAGATTACAGAAATTGCTGAAATTACTGAAAAGCAAGGCTAGCGAAAAAAATCATCACTAGTCATTAGTCACTAATAATTTTTTAAAATGTAGGATAAGTTGTGCTACAATAACAAACACCTCTGAATGCCCACCAACAAATTTCTGGGGTCCATGGAATACAGAACAATAAACCTTTTTTTAAATGTATAAATCAAAACATTTTATAGTGATCCAATATGTGTAAATGGATAATAATTCACTGTTAAACTGCATATTGAAGCTGACATACAGAGCCTGTCCATAATAACAAAGATATTTTGAATTGCATCTGTTTCCTTTAGCTGAAATTGTGAGCTGAAGAAATTATTGACAAGGAGTACAAGGTATCAGAAAATGCATGATTTCTTTCTTTTAAATTTACATAAAGTTAATGTTGACCTATGTTAAATCATGATGGCGTGTTCATCGGTGTTACCGATGAACACGTTTACCGATGATGCTCTGTTTGGAATATTCTTCAAGTTCAACCTGGAAAAACAAGGATGACCTCTTAAGTCAGAATTCCAGTAAGAAAATTTTCATCTCTTTGTTTTCACCTTGCTACAACAAAACATACAGGAGTGTTTGGAATTATTTCTGAATGACACAGGCAGTGTGTTAAAGTAAAATATCAACATTGGAAAAATGTTTATTCAACCCCTCTCAGCAATCAATTTTTTTTTTACCTCTGAACAAGTAGGAAGGTAGTTGTAGACTGTAAGAGGGACTTTGGTCTGCTCCCCTCTAATTAAACTGTAAGGCAGCGTGAAGTCAACAAAGAAGGGCTTGAAAGTCCGAAGCTCTGTCCTCTCTGCCAGACCCAGTCCCTTCTCCTCAGAGAGTCCAACAGCTTCTGTGACCCATGTGGTGATCGAATCTGGGACATCCAACTGGAGGAGAGTCTCCCCAGTTTCAGAGCTGTGAGTGACCCAATGAAACACAACTCAGAAACGTGTTGGACAATGATTACATTTTGACATCATTTATTGATGTCATTTAACACAGGCAATGAAAAACCACATTTGATTGATAACGGTAGATTTAATTGGACATTTTTATACTGCTAACACCTGTGTCAACACCAACATCTCAACTGATGTAACTACAGCAAACACTCCAAATTGGATGGCGGAGAGGGACGCTTGGATGTTGACTTAATCTGTTCCTCTGTATGGAATGGCTTGAGGTCATTCCTGGCAGCATGCATTTCATGTTGGTCTTGGCGAAGTCAAATGACATATTAAACTTCAAAAAGCTGCATCACACTCCTCCCTTTGATTAAAGTTGGCAAGAATTCACTGAAAAATACTTTTTAGGAAAATCTGAGCTTTGAAGTTTACAGGAAAGCAGAACGGAATGTGGTCCTCTTCAAAGCCTTTGTAGATCTGTTGGACATTTTTTCATGATTTATTTTAGAGATTTTCTGTAATTTTACATAACATGAAAATGGGTTGTATGGGAGCGGGGGTGTAGTCAACTTCATAAGTTTCTCAAAAAGTAAATGAAAATAACCTCTCAGAAGGATGGCAGTATGGACCTGTCCAAGATGAAGCAAATTTTATAAAAGAGAATACTGACCAAGAAATAAGCACATTGACCAAAGTCAACTTTTAGTCTGAAATTTGTGCTGCCTACTTAAGGAGGCAAAATGCATTCACGAAAAAATTTCAGATGAAACAAAGCTTGAGCTCATAGGCTACAATGGCAAGAAGTATGTAAAAAAGAGGAGTTTACTCTTCTTACAAAACTTAAACACCTAATTCTTGTTATTCTTTTTTAATCATTATAGACGCATGCTGTATCATCAGCAAATAACTATCATGTATCTAATACATTTGGGAAACTTGAAAAATAATTACATCAATGCCCACAATAACTGTAAATTTCAGACTTTAACTTTTTATTACCCTTTTTACAACATTCTCTATTGTGCAATGTACTTCTTTTTTAGAAAGAGGAATATAATGAAATTCTATTCTATTCTACAACCGTTTATTATCCCACAAAAAGAAATTCAGGTGTAACAGGAGCAACAGATATAAAGTTTCACACAAAACAGTTCTTGAGGTATTGAAATCCATATATAAATACAAGATCACCACCACCACCAACAACAACAATAATAATAATTATAATGTGCAGTTATTTCATTGTATACATAGTGACATTTTTCAAATGTATTTTCCCTTGATAAGACAAAGCTGAGTACAAAAACAAATGCTTCAGAGAGACATGAAGAGTCAAAAGATTTATTTACCTGATGTTGAAGCAGTGCCACACCCAGGTTTCAGGGAAAAATGTGCGTCTCCGCTTCTCAGTCCTACAACGCAACAACAAAAGGATTTGTAAAACATCAGTGGAAAATATAATTTAGAAAGCAAATTATTTTCACTTGTTTTGTAGTCCTTCATTGCTTCCTTTGGCTCATGGCGGCTCTATCTTATAAGGAGAATAACAAAAAGACAAGCAATAACCATGTTGCAGAGGCAACTTTGTATTGCTGCATCAGCAATTCTGGTGTGAAACATGGCAATTAAGAGTCTGGGAGAATGTCTCTAGGAGAGGAGCAATTAGAAATTTCCAACCGTGGAAAAAGTCAGATGTTCTAAGCACAGCATTATCCTCGCTTCACTGCCTGGCCAGCATCAACCCTGCCAGCTTACCACCCAAAGTATATTGTCACTGATTTAATGACATAAATAAAAATAAATCCTTAATCTCTGACCAAAGATATTCTGGTACCAAGTTTATGTATAAACAACCAACTCAAAAAATAGCATATCGCTTACAGATCAGGCAGGCTGTGAATCTCTGCTGCTCCTACAGTTGGCTACTTAATTGAATAATGGAACTCTTTGCTCAGGAGTTACTTATGTGCACAACAATGTCTTCTTCTCAAGTATGCAATTGTGCCATATTATTTGTGTTTTTGCTTAATTTGGGTCTCATCTGACATCAGCACATTTTTGTTCATTTCACAGAAACAGATACAGTGAACATTGCTTCTATGTATAAAAGAAATAAGATGTTATGCGCACAGATTTCTAGTCAAAGCTAATTTTCAATGCATCTGTTATGTCCCTTACTTGGCTTTTGACAATCTGCAAACAGGAGTTTGGTACACCTTTCTTTTTTCTTACAAATCTTTCATAAAAAAATTTACAAAGAAAAGTACAAAGCTGGTAATGGATATGTAAATGGATTTATCTATCAAATCTGTAGATGTCTGTTACTCTTCCAAAGTTAAAATGGACTTCTTGGTTGTTTATGAATAATCCTCTTTTTGTTCGGTAAGAGGTGCTGAGCTTTAGTTTTTTCTATCTCAAACTCAAATATCAGTTGTATGCTAATACATAACCAACAACAGTTAATCACTTCAAACTACTTCATTAGCCTGTCCTACCTGGTTGTGGGCCTTGTGTGAATGGCAGTCACTCCAATTGATGTGTGTGGCTGAAAGGCAGGAACAGCCTCATCAGTGTACATCCCTCCGCTCTGCCGATGGTTTAAGCTCACCATATCTGTCATCACCACCAACCCTGTTTCCTGGAGAATAAACACATTTAAAGGAAATATTTACTACCTCGTTTTGCAACAATGTTGTGGGCATTTAAACTGTGTTTCCTCACTGTGAAAGCAAAGCGTGCATCTTTAGTGATGTCCCAGTGCCATGGGAACACAGATGATCGCCTCCGTCTCTTTGAGGACAGTCCAGGCCACCACATGTGTCCGTCATCTTTGGGAACACCAAAAACGTCTGACACGTCGAAATCAGCCATCTCTTTAAACACCTGCACAGTGCAAACACATTCATATGCAGGAAAGCAACTTGGAGTGTTAGGTTTCTGGTGGATCTCCAAAACACCTGCGTACACATCAAGCTACAGAATAACTGAGTTTTAAAACAATAATAATGTGACAAACCTTGTTGGTACTAAGCTGGAAGTCAGGCTTTAACAAATAAAGACTCTTATCCACAGTGGCCACACAAACGCATGAACCCCTCTCACCACGGACATGCAGCGTCACCGAGTCTCCTGGCATGGACTCATTGGATGAAAAAGAAACAGACACCTGGAAACCCAAACAACAAAGAACTTAGAATTGATATATCCATAAAATAATACTAAAAGGCATTTCTAAATACAAAACCACATATAAATCCATTGTTTGCTTTGTATGTGATTTTTTTATGTCCACAAAACATTTAAGTTTAATTTTTGCCTAAATATGTGCTGGAACTAGCATGTGACGTAATTTTAGGAAGGAAAGTTTTAGGAAGGAAGATACAGTTAGAAGAAGCTGCCTTTTAAAGAGGGAGGGCTGTTAAGGGTCAGCCATAAACTTTCACACTTCAACACTATTTTCCCACCCACACAGTCACAAATTAGCCTCGTTAATCTCTTCGCTGCTGCCCTCCTTTCACCATCGGCAACCTGTCATCCTCTCATATTACGACTGTACTTATCTGCCTGTGGCCTGCACGGTTGCTTTATCATCATACCCATTCAACCCCTCCTCCAGCATACTCATGCACACACAGAGACACAAAAATATACACACACAATCCACCCACCCACACACGCAGCCCCACGCACGCACACGCATAGTGTTGTAAGGGCATACCAGAGAGCTGTAAATACTTCAGGGAGTTAACTCCACCTAATTCAGTAAGGAATTGGAGAGTGCTGTTAGGCCAACACAGCTGTTTGTTTACTGACATTACACTGTGGTGTAATGGCTGATGCATGGATACTTTGGCTCTGTTCCAAAATGTATACAGCAAGTCCACCCTTTACAGCTTTTCATAAATACTTATTAAAGATTAAACAAATTATTCTGCATCCCAAAACCTTTTCTTCAGCAGAAACTCATAACACACTGATCGTGAGACTGTTATGTGTCAAAACAAAGGAAATACTCTTTAAGAACATGATAAAGTCTTTACTCTGTGTCAAAATTATTTTAAAATCCAATAACATAATGAAACAACTAAAGGTTTACGGATAAGAAACTACTACTACTACTACTACTTTTTACTTCATAAATTCTTTCTGGTTCTGTAGGATTTAAGTTAGTCAAACTTATTATCAGTGTCACTATCTCTACAAAAAACAAACCAGCCAAGGCAAAAAGACTTGAGCAATGATTTTAAAGAGACAACTGTTGCTGCCTATCAGTGTGTGAAGATGCCATTTCCACAGTTTGAATGCCCCCATTCTACAGTATAAAAGATTATACCCAAGAGAACAATATTTAAGACAGTTGTCAAGCTTGTAAAATGTAGCCATCCAAACAAATTTGGCCCAAGGTAAAACTGTGCAATGCTCAGAAAAGCTACAAAAAAGTAAGATGCACATTCCTGGTTTTACAGGCCTAAGTTACCTGGGAAAATGTTTACATTCATTTCAACACAATTAGACATAGACTCAAGAAGAGAGACTTATTTTGGAAGGTGCTGAGAGAAGTTCCCTTGTCCCTAAAAAAGCCAAACCAGCAAGAGTTAGAGTGGCAAGGTTTTATATAAATGAACCAAGGTACTTCTGAAAAAGAGTCCTTTCCTTAAATGCAAAATGTAGAGATGTTAATAAATAATTTACAGTAAGTTGCTCGGAGAGTACCAAACACAAACCTTTCATGCTCATTGTCAAGCACAGCAGTAGAATGGGTGATGATAAGGGCTTGTTCTGAATTTACATTGGCACCCTGCACATCAAAATATTCAAGAACCATATGTGAGTCCATCTATCTGACAGCTAAAGCTTTGTTCATTCAGCAAATTAAGAAATGGTATATAAAGAAGAAAGGGATAACTTTTCTCTATAACCATGCAAGAGACTAATAACGGGTTGCCAAAAAGAGCTTCTTCAAGTTATTGCTGTTGTGGAATTTAATGGATACACTGTGATTTCAGAACCTGATCTGTAGCAAACCAAGGTCATTATGTCCTAAATTGTAAAAACCAAGAATTGAGAGAGTACAGTATGTATGCTCTCCATAAACCCACTGCAAAAATACTTCCCGAAAATACTTTAACTGAATAAATGATAATACTAGAATATAAACAATTATGTCAACAGACCTTGTTCTCAAGTTCAGGCTGAACAGAAATTTGCAGACTGTCTGTTACACCCTCGCCATTTTCTCTGACGTAGTACACCAGCAGACGGCTGAAGGGCGCCATGATGTGACTAACAGGAAAACGAAGATAAGACACACAAGAGTCCATCTCAGCCTGAGACAAAGATCCTGCAACACCTGACAGAGTGAGAGAAAAGTGAGCTTATGGGATGATACAGTCTTATGCATTATTCTTTCATCTGATTTCTGTTCATTAAATAAATTGGACAAACAAAAATTGAGAACACCAAGAAAAAAATCTACCAGAGGCAGAGGAAGGGAGCGGGGTGGTGTGAATGTTCTTATCAAAGGTCACGGTTGCCCTTTTTCCTCTGTGTGAGGCTGTCGTGTTGGCTGGCTCTTTGCCTGACAGGACGATGTTTCCCCTGGACGCCACCTCGTAGTGCAGCGTGAAGTTACAAGGACAGGTAGATTTTAGAGCCACTTCAGCCTCTTGGCCAACCTACAATCACAGAAACATTCAAAGTTGTTTGAATGTTTCTGTGACTTATCCTTATACTTTTTGGACACATCTTTTTATTGGTCCAAACCCAAGTAAATCTGAACTTAGCACAAACTTCCAAAAGGACAAATAAAGCAAACCGTACTTTAAGGGGAGCGCTGGGACTCTGGATCTGGATGTGACACCTACTTGGAGAATACCAACTGCTAATGGACAGGTAATTAGGTAAGTACTGGTCTCCCACTGTCTTGCCATCAATGGATGTCACTTTAGTCTGTTTGAAATAAAATGAACAAAATCTAAAATTTGAGAAAATGTATTTACATTTTTTCCCATTAGTCTTCGTATTTATAGGAAGCTACTGACCTCAAGCCAGACATATTGTGCAGCTATCGGAATAGAGGGAATTTCAAAGGTGGCTTCACCATCCTTGGAGATTAGTTCGCTGGTGTAAATGTTGTCCTTTGGTGTAAGCTCTGCCTTAACACGCACCCTTACGCCATCAGCTGGGCTCCCATCAGGATAGGTAACCTCAATCTATAGATACAGAAGGAACAAGAACGGGAAAAAAGCCAACAGAGTCCATCAATAATGTAATTTCATCTACAGTGTCAATAAGTTCCTCTGTAGGATCTCACCTTCCCTTTGTAAGGTAGACCTGGCTTAAACTGTTTGCGTGTTTCCTTAGAGTACTTGATGTCAATGAGTTGTTTATGAACTGCTGTTGAATCATCAAATGTGGTTTGCCTGCTTCCATCGATGCTGGTCACTGATGCCCAAATGCTAACTGTCCCCCTGAAGTGATCAGCCACATCCAGCGGCATCATGTCTTTCACACACAAACTGAAATTTGCAGAGCCTTTAATCTGAAAAAAAAATGAAGAAAAGACTGGTAAAGTTGAAGGATTGCAGTTTTTCTTTGCCAAGGTGGACATGACAAAAACAATAGTACACTTATGAAAGAGACCTCAATTGTTTGAGACCTCAAATAATTACAGAACTGACCTCCATCGTTTTAATTACAGGTTGACCCATCTCATGGCGGTAATATCCAACTCCATTTACAGTCATATTCACTGTCAACTTTCCTGTTACTGGTTTTCCAAAGGTGTACCTGTGTGAAAGTGACACATCAGAGCTTAACATAGAACATGTTATTAGTAAGACACAGTCAAAGCAATACATCCTAAAAAGTTTATTTATTTTAGTAACTCAATCACTAAGAGAAATATACTATACATTAAATACAAACAGAAGGATGTTTTGAAGCCTTTACTTCTGTCATTTATGGTAGTTTTCCACCATGAATGAAAACATGATGTTTAAGATTAGAATATTACCTCAAACCAATAAAATACTTTTAAGTTGACAAACATTCCTCCTCAGAAAGCATATTCTAATTTATTGAATGTGACTGTATAGCAGCTTGGAAAATTATTCAAACCCCATAAACCTTTTTCTCATTTTGTCAATGTACTTTAAACTCCAATATATTTTATTGGGATTGTATGTGATAAGTCAACACAAATAATAAATATTAGCAAATAATAAAATGATTGTAAAGTGCAAAAAAGCAGCAATAAACATGCAGCTTGTGCTACAATGGTTTAGATCGGTAGTCCTTTACAGGCGGTCCGTGCGCTTATATATTTGGGCAGTGTAAATAGACAGTGTAATTCCACAACTCAAAAACACAATGACAGAATAATTTGAATTTATTCTCCTATCAGCACTAGACTGATGTGCTTAACTTGACCTGGCAGGAGACGTTTGTCACTATAAAAGTTACCAACTTGAAACAGCATTTTTAGAGCAAACGTAAGAATTTTTAAGAGGAATTTTCTCAAAATTCAGAGAGAAGAACAAAAGACTAAATGCAATAGATTATCTCATCAATCTGCATTCTTGTTACTTATATGATTTGAAAAAAGCAACAGAGTGCTCACTTAAAGTTCCATGGAACATAAAATAACTTTTCATTACATTTTGATGACTAAGATCTTGGTATTTTTGTTACTAAACTGTGCTGGGAAAAGTGTTGATTCTTTTTTTTCCATCCATCCATCCATCCATCCATCCATCTTCTTCCGCTTATCCGAGGTCGGGTCGCGGGGGTAGCAGCTTCAGAAGGGAGGCCCAGACTTCCCTCTCCCCGGCCACTTCTTCCAGCTCCTCCGGGGGAATCCCGAGGCGTTCCCAGGCCAGCCGAGAGACATAGTCCCTCCAGCGTGTCCTGGGTCTTCCCCGGGGCCTCCTCCCGGTGGGACGTGCCCGGAACACCTCACCAGGGAGGCGTCCAGGAGGCATCCTGACCAGATGCCCGAGCCACCTCAACTGGCTCCTCTCGATGTGAAGGAGCAGCGGCTCTACTCTGAGTCCCTCCCGGATGACTGAGCTTCTCACCCTATCTCTAAGGGAGAGCCCAGCCACCCTACGGAGAAAACCCATTTCGGCCGCTTGTATCCGCGATCTCGTTCTTTCGGTCATGACCCAAAGCTCATGACCATAGAGGAGGGTGGGAACGTAGATCGACCGGTAAATCGAGAGCTTCGCTTTTTGGCTCAGCTCTCTCTTCACCACGACGGACCGGTACAGCGCCCGCTTGACAGCAGACGCTGCGCCAATCCGCCTGTCGATCTCCCGCTCCCTTCTTCCCCCATTCGTGAACAAGATCCCGAGATACTTAAACTCCTCCACTTGGGGCAGGACACCCCCCCTGACCCGGAGAAGGCACTCTACCCTTTTCCGGCTCAAGACCATGGCCTCGGATTTGGAGGCACTGATCCCCATCCCGGCCGCTTCACACTAAACTAAACTAAACTTTTCCTAAACTAAAATCAACTTTTTATGTTATTTTAGTATGTTTGTATTTTTTTAACGCCTGAGATGCTTGACTTATTTTGAATATAACTCTACAATGGGGTGTTGCTTGACAGACTACAACCAAGGAACCTTTGACACAAAAACTAAAATATATTCAATATTTGTATTTGAGTATCCTCAGTATAAATCAAACCAAGGCCATGTGTTAAGGAACTACGGCAAAACAAAAGACCTGCAGTTATAATTGTGGCAAAAGTTGATTTGAAAATATATTAGCTACAGTAGGTAGGAAAAAATACAAATACTTGCTACACTTTTCAGATTTTTATATATATAAATTTGGGAAACTATTCATAATTTTTCTTACAACTCTTAACTATCCACTCCTTGTGTTACTCTTAAGAAAATACAACTAAAATATGTTCAAGTGTGTAGTCATAAGGTGAAAATCATCTCAAAAAGTTAAAACTGTAATGCATATTTTTGTAAGGAACTGTAAGACAAAATGGATATGAATATACAAAACTACTACATATATACTTTATGTACAACATATCATTCATATAACAAGCGTTGAGCAATGTCTTGTAAAGTATTTAAACCCCTTGAGCTTTTTTAAATTCTATCACATGTCCACACAACAAATCAAGTAATGATGTACTAACTCCATAGTCCAATTGGGGAGGTCTTGTAAAAGTTATGAATACTTGGACAAGGAACTGTGTAATAAAGTTAAATGTAAAGTCACCTACCTGGCTGTGACACTGGCTTGCTCGCACAAACTGAGATCACGGATGTAAGGAGGTGGAACTATAACCAGCTCAAATTTGGGTATCACTATGAGAGAGGAAACAAAACAAGCTCCCTTTTGTCGTTGTATATCATTTGCCTCATAGAACACTGTAAAATACATCTTTATATTGTCCTTGTAATAGTGTCTGCTTGGAAGATATTACGTAACTTAAAAAGCGCTGGGCTATAACAATAAAGTTCTGTACCTACTTGTAAAGCAGAAAGTGAAGCTTGCATGTATGGATGGATGTATGGGTGTTCTCACCATATTTCTGCACTTCAAATGACTTGTTGTAGGTTTGACCCTGCACTTCCACAAAGATGAACCACTCTCCAAACACAGGCTGGTCAGACAAAGGGAAACTCATGTTCACAATCCCTATGATAAAGGTGGGAGAAAAAAACAAACTATTACAGGTCTGGCTACTCCTAATCATCTAGAGCTGTGGTTCTCAAACTTTTTTCAGTGATGTACCCCCTTAAAAATATATTTTTAGTCAAGTACCCCCTGACAAAACATTTTTGGAATAAAAAGAGGTACAATGCTGTAAAATCACTGTCTGATTTATTAAAGCCAAACAACTTATATCAGTGAACCTGACAAATACATCCATATTGCAAACATTGCTTGGTTAAACAAAAAAGAAAAACAGAAGACGGTGACCACCAGGAAGGTATAAAACCAGTCAAAACTGAAATATGCAAAACGCTGCTAATTTATATTGGTCTCTGTAATGGTACAAAATTAAATATATACATAAATAATAATTCAGTGCATGAACACACATTTATATTTTATCGAACTTTTTACAAACTCATTTTTCCCAAGACTTACTATGAGGAGCCTACTGATTTTTTAAAGATATTTTGAAAAGCTTCACGTACCCCCTGCAGTACCTCCACGTACCCCCAGGGGTACGCGTACCCCCATTTGAGAACCACTGATCTAGAGATTGTATACTGATGATTATAATGTTGCATTGATTTCTAACTGTTTATAAGCTAAAACTCTTCACATAGTTCATATAACGAACGATAGTCCTACAAAGTGATGATTGTGATATTGTGCAGGAATTGTGGCTTACCACAGCAGACAGATTTTAGGCTCTTCCACTGGATCATCCGAGATCCTCTTGGATCCTGAAAGAGTTCATTAAGATACTTGTTCATCTGCAGTCTGTTGTGCAGTGGTATTGTCACATAGACTCCTATTTAAACCAATTTAATCAAGATCAGGGCTGGGAGAAACCAAAATTCTAGATGGAGTGTGCCTACTACCAAAAACTCTTCTAAACCTTTTTCAGAATAAATACTTCACTTAAAAAGGCCCGATGTGCATGTTGCTAACTTTTGAGAAGAGTAAAAAAGAGAGAATAGAATGGAAAAGAAGAAAAAAGAGGACAAAAAGTTTCCTTTTATGTTGTTTATATTTGCCTTGTTTCAAAGAGCACCCTGTTATCTAGGTGAGCTGCCTTGACTTCTGCTCTTTAATCTTAAATCATGTTGGAAACTGAAAATTGCCACTGTCTCCTTCCTAGACACAGCTCTGCCAACTCTGGGTGGTCCGGTTGTTCACTCACCAAAATATATGCTTCCATCTGCAAGAAATGAAGAAAAAAAGCTTACACAACTTATAACGGTAAAAATACCTACAGCCATTACAAGAAAATATACTTCATCTTAGGTTTTTATCACATATTGACATTCATTTATCCGTGGAAGTGAGTCCAGCTTTGTACCTGCAGTACTTTTATAGATGTAAACATAAATAAATTGCATGTCAGCATAGTAACACAGTATATTTGAAGCCACTGCAAACATTCCACATGAAATGACTCTAACTTTGCCTCTATAAATAGGTGACTGTTCACTTCACTGCACACAGGGCAAACTATGTTTCTCATCTTAACTCTCAAGGTGAAAAATGTCAAACTGGAAGACAAACATTTTTTTTTCATATAAAATAAAACATCTAAAATTACAATATGAATATTCTGAATTTCAATTCAGCAACGAAGAATACTATAAGTTAAAATGAATCCATTAGAGTCAGCAATATTGATCTCTTATTAAGCTTAATTATATAATTACCTTTTCATTTATGGGCCTCATATCAGGTGCCACTGTGTAGACTTTAATAAGCACTGCAAGCAACAAACAAAACAGTCATTTTTAAAAATTAAGAAATATCATATGAATATGTAAGATTTCACAGATTAACCACGTATTAAATGCTAAACTATTTTATTAGAAATATTTTACAGTGATATTTACTACGACTACTTAATTAAAGAATCTCTGGATTTCTTTATTTGCTAATATCTACTATCTACAGTGCCAAACAACAGTATTCCTAATCCTTTAACTTTTCTCATTTTATCATGTTACACCCCCAAACGTCAATAAATTTTATTGTGAACATACAGTACAGACCAAAAGTTTGGACACACCTTTCTAATTCAATGGGTTTTCTTTATTTTCATGACTATTTATAAGGCAATAAATCCCACTTATTAACCTGACAGGGCACATTATGAAGTGAAAACCATTTCAGGTGACTACCTCTTGAAGCTCATCAAGAAAATGCAGAGTGTGTGCAAAGCAGTAATCACAGCAAAAGGTTGCTACTTTGAAGAAACTAGAATATAAGGGGTATTTTCAGTTGTTTTACACTTTTTTGTTTAGTGCATATTTCCAAATGTGTTATTCATAGTTTTGATGCCTTCAGTGTGAATCTACAATGTCAATAGTCATGAAAATAAAGGAAACTCATTGAATTAAAAGGTGTGTCCAAACTTTTGGTCTGTACTGTCTGTGACAAACAAACACAAGATTTTCTACAATCATCAAGCTAAAAGAAAGTGAAAAATAAAATGTCTGTTTCAAACCACTGAGACCTTCACAGAATAGCTGTATTTGTACTAAGACTGAACTGATCAAAGACAGAGTTCATTTACTAATTAGGCGACTCTGGAAGCAGTTGGTGCTGTTGGATTTAATTTAGAGTATCAGAGTAAAGGGGGACCTGTCCAGGGTGTACCCCACCTCTCGCCTGTTGAAAGCTGGAGATAGGCACGAGCAATGGGATTCCTGACCCCAATGGGATAAGGTTGTAAGAAAATGAATGAATGAATGAATGAATGAATGAATGAATGAATGAATGAATGAATGAATGAATGGAAGAATGGATGGAATAAAGGGGACTGAATTCAAATGTCAATTAGAGTTTTCTGAGTTTTGTGGAAAACCATAATCTATCATATACAATTCAAATAAAATACAAGCTTGTGGTTGTAACATGACAAAATGTGAAGAAGTTAAACGCATGAATAATTTTGCAACACGCTTCAAAGGTACCTTTATCCTCCACATTTCTGAGCGATTTAACTAATTAACTACCAGCGGCCCTATAAGGGAACCTTTATGCTTGGGTTTGTAGATGGGTTTGTCAGTTTGGATGAAGACGGCTGAGCCCTTGCTCTCCACGGTGATGGTGGTGTAGTTGTGGAAAATGTAGCCTCTCTCTGTGAGCTGACGGTTTCCCCAGACCTTCAGAAGAGCCTGCCCTCTCAGCCCAGAAGGAACCTAGTGGTGGGAAGGCAAACATTCAGATGGATCAAGGCTAACTTAAAAAATAGAGAAAAAGTTAAATGACCCTGGAACCTTGATTCAAGTGTGTTGTAGCGGAATCTGGTATGTAATATAGCTATATACATATATATATATATATATATATATATATATACATATATATATATATATGTCAAAGGAAACAGTGGAGCACTGAGGTATGTTTAAAGATCAAAGTTAGACATGACATGAATGTGCATCTTAGTAGAAGTCACAGTGAGATGGGGATGGGAATAAAATCGTGCAACTTAGATTGATCGATTTCTGCCTTTGAGAGTGGCGGCGCAATACATGCACGTCAACAGCTGTTGTATATTACATAGGGGTTGTTACCTTATTCTCAATGAATGAGCAGGCACAGATGTTGAACTACAAATAATGCACGTGTTGATTTGCATACTGCCTGAGGACAAGAGTTCAGCTGCTGCACACATTGTGGTACTCACCTTCAATTTGATGGTGCCTTTATCTGTAAAAGTAGCAGAAGAAGAGAGAACACTATGTGACATGCTTTTGGAAATTGTGTTGCCCACACATTTCAGTAAGTTATTGTCAAGGTATGAGAGCTACAAGCATATAGTTGAGTTTGCTTTGAGGAGGTTTGCTTATTTTAGCAGGAGATCCAGCTGCAACCCATCTCCATGCCATTCTGAGCAGAACAGAGTGAGTAGCACCATCGATTAGCAGTGCTGTCAAACAAATCACGCTCTGTGTACACTGAAAGGCTGGTCGGATAGACTAACTTGATGCAATCATTGTGTGTCATTCAGGAACACACAAATACTCCTCCTACCTGCAGATTTCCCCTTAACTATTAGAAATGTTGTCCTCACCATAAACTGTGCTGTGACTGTGGGCGACTGCTTGTCCTTTCACAGACAGCTGCACCTGGACGCGTGTTTCTGCTTTTGCATTGAAGATAGTGACGCTCACACTCTCCTCTACACCGGCTCGAAACAGTGAGGGGGCAGCAACCAGGTATCCTCTGACAGAAAACCATGAGATTTGAAGGAAAGAGAGAAGAAAACATAGGTACAAATTAGACGACAAGAAAATCAATAGACAAAAGAGAAAAAGGGAGTCATAATTTGAACAGATGAGACAGATGTCAGAAATACAAAGATCCTGCACAGCTCAACACTGACCCATAAGTCTCTCAAGTCTAGAATTAAGCCTCTGATTCAAATAACCAACCCACTTAGCTATGACGCATTAGAGGTAACTTCACAAGACATTTAACTTAAATAGGCACTTTGCAACATCAGTTTGGCTCTTGCAAATATCACAAGTCTTTATAAAAATATAATGGGTGAAATAATTATTTTTTTGCTTGAACAAGGGTTTTTCCAGAACACTGTCAACAGAAAGCTTGGGGCATATTTATTTGGACTGCAGTGTGTTCCCACTTTATTGAAAAAAGAACTGGAGAAAATTTGAGGACAGGTGAAGAAATAGGTTTGAAACAAATCATCACAAGATAAACTGCATCCTAAAGTAACGTAAGGTAACGTAAGGCACACATTACAGCAGCGCATGGTGTTGCAGAATTTATGGTCTAGCAAAAGGACTTGCCTGAAAATAGGCCAGATGCTGCAGGTTTTCCCCTCAAAGCTAGCTAAAATTTTGCTTTTTTGACAACCTGATGCTAGTAACTGATGGGTCAGCTAAGCAAATGAATAAAGTGGTAATGACCGAACAATGTAGAAACCTATGTGTCTCAGCCACTGTCACAGAAGGCAAGAATTTCAATAAAACAGGGAAAATGGTGTGTATGCTTGGTATGCAGTGGTCAGGATCTATCACACATATCTCAAGGAAGAACCAGTGCTAAACTAATAACAGTCATGTGAGTCAAAGCTCAGTAATGTTGGGAGCGAAGCTTTGCTCCTGTGGTCTCAATCAGTTCCATTTGATTTATTCACAGCACGGTTCTCAACAAAAGTTAACTCAAAGAACTGTACTAAAAATACATGGTATGTAGAATGTATGTATGCCAAGTCAATGGCATACATTCTAAATGGTTTCTGTTTATCAAAACACTAGCATCAGACAATCTATTGGTGTTGCAGTTTTTTGGCTATGAGGCTGCATACCTGCAAAATAGTCATGGTGTCCTTGGTGACCTGAGTCCAAAAGAATCAATAACTGGCAGGTTAAGTGATCACAAAGCAATGGAAGAAGGTGGACTGGTATGATGAGTCATGTTTTATTTTACATCACATGAAAAGCTGGGTAACTGTACCTTTCTATGAGAACATATGGCATCAGGATGTGGGAATAAGACAAGCCAGTAAAGGCAGTGTAATACTTTGGGTATCCAAGGAAACCTTTTGTCTCACCATCCATGTGGATGTTATTTTGACACATACCACCTACGTACGTCCAGCTGCAGACCATGTAAATGGTATTCTGTGATGACGGTGGCATCTTGCAGTAGGGATAACCCACCTGGCCAGAAGGCAGAAATGTCAATCTTGTGCTTGCGCAGCACAAGATTGAGTTTTAAATGATGACTTGGCCTCTGAATTACCCAGATCTCTGTAGGATGGGCTCGTCAAACCATTTCAATACACAGAGGACCGCTCCAAACTTACAGGACTAAAATGATCTGTTGTCAAAATTCTTCTGCCAGATACCACAGCACAAATTCAGGGGTCTAGTAGAGTTCATGCCTCATCAGGACTGTTTTGACAGCAAATTAGACTACTCTATCAGAGGTCATAATGCAATACCCCTCACGTGCACAACACACAATTTATTGAAGAATCTGGCATACTCTGGTAAAACAATGTGTGTTTGAAAATGTTCCACACTGATTCCATCCTTTTGTAACTGAAAACCTTCTCTGAAGATCTCACAAGTCAGAGCTGAGTAAAACCTTGAGCACAAACCCAATTGCATGCATGAGAGTAAGATCAGGTGGTTGGCATTACAGCACTGCAGAATTAGGGCCAGAGGCAACCAAAGTTCCAGTGCAAGAGTCATGAGAAAATCCCTGCAAAATAAGACCTCAGGAGAAGGGGGATAATATGGGGAAATTGACTGTATGTGTTTGATCTAAGGAAAGTTTAACTCGCCCTATGATGAGCCTGGATCAGGCGGTACTTATTTCAATCACATGGCTGCTGTTATCAAGTTCTTTTTGCCCAGCTGTTCTCCTTTTGAGTGGTTAGTTATTGCTTACCATGCAAGAGTGAGTATTTTAGGCGAGGTCTCAGAAAGGTGGTCACAAGGTGGCATGTTTTAAGGTGCTGAATCTGCAAGCTTTCTTCAGAGCTTGATACCAAACAATCAAAGCTGCGTTTGACCTGTCATAACTCTTTACAACTCCTTATTAATAACACTCAAAGTCCTCTTTAGTCCACTAGAGCAGCTGTCTGAGCGCATCACTGTGCCAGAGTCTAAGAGGGCACTGACAAGCTCAGGAATCTATTTATATTTGTCATTCTCACAGCACATACTTTGAGTCACGTTCCATCACAACAACATCAGCGGTGTAGGATCTCAAACTATCATTCTGACCTCAGGGCAATACCACCAAATAGTGAATGAACACTGTGGAAAAAACATAAGCGCTGAGAAGACAGTGCCATTAAAAAGTCCAAGACAAGTTTTTATGTAGCAATTTTTTAAAAAGTCTCACCGATTTATATTAATTGCCTGGTTTCGGAATATTTACGAGAACACAGCTCTGCGCTCATCTCAAAGACACTCCAAACAATACGGGCTACTTACTGTCGTTCCTGCGCACAGCTTCTGCACACGCTGCAGATAAACAAGGTCCACGAAAGACTCCAAGCTCTCCAAAACATCCGCAGCATTTTTTCCTCTTCGCTTTTTTTTTTGGCTTCAGCAAGCTGCCAAAACTTCCATATATCGGCTCTCTATATCCTGGATAAAGTTGGCTGCTTTATATCCGATAAACACGAGAACTCTTAAAAGATTCCTCTCCGTCTACCGATCCATTCTGGTTGATTTGAATGATAGGTGTGCAGAATTGTTGTGATCATCTCTCTTAAACAAATCTAGATCCAAGCATTTCTCTCTTTTTTTTTGGAGGGATCTTCCTCTTACAGCAGCTACACCACCAGTCCTCTCCCATGTGCCTTCACCCGCCCCGGTTCCGTTCTCTCATATTTCAGCATTAACATTTGTTAGTGTCCTCCCACTTCTGTCCGCTCGGAAATGTCTCAGGGAAAAGAAATCAGGTTGTATGACCTTTTAAGCAAACTCTCGCCGCTCATGTTGTTCCTTGTGATTTCAGATCGGTTTGTCTAGAAGCGATCAGCAGCAGGCACCGCTTCATTCAGATTTCTGCGTCCTCTGCTCACTCCTCTCTGCCAAGACAGCATGACTCTGACCAGAGCAAGGAACGAAGCGCCCAGGCAATAAGATTCTCGCACAAGGCGTCCATTTCACTACAAGCAACAATTATATGACATCTATTTGCTACAAAAAAAAGTCCGGAGTGTGTATTAAAAGTACAAATGATCAAAAACCAATAAATAAAAAGTTTGCAACAGTCTCATCTTACATTTATTTTGGACACAGGCTGCGTTCATTTCTGTTGCATGTTATATAGTGGTTCCAGCAAGAGGCGCTGTTTCTTGTGCGAACATTTACCTGTAAAAAGCCCTACACCGCGTCAATCAATTAAAACACATTTTAAAGCTATTTGTGAGACACCTGGCCCACATGAGGAAGCCATCAACACAACATTTTTTGGGAGGAGGTTTACCCTGTTTAAACCTTAGATAAGTAAGAGTCTAAAAGAATTTAAAATCAACCATTCCACTGAAAGAAAATAATCTAAAAAAAGAAACGCATAAACGTCAGACCAATATGCTTCTGTCTGACCATCCAATTAAGCTAACCCACAATACAGACTGCAAGATGCTAAAAGAAGGCTACAAGAATACTACATCTACATCTGATGTTAGTTATTATTGAAATAAAACTAAATCCGTATAGAATCCAACTTTAACTTTCATAAAAGACTTGCGAACAGCAACTTTTGTCTCTTTCTAAAAAAAAATGACAAAGTGCTGAACATTAATGACAAGTAAGACATAAGAAAGCATAAAAATAAGATGACAAAGCTAAGTACATAATAATGTATCAAAAATTAAACTCAAGAAACAATAAAATGACATAGAAAAGTTAAACATAGAAAAATTAATACCAATAAAAGTTAGGTAAAGTCAAGTCTCATGAAACAGAATCAGACAGAAGTGCCAGGGCAGAGGTTTTTGTGCTGCATCAGTTTCTAGCCAGCTCACCGTCAGACCCAGCATGAATTTCTGAAAGTGAAGGGAGGAGCAAGCTTTCCTCAGACTGATGTTAAAGGCTGGTTGACTATGGCTACAAAAGAACCATCTCCGATCTTATTTCAGCTAAATGGAGTAACACTCAAGAGCTAGAAAATACATTCTTGTTTATATATTGTCTAACTGCTATTAAGTATAGGTAATTAATCACTTAATAGAAATAAATAAGATTATTATACATAAATGTGAAATTTTCTTAGTAAAAGGACCTGAGTATTTTTGAATATTCAAAAAGATCCCCCCATCTCCACCACACAAGAAAAGAGGTTGGAACTGTTTACATTTGAACTGGTTGTGGTATACCGTCTAAAACACCAATGCTGTTTAGTAGAAACTCTTAGGTGATATAACATTTAAGCTGTAAAGCTGAAGAGAGCACAACAATATTCCTGGGCCAAACAATTCTACAACCAAGAGGCAACCCCTTGCTGCCTGCAGCGGCACCATGAGCCCACAGAGAGACTATCGGTACTCTGAAGTTGTTTTTACTGCAGGTTCAGCACTACTTGTGATCAAGATAAAACAAAATTGAATCCTTAATGATCAGATGCAAACTTGTTCATGATAGGATTGCTCTCTCAGTCTTTGCAAATGTTCAATAAACACATATTTGATGTACATTATAAGGTGATTTGAAGAATTAATTTTTATATTAAGAGGTTACCAAAATATCCATTCATCCTTTAAGTCATCTGTTGTTGCTTGTCCTTTTCGGGTCACGGTGAGGTTGGTATCCATTTTCCGCGATCTCTGGGAGAGAGTCGTGATGCACCCTTTGCAGGTCATCAGTCCATCGTAGGGCAACACAAAGATACAGGACAAACTTGACAATTTAGTGAAGCTAGTCAACGTAGCAATCATGTTTTTGGACTGTGGGAGGAATCCAGAGTACCCAAAGAGAACCTATGCATGCGCATATTAGGGGGATTTACAATAACAATTGTTATGAACTTATCCTACAGTTTCCTTTGCCCGCTATCAAAAGAAAAACTCAAGATACACAGACCCATGCAGATTTATTAAAGAAATAAAAATTGGAGATGCAAACTGCAAACCATCTAATTTACTGATCAAACATACACAACTACAAACAAATTAGGAGGGCTTGTAGCAGCTCGAACTTTAAATCAAATGTTTGAGGGATTTGGGTAGCAGACAAAGCGCAAGAACCAGCAGATCTTTAAGTCAAATGACACCATGATCACAAGTTTGTATGTAAGGTTTGTTTTGACAAAGGCTGCCACCAAGTGGTGACAGGATGTACATGCAAATTTAACTCAGGCAAATCAGGCAAACAAGTCAAAGCTCTGTTTGGTAACAAAAATATTTATTGAAATGGTTTCACAGTAAGCAGTTGGATCAGTGCAAATGAATGAAGCCTGGTGCAAAGAAAAATCCCCTAACTGTTTTAAGAAATATAAAAAACAGCACAACAATCCAACACATCAAAATCAACTGTTAGCCTTTGGAATTAAACATGGTGACCTTTTATTTCTCATTACATTATATTAAATGAAGAAAGCTGTCAAAATAACAAACATTACCAGTATGAAAGGAGTTCACATTCCGAGGTGATTCAGAGGCCTGAGGTAAGACCACTGACTTATTGCACAGCAGGACATTAAGAAACATACAAAATTAATGATGTTCAGTTAAAAAAAAAAAAAATCAGCAATCTAGAAGAAAACTTGTTTAATGCAGATTAAACTCTGCTGTAAATTTTTATTGGAAATCTAAAGAGCTCTGTTACAGGAATAAGGCATGACAAACACCGATTAAGAAACAAATATCTGTATCAAGTACATCCGTGAATGATGCTCTTCACAGTGAGGCCTCTTTGTTTCTCAGATACTATGCTATGATACAGTTTACAATTTAGTTCCCCTTGTTCAGGTTCAGTAAAAGCACTTTTGGAAAATAACACCTGGTTGTGCTGATTTACTTCGATGCCGTACACCTGACAAAGTTCGGCTGTAAGGGATGGTTCCAAGGACAAGAGCTGAGCGAGTCTGTCAAGAGGAAAGCGGCAGTTGCGGCTGTGGTATCCATGGCTGTATATAAGCAATAAGTGTCTGCGACATGTCACCAGGTGGCGGTGCAGTGCACAGGTCTGCAAAAAGTCCAGCTTCTGCACTAGTCGGAGTAAATGTACATGGTTTCCCTCCAGAAATGCTTGATTGATTGCTAGAGCGAGTTTAAGAGAAGGAGTTTGGCGCAGGCGCTCAGGGAGCTCCAAAACATCCTGAGTGGCAGGACTTGAACCTACAGAGGAAGCATGAATTGAATCAGTTTAGGAGAGTTTATTCTTGGCGAATCACCAGTTGACATAAAAATATGAGACCACAAATAGATATTTCCAAAACTTATTCCACACACTAGTATTTCATATTTATTCAGCATATATTAGTTAAAAGTAAAACATTTAAATGATGCTAAAAATAGTGATAAGATGAAAAATTACAAAGATGCAATCAGTTGATAGTACACATGTATACACCTTAAAACTAATTTTCAGCACTTTAGTCTTCTTGAATTTAAGCATTTCAATAATTATTGAATTATATAGTAAATCTAATGTTTTGATCAACCAAATATTTGACCAGTCACGTTTCCTGTCATTCTCCTATATACATCCTTCTCAGCATAGTGGGTTGGGTGCATTTTGCACTTGCAAAAAGCGAGTGAATAATTCCTTTGTAGTATGTATCTGAACTATGTTTTGATCATGTATGTCAGGCTGAGTGTGAATATTTGCACCACCTGCCTGATACATTATCGCTTTACAAAGAAACTATACCCATTTATAGCCATGGTACCCTTTCATTGCTTTGGTTTCAGCTTGACACATTAATATTTGATTTAACCATTAAGCATACGATGTAATGCAGATAAAAAAACTTTCATATGAACATATTGTAGTTATGACATCAATCACATTGTTTATGTTTTTCCAGACTCTGTTTTATTTTTGGAAATATAATAAACTTTTTTTCTCCCTCTAAATGTTCTGAGTAACACATGTCTTAAGTGCATGTTCCCCACTGACTATTTTTAACCACTTTTTCTGATTATTTTTTTACCAAATCTCTTTGACCACATCGCTTTCATAATGATGAGCCCCAACACTTTGTCAGAGCTTCACTTCCTCCAGCAAAGGGGCACTTACAAGTCAAATTTCGACCGCTGATTGGTCAGTCATTGACAAACCCACTGGATTGATTGACAGGTGGAGTCATTTAATTTCAAATCATAAAATGCATCCAAAACAGCTAATCTGTAAATATACATATTGTGTCAAAATGGCTGCGATTCAACCAACTAACATCTTTAAATAGTTTTACTTCCATACTTTCCCAATTCTCTTAAAAACTGATGTTTATTTCAAGTGACCTCCTGGTTAAATAGATCTTAAATACAACATACATAAACATAGGAAATTTTCAAGACATTAACTGACCCAGGTTGTAGAGGAGACCAAGAGTCTGAAACTCCTCCTGGTTTGGATATGGTCCAGTTCCAGTTTTGTAGCAGTCAAACAACCAATTCAGATATTCTTGTAGGTGTGTATCATTGATGCGTGGATCGTAAATCCGCAGCGGCTCACCACAAAGACGATAAGAAGCGTAGATGTGGAAACGCACTGTTAGCTCTAAAATGGCCACACAGTCCTTTCCAGACAACCTTTGGATGATCATGTCCTGTTTCACACTACGTAGTCGATCAAACACAAAGCTGTACACCTGAAAGAGAACAAGAAGTTCAATTCCAAAAATGCTCGCGTACAACTTTCATCTGACAATGTTCTTGGTAGTGAATCACAATGTCAGATTCTGCAGTCAGTGTCTTGCCAAAATACTCATGTTTTTACATTTTGTTACAAGCCTACAAACATAAGTCTCCATGATTTTATGTCATAGACTAACTCAGTTGTCTAAGTCCAGTCGACAGGTTTAATCCTGCCCATCATCACAGCAGGATGCACAAGTCACTGTGAAATGGCACACTTTGAGTTATGTGGAATGTTAGCTGTCTTTTTCTCTGATCTGTCTGATGTGTTTCCTGGTCTAAATGATACTTTGTGTTTACCCATGTTCTCCAACAAACCTCAGAGGCCAACCTATTCTAAGATTAAATTAAACACAGTTCATGTATATTGATTAATTCTGTGATTTGTGATGGCATTTGGTTGCACTTGATTATACTTAGGTGTAATAAAGTAAACGGGGACAAACATAAATGCACATCTAACCTTTCTGATTTTGTTTTTGTTAGAAATGTTTCAAATTATGTATAATCTTCTACTTCAGAAATGTGTGATACTTATTTGCTGGTTATTTAGATGAAATTCCAATAAAACACATGAAAAGCTGTGGTTACAATGTGACACAAATAAAAAAAATAAAATAAAAGAGAATCCATACTTTTGCAATGTAAGCTGCACCCAAATCTTGAGGTTTAATTTATAGTACAGCACCATGTTTTTACATGTCATTATTATTATAGATGTAACTAAATTAAAATAGTCAGATCTTAATAGCAATAACTCAACACCTTAAGGACAGTAAAACAAGTTTTCTTAAAATAAATAAATAAGTAATGTGGTAAATCTACTTGCCTCAGTCCATGGGTGCAGACTAGTTGACCCTGCAATCTCATCAATAAGATAGCAGACAGTCTTTAGCAACACATCAGGCGGTCGCAGGTAAGAGGGCTTTGTGACATCTTTCCCTGCTGCTGGTCTGGAATACTCCTTGACAGCACGCAGAGGATCTCCCTTCGGCTTTCGAAAACTCTCAGTACCAGGGACCACTTCGAAACAGTGGAGCCGGTTTTGAGACTCACGGTTCCATAGCTCTTGAGCAGGACACATGGTTTGACAGGAAGCTCTGGGAGCCATTTCTTTTATTTCTTTTTCCTGGTCTTCTGCTTCCACCTCATTCTTTTGGGTTTTGCTTTGATTTTGACATTGTTGTTTGTTCCTCAGACTTCTCCATCCACCTGATGGCGCCCTACTGCTCTGCAACTGAGTGCTGTTTAAGAAAAAGTTTAATAAATGATTGAAGTAATTGCCCTTATTTAAAATACAAACACAAAAATATTCACTTTGTTGTTCAAATAACATGTTATAGACTAAAGAAAAAGAAGTGGACTAGCCATTAGTTAAAATGCAACAGCAACTTCCAAGCGCTTAATTAGCAAAATGTAAATTTTTGTCATGAGCTATTTAGTTAGTAACATAAGGATAACAAGCTAATATTTGCTTATTGATTAGTTAAGTTTTTTGCTCAGGTGTAGTCTGCCTTTTGAAAGACATTCTACTTGAATTTGTAAAATTTTTGCTTTTAAAAAATGTGTATCCTGAATAAAATGATGGGTGGCTATTTTTTCAGTTCCCAAGCAATAGCTATAATTTAATTCAAACTTTATCAATGACACAGAATCCTACGTCTTTCTCATTTGTAAAATCTGATCACCGCAGAACAGAGCAGTAGATTTACAATTATGTACCATTTATTTCCATCAACTGACTGACAGCACATAGAAACATGAGGGGGAGCAGAAGATCTATGCTCTATGTTACTGAAACTTTACTTTTTAGCAGGAGGGGAAAACTATCAAGAAATGTTCACTTGTCATTCAACATTCTAAATCCAGCCACTTTTATTTGAGCCCAATTCTTGTAAAATATGTGAGTAGGCCGTTACCTGAGTTACACTAACAAGCTAACTCCTGCAGTAGTTAGCTTGCTAACGACCTCAGCTTGAAAATAACCCTCATAAAGAAAGACGCGGACATATTTTTAAGTTCATAGTAATTTAGTTACTCATTGGAACCTTGGCCCTAAATTTATTTTTGAACAAAAATTACTTTTAAAACGATAAAGTCAGCTTTTGCACTTACATGCGCGTACCTCTCCTGCGGTTCATTGGTTCATCTAAACAGGAATATCGTCACTTTCTGCAAGTCTCCAATAAAAATGCGCTTGGTTATAACGTCATATCCGGAACAGGGTGCAATTTTGTTTACGGTAATTGAAGGAGCATTTTAAAATAAAAATAAATAAATGAATAAATAAATAACAGCCCATAAAATGACTATCGGCATTTTCTGGCACATGATGTTCAAAACCGTTGGCAAATTTTGTGTGTATTATTGCATATATCATTATCAATGGACTCTATTTTAGAAAATGTGTTATTTGAGCAAAAACAAATTCATACAATTAACATTTTATATCCACAAATGCAAGATTGTAGGAAGGAGTGTATCATCATTTGGCGAATATAAACCAACTCATGCTTTTCTGGATACGCCTGGATTCTGTTTTGAGATTATTTCGCTCATTATAGAAATGACCTTTTCACGAGAAACCACCCGAAGCTGAGCGGAAAAGCTTTCTAAGCAAAAATAAAATTTCGTCCCTTTAGTGACATAAGCACGGTTACAAGTAACACTAGACCATTCACACCATAACCCCTTGTCCTATTAATTTCCCCTTTTCCTTTTGATCCAGCCATTGTATCATAAAGGTAGATTAAGACAATATTCATAATTTACGCATTGGCATTACATTTAATCGGTTTAAATATTGTCCACTTGATGGCGCAGTAGAGCAAATGAAGTTCCACGGATCTTTGGCTCATGAGTGGAGAAATTGGATAGAAAGACCATTTGATTTAAATTGCTGAGCTAATTTTATTGCTGTATGAAACCGAAAGGATAAGTTCAGTTTTTAATGTGTATTTCACTGTTTACTAAACACACGTAATCTGTAAAACTGCATGACCAATTAATTACTCAACAAGACAAACTATAACACAATTACAGCAAAATCAAACAGACTATACATTTAAGAAAAGACACAAAAGGAAGTTACACAAATTAATTGGGGAAATAATACAGGGATTGAGGCGTTATCCAAAGTGCATCCCATTCTGTCTGGTATTCTTCACTGTTTGGGGCAGAAGAGCAGGAGGGTTCTTGAACTCCCAAGTTGCTCTTCCTCGTTGGCTTGCTGAAGCTGGACTGATTGACGGCAGACCAACGATGACAGCTCCGAAAGCTCTGAGCACATTCTGGAAAGAACAGGAACATCTGAGTACTTAAAGTTAAGACATCTTTACATCATGAAAACTGAAGAACACACCAAACAACGCTTGATCAATTCAACAGTTCAGATGGAAGAACATGTCTGATTTCCATTTGTAAAATCTGAGTCTAGTAGGTCAGAGCAGCAGCTTTACAATTATGTACCATTTTTTTGCTAACTAGTCTCTTACAATTCTAACATAATTTTCATGTTGAAACAAAACGTTACAGTATTTATATTCTGGGTATAAATACTTTTGCAAGGGACTGCACCATGTTATGAGTGTACCTACCCTGAAAGCTGCTGACTGATATCCTTTGATATTGTTTTAATTTCCCTGAGGCACTCTAAAGATGTGCTGTGGTCCAGATGGTCTCCCTGTGTGCAGTCCTGCAACAGCATCTCTGTTTCTTTCAGGCAAACTTCAGCTTTTTCTAAAGACGGCAATAAAAAGGGACATAAATATTATAGCATGTAGTGGTAGTTTATATGAAACAATTGAGTTAAATCTTGATATCCAACTCCCTTATAAAGAAAAACTCCTAGTTTGTGTTTATTTGCAGACAATACAATAAATGTAGTAAGAATTGTTCCATGTCACTTTACGTTAGTTATAAACATTGTAACAACCTAGAAATTCTTTTCCATCCCCATTTATGTAGAAATTCTTCACAGGCAACTCATGACGAGTTGAATCAACAGCTGCAGCAAAACACTTGTAGTCCTTTGTGAACTGATTGGCTGCCTCGGCCACGGGTGTCAGGATATCAATCTGAAGGGAAAATATAAAAAATAAAATAAATTATAAATTGGCCCATTAGTTAAAGTGCTATTGCTGATACAAAAGCACTCATCATTTACAAATGGAATGCTTACAAAGATATGATGCATTAACAAAAAGCATATGTCTTCAGTAACTTACACTATTGACAATTAGCTCATCAATAAAATAAATTTTGCATTGGCAAAAAATATTGAGCTCAACTAACAATTAATTTACAATATTGGCACAAATAGATCTGATCAAACAAAGTAAGGTAATGCAAATAACTTCATGCTTTGAGCTTCTGTGCAATTGGTGTTTATATTTACTACAGTGCAGCTTTAAGAAACAAAGCCTTTATTTTGCTGATGCTGTACCAGACTTACAGTACAGACCAAAGGTTTGGACACACTTTCTCATTGACTTCAATGAGAAGGTGTGTCCAAACTTTTGGTCTGTACTGTAGATCAGCCTGCAGTAAATGGACCATATGTGTAGAAATAAATCAGTTTATTTGGTGATCATCCAGAGAAGCCAGTTCTTCTCTCTCCATAATACAAATAATCTTCCTTAAAAATCTTAATTTTTGTTTAATAAATATATAAATGACACCAGTCCTTTAAGAAGCAACTACAAACACATTCATTAGGCATTCCCAGGCTAATGCTTATTATCTGGTTTTTTTTTTGAGGTCCAACCAGTCAATCCCCCCCATCCCCAAGACTTAAAACATCAAAAAATGTATTGCATGTTCTAATATGTACATTAGAACCAAACATATAAAAAATGAAAGAACTACAAGATTTCTTCATTTATGCATCACTACATCTGTCAATAATACATAGCAGGTCTTTGTCAAAATTAATAAAAGAAAATGTGTCAAGTATACGATCTTGATAGATGCGAGAATAACTCAAAAATGGGAAAATATTCAACAATTAGTTATTGGTGCACTTACCTGCAAGTCTAAGAGCTCATTCAGTTGTTTCTTCTTCTCCATTAGAAGATATTGGTGCTTTTTCTCCTTAACTCTCTTATGCAGTCTCTGTTCTTCTTCCATATTTAGAAGGAGCTTTGCCCCTGCCTCAGCTTTGAACTTTGCAGTGTTACTCTCCATCTAGTAAACAAAATTTTCAAAAAAATTGTTTTTCCAAGAGAAAACATGATATACATTTGTATGTTATGTTCACATTAAGGTAGCTTTATTCAGACAGTGTAAACCAGTCTTACCTTAGCTGTTAGATAGGCTAGAAGAAATGTTTGCATTTCTACAATCTTCTTCTCACTCTCTAGAGTTCTTTCAGGCTCCTTTGCATTCTCAGTCACAGTTTTATCTTTGAATTATGGTTCAAAAATACCTTATTAATTCACAATTCAGTTCTGAAAGGAAGTCATGACATTGCAAAGTTGTTTTCTATTTACCTTTAATGACTGAAATATCAAAATCTGGTCGAAAACAGTGACCATCCGAAAAAGTGGACTGCAGGACACTTTTACCAAGGAAGGATGAATCAGTTTTGCATGTCAGTGTTGCTTTAAGAAAGCGAAAACAATATAACCAAAATTAATTTTAAGACAACTTATTTTGTATAAATTGTATTTTCCTCAAGAAAACAGAAAAAACAATCATGGCAATGTAACTGTTATTCTTATATTTTAAGACTCAAAACCTGACATTTAATAACATTAATGAAAACCCAAAGCAACCCATAAAGATAAACTTACATTCTGCCAGTGCTTGTGGGGTCATTGAGCGCCTTGTTGGAGCGCCCACCTTTGGTTTTACAGCGGTGGGTTTGGATGAGGAAGGCCCAGACAACTCATTGGTCAGTGAGTTGCTCTTTAAAGGTAGAATATGAAAAATCAATTGATCGTAGGAAGAAAGAAAAAGAAAAAAACAGCAAGACAGTCCAGTTTACAATAGGATACATCAAGGAGAAAAGCAAATTCACTACTGTATTATTTAAGAATATAGCCACTCCAATGTACATGCAAAGCATCATACATCAGTGGTCTGCCATGTAAAAAAAAACCTTAATATGTTTCAATGCAACAAAGATAAATATAGACAAATTGCTTTACCTTTGAAAGAGATGTCTTCTCAGCAGATTGTAAATATCGAGACTTGACAATAGTCCCACTTGCTACAAATCAACAGACAATAAATGTATTATGAAGTTATTTTTAAAGAAAGATTATGGTTCCTAAAGCAGATGATATATAATATGCAGTTTTATTTAAAGTGTAACTAGATCATAAGAAATACATTATATGATCACTTGTAACATTAAGATGGTGAAACTTCTCATTACTTGCTTATAGACCTCAAGTTAATTTATCAACATAATTAAAACTGGTATGGGTCTTGTGTGTCACTTTTCAAGTTCAGTTTGTATGTCCTTTTATGCCTATAATTTGAACATATATTTTTTGGCAGTTTCTCAGCTGAACATTATATACAGGAAAATGGTCAATTTGAGATTTAAATGTTTTATGAAAATATTTAAAATAGCATTTAGTTTGTCACAGCAATCAAAGAAGGGGAACAGATATTTAAACACCTGAAAATGGTTGGAACATAATAACTCGATCCACTGACAAAACATTAGGTGCATCAATAGGTATAAAAAGAGCATTCCCTGAAGAGGGAAGGCACTTCACATGTGTTAATGTAGATCAATCAGTGATGCTAAAGTAAAAACAAACTTCCATGCAAAGGATAATAACAAAGCCAGTATTTTCTCCATAATCCCTAATTCTTTAGACAATGTTATAAGAGTGTTAACCCTGTAGAAGAAATCTCTGGATGTCAAGTAACAATCAAGAAATGTGCCTTAAGTTAAAGATCAACACAAAATTGAAAAGTTAGTATTCATTATCTAGTCGACACTAACTTAGCAAAGCTTGATTTTAAAATTTCTAACACTAAGACTTTGTAAATCAGCACTCAATTATCCTAATAAATATATATTCATTAAGGCACAGGTTGAGAACTTTGCGAGCTTTAAACTTTTGGTTAAAAAAAATGCTTAACATAGCTTGATAAGTACTGGTCAAATTTAAAATGGTAATATGAAATTGTTTTGAGGAATTTATCTCTAGGTTGTCAGTAAGCGATATTAACAAGAGCAAAAAAAAAAAAAAAGATACAATGTGATTTCAATCCTAAATGAAGAAAACAACACCACCAAAACAATATATTTGTTGAATTTAGTTTTGTTTACAAACTACAAACTGAAATACGGACTACAGTGTGTAAAATTAACAGTTTGTTTTTCCATACTCTATAGACGTGGACATGATGAAAGCAAATCTTATTTCAAAAGCCTGCCTATGAACCCTTTCGATATATAGGCCTAAATGACGTTTCTGAATTCACTACACTAATGTAGATTTGCTCAGAACATCTGATAACTTACATGACGTCAGTCATCTATAACGAACATAAGTGCATACTTACATTTACCAGTTTTCTTCCCATCTGCAGTGTTATTGGCTTTTACTCCATTATTGGCACATTTTGAACTGAAAACAACAAACAATTGCTGTCATGAATGGCAACTTTGTACATGAAAGCAAAAATCCCTTAACTTATCTTTAAAAGGGTAAACTATTGAACCCCATGTCCCTTTTCCTGCTCGGCTTAAAGATATTATGATACTTGAAACGGCTGAACAACGTCATATTTTTTTTTCTTCATTTTATTCACCACAAAGTCAGAAGCCAAACAATCGGTATACTAGAGCATACTCACTTACGACGAAGAAAACGACTTTATTAAATACCTGTTTGCATCAGTGGACGTATTTTTCAAATTATTTGGCGCTGAAGACGTTCTTCTGGAAGCCATGTTTTGAAGTGAACCGCCCGTTCCTCTGCTTTATAGTCCGTGAGGAACACAAGCACCCTACTTTCGTTCCGTGGGCGGGAACATTTATCTGATCAGATCATTATCTCGCGATGGCACGCCACAAATTACTGTTAATGCAGTTTCGGAGTTCACATTTCAACAAAAAAAAATAGCAGATCGAAAAATTTATTATGATAAAGCTACTAAAATCATAATAAAAACGTGTTTGGATGTTTCCAGTTATATTTTTTAAAGTGCATTTTTTGTAATGACGAGCATATTTCTTTATATATCGGTTTCTTTACATTTCATGTATGTAATAGTTTCTGTATTATTGAACAGTTTCCTAAATCTAATGTAGTATAATATTAATATTTATCCAATACTCCCTCATCCGAACATTTTAATTCTGATTTTATTTGATTAAATAATTGATCACGTCTCAAGGAAATTAGGCCTACCATAGCTGTGGAATGTTTTGCCCTAAAAACAACTCTTTTCAGGATGACAGCCGATTTATGAAGCACTAGATGGGGATGTAAAATTGGTTTAATCCAGAGGAACTGGACCTGTGTGCTGTGCGAGTGACCGGTGTTGATCGAGTGTCTGTTCACAAGTAGCCTACTTGGTGATTTATTTTGTTTTAGGAACCAGTTCCCACATTGGGACTGCCCTTCCCCTGCTGGTAGGCCCCAGTACTGTGTACTTCCCTTCCTATTGTGGTTCTTTGAATTTTACTGCTTTTTAAAACATGGAACAATAAAATGAACTATTATGGTGGAATGAAGTCTTGTTCTCATTGGTTACGAACCTTGCGTACCTTACCTATTTCCTTGGGCGCAATTCCCAAGGTGGTGCTATGACACCCTCTGGTTACCCTGCTTTGAAGGGCAGAGTAGCAGCTTCATACCCTCGTGTTGCCACAATGCTATGCACAATTGATCTATTGGTTCCTGTTTTGTTTTTTTCAGAATCAGTAAGTAGAATAATTTTCTGCAACCACAATAAAATGAACAATATTTGTGGAGAGCATAAAGAGGGGCTGGAGCAGACAAAAAGGAAAACAATCAACCTCAGCCCATGTTGCATGTACCTGCATACGTTCATCTTTTTCTGAGTTTAATGCCGACTTGTGTGCAAGAGTCTTAGAGCACATTATGGATGCTGATCCCACCTAAGACCAACCTGGACAATAGGTAGGACAACGGGGATAATGTGGGTGTGGTACTGGATGGCAAACACGACTACTGCTCTACATGGTCTTTACAAAAAAGAGAGGGATAAACCACTGAGTGGAGAACTAAAAGTAAGAGATGAATGTCGTAAGTATAAACCTCATGGAACCTCAAAATTAAGAACTGTATTTTAATTTTGTTTGTGATTTTTTTTCCTCAACAATAATTGACATCTCTGCTTGCTTTCATGTGTTCATACTGTATGTCTTGCATTTTTGTGTGTTAGAGGCATTCATACCCTACATTAATCTATGGAAAGTCGGATCTTATCGCATCTCTCCCCCTCCTCACAGAGTAATAAAGTCTTGAAGTCAGCAAGTGTGTCTGCACACTTGCTATCCGTCTCTCACCACCAGGTAATGCAAGAACCTGTATTGCAATGGACAGTAACTACTCTTGGTGGAGGTGATATAAACAGAGCAGACTCTTTTTGGGTTAGTTGGTAAAAAAAAAAAAAAAAAAATAGCCGTTTTATGGATCAAGTGACTCTCATTTGCAATTTTCAGAAGTGAAATAACCAATCTCTGGTTGATGAGTTGAAATGAACAAAGAGAAGTGCATGTTGAAAGATTGTGTTAGAAGAAGACATTTAGCACCTGAATGAAAGTCCTTGTCTCAGTCTGGAGCCCACCTCTCTGGTCTTTCTCTGTCCTGTGAAACTCTGACGTCTGTTAGAGGATTTTTTTTTTGTCAGTGTGACCTTACTGATACTCTTTTCGAACACATATGAGAATGGGGGGAAACATATTATAGTATTTAAATTTTTCAAAAAAGCTTTATACTCATTGAAGACTATGCATCATGAGTGTACAGCCCCTTTCCTCAAAAGCCTGAGGAGTTTCAGATGCGTCTCTTCAACACAGCTGATTCAACTACTTCCTCAACATGTCAAAGTTCTGCAAAAGGCCTGCTGATGAACCATAATTTGATTGAGATGTATTAAACCAGGAAAGAAAAAAAAAAAAAACTAAAACATGCTGGATACCGGTTCTTGAAGGCTGACTTTGTAGACCACTGCCATACATGATTACCCCTCTCACAACCTCACACCCACACACTTATGGACACAATGCTACTCTCTCTCCTTTTTAGGAAGCAGCTACTCATCATGCTTTCAGCCTGTCTGGTCCACGTAGCACACTGGGAATGCTTTAAATATACAAAGTTTATTTCCAGGAAAGTCAGCAAGTAGTGAATGTCCAGTTAAAATGTTCATACAATTACATTGCTGTTATCCGTTCGTTCGTCCGTCCGTTCATCCATCAGGGGTATACCTATTTCCAGTAGTCATTATGTGAACGATGCCTTACATCCTGAACTGGCCAATTCAACCTAACAGCTCAGTTTTTGGGATTTAGGGAGGAAGCCAGAGTACCAAGCGATAACATGAAACACATGCTTTAGTTGACAGAGAAATTAAAATGAAATCCTGAAGGATAATGTCCAACCACAAGTTCATAAGCTGAAGCTTCAGTGGAATGGCTTTATGCAGCAGGATGATGATCTGAAGCATGCTAGAAAGCTCCTCTCTGAAGTGCTCAGTAGTAATAATAAAAACAGAAGGGGGGATTAAAATCCAGATTTTAATCCGATTGCAATATTGTGGTAATGCAACTTGTTTCCTACTGAAAGGTGACCCTTACGGCTCACAGATTCCATCACATAGCTCGGAGCCAAGCTTTCCAAAGTGTGCCCATTGCTGCTCACTTCCTAATTGTGTAATTACAGCACTTATCTTAACAGGATTTGACAAGTTTGTGGTGTTTGCTTCTGTGGATATTTTTTTTTCAGTCAGCACTTTAAGCTACGGGATTTCCTGCATGTCTTGGGGGACAAATGCAAAAAAGCACATTTAATTCTGCTAAAAAACCCCCCCAAAAAACCAGAACTGATTTGAAAATTTAAAAAAAAAATTCAAATCAGTTTCAATTTCAATTTTCAAATTTGTGCCAGATACAGCACAAAGAAAATTTGTGTGCCGTATCTGTGTTAATAGACCTATGAGAAGCTTCACAAATGAAAATGAGCAGTGGATGAGCATGAATGTGTGTGTCTATGTGTGTGTGTGAGAACCATGTACGCTGCTTTAGCAGGGCAGTGTAGCGTGCAGTGCAGGAGCGAGCAGAGGCGGCCCGGACCAACGCAGCTCCAGCACCCTGGTAATCCCTGCGTTTTCAGGAGCCCTGGCCCGTACTTGATTAGCTTGAGCAAGAAAAAGGTTATGCGCGCTCTCATGTGTTTCTCTCGCCCTCTCTGTGTCTCCCTGTCTCACTACCTCATTCCTCCCCTCTTTCTCATGCCCCCTCCCCTTCTCTGCGTCCCCTGGAGCCACATTGTGAATGAATGGACTCTAAGTGTTTGCTCAGCAACTTCATCTGTTCCTCTCACTCTCTGTACTTCTCGGGATTTTTTTTCTGTTTGAGAACTTGCTGAGCTGATGAAGAGACAGAAGTAAACCTAGCATTAAACTGGAGTAGACACAGGGGTTTTTGCACTGCTGGCCACATTTATAGGAACCACTGGTAAAAATGTGTATAAAAATTGTCTCATTGCTCTAAAATAATCTCACAAGGATTTTTAAAAACCCAGTGTTTATTTTGAGTACATTTATTCAGTTTATGCATGGCAGGTTTTCAGAAAAATCACTTTAAAAAACTTTTTAAAAATATGTAGCTTTATGTTATTAAAACTAAAGTTTAATCAGTAATACTTTTAAAAACAAATCTGTATCAGATCATGATTTTTTGGTTAATGTCAAGTTGTCATAATAAAGACATTTTGAATAATGTCAACTTTGTATTAAAAGTGTCATGATTTACCGAATGACACTTTATGGCAATAGTCATAAATATTCATGAAGACTTGCTCATGTTCATGACGGGTGTTATGTTATGCTTTTTCACAACCCATCAAATAAAGTGTTACCGTTAATGTTAATCACAAATGTCAAACATTGTAGCAATAAAAAAATGCAGCCTGGAAGCTGATATATCTAGGTGCAATGTTATCTGATTTACTGGTGTTTGCAAACTGGCCAATCCAGGAGCACCACTAATTTTCCATGTCTGTGATTGGTTGTATCCCAATTGTAAGAGCAGAGATAAAAATGACAGTTGATGTTAGTCTCTGTAGTAGTGCTAATTCAATATCCATTGTGTACATTAATATATTAAAGTAAATTTGGATTTTGAACCAAAAATTATTCTCTGTGCTTTAATAAGATTCCCAGGGTCTTTGGTAGCATCACAGATCCTCTACCATACTTAACAGTGCGAATGAGTCACTCTTCCAAATAGTCATCCTTTGTTTTATGGTTGCTTGCTTGTGAATGCATAGCTCAACTCTGTGACCAAAGCAGATGATTCCAGTTATAGTCCATGCAGATTTTAGCTCAACCATGTTTGCAAGTATGATGATAGAACCTCATACTTGAGATAATAAATACAGTACCGCTTTCAAAACAATTCTCAATTTCTGAATTTTTGCTTCCTTTTTTAAATTTGATTGAAGAAACTCACTTTTGATAAATCTGCATAAGAAAGGACACACTGCAAGTTTGTGGTGACAACAACAAACATGAGTGGTTGAAAAGAATTCTACAGAGAATCAGAAGGAAGAAGTGTGAGGAAGCGAAAACACCATATGGTACAGAACATGACTGAAAGTCTGAATATCTCTAAATTTTGGGGCACAGCTTGGACTATAGGTGACATTTGCTTTTCATTAAAAATAATTTCATGGGCTCATCTTATTGTCAGCAAATAAGCAGATTTTACATCATTCTGTAATCTACAAATTACAATTTGAGATTCTCCAGACACTCATGGACAACTCCAGAAAGGTTTTGTAAAGACAAAAATAATTTTAGAAATTAAAAATTTTACATTCAGCTTGATGTTTTCAGAAACTTAAAAAGTAATTCACTTTAGAAGTATTACTATGGCTTTTACAAATACAAAGATGCAATTAAAGATTCTGGCAAATGGATTGTATTTTGTAGGGCTAGAAATGGTGTCGTCCATAATTCTCTACCTTATCTACCCCACAGGAAAACAGCAATTTCCATTCTATTTAAACATCTACTTTGTTGTCAGAAGAACATTCTGATGCTAAATTTGTCTGCAATGTGAAAAGTAATGGAACCATCACTATCTGAATAGCTATAGCAGAATGTTTGTTCCATTTATGGGACCCAGAAACAAATATTGTCCTGAAAGGTGTATGGAGTCAGTGCTGGGGTGGCAGGGCGGTTCAGGAGGGGATTAACAAGAGGCCGCAGACCCTGAGGCAGGGGTCCTCGTTTCCTGGCCTGAGCCCCTGTTTGTCCTGCCTGACCTGGCAGCTCTGGGGGCAGATCCCGCCTAGATACATCCCTGCTCCCACGCCTGTCTGAAGCTGTTAACCACTGGCTGTGAGTAGCTAGCTGGGCTTAGTTATGTCTGAGCTGCAGCGTGGTGAGAAGGGGAGGGGGTTCCAGTTATCTGTGGGATGGGGTTGCCAGCTTCTGCGTGTTGGTAGAGGATGGGTTGTGGTAAAACAGACATCTGCCAGAACTATAGGAGGTGATGATTAATATCTTCTCTTTGTCTATGAGCAACTTTTATTCGCAGCAGGATTGTTCAAGAGGAACATAATTACTTTAAAACTTGTGGACAACTTTCTTTAAAATCAACTTAAGTGGAAGATAAGTCAACATGAGAATCAAATGAAGTACCATGTAAAGGAGAATAACACCTTTTAGACTTTTTGTCTTTTTTTTTTTTACATTTCAAGAAAGTACATTAAATAAAACAAAAGATTCAAAGTGTGTTTTTTTTAACTTATTTATTTAACATGAATTTGACTTGATCTAATCCCTTCCATCAACCATCAAGCTCTATCTCTTTGTTTTGTGTCATCCTGCTGGAAGGTGAACCTCTTTCTTCAGTATCAAGTTTTTTTCTAGTTACTTCCAGGTTTTCTGCTCTTCTTTAACATCCTGTCAGTTCATGTGAGTGGCTATGTCTTGATTGGCTTGCAGTTCTGCTATACTCTTTCCTGTGATGCTGTGATGTTTTCCTCCTTGGAAAAATGCCGAGTAACCTAAATCTGCTTTAAACATCTCCTTAACTCGACCCCTGGCCCTGTCTGCTGCGTTCCTTTGTCTTCATGGTGCTGTTTGTTCACTGATGTTCTCTAACAAAATTCTGGGTTCTTCTTAATTCTGACACACAGGTGGACTCTGTTTAAAATTTGGGTGAATGGTGGCTGCCCCAAATTTGATTAAAGGTGCATGAAATAACTGTGTTCTAAATACAACGTGCTTGCAATTGGATAAATTGTGAAAAAGTTAGACCATTATGAATACTTTCCCCCAACATATTGCATGTAGCAAATTACACTCATTCAGCATGAGATATCTTCTGCTTTTCACCAATTCTTCAGAAGATATCTCATTTGGTGTATAGATGTTGGAGATTTAAAGTTTACCATTTGATTTGATAGTTGGGATATTTCAGAAGATATTTGGTGCGTCTCTATATATGTGGTGTCTCAAGTGTATCCTCCAGAGTTTTTTCCAGTCCTTGGTCATTAAAATACTCACTTACTGAAATCAACTTAATACAATAGTTTGTTTAATTGTGGCCCTACCTTGTTGTGCTCTGTCTTTGCATCCCAAGTTGCAGATCTTACAATGCTGCTGAAAGCCACGCAAACAGCTTGTAGTTCTCTGTTTGCCTAAATAATCATAAAGAAAGACCATGGCTTTCACAGTGCTTAAAGGGTGTTGTCTGACTACCAACTGTGTGCACAACACTGTTTTTACTTCAAAATCCAAAAGACAACATGTCTCCTCATCTCCCAACTGGGTTGTTTGATTATCGCTCTCCAAAAATGAAAATGAAATGCAGGGATATTTTTCTTTCCTTTCTCAAAAGCTTGGATAGCTCAATTGCTTGTTTTCAGGGGGTTGTTATTGTTTTTCAATTGCTGGATAGGCTGCAGATTTTGGAGTAGCCTGGTGCAGCTCTGTGAATGTTGTTTCTGCCTTAAGCATACAGACAGCAAGTCAGTGAAAGGCCAAAGAACAGCAAAGTTACAGACACAGAAGAAGGTTCGGCAGTGATGTTTGTGTCTGCAACTAATTATTAATTTGTTCAATAAATCTCAAAATTGCACACACCCTGTTTAAAACTGGTATTTTGTGATGTTAGAAAAGATTAGGGGAGGATAAATTATTTAAAAACTATTTCTATATTTATTTATCCTGCCAAATTCAAGTAAAAGTCAACTACGCCCAACTAAAAATAAATAGTTGATGTTTTTTTTATATTATAGAAAAAATATGAAAATAAAAGGTAATTTCAGCAAACAGGATGCCGAAGTGTACATATTTCTTCACCAATACTGTGCTGAAGTATTTTGGAGTTTGGAGGTGACATCCAGAGAATAAGATTTTTTTTTTTTTAAAGAGAGGGCAAAATATTGCCAAGTCAAAATGTGGGAACTATGAAATTTCCATCAATTAAATCTTCTACTACACACAAATGATACAAAAATAGTGATGAAACCTTCAAAATATGTGCTTACATTTAAACCTTTCGCCTGCAACCTATAGGTGTCATTTATTACCTCAGGGTTAACTTTAGCATGTTTGCGAGTTTCACTTTGAAAGGTGTCACTAAGCTGGCTAAAGCTGGATTCAAACCTAAATTATTTAAACTTTCTTAACCACAGATCTGGTGGTTGTTCTATACATTCAAGAAATTGATTTGTTTTTATATGATTCCAGTTAAATAAGCGTATTATCCCTGTTGCTGGGAAAATTACACAATAAGTTACAGAGACTAAGCTAGGATATTCAGTGAAATTATGATCAGAAGGTTTTGATTGGACTGAAATAAGTAGCTTAGTTTGTAGAATGTATGAAGTATTAACATTTACAAACTTATACTTGATTACAGTTCTATTAATCTTAATAGATCATATTCTAGAATATAGATTCTAGAATATGAATCTATATTTTTAGGTTCTGCATTTTTTTTTATTTGAGGAGTCGAGAAACTGTTATTTTAATTCAGGAACTTTAAATATTAAAGACCGGCTGCTCAAATCAGTCGAAATCTACTACTCGGACAGATAAAGTCAGTTTTTGGTGGGTGGGTTGTAAGTCCTCTTTCATCAATCGTCACTGTGTGGACCCAGTGGCGTCACTCCTGCCCAGTCTTATAAAACTGTCAACGCCTTTCTCTCACCTGTACTGACACACACCATCCCAAACAGCGGAGTGAGGACTCGCTTTGGTAACAGAAAGGAGACTGTCTGTCTTAAAATACGCACCTCCTTGAGCCATCCAAGGGAATTTTCCCCATCTGATCGTTTCGATACAAAGAAGGTTCTCCCGTTTATTCGTTTTTTTATGACTCTGGCAAATTATTCTTACTTCTCTGGCATGTGCAACATGACCGCAGAGCCCTCGCCTGCAGAGGCAAGCCCCGATGTCATGTCTCCAAATGTGAGCTTGGACTCGTCGCTGCCTCCGCCGCCACTGATGCTGCAGGCCCGGCCTAAGGACAACATTCTGATCAAGTCTGAGCCCCAGGGGAGCAGCCCCAGCGCGGAGGACGGAGGCGCAGTGGGCCACACAGAGGAGCACCTACCCACAGGCAGCCGCCGCAGGAAGAGGCCGGTCCAGAGAGGAAAACCTCCCTACAGCTACATCGCTCTCATCGCCATGGCCATTGCCAACTCCCCCGAAAGGAAGCTCACCCTGGGGGGCATTTATAAGTTCATCATGGAGCGGTTTCCTTTCTATAGGGAGAACTCCAAGAAGTGGCAGAACTCAATCCGCCACAATCTGACCCTCAACGACTGCTTTGTGAAGATCCCCAGGGAACCCGGCAGGCCGGGCAAAGGCAACTATTGGACTCTGGATCCAGCTGCGGAGGACATGTTTGATAACGGCAGCTTTTTAAGAAGAAGGAAAAGGTTCAAGCGCACAGATGTGAGTACCTATCCGGGTTACATGCAGAGCTCCAGCGCCTTTACGCCAACCACAATGGGGAGGCCGTCATACCCCAACACGCTGTACGCCGGGATCGGGTCAGGCTATGGTTCCCAGTTGACAGCCACATCTCCACATCCAGCCATGATGCATCACTACCAGACCCCCTCGGGGGTCGGCCAGGGGCAGCCGCGCATGTTCAGCATCGACAACATTATTAGCCAGCAGACTGTGGTGCAGGGCGGCCCGGTGGGAGAGCTCAGCACCCAGGCACTGGGTCTGAGCGGCGGTGACCTGGGCTCCATGACCTCCAGCTGCTCTGTAACCAGCACCGATCCGTCAGCGTGTTTCCAGAACCAGACTGTGAACCCAGCGGCGACCATGCTGGGCAGAAACAGCGGAAACCTGACCTCCAATCTGGCAACAGGGTACCCATACTCCGCTGCCTCTGCCTCTCCTCCGAACCTGCCCTCGATGAGCCAGGCCGGGTTCTCCCCCGGCGGCTCTCAGGTGTACTGTTCGAGTAACAGACTGTCCCTACCTGCTCTGCGTCACGGCTCCTGCGCAGAGCACACGGAGCAGCTCCTGGGCCTCCCGAACCCCATGAACTCCTACAACAACAGCTACATGAGACAGGGCAACTTTACAACAGGATTAGAGAGGTATATGTGAGATAATATGCTCTTAGGTAAAAGAAAATTTGCAGAGACCGTACGCGTAATAAATGCGAGTTTGTTCCATTGTGGAAGAATTTTAAAACATTCATATTTAAAGAGGTACAAAGCCATCTATATCCGTTTGAAACATTCCATCTCTAACAATAAAAAGTTAGAGATTGACTCACTTTCTTCATAATTCACGTTTCAGTTTGTTTGATTAAACGTTTCCTTCTGTTTGTATGTGTAAAAAGCTTGATGTAGCTCAAGATTTTAAGATTTTAAAAAAAGTGTGATATTTGCTGGCAACCATGCCGCTGGAAATAAATAATTCCTTTTTGTAAATGAATTAAATGTGTCCCTGGTTTGTTTAGGGTGTTTTTATTTTATTTTTTATTTTGCTTTTCATGGAATGTCAGTCAGGAACTTGCTAAAACAACCACAATCACAAAAACAACCACAATCACAAAAACAAACAAAAACAATCACAATTGCAAACGCATGCACTGACTCTGAACAAGATTGTGAATGAATAATGATGATAATAAAAAATAAATAAATAAATAAAAAAGCTTACATCTGACCAGTTTCAACATAATCTGTTAATATAGCGGCATAAAGATTTAACAATATTTCAAAAAAAATAAAAAATGTAGTGGGTCAAATTTCACTCATCAACTAAGTGCATCCTTGATAAATTATCTTTTCCGTTCGTAGCCCCACTCCCCGCTCCCTAAAATAATTATAACAATAAAAGTAATAAAATAAGATAAAAGTTAGAAAAAAATGCAGTACAAATGAAAAAAACAAAACATAATATACATAATAAAAGTTCAATTGCAAAATGCACGTCATAAATAACCATAATTTATGGTAATAATAATATCGAAATAATGATGCAACCAGCCACAAGACATAATTTCTCTGATTCAACTTTTTTGTCTCTTAGTCCGATAACAACAACAACAACAACAACAACAATAATAATAATAATAATAATAATAATAATAATAATAATAATAATTTCCTCCACAACTTGAGCAATTTACACATTTTAGCCTCGAGATGGCAGCAACAATAAGATGTTCATTGGTTTCGTCTTACTTTTTTCTCAGGAAACTATTGCTGAGCTGTTGCTATATCTCACAGACATAGAACACGGATAGGTTGTCAAAAATCTGTCAATGAAAGTGTTTTCTTGTTGTAAGCCAAAGTGCCTCCAGAGGTCAACATCCGGGAGGGACGCGGGGATGGAGGAGGCGGATGGGGTATTTTGGATGCTCAAACGTGGTGCAGCAAGAAAAATAAAAATGGAGAATAAATAAGTGAATAAATTGAATTCACTAGTCGAGACTTACCCATGTTTAACATTTTGTTAGTTTATGTGTAGCCTACTGTTTTCTTGTGTTGCAGCTGAATCCCCAATTCCTCAAATATATTATTTTGTTTTTGTTCTTTGGCCAAATTTTATCTTGCATTTTATTAAGAGATGCACAGCTATTTAGCAAAACATATAAGTTTCAGAAATTTGACTGGAAATTGTGGATTTAAAAAAAAAATCTCTCTTTTGGGATCCAAATCGTAAAAGACACAGAAGCCAATTTATCCAATGGATTTTTTGCTTTGAGTTCACCAGCAGGTGGCGCGTAAACACCACAAACTACAGCAAGCTCATTCGGAGCGCTACTGGTAACTCCATGAACATCCACACTTCTGAAAAATAGTAAAACCAAGACACTCGGATTCAGTTTTCAAATAGTTTAATCAAATACATGTAAGTAAATATTTGTTTTAATCCTTTCCTTGTAGAAGTTCAACTATAGAACGACAGGTGACTTTTAGTGATATAGGCTATGACAAGTCAAAATATAACATATCGAGGTTGTGGCAACTATTTCAGTTATTGAAAGCAAAACACATTATAGACAGTATCGATCGTTTATAACAAAATTTTTGAAAAAAACAAACAAACAACTTATTTATATGCATGGAAACAAAAAATAGAAAAAGAAAAAAAAAGTAACGTTTCAGGGAAAAAAAATAACCCTTCAGTGTCTGTTTTCAGACTTTAAACAGTCAGTTATGACAACAACACACAATGAAATAGGATCCGGCATCTCATATTTCAATTGAACTCGATTTACCGGTAAAATATTTTTCAGACAAAAAGACAACAAAAGAGATAAACAAGCGAATAATATCCAGAAACAATGAAAAGCAGAGGATAGCTTACATGTAAAAACTCTTATACATAGGACGTGTTAATATTGTGCTGCCTGATCTCCTATTAGTGCGAGCCTGAATGGAAGCATGACGGATAACAGCTCAGTCTAACGAATGAGAGGAACCCGCAAATATTGTTCTATCATCTGCTGACGTTTCATTCCTGATGAAACATCATCTCATGAGAAACAACTCGGAGCATGTTGCAGCGTCTATAATATCCCATTTGCCTTTTTACAACTCATGCAAATGGATGATTGTCTGCCTTGTTGAGAAGGAGACAGAGAAAAGCGACTTGGATATTTCACCTGTCAAGTAGCAGCAGGAGTCAATTCCTACGTGGCGATGAACGTTTGTTTTTGAAATAACATTAATGATAAGAATTGTTTGTGTGAAATCATTAATGTTATGTATGTAGTTATTTTTTACTTTTTCTAAGAAGGGAAAAACTAATTTATGTTAATAATAAAGGTAAGACAATACAACAACAATTCACACGCATGTAATTATCTATATAGCAAGCGTTTTCAGTAAGTTATAAACATATAAGGAAAAAAAAAATCTACTCACAGACAAGACGTATTGACCGAGTATGGAAAACATCGTTCTTTTTTTCCCTTTTTTAAAAAAGGAAAATCAGATAATAATAATAATAATAATAATAATAATAATAATAATAATAATAATAATAATAATAATAATAATAATAATAATAACTTTCTCTGCAAATAAATAAATACATTTACGAATAGAATGAATCCATTCTAATTAGTTTGATTTGGTTGTGATTACCTATTAAAAACAGATTAAATCAGCAACGTCGAATATTTTCCAGGTTTCAGTACGGTCTATATATTTCTGCAAGTCTTTAAGAAGTAAAATTCAGGCAGATTTCGTTAACCCACGTTATTTTAACTGTAATTATTCCACTTGAGTTTTAGAGTTTTACAAGTGCATATGACCCACAATGAGAAAACAGTGATTTTACAATTTTTGGGTCGCGAGTTCAGTTCTTTTTTATTATTACTATTTGAACGGCAAAAAAAAGAAACATTGATTAATGTCAAATACAAATACAAATAATACTTTTTGGAAGAAAAAAAAATCTGTCCAGTTCCTGGTAACTGTGACTCAAAGATCACGTGATCGGCGTGCTCCTATAAATACCATTTGAAAGCTAAGGAGGATAGTGTGACAGTCCGACTGGATACCTCTCCAAACCCGTGCGTAAAACCTCTTTTGGAAAGACATTCGGATACCCAAAAGTAGTGTTTTGACTGAAAACCATCGCATCTGAAGAAAATACAAACTCTGACAGCTATCGGTGGAAGACATTGACTGTATCTTTGGCTGACTTTTTTACACGAGTGCATCAGAATTTTTTTTTTTTTTTTTTAATGAAACCACCCTCGGATGCAAAGGCAATCTCCAGATTCGCAGGTCAATAAGATTTATGTGTCTCTTACCTTTTGTAGCTATGTGTGCATTGACTCGTTGGAGATAAAGTGTCCACAATAATACCTTTTTGTGAGGGGGGGAAAGGGAAGGGGTGCGCGCGCTCTCGCACTTCAGCCTTACCAGAAAAAGGAAGAAATCTGGGAGAGACGAGGGAAGAGAAGTTGCGTCTCCAAGGATGACTTTAGGGACGGATATGTCCGACAGCTCTGCATTGTCCGAAGATGTAGACATTGATGTGGTCGGAGGGGACATATCCGTCGGGAAAGACGGGAAATACATTCACCACGAGTTCAACTTGGACAATGACTCGGACGATAATTACTCCCAGAGCGCGGCGGAGAGAGGTTCCTCTCCGGGGCTCAGCAGCTCCGACTGCCCGTCAGAGCCTCTGGGATCCGGCGCGGAGTCTGGGACCTTGATCGGGGACAAACCCCGAAAAAGTGCACTTGTGAAACCCCCTTACTCGTACATCGCTCTGATCACAATGGCCATCCTGCAGAGTCCCAAGAAACGGCTCACGCTCAGCGAGATCTGCGAGTTCATCAGCAACAGATTCCCTTACTACCGGGAAAAATTCCCTGCGTGGCAGAACTCCATACGCCACAATCTTTCCCTAAACGACTGCTTTGTGAAAATCCCACGGGAGCCCGGTAACCCGGGAAAGGGCAACTACTGGACCCTGGACCCGGACTCCGCAGACATGTTCGACAACGGGAGCTTCTTGCGCAGGAGGAAGCGCTTCAAGAGACACCAAAGTAACGAAATCCTCAGGGACTCCGGCGGCTTTCTGCCAGGGTTCGGATACGGGCCGTATGGATACAACTACGGACTCCAGCTGCAGAACTTTCACACAGCCCACAACCCTTTCCACCCGCACCACACCGGCGGATCTTTCCCCTTCCCCAACGCCCCCTGCACCTTGCCTTCACCTGCATCCATATTCCCCGCGCCGCATCACTTGCCCTCCCTTCTAGGGACCGACCTGAGGAAGCCCTTTTACCCGCAGCTCAGCCCGTCCCTGCCGCCTCTAAAGACGGACTCCAGCTCCACAACGAGTCGGCCCTCCTTCTCCATTGACAACATCATAGGAGCGGCCAACTCCAGCGGCTCTTCCTACAGCGCGCAGAGCAGCAGCCAGGCTCAGATCCTGGCCATGCTCACCCCGGCGCTGGCCTCCGCTTCCAGCCACCTGAACATTTCCCAGGAGGGCCTATTCCAAGCAAGCCCGCAGAGTCAGACTTTTCCCACCAAGACCTCCAACTTGAACACTTGCCCTTTCTAAAAACTGAAAAAGTGAATAAGAAATAATAATTGTGACGTCGTCCTATGTGAAGGTAGGATGAACATTTTTGCTGCAGAAAGAAAGAAAGTAAGAGAGAGAGAGAGTTTGTTTCGAGCTCTCTCGGTTTCCTAACAATGTGAGAGGAGACTTTATTTATGCGATGTAAATATATGTGCATAACACTGAGAGGCGGACAACTTATGAAAGATCATAAAAAACAAACACAATGCAGGCCTGCAAGTCCCGGTCTGCGGTCCTCATTTAGAAGGTGATGGGATTTAAAATAAGAATCATAATAATAATAAAAACTGATATTTTAACATAAGTTAAAGTTGTCACCAACGACCAGTGGGGCTTATTTCCATTTTTTTTTATAAATATAACTGAGAATTTAATTATGATTTATATTGTGTTTATTGTAAGATAGTGGCACTATTGTTGTTGATATCTAGAAGAAAGACGGCAATCTCAGGTTTTTACTTAGAAAGCACATGAAGACGAAAGGGGGGTTTCTGACTTTACATAGAAAAATCACTCCAATCTCCAGCAGTCCTCCTTCTACATGGTGAATTTGTGGCAATATCGTTTCCTGTTGTCAGTGGATACATATAGGTTGCGTGATTGACTCTCTCAACCTTTTTTAAATTGTTCGTTCCTCCCTATATTTACAGTTGAATCTGTGAAACATTTGTCTTGTGTTGCCAATAGCTGAGCACCTAAATGTTCATAGGTCAGTTCTTTTTTGTTGTAACGACAAGAATAATAAATGTTTGTGAGTTTAAGAAACAAAAACTCTTTTTTTTTTACTTTAGTTTTTCTGCATTCAAAATTACAAGACATTTAAAAAATCTTAAAGAGCAAACGAGAGCTCGCAAACTTGTCTTAAACTTGTCTACTTTTCTTTATCATTTTTTTTCTCCTTCAAATGAAAATTCTTTGAAGAGGTTCCAAACTATGGGATTTATTTGAAATCACGTTCACGACCCAGATTCTTTCCCATTTTTGCGTATGTTGTTAGGGATTTCCCAAAAAATAAACTGCCGCTTAATGTTAGTGGAAGGAAATGATTAATGTGTTAACGACAACATTAGCAGCTGAAGCTTGCACTAAATTGATGTCTGGGTATGAACAAGACACATAATTCCCCTTTATGTGTTTCCACATGTTGATGTGCACAAAATTGGAGAATATCACGCAACAGTGGGCAAGTATATTCCTCTTGTGTGGCTGTTACTCGTTTGTAAAAGGACCAGCGACTTACAAAGGCTCCCCCAAATGAATGGGAGGGGGGGGGAGACGTTACAGCGAGCCTCGGCACTCTGTAATTGAAAGTGAACAAGGATATCCCCACGGTCTTTGGGGGCTTTCGTTGCTAATTTGTAACAGCATTTTTCATCGGGCTCTCTAATCCACAATAATGCAGCTTTTTTTTTTTTTTTTGCTCGTTTGTTGATGTTGTCAGCGTGGACCCCTGGCCCAGGGGACTGAATGCGCACACAGCGAGCGGTCCAGCCACACACATATAGGCTCTGAAAAGCAATCTTCTCAAAAGGCCCTCGGTTTTGCTCCGCTTTCATGCCATCCGTGTTGTCATATAAAAAGAAGCAGTGGGACTCGTCCTGCAACAGACAAACAGGCCTATTGGTCTTTTTCAAACTTGTTGGACCACATGTTTCCATACAGAGGGGAGGCGCAAAGACCCTCCCCATTATTTAGGAAAAATGGCTGAATTAGTTTGCGGGTGTTTTGACAGATGATTATGGTGGATGAAGGGGTCTTTGAAACGAAAACCAACACATGACCACGTTCTTTATCCGGACCCGGGCCTTTTGTTTCTTTTCTACTTCTCTTGAGCTCGTTAGCGGGACTGAGTGAAACCGATGAAAGTCGAGAACGGATTTGAGGGAATCATTTTGATTAGCGCCTCTCCTGCCCATGCCCTGTAAATGGATGTTCTCCATGTACAATTTGCAAAGTAAATGGCCTGGAAAAAACATTAGCAGACTATTAAGTTCTTCCTCTGCATAGGGAGTCATTACGCACCGCATCAGACCATTAAGATCCACATCAAGCGCTTGTAGGGGTGGTTAAATATTTTAAGAAGGAAAAAGAAAATTGCAACACAGGCTGGAGCAGATGCACACACTACGGATCAACCACCAAAAGGGTTCAAAGCGTGGCACACATTTGAAACAGACAGTTTGACAGTGAGCTCACTTGATTTTCTGCTCAAATGCACATGAGTCCAGAACGGAAACTCGCTGGTTACCCATCAGGCACACCCGGGTCACACTCATCCGCCCTTCTAATGTTCCACATACATGCAAGCGGGACATCATCCGTTGATAAAATCGTCATAAATATCGTGCTTTCCACGCCGTTGTCACTCGAGGACCACCCACACCAGCATCAGCACCAGAGAGCATCCTGATTTAGGTACCGCAGAGACATTACTCATTTTTTTCCCCTCTTTTAATAAAGAACTGAGTGATATGTGAAGTGACAGCCAAATGACTCAACAGTCACTATAAACACGTTTATAAATTTCAAGGCAATTCCCATCTTTTTTCTAACTGCTTCCATATGCGCAAATTGGGCGCTACACCCGCGATTTGAGCCGCTGTAATTTATTGAGAGACGTCAACGAGATTTAGCTCTTACAACGCTATTTTACAAATTCAAAGGATCTTTAAGAGAAAAATACTACCAAAAATACCGATTATTATTATTATTATTATTATTATTATTATTATTATTATTATTATTATTATTATTATTATTATTATTATTATTATTAATGCATTCATAACATTAAGCCAATCTATGCTTGTTGATGTCGGTGCCCTGTCAATAATAACCTCACTTATCCATTGATTTTAATTTTCATTTGCAGTTGTACCAGGTAATTTAATTAATCAATATAATATAATATAATATAATATAATATAATATAATATAATATAATATAATATAATATAATATAATATAGTCGTTTTTAAATTTTAAGGATGCTCCTGAAATTTGGACATCTTTCTAAAGTGAAGCATCGTGAAGATTCAACTGAGAACATAAGCTGAGCATTTTGACCTTTTTCGCATTAAATAAAACCATCAAACCTGAAAACAGGATGACTTACCCAGAACAAACTTATTACTTAAGAGTTAAAATACTAAAAAAAAAGAAAGATACTCATTCTTTATTAATCTAAATGTGTCTAAAGCACCTAGCGCACACACACTCTCACTTGTATACTAATGGTGAATTTTGTTGCTTTCCCAACATGTGGAGCAGCTTGACAAGTGGGTCAACCTAAAATTGTGTAATGTGTGTGTGTGTGTGTGTGTGTGTGTGTGCGCGCTCCCCCCCTCCCCCCCACACACAAAAAGCCACCACAGAACAATCTTGGCACGGTCCGTTCGGCCTCCCGCCCGACTCTCCCCCCACCTATCCCGGCCTGGAGGAGAGGCGAGCGGCATCTGCAGCTCCCCTATAAATCAGCGCAGCTCCCGGTCTCCCTGCTCAGCCCTGTGTTTTTCCAACGCGCAGAGGAATCCTCTGCTTAATTAATTTAGAATGTGTAAATAAAGTGAGGACAGTGACCTCTCCGTCATCTCTGGAAGCACAATATTAACTCTGGACCATCTTTGCCCTCGCTCTCTGGCTCCTATAGTAATGCAGACATTAAAAGAACACCTGCTGCAGAAAACAAGGAGCAGGGGCCGGGGGCCGGCGCGTGTGCGGCTACATGCACACGCACAAGAAACTTTCATGCTTTATTGGGTCAGGAGGTATCAATGACAATGTTAGTGGTCAGAGAGGACAACTATATATAGCCTATATATATATATATATATTTCACACTTCTGCAATGTAAGCTGTTTGGACCTTGCGTTGTACGTTTTTGGCATCAGTTGATATCGCATATAAGTTTGCATTCACAAAGTTACCTTAAGAGGATTTTAAGACTAATAACATCAGCATTGGCGGGCGAACAAAATAATAATAATAAAAAACATGTCCTAAAAAGCACAAATAATGGAACTAATGAACAAACTCGAAGATAAAATAGTGTAACAGATAATACCAGTTAAAAAACCAGATTTGTTTGGAGTCCTAAAAAAAAACAAAATAATAAAAAACGAATAAATATCTGTCCACAGAAGTTAGCCAAATGATTATTTCATCTCACGTAATCAACCTTTTGCCATAATAAGAACAAGACACAAAACACACAGACAAAAAATAGGAAAGAGTCTGACCAAATAGAAAGAGCAGTTTTTTTTTTTTTGTTTTTTTTTTCAGGTTTTTGTAACTATTTCATCAATAAAAACAAAACAAAGCTCAATAAATAAATAAATAAATAAATAAAACAAAACAAGAAAACTAAAATGCCCAAATATTAAACTATATTTTTACTAACGCAAAAAAGAAAAAAGCGAAAAAACCCTATCGCTTCCCGCAAAATACGCACGATTAGTATTAAGCTAATTCTTAATTTAAATTTAAAAATACAGAAGAAATGCAACAGACAAAAACAATGGGGGGAACTTGGGACATTAGCATCAGAGCTATATTACACCCATGCGCCAGTAGACATAAGTGGGTAGATGTGTATTGACCATGAGGGACCAGGCATCCCGGAACATTACACATTCACTCACTGTGCCATTATCTAATTAAACTAAGCCAGTTAAATTAGGACCTGCTGGCTGTTCCGCATAACCATTTCCCCTCTCTAACCCCGTTCCCGCCTATCTCTCCTCCCTCCCTGTTGGTCATCGGTCTGTCTGTGGGGCGCCTCCATCCATTGGGGCTTACAGTGAAGTCTTCACTGCAGCACTTTTCCTCTGTGCGGCTTTTGATAGAGGCGCGCAGCTGCTGCAGGAAACTCTCACACCACTATCGGCGCTATGATGCGGGCGCTTTTTTGCAGGTTTCTCCTATTTGACCTTTGATGCCAGCAGGGAAGGGTCATGTGAGTTTGAAGGTAGCTCCAGCCGATTTATAAAATAGGCTACTACTTTAGGATTTGAAGGGTTTTATGCACTTTGGAAGCATTTTTCTTTTTACTACATCGAACAGAAAGATGCACTAGACAATACTTCATTATCGGCTGGATTGGATCAGTAACTTCTCCGTGTTGACAGATTGTAAAGCGAAGTCTTCTATAATCATTTGGACTGACTACTTTATCTGACAAACTTGAAGGGGGATATTATTATCGAAAATCAAGTCAATAATCGTACGTTATTATGTATTAAAAATGAAATCAGATTTCAGTACTTAAATTCGCGCAGAAAACATCCGCGGATGTTCATAACTTAGTCAAATGTAACTTCTGCCGTGGAACCTCTTCTGCCTCCTCAGGTGAAAATGAAACTTTGTTTAAGTTGATATCCAATCGTCTTCGGCGTGAAAGTGTGTTTTCTAAAAGTGGAAAACCTCGTGATAAAGTTGAAGTTTACTATCCAGGGGTGAAATGCGATCACGCCGAGGTCGCGGGGCCAAACTTTTTAAGACTAATGTTTATTTAGAGAAGTGAGCGCTGTCTATAGAACTCCCCGTTCTCCCAGAATGCAGCAGTAATGTCTTTACCAGGCCAGACTGGACCACCGGCAGGACAGCAAATGCAGCTTTGCAAAAGTCTGCAGCTTCTTGTGGCGCTTTTCACACAGAGATATGCAGTTCAAGTACATATGCCACCATGCTAACATTTATGGCCGACATATTAACATTTGGTTGTTAAGCTATAAACTGGAACATAGTTTCTTGCACTGCAAAATAGCTACTATCTTCTTGTATTAGTCTGAATTATTGTAATTTCAAAACAAAAAACAAAAAGTCACATCCCATCCAGCAATGCAAAAAGTAAATAGCTCCATAATGAGGTGTAAAAACTGACATATTTTACAATGCGTTTCCAACTACTTGGAGAGCAGAAGCGTGTTTTCTTACAGATTGTAAAATTGAATTAGATATGCTTTGGAATCTGACCTCTTGCCAGACCCACATGTGTTTCCCCCCTCATGTTTTAGTGGTCCGTGGGTATTTTTTTGTTTTCTCAGCTGGAACTGCCATTAGACAATGTGTCCATGCTGTCCATTCCTATCTTTACCATCTCTCCTGGCTGAGCTCTCCATGCAGAACCACTTGCAGTACAACCTTCTCCCTCCAATCCCCTCCAGGTCTCTCCAAACACCTAGACTCTCTAGTCCTCTGACAGAGCAGCTCCTCTGCAGCCACCAACGTTGATGGAAGAAGAAGTAAGCTGAAGAAATGATGAGGATTGGATTTGCACAAGCAGAATACCAAGAGAAAAAAAAAACATCCCCTGAGGAATCTTATCATGAGATTATATAAGTAGGTTATCTAATTTATTTAAATTTAAGTGTATTAATATAATATAAATATGTTAAATATGTTCTTTGATGTATACAGAGGCTGGTTTATTTTTGTAAATAAAAAAGGAAAAGAAAAATACAGATGGAATAATGTTCAGAGCTCTGATTTGTTGTATGAAAGACAACAACTGAGTTCAGAAAACAAAACAACAACAAAACATCTGTTGTCATAATTCTGTTCTTGGTAGTATTTTCTTGTATTGCTTTCAATGATTTCAGAAAGCCCACAGTGTAAATGTCAAATCATTGTTTTGTTATATTCTGCATGAATCTTATTATCATAGGATGTAGCTCTAGAGTGATTAATAAAAACCTGAAGGCCATGGGGATTCTTGGGTTCAAGACAATGAGGCAAGATAAGATGATATGTATAATTGTTGGTTTTTGAAAAAAACTAAGAATTTCATTTTTTTGTGGTTTTCACAAATAGACTCCATGAATCCAGACCAAGTGTTGAAAAATGTGTTATACGCATTAAAACCTCAGTTCAAGTTCGAGTTGATATTTTAGATTTTGATGGTCATTCGAAAAAAAATGCACATTCTTCAAAAAAGAGATGAAATTCCCTTCATTTTATTTTATTTTAAGTTTTTTCTGTCGTGCAGCTTAGGATAGTACATGGTGGGTTTGGCTTCCTCATAGTGTGAGGTCAATTTTTTTTTCCCCCAAAAGGGGAAAATTAAGATATACCTCAATTGAATTTACTCGCTAAATAGTGTGACAGATGGAAACTAATTAAGGCTACATGGTGGACAGGCCGAACAATTACAAGGTAACAAAGAAGACTGTTGGAGCAAGATAACTCGCCACAAAAATAATAACAATAGTGTTAAAACAAAGCAAACAACAAAAAGGAAAAATATAGTGTGAAAGAAAGGTTAACAGAAAAGAACATTTAATGACAGAATGAATTAAGTTAACTAAACACCCCTTTATTTTAATGTTAATAGGAATATCAAATCAGAAACAAATTTCAGCACGATTAGCCAGTCAATGTGTACAGACATAATTCTTATGATTTCATTTTCAATGTACTGCACTGAAATTAGCAGTACATTTTTAATGTACTGCTAATTTCATTGCCACCATTGTACTCAATTTTCATTTTTAATCACAATGGTGTTTATAATCACCATTGTTTTTCTGTGATGGATTCTCTTATGATTTTAATCGAATTCAAAAATGTGGTGCAGGTTTTTAGTCTATGTTGAGTTTATCATTTCAATATAATCAAATATGTCTGCATATTTATTAATAAAACACATTGTGTCCTTAGTCAGTCGAGATATGCAACTTCAACTTTCTATGTCGCAAAAACCATGAGGTCTATGGACCCGCCGACATTTCCCCTTCTGCCATCCCCGACTCAAAGGCGTCCTGGGCAAAGAGCCCTGTAAATCATATCAAAAAGTACTTGAAGGTGTTGACTAATGAACAAGAATTAATATATAACTTTTTGACTTGTGTTGAGAATAAATAATTCTGTGTTTTCCTTTTGTCTCTTGTAGCTAGTTGTTAAGCTAAAGCTAAAGAAAATCACATGTTAGGAAATGCAAATTGGAGCTGGAGTATGCGATGACACACTAGGTAAAGCCCTCTTTTGGGGCATAGCTCAGAGAGACAAAGGGAATGAGAAATCCTTGTGGGATACCTTTTGACTGTTAGCTCTTAAAGGTAGCATGTCAAAATGGACCAGCTGTATTTTGGTGTAATAAATGGAATTCATGAATTTAACTCACCGACCTCTTCTGTAACCTCTTACAAACCTAGCATGGAGAACGGATAATTCTCCTTACTAGAAACTATCTTATTCATTCAAAGACTTAATTGTGAACTGTCATAATCACATTTATATAACTTCAATAAAGCTTTTTTTTTCTTTTACTATCGAAGAAATTGAGTAGCTTTACAGATGAATGAATGCCCATTTTTGTGGGAGCTAGTGGCAATGCAATCACACACAATAAACGTCCATATGATTCTTCTGTGGAAGTGGACAGGAGCAACAAGAATGCAAACAACAGTCACTTCACTGAAAAGGGCAGCTTTTAGGGCACTGAGAAATAGGTACAGACAGATTATGGATGCTTTTTTCCCTCTGAATGTGTGTATTTCAATTTATTGTCTCTGTGTTAAAAATGTACAATTTTACTTGGGATTTTTGCATATTCATGAATCTGAAAAAAAAATGAAATAAAAATAAAAATAATCAGCCATGTAAATATTAGAAGCTGTGGTTTTGGAGGTTTGAAAAAAATCTCTTTTTAATTTTGACATTCTCCAGTCCAGGGTTGAGCTTTTAGTAGGTAATTGTAAACATGCGCATACAGAGAGAGACAAAACACTGTGAGCCTCTTCTCAAGTAGGCAAAATAATGTTCCTTTTACTAACCGTGTTGAGCCAAAGACAAAGCACAATCCGCTAAAGTCAAATTGAATCTGATAACTAAATCAAGATGGTATTTTTTAGCTTTTAAATGCTTTGCACATGCTCACATAAAAAAAAAAAACAACAAATCTTAAAACGTAAGTATTTTATTTCACTTATAAAATATGTGTGTTCTCCTTGCTTTCTGACTGGTATGCAGAAATTTAATTGGAAGTGATATATTGCAAAAAGGGTGTTTTATTACATATGTGAGTGCATCTGTGTGTGAAAGCGTGTTGGCGTGCGTGTGTATGTGTGTGATTGCTGGAGAGTTCACAGAAAGCACAGGTTCAAAGGCAGGCCAAATGAAAAGGCCAAAAGATGATAAGGCCACTCTGAGGGCTCCTCTCTCAGAGGAGAAATGTCACACATAAAGAAGAGTGGAGAAACAACAGCCTGCACAGCGAGAAGCTGATGCAGAGGTTGAGTAGTTTGAGATTGCACTCTAAGTAGAGGTAAAGGGACATCTGATCACATGTGTGTGTAAATACGTGCGGGCGTGGGTGTGTATGCGTGTGCATTTGGATGGGGGGAGGTTAATGATGTTCATGACTAGTAGAGTCATTTTGCAGGGCGAGAGGCGCGGCTGGATGATGGATTGGAAGCTGAAGGGGCGAGCAGATGGGTAAGTAGAGAAAGTGAGGTTAAGTGGCAGTTAGATGTTGCCGATCTAAGTAGATCAAGAGTAGAGGACTGTGTGTGTGTGCGGGCGTGTGTGTGTCTGAGGGAGAACCATAAAATACAAAGTTTGCCAGACTGACAAACACAACTAATTTTCAAAAACTGCACATATTTTTGCACTCTGTGCTGGGGCAGATCTAAGACTTTAGGTTCATTTGAACCTTCTTCTTCTGACAAAATAGATGAATGTATTGTTAGTGCTGAATGACACATAATAGCACATAATAGTTAAAGTGTAGATGCAAAGAAGGCTTGCAGTCCTTAAATTTTACTGCTGTATAAGCCCTTAGTAATTAGTTACTACTTTACTGAAGTATTTTCAGTTTGACATAAAATCATTATTTTAAAAAGTACATTTTTTTGCCTTCTTTCTGCTTGTAAACTGGAAAGTAAAAGAAAATCAAACCAGGAAAGCATATGGTTTTCAGCTCTCAAGTTTTTATGCCACTGATAACTAAAAAAAAAATTGTACAATAGCAAAAACAGTTGACATTACATGATTTTAAGTCTTTTATAGCTATAATATAAAATATTTCCAATTTATTAATAAACTTCTTGAAATGTTTTCTGGTTTAATTTAAATTTAGAATCCCTTTATAAAAAAATGTCATATAGGCATTAAAACCAGATATTAACATCCACTGCATTCTTCAAGAACTGAAAGAATAATTAAAAATGATTAGGGAAAGATGTTTTGTTGTCGTCAAGTTTAAAAGTTTACATACATTTCTTTAATATTGGGTAGAATTCTGCATGAGACTCTTTTGTGCCCGTGTTTGAGAAACGTAGCTCATGACGCCTTCTATTTTGTGAAATGCAGCAGTCCTTCCTGCAGGAAAACACCCATTGAAAGTGATCCTCTTAGTTGGTAGTTCAAAGTTGGGAGGGTGTTCTCAAGTTTTTCATGCACACAATTAAACCAAAATAAAGATCTTTGTGTCTGTGTGCATCTACAACCTGTAATCTGGCTTTTTACTGTAAATTTTTTTTAGAGTATGACCTCCTCCTGGCTCACAGACCTTTCTTTAAAACATACAATGAAATGTCTTTTGAACACAGACTAAACGAGGGAAAACATCACAAAGCTTACTATTCCTGTTCTCTGGACGCACAATGCATTCTTCTGTATGTTGGTGTCAATCTGATCCTGTCCAAAAGGTAAATCTGAGCAGTTAGCTGCTGTGTCTCACATAAAAGACGTCTCAAAGGTAGGAGGCTGGCCCACACAACCAGGCGCCATAAAAGTTTAAGGAGGAGGAGGGAAGTGAAGTGAAGTGTTTGTCTTTGCTCATGGCTGGCTGACTGGCTGGCTGGGACAGACTGCCCGGGTGGCACGCTTGTCACAGCCCTGTCAGTGCCCTGTCACACACCATTGTGGCAGTTTGGGATTGATGAGGAGCAGCAACAGGAAGACTGAGGACTGCTGGGAAACAGGAAGAGGAAGAACAACAGATGAAAAGCGGAACCTGAGGAGGAAAAGTACTTAAGTTACATTATGAAGCAAAATCAGAGTGAAAGTGAAGACAGGACCAACTCATAATGCAGCCGAGAGATGTAATATGACAGAAGGCATTGTTTATACATAGAATTATTGGGCTGCTTTTTTTTTTAAAGATAAGAAATTGTTTTGATATCTTGCAGTCAAGCTCTCAGTTTTCATTCATCTCGCAGAATCCTTACTGAAAATGAAATAAAACAAAACAAAAAACAGAGAAATGAAACAAGGCTTATTATATTATTCACAAACATTTATTTAAACAACAAAATCAACTCTCATAATCACACGTGGTTAATTAAATTCAGAAAATAGCCTGAAAAACTAATTTATAACTGTTTTAAGGGATTACGGCAAATCTAACAAAAGGCATTTTATTTGCATAGTCAAAAGATTGCATGTTGTTCAGAACCCAAATATTTACACTGAATAAAAGACATAGACACATTTTTACTCACTCTTTGAAATTAAATCAGACCAAACGTCTCTTGTTTTAGGTTGGTTAGACGTATCAAAATTATTTCTATTTGCTAAAAACCAGAAAATGCGTTCCTCGCGATGCCAAGTTCCTCTTGCAAAACAACCCCACAGCAGCATGTGACCACACCAATACTTCACAGTTCAGGTAGGACACTACAAACATTCCTGTTTTGCCTTCAAATGTAAATGCGTGGTTGTTTGTTCAGTGTGTCCTATTGTCCGGGGCAACATATGCTGTGTTTCCATTGAGCATTTAATTGCACAGACTGGAATTATGAAAATAAACTTGATTCATGGAAACATGCCAGTTTTGAAAAAAAAAAAAAACCCTCATATTTTGCAATAAAACTGCAATAAGAACACTTTTATTTTGCATCACATGAAGCATCACCTGAGTCAGGTTTCATGTGAATAAGTTTGTTCATGTATCACACAAACAAACTTATTCATGTGTGACATTTATTGCGTTTCGTATCAAATGGAAACACTGTAAATGTGTTGCTGTGATATTAGCCAAATATTGACAAAGTTTTGCACACATTTGTAATGGAAGTGCAACTACACTCACAAGGACAATGTAGAGAGAATAATTTATCCAATGATCACGTTTTTGGGCTATAGGAGGAAGTCGGAATACCCAGTGAGAATCCACACATGCACAGGGGGGAAATATAAACTCCACCTAGACCCTCATATTGCATCAGAGTAAAGCACAAAGGATAATTGTCCACTTTTTTGTTTCACCTCTTGACTTCTTTCCCTTCAGTCCTCTATTTGAATTCTGCATGCTGTCCTTGACTCAGTCAGCTCCTAACTTCATTAAAAAGTCCATGTCACATTCTTACTTTAAAACTTTTTTTTTTCAAAACTACTACTTCTTTCTTTCTACAGCATTCTTCATTTTTCTTGCTCCAGGTTGCTTTGCACTGGGTGTGTTGCTTCTGGTTTTCAATCCCTGGATGTTCCCCATTTTTTCCTCCTTCCCCTGAACTGTCTACCTCAGAGGGAATGGCTCTCTGGAGCTGAGTAGGGTCATGCCTGGGTGAGGAATATCACTTCACGCCCATCTCCTTACTTAAACACCTTTTCTTAATTCTCCCTGCTTTCTCACTCTCTTCCTTCAGCTGTTTTTTTTCTTTCCTCCTACTGGTTCAATTTTCTTCTCTCTCTATAAACTTTCCTCTTCTCCCTTTCCTCTCTTACTGTTTCATTCATTTTCCATTCGGTAGATTGCCCAAGGAAGCAGAAGAATATAAATTTTGATGGCACATTTAAAATTTTTATTAGTAAATATTTTGACCAAAATGGTTTTGGTTTTGTCTAGTTCTCATTTGACTTTCGTCATTTCTTAGGATCTTTGTCAAGGGTAATTAAAGCAACGAGGCACAGGTTTACATTTATCATTTGAAACAATTTTATTTGGATTTGCATTTTTGATAAAGTCCTAGAACCCAAAATTCTAAACCAAGAGGTGAATTGTACAAAATACACAAAGCATTCTGGAAGTAGTTGGAAACATTTAATCTGAAAATGTACAGATTATATTTTACAGTTTCACAAATTGGGGCTGCACAGTTGGTAGCACTGCTGCATTGCAGCAAGAGGGTCCTTGGTTCGATTACCAAGACTTTTCTGCATGAAGCTTACATATTGTCTTCGGGTACTGCGGCTTCCTCAGTCAGGCTAATTTGGTCTCGCTAAATTCTCCTTAGGTGTGGGTGTGCGCATGCATGATTGTTTGTCCTGTCTGTCTCTGTGTTGCTCTGTCCAGGGGGGTAAACCCTGGACTGGTGATCAGTCCAGGGTTTACCCCACCTCTCGCCTGGCACCAGCATCCCTTGTGACCATGCTCCACAAGATATGGGTGGATGGATGGAGTTTTACAAATTGCTATTGTCAACCATTGTCAACCATATTGTAAACATGAACAGATCTGTAAATGTACATATCAGATATCAACATTTATTCTGCAAATACCATAGTGCAGCTAAAAATGCCAACATCCAGAATCAAAATGTTTCTTAAGCCTCCAGGGATTTAAACTGAACATGAGTGTTGAACTGTTTAACCAACGTCTCTTAAAAACCCATCAGAAACAATAAGTGCAAGCTTTCCATTAACTTTCTTTACAAAAAGTAATCATGAAGCTGTAAACACCTTTAGAATTAGATAACGTTTGGCAATCAGATTACATGTATTAGATATATTTGTGGCTCACTGCTACTGCTATTTTCTCCATAGTTAAAACAAAGTCCTCATCTTCAACATGAGTTATAAGTAATTCTCTGCACCCAGCTGTTCATTGGATTCTTCTTGGTTTGTTGTCCTTTACAACCACCTTACCACTTTGCAGTATCTTACAAATTATAAGGTGTGAAAACACCCTAAGTCTGTATGCTTGACTCCCAAATAAATAAAAAACATATTTTTCTAAACATTGATAATGTGTTATAATTACCATGACTGCAAGTGAAAATGAGTTTTAAGTGATGTTTTATGACATTTTTCCATGTTTTGCAGGCTATTTTGTGGGCCTGATGAAATGCTTATTCCCAGTCTAATTTTAGACCACTTTTAGATCAGGCGATTTTGCTTGGCCTTAACATGCTGTACATTTAAGCCAGAGCAACATAAGGACCTAACATTGACTCATATTGGAATTAGGCCGACATGTAAGCTTTAATCTTGAAACCAGATCCAGTGGTCAGTGAGAAAATGAAGTCTAAGTACTGTCCATACTCTGACTAAAGTTAGATCTGATTGGATTCCAATATTTTTATCTCAATTTTCTTCACTGAAAAATGAAAATGTACGTTTCTTGTGTCACAGTTCAGGTCATCATTAATGACGACCTACGTGGCTCTTTAAGGAAGTTTTCATTTATCCTGATAGAATTGATTCTGTCACTTTTTTATTTTTCAAAATGAAAAAAGTTCCACTGTGTGGAAGTTTAGGGCAACACCTACAAAACCTCACTCCAACCATCACGGACATTACAGAAAAGAGCCATCTGACATGTTCAAAAAGTTGTTTAGTACAGCCGTACCAACAATTTATTTATAGATTCCTACATCCTCAAATTACCAGATTTGGTAGAGGTTTAAACTGTACAGTTTAGGTACGAAGCTATAAACAAACTACTGCCAGATAATATTCAGAATTGTTTTACTGATATAATGGGGTGCTATGACCATACAGGGAACCTTATAGTCATAATTCATTACCATAATGTTGTTGAACCTTCAGTCTTCAGACAACCATGAAGAGAATTTGAATCTCTGTCAGTGGTGTGAAGATTTGGAATAAACTTGCCAAAGAGCATAGTTTTGACTTTGAAGCATGGAGGTTGTGTGAGAATTTAAGCCTCTAAATGGTTATTTTTAAAAGGTGAACAGGGGGGATGAATTTGGACTGGAATTAAAGCACTGTGGATGGGTTGGGTATGTTTGTGTTTGTGTATTTATATGTACTGTATGTGTATATGTATTTTTGTGTATGTATATGTATGTGATTGCGTATATGTACATACTGTGTAAGCCTGTGTGTAAGTGTATAGGAGTATGCATATTATTTACATCCGGCTCAGGAATTACTTTTGATTAAGAAGGGAAACAGGAAATGGGAAGATTATTCAGATCATGATCTACAGGATGGAAAAAGTGTTTGATTAAATAAGTTCAGCTTCTTCATGCCCCTTTTCAGACACACAGTTACCAAATAAGTAATGTATTTTACATGTATTTGTGTATGTGTCTGTGTGGTATGTAGAATGTTGCATTTACACTTAGACATATGCAAATGCTTCCTTTATTTTGTGTTGTTCTCTTGGTGAAAATGCCTGAAACAAAAAATCATCATCATCATCATCATCATCATCATCATCATCATTATCATCATCATCACCATCAAAAAGTGGTTCATTGAAATGATCAAATATACCCTAAAATTATGCTTTGCTCCTAAGAGAACAAAGACTGTTGGCAATACAAGAAAATCAATCAAACAAATCAACACTGAAGCAGATCAAGAATAATCAGCTGTAAATCTACATTTAAAATGAAAATTTAACTGCATGTGTTTTAAACAAATCAAGATTTCATCATGCATGTAAGCGCATCACTTATGCCAACTGAGGAACTCTAGTGCAATTGGGAGAAAAGGAGGGTGTAAGAGTTCTTATGAAATATGGATAATTAGAAGATGGAGCTGCTGAAGAGCTGTGTGTACACAGATGCAAAACGACACAAGAACGAGGAAGAAAAAAATGATGAGCAGAAGATCCAAAAGGGGAGCAAAAGAACCAGGGTTATGTATGTTTTTCAGGGGGCAACTTAAGGGATTGTCTTCCCCCTTGGCCCCTCCCTGGCCCCAGTCAGAAATCTCCAGGGGTCCCCGGGTTCCTGAGGAAAAACATCTCGGCCCCCCATCACCCCTGAACCCGGTGCTGGGCTGTTTACCTTGGCCTGGCTGCCTGACAGCTTTACTGATGTTACATACAGGCACACAGGGACCCTGAGTCAAAGAGGGAGCAGGAGCTAAAGGAGAGAACAGGAAGAAGGAGGTGGAGAGCAGGACAGATGAGGAATAGAGAAATAAGAAGGATAGATGTCGAGCGATGAGGACAGTGGGTGTAGGATAGGAAGGGGGGAGGAAGTAGAGGCATGGGGATGAGGCGAACAGGAAAGGAGGAGAGGGAGCGGGAGCTGCGAGGGAGCGAGAGTGTTGGCTTACTCTGATCTTAATCACCAACATCAGATCCATTTGGGGAGATCTCCAGAGAAGAGAGCCGTTCAGAGGGCAGCTGAGTGCACACTGAGTACACAGGCGGGAAGAAATATCGTCTCCAAAAAGTGAGCACTAAAAACACAGGCATTAATTTTCATCTCCCCTCTAAGTCAATTACTGTGTATATAAGGCAATATTTTGTTTTGAGGGCAATTGCTCAGAGAAATATGTGAGATTTAAAAGCAAATGTGGAATGGAGACACAATATTTTGACAGGAGGTAACATTACTCATTACACTGTGCTTCAGAAACCTGTAGATATTTTCCATACAGTTCATGGGGAGTGAAGCAAGGGACCACTGGCCCTCACTGTGCAAATGTTGACTCAAGAGTTTTATATCTATTTTAAATAAGTAAACATGATGAACTGCCTTTAATTTATATTCGTCCTTTAGGGCAAATGTATGTATTGAGTCAGACGTGAAAATATTAATTTGGGAGAAAACTTGTAAAAAGTTTGCACAGTCTGAGCTCACAAAAATCATTGAAACAACCTTGTTTTGATGTTGATTTGAGTTTCTATTCATTCCTCATCTCCTTCTGACAAAAACTTCCTCTAATGCCTGGCAGTTTGTCTACTTGTAGGCGTCTGTTTGTCCATTTCAGAGCCACAGCGTGCAGGGTTGGGCTGGACCGCAGGGGTTTCTGCGATGGGGTGGGAGGCCTGTATTTTGTAGCTCGGAGCTCCAAGTCTTGTTTGTCTGTCCCAAGCAGCTGGACAAGCTGTATTAATACAAACAGGCCTTTGAACAGGCTGCTGTGTTGTGTCGACCTGGCTTTGGTTACATCCCACACACTTGTTCTCTCACAAACACATACACACTCATGACTGGCAAACCGACCAGGGACAAAAATTCCTGTCAAAAACATGTGGTTTGGTGCTCATATAAACTGAAGCTGGTGTGCAGACAAGGCAGATGCTTTGGAAAACTATTCACTCATTGGTCATGCTTCTTTGCAAAATGAGTCAAGTTCATTCAGACTGGGTGGAAAACACATCTAGTCATTGACAATTTTCAAATCCTGTAGCTGAAATTAGGTGCAGACATTTACTGAGTCAATCTAGCGCATAACATGTTTTGATCTGAACCATTCCATTGGAGATCTGGCTGAATGTTTAGGGTCATTTCCCTGTTTGAAGCTTAACCTGTTTCCATCTCTCTAGTACTTTGGAAGCCTCTAGTAGGGTATCTTTTACCATGATCCTGTATTTTATCCATCAACTCTAACCATATTCTCTTTCCCTGCTGAAGTGAAGTATCCTCATAGCATGATGGGGATGGTGTGTTCAAGATGTCCAGTGTTAGTAGCCCTCAAAATAGCCTTTATAAATGTTTGTCTCATCTGACCAGAGGACCTTATAGCAAACTGCAAACTGGACCTGTTATGTGTTTTCTTTGAACAATGGCCATAAAGACCAGATTTTTGGGGTGTCTTCCCTCACTTGAACTAATGCTCGGTGAAGCTCCTCAATGTGTTGGTTCCCCTGACTGCTTCTCTGATTAATACTGTCCCCACCAACCCTGAAAATTTAGGTCGTTGGCCATCCATTGGAAGATTTCCAGTTGGGACATTTTTCACGTGATGAAGAGAAGAGTTAACCATGAGATGTTCAAAGCTTGGTATATTGTTTTATAATCTAACACTGTAAACTGACTTATCTGCTGTGTCTATTGCCAAACAAACATTTTTTGTTTGTTGGGTCCACACAGAGGCACCTAATTTACTCAGTTAGCTGCTAATGCAGTTGGTTGCAATTTATTCATGAGTAAAAGGGGATTAACATATATGCAACACACTTTTGAAATCTTTTTGGTAAGAAAACGAATGACTGAACAAAATTAAATTTTTCTTGGACTTTATCTGTTGTTTTTTTTTTGTTTTTTTGTTGCTAAATCCTAATAGCAAACACTGACAGTTATAGCGTGACAACATAAAACTTTCAGGGGTATGAATATCTTTGCAAGGGACTTCACATGAATGCAAAACACCATTTGTTGCTTGACACAACTTACAAAAACTCCCGCTGATCTTTTCCTGTTGAGTGTGATTGATCATCTTCAGGCCGACCATCACTCTGCCTGACGGCCTGTTTGTCTGTCTCCTTCTGCATGTTTGTGTGTTTGTGTGGACAGGCCGGCGGATTGCTTGTTGTTTGTTCATGGCTGATCATTTGTCACAATAAATCATTAGGGAGGGACAAACACACACAGAGAAATGTTCCCTTTGGAGTTGTGTGGATTGCTCCTCTAGTCTTCCTCAGACCCATTTAGGCTTACACAAACACTCCAGCCCCATTGCCCCGTCACCCTTAAAACACTGGAAGCAGCAGATCCCTCAGAGAGAGTGAGAAAAAGGGGACAGGGTTAAGGTCCATCCCAGTCCGCTGCATTGACGGATGACTTCCTCTGCCATTATGCAATGGAGTTCAGAGGTTTGCTGACTGGGCCAGTGGCCTCTGTACTCACACCAGGATATGAGAGGACAGGGAATTGGGCTGCAGGTTGCCCCGGTCAACACTCTGGGGAACTACATCCCAAATGGTACAGGTTAGAGGGAGAAAGTTGCTGAAGTTGTCTGAGCAGCGGTCCAGCAAAAACATAAACTGAATGCTGAGCATAGCAGTGGTTGTGAAAGTAAAAGCCACTGTGGTATTTTTTATTTTATGTGCAATCCAATACCAGCAAGGTTTTAGCGTATAGGCAATACACTACACATAATAATAAACATTTATCATAAACTGGGACTGTGAATGCCAGAGAATATACTTAAGTTTATTTATAATGAACACCTGTCAAATGCATTTTGTTTTGATACACAACTGCTTTGAAGAAATGTACAGTTTAGCTCTTTTTTATTTTGGCTTATTAATTTCTCATTTTTCTGCAAATATTGGTTGATCTTCACACTGTGCTTCAGAAACCTGCCCACAGAAGACCTTAAGAAGTCTTTAGGACATCTTAAGAAAGCCCTTATCACTTCCTTAAGATGAAGTTGTAAGGAATTCCTCAGAATTTTAAAGTTAGTGTAAAGATTAGTACACTCTTATTTTTTAGGTTGATGGTCACTTTGTTGTGTTTGATTTAATTTGCCAGGCCTACGACTGATTACTGCTGGACTTGTAGAATTAAAAAATTACTTGACTGTGACATGCCAGATGACATGAAGTAGTAAAAGATCTTAAAAATCAACACATTAGTACTTGATTTACATTGCAAGAAGAGGTCAGCGACCAAGTCTACAAGAGTTTTTGGTATTTGAAGAATTTGCAAAGCCATTTTGAACACCTTTGGTTTCTGGTTAATCACAGTGATAAGCAAATAGTTAAAACAGAACCCAGAGCAACATAAAATAACTCTAGGACTCATTTGCTTAAGTCAAGCTTAGTTTTCAAGTTTCAATAATAAGAAAGAGACTGGGGAGAAAGGTCATCCATGGGAGAGTTCCTATGCCGAAACCACTGCTGACCACAAAGGCACAAAATTGTATCTCATGTCCACCAAAACATGTGCTGATGATCCCCAAGAGTTTTGTGAAAATATTTTGTGGACTCATGGGAAGTAATTGGAACGTTCCAGAAAGTGTTTGTCTAATCAAGTCTGGCTTGTTAAAATCAGTTTTATTTAGCGATTCTGAAATCACTAAATAATTAGCAATTATTTAGCGCTAAATTAGATTATTTACTGATACTGATGCACAGTATCAGTATCCTGATACTGTGGTTCATTTCCCATGATAGTTGAAGTAATAAGATGAAAAAGGACTGTTTTCAACTTCACAACAAATCTACCACTACTGGGTTTAACTAATGGCACAAAAAGGTGCTTTGATATTAATCCTAAACCATGAACTCAACTCTGTTTAAAATAATTTAACTATGCGTAAAAGTGAGGTCTACCTTAGGAATTCAGTCAATTTAAATTAATTCTGCCATTTCTGTCTGGAAAATTTGTCAAACATTTACAGTAGTCAGTTCTTGATTACCAAACCTGGAGTTGAGCTACAGCTTGTTAATAGACATTTACCAAAGTATTAAGTCTGTGCAAATATTTCTGAACCTGTCTGGATTAGAGAAAATGTTCCCTCAATTAAAACTTAAAGGTCAAGAATTAATGTGGTATTTATGCCTATGATGAATGTATGTAAACATCTGAACACAGGTGTGGGCAAATCTGAAAGTTTGTTTAAGATTCAGATTACACTTTAAAGCTAATTTTGAAGCTCTAAAGTTAAAATCTATTAAAGAATACTTGTTTGTCATAACATGCGCAAATCACTTTAAAATGCAGGGTTTTTGCTCTTTTTATTCTAGTTGGACATGAAAATTTTACTGCAAGGAACAACATTTAGTTCTTTTAGATTTACTCACTATTAACTAAACTATTCAGATGAAACAACTGAAATAAATCAAATTCTTTGGGTGAACTTAAAACCTTGCCTTTGTTAGTCTGACTTCTCAGACTGTCTGTATATCACCACGGCTGACTGACCAGTCAAGCATGCATATTCAAAACACAGTTCTGACCTTTACCTTCCCACCACAAATACTGTCCCCTGTCATTAAATGATGAAGACTGTGGTGAAGGAGTTGAAAACCAAACAAAAAAACAAATCTCAGCATGCCATGGAAAAACAAAAAGTGCTGAAGGGGGCTGGGAGAGAGAGCGCAAAAACAACACTGAACAAGCCATAAGGCACAGTTCATGCGAAGAAAGTGCCTCTTTACAGTATGTACACTCATAAAAGGGCCTGCCGCGCATGAATCAACACATAAGCTCCACTAAATATAAATGTAACATGAAAAGGAAGAAGTACAAACAAAAGGAGACAAATGAACAGCATGAAAAAACACTGGTTGTTGCTTTTCCAAATCCTTAAATTTAGATTTTCTTCGATCTCTTAGATCTATTTTGCATAGAGGGACGTGTAGGACAAGACAAGGCAGTAAAATGATGAAGCCATTGGAGAACAGTTTTCAAATTCAGCCCAATATCCTGAGGTCAGAAGCAAAGGCTAATACGGTATAAGGAGAAAATGGCAAAAAACATTTTGGGGAGTTTTGCCATTGCTTTTGTCTGATTTCACCCCTTTAATCTGTTTAGGAGAAAAACTGCACCAGTTTCTCTCCTAATTTGATATGAAACATGAAAATGAGGTATTTACATTAATACTCCATGTACATTTTAACAATAAAACCTTTTTCTTGAACCTTTACTAAATAGCTGAACGTGTGACCAAATTAACCCCCCCCCCCCACACCCCAAAAAGAAAAAAGAAACAAGATACAAGGTTTGTCCATTATAACATATTGTCTTTAACTTAAGACAAGCAGTTTGAGTCTTCTGTTATATGCTTCTTTGCGATGTGAACAACTTGGAATCTGCAGATGTTTAGAAATGGCTCCAAAAGACTTTCCCAACTTGTGTAAACACACAATTTCCACTCTTAGATCTTTACCAAGCTCAGTGGACTTTCCTATTGTTCAGCATATTGGTATATCCAATGAGATCTGTCAAACAAACCAAGACAATAATGACCATAGGTAATCTTTTGACCACAATTGCAAGTGTAGAGTCTATGCAATAAAATCTCAAACTGACAAAACCAAATGTTCCACAATTTAAAATGGATTTCATAAATATTATTGAAAGTTATCCAAATTCCAAACCAAAGACCATAAACACATACAGATTTTGACAAATCTGTATGTGCAGAATATGATGTGGTACCCATAACCATTTCAATGTTATTTTCATAAAAGAAAAGGTTCAATGCATGACTGATCTACATGACATACTTGACAAGTCTAGTACTGCAAAAAATTAGGAACTGAGAAAAAAAAAATAACAGAGCCATAGCTAAATTCAATCAGATTTAATTTTGTGAGTTTGACAATAAATATAGCTTGTTTGAATCCAATTTTCATATACTCAGGTTTGTTTTTCTGTTTATTCAGACCTGCCATGAGTCATTGAGGTGACAACCTCGGTTGGTAGTTGCATCTTGTGAAATACATTTTAAGTCTCTCTCTCACACACTCACACACGCCCCCACACTCTCCCACTCCCGCACACACACACAAACACTCACACAGCTTCGCTTGGCCCCAACCAGTCTTGCAGTTCACCCCTGCTGTTTGTTTAGTGTTTGTCAAGTTTATGGTTGCCATGTCAAATGCGTAGTAATAACATATGTTTTTCTCATCAGACCACAGAGAATCCACCTCAAAGAACACTGACAAGATGAAGAGGTGATTACTTTAGAAATTGTCTAAAACAAAAAAGGGAAAATAAAAGGTTGGAGGAGTTCAAATATACATTGAAAATAAAATTAAATGATTGAATGGTAAAATACTTGGTGCAGCTTGGTGGATAAAGGGGATTAAAGAGAAACAGTGTATGTGGAGGGTATGCAACCCACTACAAGTGAGCAAAAATAACATAGTCTATAAAGCTTTGATGACTTGCATTGGCGAGATCAAATGTGTAGGTCAAGAGGTAGGGAGTCATAGTGATGAGGCTTAAGAGGGGCTATCGGGAGCAACACATCTGCAAAAGCCATTAAGGACTGTGTATGTATGCAGCGTGACACTGTGTTTTCTCTGCTGGGGCCTGGCTTGGGCCTGCGCGGCAAAACTGGGATCAGGTTTCGTCAGCATGCAGTGGGGGGCCGTCTCCAGTTGACGCGTGATGATTTAGTCAGGTGTGAGCGTGCACTTTCCAATTTGGAGGGAAATAAATTAGAAGTGATTTTTTACGAGACCTCTGTCCCAAGCTGTCTGAAAGCCCCTCTCTCCCTCCTGTTGTGCACTGTCAGTTCAACTGATGTGTTTATAAAGAGTGCTGCAGTGGCCCATAAACACACTCTGACACACACCCTCACACACACACACGAGAGAGGGAGAGAGCGAAACATGCGCAAGCATCCTGACTTGACTAAACAATGGCATGCATGAAAAACACACATATGTTGAACACCCCCAGAAACCCACATTTTCTGACTGTGTCCACTAGGAATTCAGAGCAGGGGGAATAATGTTTTATATATTTCCTGTACATGCCTACAAATGCTGTAAAAATAGTCAATAATTGATTTGTTGGTCTGGCAGCTTTATTCAATAATTAAATAAAAAAAGAGAAAAGGGTGGAAATGCAGACCAAAACAGATGAAGAAATGATGGGAGGATGATGGTATTTCAATGTGAAACCTGAGCAGAGTTAGAAAAGCATTAGTTAAACACATACAGTACTAACCTTCAAAGTTTGAAGGTGCTAAGTTATTGGAGTCAAAATTCAAACTAATTTTGATGTTTCCACTGCTAATAAGTGATGCTACCTTTTAATATTTGAATCTTTCCATAACAAATTCTGTTTAACTGGTTAAAAACCTAAACTCACATAGTTGTCATGATTTTCATTTTAAAATGAAATCATTTTGTGAAGTATTATATAATATCTAAATAAAATGTAATACATTATATCTATTAACTTAAAGTATTGCATTTTTATTAAACTTAACTGTATAAGTAAGGACAAACAACTCAAAACTTTGCCAACAGCAGTTATCAAATATCATCAGGCCCCAATATTCTTTGAACTCAATATTAACAACAACATTAAAAACATAATATAAATGCTATGGAAATTAAATAAGGAACAAAATAAAATAGTTTAAGTCAATAACTGGTTGAATACTGTTCTATTCTAATAAACACTTAAACCCCAGTAATTGAATATTGAATAAGTATTGGCAATGGGCTGAAAAATGTCAAGCTAAGCACGTAACATAGTCTATTTTTATTTACTACTGTATAACTGGTTAACTTAAACAGGTTGTGGTGAAAAGCAGAAGATAAATAATAATCAAGTATTGACCCTAAATAAACTTTGGTCTTGGCTTGAAATCACCCAATGTACTAACTGTCATCATAACCTTGATTAAAAATGAGGGGCCTCTGGATGAGACTAACATGGTTTAGCTCCACCAGGGACCAGAGGCAGGAAGCCCTTTGACCTCTGTTTGGTTCCCCTGCCTCTACTTTCACATGTGGCTCTGCCTGCTTTCACTAAATAATTTCTGGGCTTGTCTTGTCTCCCTGACTCCCTTCATGCATGTCCATGTCAGTCTTTCTGCCTGTCTGTTTTTACTGACTGCCCGATCTGAACGTCTGTCAGGTTGCCATGCTGCAAACGAGTGTCTGTCACTGTCAGCCCTTTTAACTGGCCTCCAGAGGTTAAATTAACACACTCTGCCTACGCCTCCTGGTTCCATTAAAAAGACGGCAAATTCAATTACAAAGTATAGTAGATATTGAAATAGCTCATTATTAGAGCAAACTAAGGATTTCACAAAAATAAGAGTCGGGCACAGTTAGAAAATTAAGAATTGTTTGTGACTGCTAAGCTCTTTTACACAGAGCAGCTGCTTAGTGCATCACCAAAACACTGGTGCCATCTGCAAATCCATAAAAGTTGTGCAAAACAGGAATTTTGCTTTTGAATCAAAAGCCAAACAAATGCACATTTGTTCTAGCTGTGCACTTTCCTGGCAAAGAGCATGGAAAGAGCACAACCTCCCAAAGGTATTCACACTCCTTGTCACGTTAGAACCACAAAATTAAATATTGTTGTTTTGGAATTTTATTTAATAGACCAACACAAAGTAGGACATACTGTGAGCTGAAGGAAAAATAACATTTGGTTTTTATCTATTAGGTCTAAATACAATTCAATGCAATCAATTTCCTTCAGCAATCACCTACTTTCAAATAATACCCACCCCTGTGTAGTTTGATCATAACATAAAAATAGTCCCAGGCAGCACATTAATGAACATACAGCACTAGTAAGACCCAGAAACACAGCAGAAAGGACATTCAAAGCAACATTAGGTTATAAAACGTTATCTAGAGTTTATAACATCTCAGAGGGTTCTGCTCAATTTATCATCTGGAAGAGAATGGCGCTGTCTGCTCACCTAAACTGAAAGGCTGGGCAAGAAAAGTGTCGATCAGAGCAATAATCAATAAGGTAACTCTGGAGAAGTTCAAATATTAGGTGAGAGAATGTGTGAAGAGAATACCATTGGTCCTACACCCTACAAATGTGGTCTCCATGGAAGAGCGTCAACAAAGAAAGTCATTGTTGAAGCCTCTTAACACTCTGGTATGTAAGGGAAACAAACATATTTTACTTTTTAGACTACATGCAAAGCCATGTGTTGTGAGAAAATGCTGCACATCACCCTGAATCTATCATCCCAGTAGTTGTGAAAGGTATTGGTATTTGTGGAAATGATTTTCTTTAGAAGGGGCAGAGAAGCTGGACAAAGTTGGTGGGGGACTGATGGAGTTAAATAGACTGGAGACGTGAGATGGGTTGGAGGTTTACCTTTCAGCAGGACAGCAACACTAAACATGCAGACAGAGTTACAATGGAATGGTTTAAATCAAAGCATATTTATATTTTAGGGTGACTCAATCAAAGTCCAGACCTAAATATGGGAGAGAATGTGTCAAGACCTGCAGAACCTGAGCCTGAGCTGTTTTGGCACAAAGGATAGGGCAAAATGTCAATCTGTAACTGTGCAAAACCGGTGTGTTGCCTCGTGAAGGCTGAAATTTCATTTGTAAAAATATTGAAACCACTTAAGACTTTCCATCTACTTTATTATTTAAACATTGATCCTCGATAACTGAGATAATCCAGAAATGTTTTAAAAGTTTCTTCCATAGACTAGTTGACAGTGAAAAAAAAAAAGAAAAAGCATTTTCTTTTTTGTGAGAAAAAAATAAGATATTGAATTCTTAGGAAATGCGTGGTTATTTCTACTTGGAGGTCAGACACACTAATGAACAGAAGTCACTTAACAGTGAAGGAAAGTGAAAAAATTCAGTGTTGCTATAAGAGTTATTTTGACAGTCCTTTCAGTTTGGAAAGCATTACAATTGCAATATTCATATAAATATTGAGCTAATTAAGATCCTCTTACGGGAGCTAATTGAAATAATACGTCATAAGAAAATGTGACGTTAACAAAGAAATGTAGAGATTTCAATATCACTTTGAAAGGTCTTGCAACATATGTATTTGCAAATTGCAAGATTACTTCACTGGTTCAGTGAAAACATCTGTCCTGTACATGAACTGTCTCAGTGAATGATTTGAATAGGGTAGTGTTAAGATTCAAATGCTTCTATGTAAGCTACTAAAAACAAATAATAATAATAATAATAATAATAATAATAATAATAATAATAATAATAATAATAATAATAATGATAATAATAATAATAATAATAATAATAATAATAATGATAATAATAATAATAATAATAATAATAATAATAATGATAATAATAATAATAATAATAATAATAATAATAATAATAATAATAATAAAACTGAAAAAATGTCTGATTTCAAAAATGCTTCAGACGAACTGGTCACCCTGCCTAATGAAACCAGAGCATCAGTAAAGCAGTATTGCGCAGGTCCAATGTTTATTTTCAATAAAATCCTCTTTATTATCTCAGATATTTACAAGGGAACTTTGGACAGGATGTTAGAACATGGTAAAAGTTGCTCCTGTGAATTTGCCTAACACACTCCTACGCAGAGTAGATGAACAAGGGCGATTGGGAACTTTTAACTGAGGGGGGTCAAAGTCTCCTTCCTTTACGAGTTGTAACAACATGAATGAGAGCACTGAGTGAGGGAGGGAGGTGGGGAAAGGAGGAACTAGGTAGGCATGAAGGGAGAGGAAGTGAAGGGTGTAGTTTTTCTCAGCTACGCCGCCTCAGAGCGAGGTAAGAGGTGGGACCCGGGGGGGGGACCACTGGCTGGGTGGTCAGCAAGATTGCAAACCTGTGTTAATGTGTGTGTTAATGCCCGTGTGTGCGTGCGAGAAAGTCAGAAAATAAAAAAGGGTTCTTTCTGCATGGTGCCCAACCATGGGGATAATGGAAAAGACTCTCATATTTCGCAGGGGCCTTTTGATCTGTCCTTCTCATTTTTTTTTTTAAAACACACTTTTCTTTCCTCAGATTACTGCTTCTATTCTTGTGTCATTGTTTTTCCACGCACAGCTTACACATGCACATTCTCTGAGGTTTCTCTCTTTATGGCCTGCAGAATGAGGTGCAGACCAAAATGACTGCCCTAATCGAGAAGCTGCACGAGTCCTAAAACAACAGACTGCATTTAGCAAATGTAATTCATTCCACTTGACCATAAAATGTCCACAGCCTTAATAAAAACAGTCTTCAAGCAATGAAAGCCCAAGTGTTTCACTTCATATAAATTCTTACTAAGAAAAACAGATCAAGGAGAGTGAATTTCAGGGAAGGGACACGTGATAAAAGAGTTGCGCACACATCTATTTAAGCTATTTTTTCAAGTAAACACAAAAACGTTTTGTGGGAAATGAGGTATGAACTGAGCAGTTGTAATTCAAAAAGGATCCACTGCATTGTGCATTCCCCACCACAAAAAGCATGTTCCAAAATGGCACCCACAGTTTACACCCAGCAGAACATGATGAACAATTGTTGCATGTATGCTTAGTCTGCATAAAAATGATGCTCTCTGTGTTTTTCTGTTGATATCTATAGCATGCTGTTTAAGAATTTCTATAACAATGAGAAACAAAACTTAAAGATCCACATGCAACAATATGAACAACATATGAAATATGTTGTTTTCACCTGTTTATCTATTAGACGTACCTGCTTATCCTTGCAAGGTCACAGGTGTATCTCCATCAGTTAGTGAGCAGGAGGCTGCGGACGCCTTGCACAGGATAAAACAAAAGCCAAACCACAACAAAAACACAGGATGTTGCCAAGTATTTTTTGGTCTAGTTCAAGAGCACTTGAAATAATACAAAAGTACCTTGCAAGTAACTTTTCAACAAGATATCGGAGCTTGTTTCTAGTAAATAATATTGATCAAAAAGTAGTAGTGGTGTAGTAGTGGCAGATTATTTCACTTATAACATGGAAAAAATCTTTTCTATAACAAATAATCTGCCAGTCGACCTAGCTATGATGCGCAAAGGCAAGCTATTTTACACATTAGGTGACTAGCTTGCATCTCACATTTCAAGTATCAATTCTCTATGCAGTTGTAAACTTTATCATTTTTATCCCCGCATCAATTTGAGCCCCATCTGCACACAGAACTCACTTATAAACTTAACAACTTCAGTAAGTTCCAGTGTGCTTCTCCAAAAAGAAAATATATTTGGGAACCAGAGTGCTGAAAGTGCAGAGATAAAATTGCAGCAGTCCATTAAACAAACAATTTGACTACGCAATAACAAAGTGCCGATGTATTACTGTAAGGGAAGTTCAATGCATGTTTGTTTAATCCACACAAAAACAAGTTCAAAGATGTCTGTATTTAAAATACACAACTGGCTGCAGACTGCAGTCTCAAGTTCACCGCATGCACTGCTGAGTGGTTTCAATCTTCTTGTTTAGTTCTCGGCATGAAACTGAATAAATGCAATTTACCAAAAATATCAAACCAGTCATGCAAACCAACCCGTGCCTGCTGCACATTGATTCACTTTTTAAAATTTGTTTGTTTTTCTGTTCAGACAGTCGTTTTCCTTGTCTGACTGTAGACCCAGCTGGCTGTCAGTCACATTAAAACCTTTTGACGTCAGTGAGATCCACGGCCAGAGCTGTAGTGTGGGAAGCTTGAAGCCACATTCAAGAACAGCTAGCTGTCATCAGACACTCCTAAACCTAAACACAAGCAGCCACAGAACTTACTCCATCTCTCCCTGCGACTGCACTGCTATCGGCCCACCACAACAACATTAAACAAGAACACGTGTTCTTGTTACTTCAGTACTCTCAGAAATACATGTATTTATACATATATTAAATATCTTTTTCTGTGTTCTGTAAGCTTACCCCCATTTGCAAGTATAGAATCCTTTTGTTTTGCAAGTGGCTGCTTCAGTCAATTGCCCCATAAGCAGTAAGTAAAGCACCACATGTCAGATGTAAGACATCGTCACATCATTAGGCTTTGATCCCGATGGTTCATGTGGGACAAACTTTGCTTGGAATCAAGGAAATCAAAACCTGGAGGGGAGTGAGAAGGAGGATCAGCGAGATCAAGCGATGTGGGGCAAGTATATTCATCAAAGATGGCAAGGACCATGACAGTATTGGTCCTGCATGCTGTTTTGGACCAAGTGCCGGTGTCATGTTCGTCTAGTGCCCGTGTTGTAATGCTGGAGCGGTTTTGGCACAAGCAGTGACGCGAGCTTCTGTTCTAAAGATGAACCCTTCTTGTGCTTGAAGAGTGTTGACAACGCTAAAGCTGGAAACCCAACCCGGCCTTGACACTGAACACTCACTCTGCCACTTCATATTCCTCTTCACCACCATGAACACCTCCTACCCCCCAAAAACCCCTTCTATGCTTGTCTATCTTTTATTCAGTCAATTTCATTTTGATGTATTCTCTTTATATTTTGTTCTGCTTCGTGTTCTAGGCAGTGTTTTTGATTGTCCTCAAAATGTTCCATGCTTAATTTAGTATTCTAACAGATGAAGAAATAGCCATTTGACTTTTGTTCTTATGTACTAAATATTAATCTGAAAAACAAGCTGCTTTTGGTGGTGAAAATAAGGTAAGAGGAAGGAAATAAACTCTTTTTTAAAAATATTTAAATAAACCAAATTATCTTGAAAGGTTTGTCATGGAAGAGTTTATTTTTTGTAGGTCGCTGGGTTGTTGTCAATTGTATTTTTTTCAGTTTCAAGGCAAATATAGATGAAGATGTAAAGGTACCCTTATATTTAAAAATTGAAAGTCATGATACAGGGATAAAAAACACCCTTAATCCATTTTTTTCTGGAATTTATTTGCAATTACAATAAGTATAATGAATTTTTCTCTCTCTGTTTCTCTCTCTCTTATCTTTTTCTCCTGCCATTTAAACCTATAATTGGCAAAGTGTATGTCACTTTGGCAATTTGACCACTTTGCCCCACAATATGGTAGAGGTGAGTCTTTTTGACATTGTTTTTGCATATTTAATGTTTTTATTTACAAAAAACTCAAAACACCTCAACATTTCTTCCCATATTTGACAAGAGAAGAGAAAAGAGAAACAGATTGTATTTCAAATGAATATCTTTTTTATTTAAAAATGAATCAACTAATGACTTGTTGTTGTATTGTTTTTTATTACTGCTTTCTGAAAAAAAGAAAACAATTAACCAAACGTGCACAGACCTCCTAGTCACCTTGCTTCACTCAGCAGTTTGTGCTATCATTAAACTTCACAAAAGCTGTAAAACCCTTGAATGAGTGAATCATAAAATCTCAAGTATCATAATGTTTGTGCTTGGAGGGGTGTGCTTGCAACTGGGAAAAAAATCTATGCATCCCTATTGTCTGCATTTCTGCTTTCTTGACATCTCTCAATATTATAATTACCTACAGTATATGACAGAAATATAGTAAACAGAAACGAAGAGAAAACTTAGATAATTTTCCCATTTGAAACATAATTAATATCACTTAGTGGGAATGGATGCAGGTGGCCAAAAGGACACCAAAGTCAGACTGAGCCAGAGATGAGATTGTGATATTAAGAGGAAAGTGACACCCATCCAGCTGTAGAGGGAGCTGTTCAGTTCATCCCCCCAACATGTGACACCTACACACAGTTAGATGGTAATATCTGAAGGTTCTGATGCTTGAAGGTAAGAAGAGTGCTGTGGAATTATGCTTTGTGGCACTGTAAAGAGTTGATAAGGCAGAGCCGGGCTTGGCATCCTTCTCTGCAGTAGCAACAGGTTGCCTTTATATCAGCATCAAAAATCTGATAAGGTGTGAAATACAGCATGTCATGTCCCAGGTAGGTGTATTTGCTTTTCTCTGCATGTGCCCTGAACCCTTCATGACTTTATTTTGCAAGCCAGGAGATAATTGTCCCAAGGCAATGCAACAGGAATACACAGAGCAATAACAGTAATTTTAAACACAGGTAGCCAAACAGAATTTAGGGTTAAGACCTCGGCCACAAGTTAATATTTAATCAGAGAATACTCAGAACTCCCGTTTCATAAATGCAACCTCTCCATTGCAACACACACAAGAAAACTTTAAAGCACGATATCATCTTGTACCAATTTCTAACATCATATAAATCTAGTCCGAAGAGTACAAAATATCATGAAAACCCCCACACTATGTTTATTTTTTAAAACGCAAGTTAAAAAGCCAAGTTATTTGATGGTCAACAAGGGGGACCAACTGTTTGCTAGTCTAAGGTATTCATCTCAAAGGAATGACCTTTCCAGATCGCTCCCACCCTGTTCAGAAAGGGCTAAAAGTGAATCAAACACAACTCAAAAAACTTGTGCCAAATGACAAGTATGAGAGTGGTTGGGTGATGATTTGGACTTGCTTTGTAGCTACTGGGCATTTTGCAGTCATTGAGTGGATCATATACTCCTCTGTGTAGCAAAGCATTTCATACTGAAATGTGTTGGGTTTCCAGAAAGACTGAATCATACACAGGGAACAAAAACACTGGTATAAGAGCTACTAATCCCACAATGCACTGCATTAAATCACTTCCAGTTTAAGGAGGAAGATAAGACGTTTAAATATGAGACATCATGTTAGTAAAAGCTATTTGTTGGAGGAAGTACGTAGGTCTCTTTTGCATCCCCTGGTCTGTAAGGCTACATTGAGGACACACACTCACACTCCAACCCTATTTCCGTCGTTGCTAAAGGTGCTGAACATTTCCCATATTATTTGACGTGTTAAGCCCCTCCCAACTAACTACCTACTCTGAGAGGTTAACGATTAACCAGCTCTCCACCACAGGGTGCTGAGCACCCTAATTCCCACTTGCTATACCCGGTAGTCCGTGCAGGGTCGCAGGGGGTCTGGTGCCTATCACCAGCAGGAAGCAGGATACAAATCGGACAGATTGCCAATCCTTCTTAGGGCAACATAGAAATACACAGGACAAACTACAATGCACACACATACTCGCTCCTAAGGTCAATTTAGTGACACCAATTAACCTAACAGTCATGGTTTTGGACCGTTGGAGACAGCTGGAGTACCCAGAGGAAATCCTAAGCAAAAAAAAACAGGTAACACTAAATATATTTAGAACATGCCAAGAATGTTATGGGTAACACAACCAGTCTTCTACAATTTTTGCTCCTCGTTATGACTGGCGTTTACCAGTTTGTAGATTCTCAAGCACCTTTCCCCTCCTGAATATCTGTAATTCCTCTCACACAGAGACAAACCCTTGTACAGTTAGAGAACAAGAACAACAGTTTACGGTGGAAGTAGGTTAGCATGGGGGAAGAACAGAGTTTTACTATGCAGACTAAATAAAACACGAGGACTTTGTGGTCCATGGTACGGTTGGAAAGACAAATATTATTTTTTTTACGAGCAAGAGAGCTCTGGGGACAGAGTGTATAAAACACCTTAATGATAGAATGGTTGAAGGATTAGGCATTTTAATCCTGGTTTTGGGGTCTTGACTAGGATGAGGGCACACAGGAAAAAAGTCAGTTTAGACTAGGGTGATTGAAACCTATTTCTAAGAGCATGCACACTTTCAGATTTGCGCTTTCAAAATGCAAATGTACTGTAGCTACACAGATAGTCCCATATTTTCTTGGCAGACATGTTGCCACAGTAAACTTGTTTAAGTGGACACAAAATGTTTAATGATTAGCTTCGAACAAAACACCTTCAGTTCCTTTATACGCGACAAACATCAGTCAGGTGGTATTTACATTGCTGCATTTCTTAGTTTTCTTTATTGGTAGCTCTTTAACATTTTAATATGTATTCGTATTTGGAATGAGGCATTCTGTTTTTAAAATGTTTTTTTTAAAGCGATCAGTGTTTTTTTTTTTTTTGTTTCAAAGACCAATTTTATTGCATGAATGAAGAATTTTGATCTATAAGGAAATGCTTTCTCTAAAACTAAAGCAATTAAAGTTAGAGAATTTTGAGTATGAAAATGCAAAAATACCAAAATATACATTTCTTATTTTTATACAACTGACATTGGTTTAGCCACTGAGTGGCACTACCAGGTTAAAACAACTCTTCATGTACAGATACAGTAAGTTAGAGACTTGATGGTTCAGCCCTTAAACAGCGTACATCATTTAATGAGGTTTGTCTCTTGGTCCTGTTTCTAACAACTCCATTTCTAACAACAGCAACACCTTTCCCAATGGAGATATGTCAGTTTCCAGACCAAAACTGAGTTTGTATTGGAGACATAAAAGGATGGATTGATGGGGAGGTGACTGAGTGGAAAGATTACCCTGCAGGATTGTGAGATATGCCAGGATTGTGAAACGTTAGCACATACGCAAAGACTTTAATAAAGATCTATTTTAGCTCTGGCTCTATGCTTAGGATCATTCTCTTGATGGGAGTGGTGTAGTCTAGCTTCTAACAGGATTACGTCCAGAATTGCCCTACATTTTAACTTTTTTCTTCTGCCAATGAACTCCTACCAGCTTACCTGTCCCTGTTGAGAAAAAGGCTCCACCATGTTTTACTAGGGGAATGCTGTGTTCAGAATATGATTTGCACCGTTAGATTTCTTTCACACTTGGTGTTTTGCATCTAATTTAGCCAGGGCACCTTCTACCATCTCTGTTTTGTGTCTACATGGCTTGTAGTAAATTGCAAGTGGAACTTCTTATAAATTTGTTTTATCAATGAATTTCTTCTGTCCGTTCATTCACAAAAGTCAAAATTATGGAGTGCTGTTCTGTCAACAGATTCTTTCACCTGAGCTATGGATCAATGTAGCTCCTCCAGAGTTATCATGGGCCCAGATTATATGGCTAACCAAGTTTTCAGCAGAGGTGAGTAATGAATAATGTTCTGGTTGATGCTCCATATTCTATTCATTGCTTGTTCTCCTTGATCCAGTTTGTTAGCTAATGCTCTTTAACAAAACTCTGTGGTTTTCACAGAATAGATGGAATTTTACTAAAAGGAAATTAAAGACAGTCGGGCTCCTTTTAATAGTTAGTTGGTAATTGGTTGCACAGAATTTTACTTTGAGGTATCAGAGTTTAGGGATTTGAATACAAGTACAGGTTACATTTTTATTTGGAAACAAATATGAAAATTATACATCATTTTACCTTCACTTTACCATCAAGAACCACTTTATGTTACGCCTTCTCTTTAAAACCCAATAAAATATATAATTATATTTGGCTATAACCAGAATGCAAGACTCTTGGAATATTTTTGCAAAGAAACTGATGATGTACATATCTTTTATATCGCTGCCCCATTCAAGCAAGAACAACGGGCATCAGAAACTCACAGATGGTCATGGCACTAACAAATTCTCTCAACCATGAACATAAATGCAAATATCAATGTTATTTCCAGCTAAATTAAAGTGGTCCATCCACGCTAAAATACATGGAGCTAAATTAATTAAAGAGATACACACACGGAGACATGTGTGTCTGACATTTCTATAAAAGACTGAACTGTCTGTCGCAGTTACTCTTTGCGTGCACGTGCACCTCACTTCAGAGTGTGTAGTTTGTGTCATTTAAACACATGCCTGTTTGTAAATGTCCCTCTCTCTTCTCCCAGCTGCAGCTCTCATGCAGTGGCCTCCTCCTGGTAGCCATTATGTGTGAGTGTGTGTGTGTGTGTGTGTGTGTGTGTCTGGGTGGTCCAGTCCCGTCTCCCTTCTTCTAATACTTTTCTGCCCTGGCGGTGCCCAAGGGCAGAAAGGTTTGGGGGGGGTGTAGAGGTGAGGTAAGGTGGCGGGTGTTACAAGGGGGTGTGAGGAGCTCTGTTGAGTAGAGCAGACGACAGGCTAATAAAGCTTCATAGGGTCTAGGTCCATCGCTCTCAGCACTTCCTCCTCGCTGCCCTCTCTGCTCCCATCCTGCCCCCTTGGTCTGCCCCCCAACTCCCCAATGAACACATGTGGTTCAGCCGTAATGGGACCCAGCTGGACTCCCACCTTCTCCGCTCTGACGGAATCCAGCTCACGCGGTCCAGTCTCAGTCCACATCGCTCTGGGTTGTTTGTGTTTTCCCCAGTTTTTTTTCTTTTTTTTGAAGTTAAGAAACGAGAATGGGTTATGAAGAAGTAGTACACCACCACCATCACTGATGCGTCCCTGCTTTTGAGTCATTCAAACATCAATCTTCCCATAACCATTCTAAAACACTTCTGGTCGTAAACATTTGTTCCCCAGGCCTTCCATGCTCCATCTCAATCGCAGGCCTCAGTATGTACAGTAATGAAGGAGAAGGCAACTCAATGTTCTCAAATTTTTTATGGGGCAGAGCAAATAAACACATTGGAGAATTCAACACAGCATCTTGCAATACTTTCTCACAGTGTTTTTGGGGACAACTGTTGCCAAGTTTCCTAAGCTGTAAGACAACTATGCACTAAGTGTCTGACATGATAGGAAATGAATGCGCATGAATTTGCACACTCATAACATGGCCAGTGTTTTGTCTCTGCACATGTGACTAGAGTACCATACAAAGAGATTGATGACAGAAGTTCACTGCATGCATTTCCTAATCCCTGAGTCTGTCAACAATGTATACATAACTAGCTTTGAGTTGATGTTGTATAGATTTACTATACTGTGTAGTGCACCTGATTTTTTAAGTATATTTGTCATGAGGCAATCACAAACTTCCATCTTGTGCTTTAGTCTTGAAACATTTCTCCCCTGCAGAAGAGAATCATGATGGTGGTGATTGTGCGCTCCTCGTCAATAAATTCACCCTTCATACAAAACCCCACATAGTAAAGTTCAAATCACAAAAATCCAGCTGTAGATGTAATCCCTAATACTGTATTTGTACTGGTCTCTTTTCTTCACCCGATTTCACAATCACTTAGCAACCAGGATTTTGCTAAATTAAGTCGAATACTCTTTTACGACGACTCCTTCTACCATTTGATCTTTGTCTTGAGGCACTGAAAGCATCGTTCACCAGGCACTCCTGAACAAGTCAGATCCCAGGAATGAATCTTGTAACTGGCTTCATGTTTCTACTACTGTCTCTGGCTGTGCCACTTGTGCCAGAAGCAAACTGGAACAAGACCTCTCTCAGGCCTTATCCAACCCTTTCAAATCTCATCATGGTTACATGTAGCACTGAACTTTTTCATTGCTTTCCTCCCATTTGAAGGGAAAAGATTTGCACACTTCATTATCAACCTTTTTTTGAAAGCCTGTCTTCTCATTCCCCTTGATAAATGTTGTTCTGTAGCCAATCTCCTCATCATTTTTGTCTTTCATCTCTATGGATTCACAAAAGAAACTGATTGACGGCCACAGTATATTTACTTGGAAGGGCTGGATTTTCGTTTTGCTCTTGGTGTTCTGGTTTTCATTCAGATACTAACAGACAATGTAAACATATCAGTCAAGAACTTAAGTCGAGAAGGCCCATAATTCTCACTGCTCAGCCACCATTGGTCTCTTCAATTTGAAGCTGCCATAGTATATCAACTCTCTCTTTTTTCCTTTCATTGTTCTGAAAACCACTATTCCATCTCAACTGCAGCTGACCAGAAGAAGTGATCCCAATAAAGTCCAAATAAAAAAAGAAAAACACTAAAGGTTGTGGTGGCATGTCACAATAAGTTTAGTTCTGCAAAACACCACATAAACAAAGGAGCAAATGATAACTATGTAACCTAAATAATGTTTTGTCTATGAGGACGGTAAATGTGATATATCTTGAAAAACAACTGGTCTTAGCAGCAGAAAAAGAAATAAATAAAAAAATTAGCTCTATTTGTGAGAGCAGTGAATCCACGCTCCATGGTCACAGTCAAGTTATTCTCTGACCAAAACTGCAACTGATGTTGAGACTGATGAGAGGCTGAGCTCCTGCTGTGTGGTCCCACAGATGGTGTCGTGGTGGTTCCACTCTGTGTCAGAGATGAGAAGGTTGGGTGCGGCAACATGGCGCTTGTGCTCTTGAATTCATTATCTCAGACCGCGTCTGTTCCTGTGATCAGAGCCGGCACGGTCTGGATAACAGGACAGCAAAGTCTTCTCCATGGTGTGTACTGACACACACCATAGTGTTTTGTATTACAACTAGTTACTTGTTACTGGTAATTGACTGGTTTAAAATATACTGTGTAAACGCAGTATACACAGTAAGTCTGAGAAGCAAGATACAAATAGCACAACACTTAATTCTTTAATTAAACATAAACTTTTGAAAGTTATAAAATATGCTTTTTTTGCAAAATCATCATATGCTTTTCAAATGTGTTTTTCATGAAATGTCAAGTAGTTTTAATAATAGTGTTAATGTTACATCTCTGAATATAAATGTTTAATATTTTGATTTGAAATTTATTGGAATTTGAAATGCAGTTTTGTGATGGAATTAAAAAAAATATTTAGCAATTATGAAAATTACTTTTTTGAAAGTCTTTTTGAAGTAAATGTTTTTATTTACTGTCTTATGAGACTTACTGTTATTTTTGAATGCACTTAAATGACATTTTGTGTTATTGTGTTATTTTGAATATGTTGAGTTATTTTCTGCAACTGCTCAACCCATAAATGTTATGCTACAATTATATGTAAATGATGTTATTTTTATCTGCTGAATCTGTGTTATTTCAGCTTATTGCACATTTAAAATTCCCTTGGGAGAATTTAACTTCACACACATAACATTCCTTACAACAAGGGATTGCACTGAATGAGCTGTGATTTGTGTGATACCTAATCTAGCTAAATATATTTTTAATAAATGCAGTCATTAATAACTCTACTGAATTTAAGAAGTAAGCTCCAATTTATTTTATAGTTAATTGTTCCAAGGAGTCTACAGAGGCCTGAACTGGTACACGTCCATGCATTGTTGTCTAATTCATTCCTTCAAAATAAAAAAATACACAAAGATGTGTGTTTTTGACTGTCCCCCAGAAGTAACCAGAGCAAAACCCATGGAGGCGCAAGGAAAGTGGACAGAAAGGCTTTCTCAGAATTAAAGCAGAGATCTTCAAGCTGGTAACAACAGCTATTGCATACTCCACATGTAATGGGTGAAGATAAGAGCCTCACATTAAATCAGTCTTTACCAGTAGCAGTAGCATCACCTTATACTGCTAGCATAATTAAATTGAGCAAATTTATTCAGTGGTGAAAAAAATCAGAGAGGACTAATTGATTTTTCCACAGAATCGCCACTGCAAAAATGATTAACACAACAATTCCTAAAAATGAAATGCAACTGAAGCATTTTTAAATGAATGCTAAATCTTTTAAGTTGAGAGAATTTTTGTAGTAATTCACGACTGTATTTATCTGAGCTACGTGACCTAAAATAAATCTCACTTAGCCACTCTTAAAAATGGAGAAGAAAAGATAAAGTGCCATTTAAGGCAATGTCTGTCGATCTTCAAAAGTCTGAAAGTGAGTACAAGAAAAAACATCTGCAATCAGAGGAGTAGATGATAAACTGTCAGCTACTTTTTTTATTCTACTGTAATTAACTGTGACAAATAAGGTTGGCTCCAAGTTCATTTTATGATTACACATGGTAAGGAAAACTTTAATCCATCATATCAAGCAGCTTGAATTATGCTGCTGCTGAAATGACTTTTCAGCACTTTAAAATGTACCAAATGGAACAAAACAGAATAAAATTCAAAGGATGAATATTTTTGTATTCTCGTATGTATTTAATACTGTCTAGGATTGATGGCTTTTATAATTCATAGCGGTTTGGTAAAGTCATGCAGATCTTATGCATCGTTGCATGATGATGGGCCAACCTGGCGCCCCTTTAGTTAACCTGTCCAATGGCCATTTCAGGGGGATTGAAACCATGACTCTTGCTCTTTAGATTCATACATCCGCAAATTCTGGAGCAGACGAGGCCCCAGAGTGTTTACGTGCAGAGGACGCCCAGGCTAAACAGGAAGGGACAAAAAACCCTCACCTGGGATATAGAACAGAGCCCCACGTCCATGGTCCCTCTCTGTGGAGATCAGGTTTGCTAAAAGTCACTTAAATGAATGTCAATAAGCTAAAACACCTGCAAGTTACCACATTTAAATTTGCCGTCACACCTGCAGAAGAGTTTGTATCTTCAATAGACAGCGATCTGAACAGCATGACTGACAGATAAGCTTGTGAGCTGTCCAGACAGAAAAATAAATTCTCTCAAAAGCGAGAGAGGAGCGGGGAAGGCAGTGAGTTTGAAGTCAGGGAGCTGCAGAGTAGAGAAATGGTTCAGCCTGTATCAGAAACTTGGCGTTACCAAACAGTAACGTGGGTGGTAGTGAAAACCCAGTACCAAGATTTGACTTTGTGCATACACACCATAATCCCACACACTTCTCTGATGATGTCAGATTAGCATTAAGCATAAATTTAGACTTGTGTTTAAATCTGGAATTGTTTTCTAGGGGGCTGTGAAGGAAATGTAAACAGCGGAAGGTAGTGGCTGAGGGAGAGTTGCTGAGGGAGAGTTGCTGAGGGAGAGTTGCTGAGGGAGAGTGGAGGAGACGTTCTGTGCGTGGGTCTGTGTGTTTGTATCGCAGGGATAATGACATCAGCGGCTGGGCAGAGAGGAGGTGAAGGGGCTCTGGTCAGTGTGAAAGTTGGAGTCTGTTAACCAGACGTCTTCCGACTGCACGCCACACTCACAACGGAGCACTCAGCTTCTGGCAGAGAGCTGGAGGACTTACCAACGGTGTTCTGCCAAAAGCTGTCAACCCTTCTGGCAGCTTAAATGTTTCAGTGCAGAAGTCTGGAAGGAGAAAAGTATCAGTCACAGCAAACATTGGCATTTGATTTCAACACCGAAAGATTTCCTCTTCAAATGTATTGCTCTACATATCTTAAATGGTCCATACCTATTTTTATGCTATGTTCACAAGTCAAAATACATTTAAAATATATCCAACCAAACTTTTGTCTTTTTAGCTAATTAAAACAGGCTTTTGGTTCAAATGACTCATCGTTCAAAAAGCCTCAAAAGAAAAAAAAAAATAAGATTGAAATAAAGACCTGAATTTTTCTAACCTTCAGTGGGTTAAAATCCATCTCTGGATCAGCAGTCTGAACCTGGCTGTGCTCCACGCTTGTCTGACTGCTGCCAATTCTTGCAGTGAAATAGTGTGCAGGAATGACCACCTGCTTACTTTCCTTCAGATTCTATATTTATTTTTACCAGACACTACTGAGATGAGTGCTCCTTTTACACAGCTATCAGATTTTGGGAGCATAACCTTCATTCAAATTGAGGTGCGGGCAGCGCAGTCAATCATTTTTCCTCCACACACATTTCATTTCTACAAGTTCTGCTTCAGAGCATGCTTCCTGCTTATGTAACGTTTGCTTTTGGGTGGCTGAACTGGTAGAAACATAGAGCAGAACAATAGTCCAGATTGTTCTGCTCCAAGTGCAGAACAATCTGGACATAGAGCCCAAAAAGTAAACTGGCTGAGCAAGAGTGAACAAACATTTCATCAATAATCAATCACTTTTATTAGCTCTGGGTTTTTAAATGTAGTTGTTCTCAAAAACTTTCAGATAATCCAGGAGCGTCAAAGTCATTTTTATTTTGGGTCACATTGATATCATGAATGTCCTCAAAGGGCCGGTTGTGTTGTAATGTATTGGAAGAAAAAAACTCATTTAATAAATTGTTAAAATGTTAGTAGAGAGCTGTCTTTGCATTCAATAATTACTTCTTAAAATAAAATAATACTGAACATATTTTCACACTGATGTATTTTGGCAGTATACCAATAAAAACTGCTTTGATTTGCTATCTTGAAGGTTCGATTCGTGTGTCATTCTAGAGTCTAGAAGTCCACATAAAAAAGTTATGGTTGGCCAGATTTGGCTCCCGGGCTTTGAGTTTGACACGTGTGATATAAGCTGATAACTAGCTTAGCATCTTTATTTAGCATAAATACAAATTAGTTGGTCCGGACGTCCAGCTGGGGATAAGACCCAAATATACGTCACCGATCTTAAAATAAGACAGATCTTTAAAGGACCTTTAAAACTTCTACATGTTTACATTTGATGGTTGGTTACAAAGAAGCCATTGATTAAAATAATGTAATTATTTTTCATTTTAAACCACTTTGCTTAATAACATAATAATTAAAACAACAGCAATTAATAATAATATATATTTTTTTGTTTAAATATTTTGTGTAAAAGGGCGATGACGTTTGTGAGACTAGCATTGTTTTAAGAAGGAAGTCCACTGTTAGCCTAGTTGCTATCTTGAAGAAGTAACCTACTAGTAGTACTAATAAATGTAGTATTACTACTAAACAATATGCTACCTGTTATTTACCACAGGTAGCATATTTACCTTTTCATCCAAGTAAAAAAAATCATTTTGAAAATGTATAAAGATCTCACCATTAAAAGTGAGTTTTGATGGAAACATTGTTTAGTAAGATTACTAGTGTTACTGCACAGATTAGGAATGATTGCTTCTATGCTATGATTCTATGTGCATCACCAGAAAACAGTAAAATAATATAAGGAAAAATAAATAATCCAGCAGTTAAAGTACATTATACGTAGTTAAACCATAGTATTGTTAAACCATTGTTTAACCACGGGTCAAACGAAAATAAAATACCATTTGCACCAGCCACCATATAGTAGTTGAAATTGGAGTTAATTTATGATTTACTTTGGTCTTAGTCTCACTTTCGGGCTTTCTCTGCTACAGGTAAGATACAGTATTAGTCTGCTCACATCCTTCTAAAAGACTCTCACGTAAAAAAAACAAAAAAACCCTGAACTATCCCTTTAAAAAAAAATCAACAGTTGAGATTGGAAAAGGAAAGCTAATTGGTGAAACTTCGCACAGACTAAGTCTCATTGGTTCTCTTTCTATTCTATCAGAAGAGGTGGTCCTTGCTTTTTCTGCAGTCCGTCTTTGATCACTCTCACTCTTCTCTCCCTGCAATTCATTCTCCAGGGATGGACAAAGACTGTCCCTCCAACAAACGTAGCCGCTGCCTTTCAGGGGCAAGCGTCAGACTGTTGAGAGGTGAAGACAACGAGAGAGGAGCAGGGCGGCAGAGGAGACGAGAGGGAAGGAGATGTGGGGAGAAGAAAGAACAGAGGTGAAGAGAGGAGAGGAGCATGCGGTTTCACCCGCTCCGGAGGTCTCGGGCAGCCCCCTGCTCTCTGTACCCTGCCTCCAGAAGGCCTCATTCAGAGACTCACCTAATGAACACTCCTGCCCTCATTCAGCACCACAATGGAGTCCTCCACAGCCATTGAGCCAGCACACAAAGGAGAACATCGCCCCAATTAAACCCCATAGACAATGAGCAAGGGTAGGTGAAGCGGTGGAGGTGTGTGTGTAATATGTGCACGTATGAGGGGTCGAGCTGGGGGGTCAGCAGGGTAATGAACAGGCCCAAAGTAGCAGATCTCATTGGAGGTCTGATGAAGTGCTGTAGCCTCTGATGTTCTATTTGGATCAGTAAGAAGCAATTAGGTGCCCACTGGCAGAACATCCCAAACCTTTTGTACGCTGCAGTCTCAGCTCGCATGTGTTTGTGGGAGTGTGTTCTAAAGAAGAAATAGGAAGGGCAATGACAGAGTGCAAGCCACTTGAGTAAAATAGGAAACTTTGCGGGACCACTTTCTTTTAATATAGGATGAAACGGGAAGAGAGAGTCTGAGTCGACCGATACATAGATGGCAAATGTGAATGAAACATTTCACAAAAGTACAGAAGATATAAAACTCATAGAACCAATTAAAATTCAGAAAAACAATGGCGCTTTACTATCATATATCTTTCTTATTACTGGACAGAAGCTAAGCTAATGTGCAGCACTTTCTTGAAACTGGTTTTAGAAAGCTGCGGGAACAAAAATGTGAAAAAGGGAAGAGAAATCTCACTTTTGGCTTTTGATTTTTTCTGGAAATCAAAAGTATTTCAGAGCAAAATATATGACCAGATTTGGACCCTCATGTTCAAGCATAGGTCTGGTTGCTGAGTGAAGGAAGAAGTACAGAAAGACCTTTTTTGCAGTGATACAGTGGAGTAAAGAAATTAGTTGACTATCTATACCACATCCTTCAATGATGAAGGAAGAGAGGAAGATGAGCAACTGGAACATCTCTATTTTTTGGATTGAGTGTGTTGAGATGCACTGAAACTCATAAAATAAAAAAATTAAAAATCAGCAACCAAGGCATAAGCCATGGTTGAGTCAATAAATCGATAAAGCTCCAATACACAATACATTCGCTAGCAAATTACAGTGTTTGTGAATAAATGAAAAAAATAAACCTGTTAAATTAATACTATTTAGAAAATGAAGAAGAGTACGAAGAGGAAGATTATAGGAGAAGGCAGATAATGAATCAGACATCTGTTCTTTTTGGCTTCTTTGTCTTTAATTTAATCTTTGATTTGCAGATCTCTCTGAGTGGAGTTAGTATGATCTTTTAATCTTAATATGTTGTATATTCATTGCATGTGCTTGACATGGGTGAGTTTTTGCTGTTGCTTTTGGTAATAGAGGCTTGATTAATCCTGATATCCTGCTTTGTTCTTAGTCACAACTTCAGTGTATAAAACAGCTTTCTAAAACAGGACAGCTTTGAGATTTATTCTCATCCAGTGCCATTAGGACTACTTCAAAGACCCGGTACAGTACCAAACATAATTCCCTTAATGTTTCTTACGTAGAGCAGTCCTCAGGCTTCCATAATATTGTATATCTAATTATTGACACTGATGCTCCAAGTACAAGGTCTTTAGGGACGTGACATTTGACAGCGACACAGGCAGGCAGAAAAGCCAACAAAGGCCAGAACAAAGGCAGGAGCTGGGCCATGATAATGCAGCTCGGGGCAAATCCCTCTCATGAATACGGCAGCTTTGGAGGCGATAATGGAATCGTTGTTTATCCATGAGACATGTGCATATACTGGATCTGTTTTTGAGTACTTACTTTTAAGGATAACTAGTTTGACTCCGTGTGTGTATTCTGTCTTTTATTTATTGCTGCCCCTTTCATGCACTTTCATGTTAAGGCATTCATACTTCTCCATCTGCATGTCTTGCGTCCCAGTGGGGTTGAAAAGTCAATCAACAAGTCTTTCAGGGAAGCAGGTCGCAAATTCTGCCAAGCAATCGATACCTCATGCCCGTGGGAGCCATGCTTAGTCAGAGGGGACAATGCAAAGCTGCTTAAATCCCTCGCACTACTTTTGACAGCTGTCTGAAGGGGACAATCTTTTATTGCGTTTGTGCAACCTCTTAGATATCCCTTGACTAAAAGTTGCTGAAGGCAGTATAATGGGCTTGACTCAAGGGGAACAACAAATGACAGCAAAAAGCGTCAGTTTTTGGGGTGAACCAACACATGTAACACGTTATCGATAGTGACGACAGCGACAAAAGTTGAACATTATTTAATTTTCCTCACTCGTGAGCTAAAAATGTCACAGATCACATGGTGTCAGGAGGCTGAGCGACTGTCGCCTCGTCACACACGTTCCACAGGAAATAGAGAGCGAGCGAAGTCACTCCCCGGGTGTCAAGCCCCATAACACTTGCCAGATGATTTTATGTCCCTACTTTACTCTTTAAACAATGTAATTCAAATGTTTGGGTTTAAGGTACATGTACAATTGTGCACAAGGAACATTTTTAATTTTTCTGTGTGCATAAAAATTGATGTTAAACGTCTTTATAGTTTGAATTGGTTGGTTTTCGAAGATTAACAATCCTACTAAGATTTTGAAGAAAACATAAATGTTTTAATATCTTCTCCTTGATTCTTTACTTGTATAATTTGACAAAGTTATTTATCTCTGACTTCTTTATCATTTGACCACAAACTTTGTCTGTTTTGTCCTGTTTTTGACACTTGACCTGTGGATCGACTGTCAGTTTAAGTTTCTTTCCGACATGTCCAGGGCTTACGATATTGTTTTATAACCCATGATTTAAACTCATCCACATCTTTGTTTCTGAGCTGCTCACTGTAATATTTTGTCTTTACAATGCTGTTTGTTTGCTATATATATATATATATATATATATATATATATATATATATATATATATATATATATATATAAATTTTATTTTATTTTAAATTAATGTTTGGTTGTTTTAATATGAAAATACAAGCGACATGATTACATCAAAGTCACTGTAGAACATTAGCTCTGTTTGTTGTTAGCTTCCCTTTAAGTTGCTAAGGAGCAACAGCTTCACTCTCTATCCAGCCAGGTTTTGAAGGAGCAAGCTTTATTTTATTCTGCCTCCAATTTACCCTCTCAGTGACCTCCCACCCTTGCCCTGTTGGTGCAGCGTTCCTTTCTTTATTGCTCAAAGCCATATTGTTTTCAAATGAGAAAGGACATAAATACTTGCAAATATTCAAGAGTCTTACTTGAGTGCAACTGAGAGTTGTAATAAATCAGAGCCTAAGAAGAGGAGTTCCACCACTATGTCCATGTGTCTCTGTGAGTTCTGTTTTTTGTGTTTGAAATTGTGTTTTCCTTTGAGTGACATAAGATGTTCTCTCGCTCCTTAAATCTCCTAATCTCCGTTGTCTTTCTCACCGGAGAGACCTCCTCCTTTCTTCTTCTTTGGTTCCTGTGCCTCCCAGGGCTTCCTACAGTCATCAAGACGAAGGACTGCTCAGGGACCTTGACGATTGTGGTGAGGGTAAAGGTTTAAAGGAACAGGGCGAGTATCATGTTCTCCTTCTCTCTCCTACTACAGATTTATGGGGGCTCAGTACTTCTCTAAATATTTGCCTTTCCCCCTGTACTGTGGGAGATTGATGGCTTTTGATGTGGGGGGCAGGTTGATGGAGAGTGGCGGTACAGAGGCTCAGGGTGTTGGGATGGAGGGCTGGATAATTAGGATTGAGAAACTTCACAGAACTTAGGGCTGAGAAACTGATTCTCCTGATGAGAGGTACTGCAATTTGGCTTATATTTTAAGGTATGTTTCTGCTATGAATGTTTCAAAACTGGAAAATTCTAATTATTTTTAGGGTATAATAACAAAAACTTAGATCTAATGATTTACTGCTAATAGTAGGAGAGTAATTACCTATAGTAATTGTCGGTATGTTTAAATTTTTCAACAGTATTGCAAAAACATTCTATTAAATGTCAATCCATCCATCCATCCATCCATCCATCCATCCATCCATCCATCCATCCATCCATCCATCCATCCAAAAAAAATCAATCTTACCAAAGAGCATAAGTCCAGAGGGCCTATTCTTTTCTGGGTTCTCGCTGGTAAATCTTTGTTTGTCTCAGAGACCAAAGTTTTTTTTTCTACACCTCAAATGAAAGTTGCACCTGGAAAGCTCCTTAATGGTTGTCAGGACAGGTACTCAGGTTTGGTGCTATCCAGTTTGGTTTCTCCCACACACTTTTTGAACCAACCATAACACGTCATTTAAATTTCCACTGAAAATGATTTTAATATTTTTTTTGAGAAGTGTGTGATGCATCACAGGTTAATAGAGTGTTTTAACTGAAGAAGAATGATTGTGTGGCCAATTTTACACAGTGTCAAAAGTGTAAGGAAATGTATAATCTTTGTGTTGTTGTTAAATATTGTTTTTTCACTCAAATTTTCATACTGGCGCATGTATATTTAATAGGCAATAAAATCCTTATTGAGAAGCAGCTTAATGCAATAGAGCATTTATAGTATACTATCATAACTTACCCAACTAATGTAAGAAAAATTAGGACCGTTATGCTTACAAAGCAAATCGCTAACTACTACAACAAAAACAAATTGCTATAAACAATTTATAAAATGTTTGTAACAGGAGACAAAGCAAAACTTCTTCCAATTAATGGCCATTTAACACTGCCATTAGTCATCATTATCATTAGTAATTATTACTGAAAATCAAATATGAGATCCTAAGCAGCTAAATATAATCAACAGTTAGTATTGTGAATTATTAATTAACAGTAAGGCTACATACCTATTTGGTTGCTTTTGTAGTAACCAAATAGGCAGCATCAGGACAAAGTATAGCAATGCAACAACACAGAATTTTTGTGATATATAACAGAAATTATATGTAGAATTAAAATTGAGATTAACTAAAACTTCTGAGAACTGATAAAATGTCTGCTGTTATTATTTACATATCAAAATACTCTGATCATCACATTTTTATTTTTTTTTACATACAGAAATAGAAATGCAACTTAATCTACATGCCCCACTTTTACCGAATAAAACCTTAGAGACGAACTGTCTGACTCCTGGCTTTATAAAATAGAAAAGTCATTCTGATAAGCATTTTTGTGATTTCTTGTGTTTGGGTCCCTGGTATGAAGCGTTTTGTTTATAGCTGCTAAATGAGAGCAGGTGTGGATGAAATCGTAATGCTTGGGAACTGGAAGGGAGTCAAAAAGGGGAAAAGGTGAACTGACCTGGAGCCGTTTTGACTTTATTCTCCACTTAAGCCTACAGAGTCCAACAGTTTATCTGCAACAAAGCCCTCAGACATGGCAAGCATAAAAGGTCCCAGTACACTTACTACTTCTCGCTATTTTTTCACGTTAACAACTCTGTGTCAAGGGGTAAGTACTGGAGACCTACCTCTGAACTTTCTCTATAGTGTTGCTCTTTCTCCTACAAACGTACGCACATGCACCCCCACATACACGCCGGCAGACCTGGCAACAACCTTTTTTGACACACTTACAGACAGAAGTGAGTTCATTAAAACATACAGATACTGAACCCATTTACGATAAACCTTCAAATCCAGCACACATAGATGTTTTTTTAAAGACTTATGCCTCTCTGGTTCTTATTTGCCCTCCTCAAGGCATCCATTGCTCCAAAGCAGTGCTGCGTTAGTGACACAGAGGGGAAAGGGGAGGAACAGAAAGGTCATTCGGATGACTAATGGCAGAATTCACAGGAAACTCCAGGAACATTCCTCCTCAAATTATGCTATTAGCTGCTTTAGGGAGCAGAGCGCATGAATAAGCGAGAGAGTGATGGTGGGAGGGGAAAAACACAGCCATGAATAATATGTGTGTGGGTAGGTGGGAGGAGGAGATGGTGGGTCTTAAAACAACAGAAAAAGAAAGAGAAAGGGACTTGTAGTCATTTGGCCTCCTGTTGCGTATTGGAATGCGGTGCCCTGGCATTTACACGTTTGCGTGATTTATTGGCACTTGCGTCCCCCCTTCTGTTTCTGTCAATGCAGGCCTCTCAGAGCCAGGAAAAAGCCCTAAGCCCAAGGAGACAGCGGGCCTGGGCTTTTCTCCCTCCCCCTTGCACCTGTTCTCCTGGCAGGGTAAATGATAGCCTGTAATTATGTGTGAAAGGGGTTCTGCTGGATAGCTGGTGTGATAGTGTCAATCCGCTAATGTTTTATATTGGACTCTGTATGATCCCATGAGTGTCAGAGGGACAGCTCTCAATGAAGAGGGATGTACATGTGTTTGGCCTCTGCTGTTGCTGCTGTGTGTGTGATTGTATGTTGATGTGCTGGACAGTGCTGACTGGGTTTGGTGTTTTATATAAATTTTAGAGCTAAAGGGTTATTTCAGTTCAGTGAAATTGAATTTTGTGAAATCTTTTTTGAAAAGTCAGAGCTTTGGAGAAAGCACCATACCTGGCTTTCTTTTCCACCAGTGCTATGAGCCGGCAGTTTTAGGAGCTGCATTGAGCCACTCTTCTCCACTCCACTCCCAGCAAGGTGGGCCTCTTTTGAAAACCTCTGTTACAGGTTTGAGGTACCATGAGAGCATACAGTTTTACAAAATGATTTATTATTGTAGCACAACTTCATCCAGGACCACAAAGACCTGAAAACTGTTTCATATAAATGGAATAATTCTTTAAAAGCAGCTTTTAAATGCTAATTTTGCCATAAAATGTGTTTAATAGCTTAAAGAAATAAATGTGACAAAACAATGAGGAAAAATCTAAAAGCGGACATACAGTACATTTTCAGCACTGTGCCATTTAAAGGAGATTTCCAAATAAGAAAAAATAAAAATTATCACAAAATAGTTCATTTGGAAAGGTAAACTAAACTACAAATTAAAGGAAGTGGAAATGTGTGCGTGCATGTGTGTGTGTGTGTGAGCCTGTTTTACTGGAGTGTACTCAGTACCTTATCACAAAGAAAACAAAAGAACGTCTTGGAGAGAGCAGTCTAGAAAAGTACCACATTTAACATGTGGTACTTTTATATGGATTAAGCATATAAAAGAAGACAGACAAATATAAAAACCCTTTCAGCTAAAAGAAAAATGGTGTCCACACACTTAGAATAACAGCTCAAGGCAGTCAGCATTTTGCAACAAATATTGACAGTGAGTGAATTAGATTACTAAACCATGAAATTTGTGGAAAAAATGGTACGAGTCACAAGAATGGTAGCATTTTTGTTAGGTCCACTAATCAGCTTTCTGAAGAATTGTTGCCTGCTTGTCTGGAAAAATGATGTACTGCATTTAGCATTGTTACATTGGAAATTTTTACATTTTCTTCAAGTATGCTTTTGAGAGTGACTTGCAAATGCCAGCAGTTAATCTCCACTTAGTAATTAAATATGGATTACTTACAAGACAGCATTAAAATTTACGTTTGCTGTTGCATTTCCCATATCTCCGCTATTGGAAAATAAGACGTAGCTTAGCAGTTGGACAGAAGGGGAAGGAAAGTATATGTTAGGTCCTCTTTGGTGGTTATAGTGTGGGAACAGACCGGTCTCTCACTCATCCATGAGACAGGCTAGGAGAGAGGAAAGTTTTTTGTTGTTTTGTTTTGCCAGGAAATGTGCCCAGTATTGCATATATACGGTAGGGGTGTGCATGTGCACGTGCAGGCGTGTGTGGGCGTGGGCGTGTAGGCGTGTGTGTATGGGTGTGTGTCTTCACAGCAGTTAGTGTATGAGGGAAACCACAAAAAGCTAACATTTATCTCCATAAAATGAGGGAATGGTGTGCTCCACCTGCCTGATACAGAGAAAATCATAAAGCACAGCAGTCAGACAAAAACACCAAAGATTTCTACAGCCACCACTAACTTTGTGGGCCATCTAACAGGGTGTGTGTGTGTGTGTTTAGGATAAGAAGGAAAAAGACAGAGCAAGAGAGGGAGAGAGATTGTAGTGCGACACTGTGTGAGTCATGGAGAGGCTGCAGGTGATTGGTCAGGAAGTGGTCATGTTATTATCTCTAATTGAGGGGTAATTGTGGAGCCTAGTTTACCGTACTGTATGTGTTAGTGTGTGTGGGGGTGTATATGTGTGTGTGTGTCTTTCTATGTGTCTGTGTTTGTGTTTAGGTGTATGCAGAGTGGAAAATTACATCTAGAGTTTAGGCTTGCTGTGATTAAAAACAAAACAGAGTAAACAGTGGGGTTTAGTGGGCAGTGGTGGGAATGGTGGAATGGTGTGTGTCCTGTCTGCTTGATGGTGTGCTGCTGTTCTCAACCTTTAGGCTGGGGTGAAAACAGTCTATATACAATATACTCAAGTTGCCAAATGTACTCTGTGTTCTTATGATAATTAAAATGAAATATACTATAGATTGATCGTCCAACGACAGATAAGCGTTTGAAAAACATCATAAAGTAGGACCTCCCAGAACACTTGTAGAACATTTTAATTCACGAGGTCAGATCAGTTAAATTACACAGAGAAAAAGATCTCAAGCAGTCATGGGAACAAGAGACTTTCCATAACTCCCCGAATAGTTACAGGAAAAAACAAAGTGCACTCTTGCTGCTTCCTGTGGATTTAGGAAGGAATAGCAGCAGGTGGTTGATAAAAAAAAAATTTATCAACTGATGATCCGCAAGGCTGATCAGTTCTATAAAAGTTACCAATAACCAGTGGAAAACTTTTAAAACAGCTGCCAGCTTTCTGAGCAGGACTCCAAGACACCCAGGAGCTTTTATCTCTCTTCACAGGTCTCAGTTAGCAAGTTAAATGTTACACTAGAAACATAAGAATAAAACTGCCATCATCTATATTTCTAAATTTGCGTCTGAATAAACCACAGATTTTACAACCCATTGAATAATGAGGTGTACAGCTTTCAGATTGTTCCTTCATTCTTGTTTATTAAATAAAGGTTTAGAATCTGATGTATTATTTTTTCAAACTTTCATATTTCTGATGTCCTGATAGATAACTGATAGATAGAAATGTTTGCTTTTTGTCACTCAAAGACTCTGTGGAGTATTCCCAGACTGCGTTCAGATCCATAAAGTTCATAATATTATATTTACACCACAACATAATTTGATACTCATTTGTATAAAATGCGCATCTTTTCTAGTTTGATCACATGCTATCACTACTTTATTAACTTGTAACTTTGAGAGATGTTTTATCTCACAATACCTATTTTTCACAATGAGGACATGACATTTTGGGAACTGACACCTCTGCAAGTTTGTTGCAATGCCATTAGGCATCTATAAAATATGCACACTAATTGTAAAGTCCTCAGCACAAACAGTAAATGACGGACTCCTCTCCCTCATTCAGTCCCTGTTCCCATTCCTACAAAAATAGCCGAGGGAGGTGTCATTGTAGTGCGACTGGTGGTGTGACCTCACAGTGCTGATGGGCTGCCCTTGGGATGGGTTAGGGGTACTCCAAGGGTAATGAGGTAAGACAGGCTTTTGTCAAGTGATCTAATGCCACTTGGCACCACTCAGCTCCTCATAATGTCTGCATCCTGAGGTTCAGGGTTTTTCTAGGTCAAAAGATGGTCCTTTTCAAACCAATTTGGGTTTTCGCTGCATAAAGACGTTATAATGTTTCCTCAGGTAAAACAGCAAATAATTAATCTGTGGTACAACAAGCCATCACAACACAGAAAAATTCTGAAAAATCCAACCTTCATTTTGAGTGCGTTTATTAAGTGGAGAGTCTCATGTTGAACCAAATATGATCCAAAAAAATGTTCATTCTATTATTATTGATCATTTGAAAAATTATTTATATTAAAATTACTATATTAAATATAAATGCATTATGTTAATTTCTATATTGTCAATTTGATCAGAGATTTTCTTGGAACTTATATGTACTAATCTATAACTTTGTTTTTCAAAGAAATCAAAATATGTCTTTTCCTAACCAAGAGAAATATGACAGGAATCATTTCTTGCAGCTTCTTGCCTCTAGGCTGAAAATGCCTAGAGGCAAGGCTTTACCATTACAGGTTAAGAGGATGGTGAGGGAGGTACAGTAAAATCTCCAAAGCTCACTCTTAGAGAACTGCAGGAAAGAGTGGCATCTTAGGATCACATAGTTTCCATAACAACCCTTAGACATCTTCTTGTCCAAATGGCTATTTAGGATTACAAAAAATGTACATTGAAATAGAAATATGTGGAGTTTGCTCAAATTTACCAGGATATGTGAACTGGTAAAAATATGTGTAGGATTTTAAAACCAAAAAACACACAGCAGTCCACTGCGACAGACTGGCGACCTGTCCAGGGTGTACCCCGCCTCTTGCCCGGAACGTCAGCTGGAGATAGGCACCAGCAACCCTCCCAACCCCACTGGGGGACAAGGGTGTACAGAAAATGTATGGATGAATGGATGGACAGCAGTCCACCGTAAAAAACGCTTAGGGACCATGTTCTCCATTACGCGGTATATTGTAAATGTATGGGCCACTAGGTAAAACTGACAGAAACTTTTGTTTGGACTGTAATGTGATTTGGAGCTGTTGAGTTGTTAGATTTCTTTGTGCTGTGGAAGTCAGTGTTGTTGGAGAAATGGAATTTTATGTGTGTGGCAGCGCTGTGAACAGTGGGTTGTTGAGCTATCCAGCCAGAGGACCTCTCTCGACTGGTAATTAAACCTACCAGCTCGGTCCACTTGTGGCTGTCACCCAGGTTCCTCTGGCTCTCTGGGCCGGCTAACACACTTGCAGGGAAAACATTAGCATAAGTAAACTCTCTACTGACAATTCTCACCATCCCTTTTCCTCTCCTTCCTTATATTACCCTTTTTTTGGGTTCTGTTTTTTATCTTTTTTTCATCTTTTCCCCTCTCCCTAAGCAGTAGGGAAAACATCACTGCCATGATGGAGAGAGGGAGGATAACAATGAAGCAGCAGCAAATCCCACTTATTGTTAGTGCTGGACCCAATGGATGGGGAGAGGGCTAATGTAATTGTCCAAGCCCTCCTCACTGTTGATATACGCTCTTCAGAAGGTGAGGTGATTTAGCTAAAAGCTATCTGTAGGCCAAGTAATTAGACACACCATTCAGAGCCACATTAGCTCCTGTCATTGTGTCCCTTACACCTTGTGTGAAAACAAACACACAACAATCATTCTCACTCACACACACTCTCACAAACCATCCTCAAGCTCAGGCATTACCAGACCACTCTGGGTGTTATTCAAACCATTAGCAGGGAGCAGAATGTTCTGGGATAGGAACAAGTGTGTATAAATTTCTGTGTGTTCAAAAAGGGAACTTCACACATTTGCTGTGTTTACCCTCACGTATCATCACTGTCAGGCTGTTTCTGGTGGCTGACACTGGCATCCTAAGATCGAGTTGAGGTTCTGCAACACACTTGACTCCCCTGAAGCATCCCTTGTTCCCCATCTCCCACTCTGACACTGTGCACTCCCATTAAATCAATTAAGCCAATCCAACACTCACCTGAAAACAGATGGGGCAGAGCAGAGCAAGGCACCGTGCCCCCCTGTCGTTCAGCGTGTACTTCAGTGGCATTCTAACCTAAAACCCATGGAAATTGGAGTGAACTGTGTTGGATTGTTTCGCCATACTCACTCCAGGATAATGCTTTCTGTAGAGGCTCGTTTACGTTTTCGACCCTGAGATGAATAACAATATGTCCAGTCTGATTTCTGTTTTTTTTCTTATGACTGTATAGATGAACCCTGTTGGTAGTTTGTAGCAAAACGATCACGCATGCCTAGAAATAAACATTTTGAAGACAACTATTGTTTTATTTGAAAAATGTCTGTGTGCCCACATATTACAGATATTTTTCTATATATTTTTTTTTTTATTCCCCATGTTTGAAAATTATTATTTGTATGTTTGGTAAGAAGCTTACACAAAAAAAACATTGTTGACTCATAGATGTATTTTAGAGGTTAGGTTAATGTGTCTAATAACAAAAATGCTCCATGCAAGTTGGCTGTGCTTCATATGAAAACGAATGACTGTCCATCACACTCAGATTTATTCTGCTATGGTTAATTTCCCCATGCAACCATCAAACAAGTAAAATTTTTGCTCTGTCATTTTGGCTCTGAAATCGTTTTAACCTCTGACCACTAAGCATTTACTTTACACTCTTCTCAGCCTGTAAATGTACCAACATTGAAGATTTTCACAAATTTGTCTGTCTCTGGTGTCAGGAGACTGTAAAACAGTGAAAATCGCTTTATAATTCAACCAAATGAACAACTAGTAGAATTACTAGTTAGCTCTGCTCCGCAAGCACTGGGAGAAGTTTGTTTTTATGTAATCTAAGTGGATAGCTTTTAACCCCCCTCATTCCCCCTTTAAAATGATTCCCTTTTCCCTTATTTTCCACCATGCACTCCTCCCTCTCCCCTCTGCTCTGCTCTGCTCTCTCTTTATGGGGACACCGGATTCCCTGACAGTTTGTTTTAAATTTGACCGTGCAGATGTTTCTCTGGGTGACTGACTTTTATAGCTTAGAAAAGATTATATCAGCTTTTCCTAAGATTTTGTTACTGTATTTAGAGAAAAAAAAAAAGTATGGAGAGTGAAAAGGAGGGGCAGAAGGGTTTATGGAGAGGAGGGGATGAACGGAGTGGCAAAAGGAGGGCAACAACTCTAAATCCTGGGTCTTCATGGTCCTGTAGCAGCACCGGCTGAACAGGGACCTGCTGGGGAGCAAGGAGGATGGGGGAGAATGAGTGGGCAATGGGGGAATGCATGGAAGACATGAAAATTCACAGCAGCCAGGTTCACTTAAGCGCATTAGACACAGATTCTTTGAATTATAAACAACAACACAACCGTCAAAGTTAAGGATATTGGTTTTTGATAGGCAGCTGGGGTTAAAGCCCACACAGGTCTCCACAGGGATGTTTCAGCGAGTATCTTTTTTCTATTTTGATTGGTACAACACCTTTTCACATTTTTTTAAAATAAAAATGTGAAATGAATTTGAGTAGATACCCATACATCAGATCATAAAATCTACAGGATAAAAGCAAATGATCGGAAATTATTTTCTTTTTCAAAACTGAACAAGTAATTTACAACAAAGCAGCAAAATGAAAAATATATACATTTCGAATCCAGAATTAGTAATGCAAAGTGAACATCCCAAGTTGCCTTAGGGATGATGGGAATAGCAGCACAGCATATGGGGATTGGTTCAAAGATGTGAGTTTCAGGGTCGTTTGTCTGCTTTAGAAAACATTATGTTGGATGAGCAACATTTGATTCTGATGTGGATTTTTCAGCAACTGCGAGTTTTTCCCTAAGGAATGAAATGCAGCTGCAAGAGCTTCAACTATATACTTTGATAATCCATAATCCTGCTGAAGTGGAGACCAGGGCTGAAACACATGGTGCTGAGAAGAATTACCATCTTCAGAACTTAATCTAATTTTTAAGTTAAAACAAAACTGAAACACTTCTGTTTAGAGTGACTTGTTAAGTTAAGAAGACAGGTGATTTGAAAAAGGAGTACATAATCCATACATTAGAAGAGCTTTGCTTTTCACATAGAAGTCAAGACTAATTAATTAGGTCATTCATCCTAATTCTTTAAAAAGGCAAAATGCATGAGTGGCAACTGCTAATGTTTCCTTACAAAAATATGCAAAATGACAACTTAAAAGATTAAAGATATGGAGGGGAGCCATTTAGGTTGGCTTCAACTGTAGCTCTGAGGGATTTTAATGAGAGAAGAGGAAAAGGGCGATGTGGGGATTCTCTTCACAGGTTCGGTCTGTTTGTTTAAGCGAAAGCTCAGATTACGTTAATTAAACCGTGGCTTTCTGCTCCACTGTAAGGGTGTAATGCATACGTTATCAGACTGCATGGCAGAGACATTCTTGTACCGCCTGTCTGCTAGCTGACTGGTGTGCTGGCTGACTCCCCGTCGCCCCAGTTGACTGATCTGATGGCCCCAGTGGATTACTGGGAGATCAAAAAGCGTGACGTGAAATTTGCTCAGACAAAAACAAAATTCATATCCAAAGTTAACGAATGAGTAGCACGGGATAAGTAACAGGAAATAATACTTCTCCGATTACATTTCTGCAGCACTGACTGGGGTAAATTACAAATGAAGTTAATTGTTCATCAGTTCCAGTTGTGGTTCTGGTTCTTGTAGCAGCATCAAAACAGCTCTTAAAATTAGAGCTATACTTACTTGCTGTATGAGAGGAAATTGGGCTTGGTGTTTGTAATTTTCCAGCTGTGGTTGCCCACCAAAGTAGAAGAAAAACATAGGAAATGCTAAGAGATGTGACAATCATTGCTTAGGCTTATGAGGTCTTATTGTAACCTTGACTGACCTACTGTTTGTTGTTCATAAACATTACACTAAAACCAAACGTGGAGTCAGTAAAAAATCACTGTAACAGGCTGGTAGTTATCTTTCAGTAAGAAACAGTGTGAGGCTTTTATTTTTTCTTGTAACTCATGTAACTGTGACAGCTGTCCCGACTGTCACACGCAGACACTGTTGGTAATGGTTTTTTGTTTTCCCTTAATATTACTTTATGTATTGATTAGTGAGTAGTTTAGATTTTTATCTTTAAATTTGTTTTCATTAGTCTGACTCTTTAGTTAACTATTTGTTGTGCACCCATTTAGTTAACTTTATGTGTCAGTTCTTTGTATATTTTGTTAAATACAACAAATTAATTATTTTTCTTTTGAGTTACCAGTTTCCTCTGGACCTGTGGCTGAAAATCAGAGATGAGCTCCAGCTGATTGGTGTCCATATATGGTTGTCAAACTTCCTCAGCAGACCATTCCATTTGTTCACCAGGCGAGGGGGAAATTTGGTCTTTAGTTTAATTTTACCATTTATTTAATGTTTCTTCTTTTGGAAAGTTAGTTAAATTCTGATATTTATTTCATTTATAGATTTAGTAATATTCTGACCAATATTTGTTAGGTTTTTGTGTGTTTATTTAACCCCTAGTGTGTGTTAATGGTCTGATCAGCCACTATTTAAGTTCCCCTCATGTGTTGTTTGTTAGGTCAGTTTGTGCTTGAGTTTGTTCTGTTACCACTTGAGTTGTATTTTGTTATGTTGACCTCAGTTCGGGCCCAATTTATCATTTTTGGATTCTTTTTGTTAATAAGTTAAGATTATATTTTGAATTTTCATCAACGTCTCTCTGGCTGGTTTATGCAAAACCTTCACAGTAACAAATAACATGAGTTTTCATTTGTTAAAATTCTAATTAACCAAGACGAATTAAATTAATATCACAGTCAGGTATAATTAATAGAAGAAAAAAAATCCATAATATTGCATGTAAAAGAAAACAACCTTACAATCAACATCACTGTCTAAATTAAAGATTTTGCTACTAAACACATTTGAATTTTGAGTATTAAACCTAAATCATTCGTGTAAAACATATTTTATTTTGTCATTCACAAAGGGTTAAAAATGTTTAAACCTCTGTCAAAGTATTTTCACAAGACAACTCACCATGAAACTAAAATATATATTTTTTAAGTTATCAAGTAAGGGCCTCTCATTTCATACTTTTGCTCCTAGTCTCCTGTGAAATGATCTTCATCTACTATAACATTCTATATGTTAAACATAAAAATATTTTAATAATCACTTTTTCACTTTATGGTCTATCACTATGTTATTTTTTCACAGCAAGAAATATGAATTGCAAAATCATATTTCTTTCTTTCTGTAAAACTTATTTTCCCTTCAGGAGGGTTTGGAGACGTGAAGAAACTTGGAGATTTGGAGATCCAACACCTCCGGCTGGGTGTTGGATCTCCCACCACCAAAAACTATTTAAACTATTCCTTCATTCAGTCTTTTTGACGTTTAGCAGAAAACAGTTTTGAAAATGTTATCCATAAGCACATATTAACAACCCTGCGTGGAGAAACTCATCAAAAAACTCATCCCAGGAGTAAAAAAACTGTCAAAATTTATAGAAACTCTTATATAACATGTATATGAGTTGTTGTGAAGAAAATAAGTTAATGAACACAAATTAGTACAGTTTTTTTTTTTTTTTTTATGGTGGTTTCACAGTCCCGTCTGATATTGTGTTGGTCACAGATAGATATATTTTATCAAATTTTAGAGCCAATGAAATTCCTGAGGTGCTAAAAGTAAGAAAAATGAATGAAACACATACAGCGTGCCCATTTTTTATTAACAGTATTAACAGTAGTAATAAAGTTCTCTGAAAACACTATTTATACACCCATAAAATGTGTTCTTTTGCTCAGGGAGTATGTCACCTGAGACTGCAGTCTTTTGCAGAATTTTGGCTTAAATGAAATGAGTAGCTCACGGTTTAGGAATGAGGATGCATCGCAGTTCATAACAGGCAAGGACTGAGAGTCAGAAACCAGTTCCCTGAGCAAGCTGTCGGTGTTGTGTGTGAGCACAAAGTCAAATAAGAAACTGCGAGGCTTTTTAGGTTATCATAACATGTGGTTGTGTGAAAACTAAGCGTAGGTTTACAGGAGTGTGACAGACATTGCCTTGGATGTTTTGGACAGTGACACTATATTAGTGTATAAACACTATCAAGTGAAACACGGACCAAATATTTTTCAGCCAATTCCATCGAACTCTTCCACAGTTGTTTAAGAGAAATAAAATTCTGGTGCATAAAAAAGAACTGAATGTTTTTATTAACTTTTATCCAAATTTATTTGTGTTTTTGAAAAAAAAATGCTTGGTCATAAGCAGTTATCGTTCTTCATTCTGGTAAATTGTAAATACATTGGGCCCACCACATAATCCTTCTGTCTCTTGGTAAGATGTTGATCTGCAAGATGCAAATCACTAAAGATATATTTAAATTTACATTCAAGATAGATATTTTTTTTATCACAATAGAGCTCTATTGTTGCCAGAGTACGTCCTCTAGGTTTAATGTTGCTCTTGTGCATATTTCTTGACTAAAAACATGCAAGTTAATGTAACAGCTCTAAACAACAAGCCTAAGGAAAATTGAAGAGTTAGAAAAAATATATATTTACTTTAATAAAACAAGCTGAGGTTGCAAATGTAAAAGAAAATGAAGTTATTCTAGTTGCTCATTATAGAAAACAATGAATAAAAATGTATTTGCAATTGTATTTATTTCCAAAAACTTGGTCTCCAGTCTGAGCCACCAAGGTTACAAGCAAAAAGTATTATTCAGGAGTTAGTTGTACCACCACCTCTTACCGTCACCCTGGCTTTGGCTCCTTGTGAAGGAAGCAAAGATTGATAGTTTGAAGTAATGTACATGTAGAACTCAACATGATTGTCTTGAAACAGATGAAAGGGCATATCTGCCTTGAACTTTAAGTGGCTTCTATCTTCTTATCATCTCCTGTTCTGCTCGCCCCTCCAGGCTACTCAGAGACAGGAAAGATGGCAGGGGAGACAAAGAGCCTGCACCTCCACCATCTCGCCTTCCCTTTGTAGCGCTCTCTCCATCGCTGTTAGTCACACATGATTATGCCCTGTCAACGGCCGACCGAGTATTGCTATTTGCCTGTAATAGCATCACAATCAGTGTCAATCTGTCCAGGGCTCAAATACTGTTCACACCGTGTGTCCTTTGACTCTGCATTTTACATATGGTTAGCATACTTATATTTGGCCTGTTTGATCTTTTATGAAGATACACTGAATGCATATACACAGTTATTAACAATGTGCATTCCTCCATCTAAATCTCCACAGTGTTGTCACTGTTATCACTCTCAGAGATACACAATCAACGGCTCGCACTTGCTGAATCTGTTGTTTTGGCAACCAGCACGCAGGATGAAAATAAGACGGAGGTTGAGAATGAAAGGACTGATGGTTGAGAACGAAATAGAAACAAAGTGGGAGCTTCAAAGCGGCAATGAATCAGTGTTCATTTGCCTCAAGTGTTTCTGTCTCACCTTTAATCTATGGAAATGTATGGAACACAGGAAGTATAATTGTAAGGTGGACTTTGACCACAGAAATCTTTCAAGTGCTTGTTCCAGGAGGCCGTGCAGTAATCACTGTGGGTTCACTCCACTGATGATGGGGAGGGAATTAATTTACCCTGGAGAAAAACAAATTAAGGCTCTACTCAGCCCAACGCTCTGTCACACAATAGCATATATAAATATTTAATCTTGGGCGATCCAGGTTAGCAAAGGTTTAGTACATCTCCATTTACACAAGGGTCTGCTCTCCAAGCTGTGGCCTCCGTTTCCCTCCAAGCTCTCCTCCTGACGAGTGCTTACTGCCCTCTCCTTCACCTCCCCGTCTTCCTCCTTTCGCTTTCCTCACTACCTCTCCATCTCCAACCAATATCTTCCTTGCTCGTTTGCTCCTATTGCCCTCTCCTTTGCATGAACTCTCCACGTCTATTGTCAAGTCCTTGACTACATCCCATTCAGCTGTCAAATGCAAAAAATCAAAATATTCACCAAAAGACCGAACTTGTTAGGCCCCAGCACCCTAAGCCCATCTGACTCTAATGTATCACTTGCTGCCCCACAGACAGTGTAGAGTGTACCGTGAAAAACAGCATTCAGCTGACACAGTTGAAAACGCCACAAAGATTTATAGACTTGTGCATAAATCAAGTTCAGGGCTGCACTGTATTATAGGAACAACTCTCTTTCCTATTTAAAACTGGAGCTCTGATCCCGTTAAATGTTTTGAATTGCAATAAATTTACCCAGGCAAAAATGTGGGCTTTGTTATTTTAGCATTCTGTTTCACATTGCCTTCCAGCTGAGCAATAAAAAATAAGAGTGTGTCATATTATATTATAGGAAATAGAATAATACTGTAAAACAGCCTCAGACTGAATTGGACCTCACTTTGCTCTTGCTCCTTGTAAAAGAATACTTTTGGTTATGGGTCTCCTGAAAGCTTCTAGCCCATAGCTGTAGTGGTACAGTGTTGATTAAATTAAAAGTAATAATGGCTGTTTGTCTTCAAATTAAACTGAGTTCTGTTTATCGTAGTTGATGTTGGTATTTTAGTCTAATCTATTGTGTCTGTTTCTAATGGATAAACATTTGGACTGAAAAAACTCTTAACACTCATCACTGCATTACATTTCACTGTCCATCCATCCATCCATCCATCCATCCATCCATCCATCCAAATGCTTTGTAATGTCAATATTTATAATTAAATATTTTCATTAAATATAACTATTCAGCTTCAGCTTCCTTCAACTCAACCCAGTTCAATCTGATTAAAGTAAATTAATGTTATTTTAATGCCACTCAATTCAATACATTCACTTCAGTTCAGTTAAATTCAATTAAACTTAACTGATTTCATTTCTGCCAATTCAAACCAGTCCAATGCAGTTTAGTTTGATTCGGTTCAGTTTAGCTACATTTTGTTAATTTCATTTCAGTATATTCACTCTGTTATTTTCATTTAGATCAAGTTAATTTTAAAGTTCCAAACAGCAACATTACTGAAACAACAGATCCAGTGAATGTCCAATTAAATCCAGGTAATCCCAATTATAGAAACAAAATATAACATTTCTTGAAATGATGGAAATCCAGTTTCAAACTGATTATTTTGTCCCTTTTAGTCACTTTTTATTTTTTAATTAGGATTGCGGCTAATGCCCCAGGTTGATCTGAAGCCTGCATTTTAAGGGAAAATTAAAGGTCTATTAAGATGTTCTTTTTGTAGTCTGGATACTTTTGGTGTTCTCTAGTCAGACTTCGAGTGAATAATTCTGCACAGAACAGAGATCCTTTAAAACAGTAAGAGCTTTAGAAAACCTTAATTCTAGTTGTGAAATCACTAAAAATAATATACTCAATGTTATTTTTGCATGACTGTCATGTTAGAATGAGATAAATGTGAAAAGCACAATTTATAGACTGGTCAAACCTTCACTGAACTATGCAGCATGGACAGCTGACTCTTCAGAACACAGTTTGTAATTTTATTTTACTTTTTAGGTAAAAACAAAAAGAGGATTCCTAGTTTTATCAAAAATATTATTGAAATAATTTTTTTTATATATATTCATCTGGATAAATTATTATCAGATCAATCTTTGAATCACCTTATATCTTAAAAAATGTTTTACAGAATGACCAAAGTGTGTTTGGTTGCGTACGAGAAGGTAGAAGGAGAAACTGGAAGAACAACCATTACTCTCAACAGAGGGTCTAGTTTTAAGACTTTTTAAAAAATTGATTAACATTTTCAAACAGCTGACACAATTATTATTATTATTATATTACGTATTATCTATACTTCTATATGGATTATAATGCAACTCAGGCTGTTGATGGTATAGCCATAAGAGGGCATTTGAACCAAGTACCACTCGACCTTCATTTTTCCAATAAATGTAGTTATAGTTGGATATCCACTCTAAATATTAACAACATGAAGAAGTATTTTAAAAAATCAAGTGTAATAATTGATCTTTACCTGAAATGCAATGCATACAAAAAACGGCATTTTAAAGCTTTTTGCCATGTTAAATCAATACCTGAATATATTTTATTCCATTACTTTTCCTGGGATGTCTTATTGTTCGGACATCACAATGGAAAAAACTCACACTGTTTGCTTTCAAAATAAAAGCCTTCATAATGACAGAAACATTTTATAAGTTTTGTGTACATTTTGGTTCCAGTGAAGGGATGCTATGTAGAAGATCATACCTCTGATTACGCTGCTTTTTTTGTGTCTAAATCATAATGGTAGGCATGTTGAGAGTTCCTAAGATGTAGGAGTACCATGAGCACCCCTAAACAAGCCTCAGCACTGGGAGACTATTCAAGTAACCAGACAAGTAAATCTGCACACCTTAATTCAAACTACTTCAACAGGACTGGATTAGTTGTTCCCAGCCCCCATACATACATGCTTATGCTATTTTGCTATTTTCCGACTTTTATATGAGCGTGACTTATCCCTTCGCCATGATGTTGTTGTTTTTGTGAGTAAAATTGGGCAATCAAAGCCACAGAAAGCCGATAATAGCTTCAGTGCGGAATGGGCGCGCGGGGGCACGCTGACACCCACTGTGAGAAACTGCACGCGCCCCAGTTACTTGTCCCCGCCTTGCCGTGACGAGGCTCGCGCTCTGATGAGAGGGGACGTAATGGATTTATAGCGCAGGAGGATTCCTGTGGGTCCGCAGCCGCTGTCGGCTTCGCCAACTAGTAACTTCTGTAATAAACTGGTGAGCCGCCTTCTTCGTAAACACGAGCCAAAGATAGGAAAGCATGCATCTCCACTGCTTTCCCACGGAGCGATACAGGTAGTTTGCGCTCTGGAAACGGAGTTGAGTGAGAAAATCAGGGACGCTTTGAGAACTTTTTATGCTGCATGCATGGGTAATTTTTTGTAATTTTAAGTTGGTTGTTTTTAGAAAGATTTATCAATGGTCCACCATAACACTTTCTCAAAAAATAAATGTATTTTAAAAATATTAAGTCCCTTACTTAACGAGAAAAGTCAGAATGTATCTTTAAAGCATGAAAAAATATTTTATTTTGTGATATGTTCAACAAAATGTAATAAGTTATTAGTTTGTTTAGCATCTCCATGTTGAAAAGAAGTGTGTGCTAAGTACAGATAAAACTATTTTGCATGTATGTCTTCACTGAATTTGGTCTAAGTGCCTCTTCCTGTTAGGTTTGTTACCCACCAGCCACAACAACAAATGTTTAAATACATATTTGATTGAAACTGGCAATTAATTGAGAGGTGTCTGCCAGTAAGAATAGGTTAAACACAAGCAGCAGAACAAAGTAAACTACTAGCATTCAGCTCAAACCATTTTAATGTGGCCATGAAGTAGGCTGAAAGTGTCTCATAATATGACTTTCCCCTTTGCTGAAAACTAGTATTCCCTATAACAATAGCATACTATAAATAAACCCACTTGATTTATATACAGCACATAATATGTAATATAAAAGTATACATTTGAGCCCTATTGATTGATTGCACATTTAAAACAATACTAAATTCTTAGTCAGTTAACATGCATAAATTCATCTCTATTAATAAATATATTTATGTCATTTAGACTGAAAAATCAAAGTTTGCAAATCCTACACTGCAGGATTTTGCAGTGTAGTCTTAATTAATGTTACCGATCAGTTTATAGTCCTAATATGTGTAAAAGGTATGGCATGCAAGTGCAAAATATGATCCATATGAATAAAACTGTATTGGGAATAATTACGAGAGTGATCATCAAAAGAAGACACAAGCCTTTATTAGATGTTTTAATGTATTTTTCAGTTTGTGCACATCTTCCTTCACTCATGAGACCATCTTCTGAGGCTAGTTATTCTGCCAATAAAGCTGTAATTTTAGGTGGTTAATTTATGATTTCTGTTGTCTGCTCCTCTTTGATCCAACCTTTTAAGCTGACCCTCTAACCAGCTGTCACTTAGTCTTGCTGTGCCGTCTGCTTAAGTAGTCAATAGGTCCATCGTCAGCCAATTTATTGTTAATATGTCCATTGATCACACTCCCCATGGGAATGGACGTCACTTAAGCCGATTTTAACTAAGTTGCCAAGTAGCATTACATGACGTAAACACCGTTAAGTATTCATTTCATGAATCTCAATTAGATGCTTAGTGTTCTTAAAGCTAAGTGACTGGTTCTATGAAGTGAATATTAAATTTTCCACGGTGAACTTTAATGACATTTTGTGTTAATGTCATGCAAATATAATTTGTTTTTTAGAGTTCCACTTTTATTCTTGATGGATTACAAACACATCAAGTCTAATCCAAATATCCCGTCTTTAAAATCTCATTTGATTTATCATGTATCATGTCAAAATGCAAACAGTGCTTAAAACTCCATGAGCGCTTATTGAGTTAACAAGTTAACTTCTCCTTTCCATCCCAGTTCGCTGCTCACTGGCAAGAGCAGCATTCCAGAACAAAAGAAACATTTAGTGTCTCCTTGTTTATTCCTGTGCTCGCTCTGTATTTATTCACTTCTGTCACTCATCTTTTTTTCTCTCCTCCCTCTCCCCTGCGGCTTTCTCTCACACACAGTCGTGGTGATGGTGCTGCAGCAGAGGGAGTGAGATCTTGGTGACCATCTGAAACCAATTATGGCGGCTCTGCAGCCACCCAGAAACTCTGTGACGGATGGGGATCTTTGTATTTATAGCTGGGGTAATTGGCAACATTCAGACATGCAGACACACTTATACACACACACACACACACACACACAAAACACGAGGAAGTACAAAGCAAAAGACACTTTTAAATGTACACACAGTTAGGGTAGGTACGCATTGTGTTTACACTCTGGAATAGACAAGCACACACACACGAACAGGCCTCACAGGCAGCAGGAGTGGTGCAAAGTCCCTCTGCGCATGAATGTCTTTCCCGCAGTCAAAGTGACGTACCCTGTTTATGAATCGAAGATCCTTGTCATGAGAAGACAAATATGGCTCAAGGTTGGTCAGAGAAGCCTGTTTGTGTTTTCCACGGTCTAATCAGAGCCGATGTTTACTGCCCATCCAGCAGTCGGGACAGAGGTTGTGCATCTCGGCTATCTGTCTCGGCCTGTCAGCGCGTCAAACCTGCATGTGAAAACATATACAAAACACATCTGCCTCTTGTTAGGTGCCATAAATGGCTGCCATGTGGTCTGCTGATAAATAGGCCAGTCTATTTATTGGAGCTCAACAAATTGGCTACAAACACTGACAAGGACTAGAAGAACCATAAATATTGCTACGCGATGAAATCTTTAAACGTGCTGCAGGTACTTTACAAGGATCCCACTCTTGCCTTTTTTTTATGTAGGAGGAGGTATTTCTTTTCACTGCTTTCTTCTTTCGCACACCGCCTTGTTAAATAGGTGTGGGTGTGGGTGGAGGACAATGGCACTCTCACCCTGAGCAGGTCTTAGGGTAAGTAGAAGGCTGGGCTGCTGCTAAAGCCTTGCAGATCTGCCACTTGAGAACAAGAAGAGCCCCGCTATGGCGAAGTCTCTGAGAGACGTAACCAAAAATTCCTGAATGAATCGGCAACAGACAAGCCCTAAACCCCGTGTAATTACATATTTGGAGTTTATCAGGGTTTATGCGAAAATGCACGAGCTTCCCTTCCCTGGTGGTCCTTAAACACATCCATATGTCCAGCATGTTTCCATTTCTGCTCCTCCTCCCTCTGCTGTCTTCCTTTCTCTTTCTCTTTACCCCCTCCTCCTTTATCTTCCTCATCTAATTTTTCCTGTTCGTGAAGAATAGCTGTGCTGTATAGATGGATGATGTGACCCATTGGAGTGGTGTTTTCTTATTGTTAAGAAAACACCATTGTTATTGTTAAGTTGTTGTTGACTCTCCAGACTCACAGTATGACAGATCCAGTTTGGTGATTTGCAGTGTGCTGAGGCCATCACCAGCGAGCAGGAGCTCAGGGTGGAAAGTGTGAAGCTGCCGCTGGTCCACATCGCACAGGCTGGAGAACACACACACACACACACCCCTACACACCCAAATGTGTGGAGGCCTTATATCGTGTGTGGGCCACTCTTTTATTTTCATCTCCATTCCTTCCCGTCTAAACCTCTCTCGCTCCTTTTCTCTCAGCTTCTCCCTGCTTGAGAAAACTGATCTGTTTTAAAACACGTGCTAAATATTACCATATTTACATTTTCCTGTTTCAAAAAGGCAGCAAAGTGGGAGTGTGTGTTGTGGATTTGCTTTTGCTTTTTTCCTTTTCCTTTTTTTCCTCACTGGAAGAGTCTGAGTCTGGGGGTCAGACTCTGTTTGAAACTTTAAACCTTTTTCATGCTTATTTGTTTTATGATTCTGCAGGGCACTGTGTTTACACTCAGAGTGCAACATCTGGATTAGATAATTTGTTGGGAATTAACCAAACTCATATGCTTATCAACCTCATCTGATTACGTCTCTTTGATGTTTGGTGCTTTTCTTTTCCAGCGCTTATTGTGTTTTTTTTTCCAGCACACTTCTTGCATTCTTGTTATTTTTTTTCAACAGATTAAGTCAAAAATGTTGTTACATCTCTCCGAGTAGAGCTGTCTCAAGATTAAATGATTTCTTATTCTTATTTAGATTATAGTGGTACTGTTTAATTTTCTACTTATGGCAAATAAATGTGGAATATAATTATGCTAAGAGACACTATCTGATCATATCCATTACACTCTACAGCCTGTCAGTGTTTGCACACAGCAACAAATAAAAAAATCAATGTCCAAATGTTAAAAAATTATTTCCAAATTCAAGGTGTCTTGTAAACGAAAGCCAGCAGCAATAGATAAGGGAGGGGAAGTGCTTTCTGTCTGTCTGTCTATCTGGTTTTGTGACCAAACCCTTTTATAACCTGTAAGTGCCTTATTTCCCCAACACTAGCCCATATCTGTCCCTGATGTGCAGACTATTTAAAGTGATTAAATCAGGTTTAAAAAAAAAGAACATTTATATTTCAATATAGAAATGTTGACAAGGATTCAACTCATTTTTAAATCTGAGTAAAAAAGATTGGTGTCTGTTTTTTGATCTGTTTAAACATTTGTCTGCTCCTCCTACATTTTCCCATCTGTGTATTTTATTAGCGATAACCACCAGCAAATATTATTTCCTCCTCCAGACAGTTAGTAAGATAAATGTCCCAAATAAGCCACCATCCATTGAAGTTATATATCTTAGCTATATACAAATTATTTTTGTTTTGTCTAGCTAGTTTGAAATTACACAAATGATTTTGACCTCTATGTTTGTATTGTCATCAGTAAGCATGAAACTTATCTTATATTTAGAATATATTTAAGTTAGTGTGTTACACCTGCAAGACTCTACGCTTATTATTCACGTTAGAATTAACTTTTTGTTGTGTATTAAGTTTGTACATCAATGAACATGCCAAAGGAGACGGAGCAACTTTACATCTACTCATCCAAACATCCAAGTTAAAGCAGCGATCTAAATCAGAAGTCTCTAAGCGGTCAGAGATGCACAATGAAACATTTACTTCCTGCTCTTTTTAGTGCTACTTACTTTATCTGACTAAATCGTGTCATTCCCCCTTCCGAGCCTTTATCATGCTTTATCTCTATTCTGCAATCCATTACAAAGCTCCCTGCGGGTCCCCTGGGTGATCTGCCCTGCTCGCCTCTAATCTGGCTGAGCTGCTGTGATTCCATCACTCCCGTCGAGCCACACAGAAAGATTAGTCGGCCTCTATGTCCAACAGATGTGTCCGGCGCTTGATTTGTGTGTGTTTTATTGACTCTGGCCATCTGTTAATACAGTTGCTGGTTTCTCCTCTTGTGTTTGTTGATGCACACAGGCAGGGGAGCTCGGTTCCAACAGAAACATTTAGCGAAGGAGAGATTAGAGGAAAAAGAATGAAGGACAGAGGGAGAGTGGAGTTGGAGTAATATTTCACTTAAAGGGCCGCAGGTTTAGCTGTGAGCCTGTGACTTACGTCTTGCAGAACAGAAGCGTTCGCCCTCGTTTTCTGTGGAGTCGGCATTTTGACTCGCGGTAACACATGAGCGGTGCTAGTTGATGGATCAGTCTCAGATGTTGAGCGCTTTCACAAAAACAGTAAGAGCTTGAATTCCTTTACTAGGAGGAAAGTGAAAGATGGCTTTAGATAACTAGAATTCCTCTTGGTACCATTCCTCAGATTCTCTCTCAACTCAAAGGGCTGTAAGCTGCAGTTGCTGTCAGCATTCCATGGATTTTCCAAGTGTCTGTATTTATAGAAATATATGTGCATTTCGTTGCATTGCAGGAATATCATCCTATACAAAGTGAAAATAATGTGCAACAGTTGGAGGTGGTTGAGTTAGGTCTTTGTGTTGTGATCTTATGAATGTTCTACTCGACTCCTTGTCTTCATCCTTTCTGTGTCCCTCCTCCTTGCTTCACTCCCATGGTGTCTTTTCCCTCTCCTCCTGTCTCACATAACACTTGCATGAATGCCTTGAAAGCCACCGAGCTTATGAAAACTTTTGTCTCTCATCAATTATCCCCCTGTCTCTATAAACTGCAGAGAATGTGAGACAGATTACACCTCCAAGCCGAACCTACTCGTTCAACTTGAACTGCACCATTTAGTTTCCACCACTGACAATATTTATCACTCATATGTTGCATTTTTTTCCCTTCATTCCTCCAAAGCAGACCCACTCTTAACATTTCAATATCTGTGAATACAGACCTGAGAGCTATTTGGCCATTTGGCTTCCTTGGTCTGTGTAGCTACAGTGAATCTGACTGTATTTTCTATGCATTGTCAAGATTAGGTGATTTCTCAATGGAGGCATCACTTGGCCAGCTAAAAAGCCCAGAACTCTGTGTGAACCTGCTGAAAGGGAGGTGGCAACCGGCCCGAGTAAACAGAGGGAGGGGGAACCAGGGACACAGCCTGCTGAAGGGAAAAAAAATTAGTAACTAGTCCTGTGAGAAGTGTGTCGAGCCAACACTTACTTACACTCAACTTCATTCAAGCTTTTTCTAGTTTTTAATGCATGTGACTGTAGTTTTTTTTTTATATACTATTATTAATGGGACTATTTTAATCAATCAATCAATCAATCAAATTTTATTTGTATAGCACATTTCAGCAGCAAGGCATTTCAAAGTGCTTTACATCAGATCAAACACAGAAACACAATGTAACATAGAATCAACAATCAAAACACGACATTAAGTCAAGTTCCGTCAATAAATTTGCAATTGATTACGTTTCAAATACAATCCTAAACAGGTGGGATTTTAGTCGAGATTTAAAGGAAGTCAGTGTTTCAGCTGTTTTACAGTTTTCTGGAAGTTTGTTCCAAATTTGTGGTGCATAGATGCTGAGAGTTGAGATGCTGAGATTAATACAGTTGTATGGAGTTTGTGGAGTACAAATTTCACTGCGCAGTTGTTTTGAGAATATGATAATAAAGTTAGTGCTATTTTTTTTTTACAATAACAGGTAAGATCAAGATTGGCTGTTATATTTAACAACAAAGGACTAAGTCTTCTTTTTTTCAAAGAATCAATCAACAGTATACATTTTATTTGAAAGAAAATACGGTTCGATTCGGTTCCTGTTCACTGAAACTGAGCGGATTGCATTGACTTGCAGCATTCACTCCTCCTGGAATAGCATGTAGCAAAAACATTATTGTGTTTGTGCGCACACATGTCATCACGACTGTCTGTTTTTATCATCAACTATTTTTTTTTACTTTTTTAAATTTAAACTAGCTGATGTTGCCCAATTTATATAGTGTGTCTGTGTCATCCATAACTATTGCATTAAATAAACTGTCTAATTAGTTATTATTGACATATGTCTATTTCTGAGGTTTTCAACTCCAGTCCTTGAATCTCTGCTTCAACACATGTGAGTCAAATATTCAGGTCATTAGCAGGACTCTGGTGAAGTTTACTGAACACTGAAGAGGTAATTTAGCCATTTGATTCAGGTGTGTTGGACCAGGGAGACATCTAAAAGTTGCTGGCCCCCAGCCCCTGGCTCCTGAGGCCTGTCAAAGACCCCTAGTCTATTTTATTTCATTTTATTTATTATTTATTTTGTTTCTTCAGCCACAGTGTTATGGCTGTAAGGTATACTAAATAGTCCTGTTAAAGTTGGAGGAAGAGATAGACACATCTACTCTTACACAAAACAGATATTCTTGTTGTTCTATTGTTATTGTGCAATTTTCTTGTACAACTTTTAAAATTCTTTAAAAACGTTCAAAATATTAGAAATGATTTAAGCATTAAATCAATCTTGTGTGGACACATAACATGATATGTATTACAAATGGTAATCCTTAACCAAAATGACAAAAATAGTCAGAAAGGCTTTATCTCTGAAAGAGAAAAAGTGTACATAAAGTTAACTGCAACAAAACAAAAACAGAGGGAGTACACACATTTAAGGTCTGCAATGTTTCCACCAATAACATTGTCAAGGAAATAATTAAACACAGGAGGACTTAGCCAAGAGTACTTGTTGTTTGAAAAGCAAAACAAAGGATGCTGACTAATGCCAGCTAAACTGTTAAACATTGAACCATGAACATTTTCTATGGTAAAGAAAGAAAAATGTAATTTAAGTTAATCGCGGCAAAATGTCCATTGGTGGCTTCCTCAAAGAAAGAGAAACAGCTCAACACAAAAGCTAAGCCGGGAGCAGTGGGGGATGAAAATCAAAGAGAGCCGATGACCTGAAGTTAATGGTGAAAATACCTACATCAAGAAAAGAGACACAGCAAAACACAAGATGCGGATCAGGCTATGGCTTGCAAATGACAGAAGCAGAACAATAAAAAATCACAGTACTGATTATTGTGAAGCTTCAATGCCAAATGCATTAGGGTGTGTTTTTTAGTAAACATAAGGAATAAAGAGCTTTAACAGGAGATGCATTACTAAGGATTTGCAACCTTTACTCACTCTTCAAGATAATTTTCTGGCCATTTATTGTTTTATTTCAGCAACTTTCTGTTCCTCTTGCATCTTTAACCATGCTGTCTTCACTAATAACATGGGACATGGGAAATATGTCACCAGATGCCTCCAAATGAACAAAGAAATATGGAACATAATAATATTGCAAAGTCCAACAGAGAGAGGTTATGGGTGAGTGGGGAAGATAAACCAATCATTATGGGGGAATTAAGTCAACCTGTTTTGGCTGGAGTTGTCGCATTTGGAACATTCAGGTGTTAAAAAAGAAAAAATGCATTTATTCAAAAGATGGTGATGTCTGGAAACTGGCACACCTTTTAAAGCATAATAAAGTAGCTAAACAACTAAAACTGCAATTTTATGCCTTATTTGCCTCAAGATTTTAAGCATTCTGCTGAAAGCAGAGAACAATGGTTGGAAAAATCTGTTTTGATCCCCTAAAAGTTTAAACTGTGATGTAATTGCACTTTAAATACACATTATTCATCCTGTCTCACCACAGTGGCCAGTTGACTTCTTTGTTACTATTTTTGATGTAATAGAAAAACACCATCTGATCCACGTCCTAACCCAGTGCTACCTCACCACATTCAGGAAGCAGATAATGCTTTAATGGGTAATTATTTAGCTAACTGACCCCACAGTCTTGGGGGAATTGGGATAACAGGGTGATGGAGGGGAGCCGGGCACAGGTGAGAGTGGAGAGGATAGGCCTAAGGTGTTTCCTGTGTCACATGACTGGTGGAGATTTCCCATCAACCCCTTTGAACTCAGACGAAAAACACTGGAAACACTTTCATCGTGCCGATGTGTCATCACAGCACAGTCCTATGTATATGTATGGGTCTGTCTGAAAATATACAAAGACCAATTTGCCTGGGACAGTCCAACCTCAGGATAATGAATCGCATGTGATGTGCATCCGATACGCAGCCTGAGTCATCACCAGATGTTTCGACAGGATTACTTCCAGTTCTGGAGTGGGGCGGTTGATTTTCAAAGTGAAACCCTCAGCGCGTTTCGTCAAACGACAGAAGGAGTCAACAAACTGGCATGAGGAGCAAAACAAGGGCGTCTAGAAGGTTTCCACACCGGAGTGCTCTTAGTGCCTCTTAGAAGTAGACCAAAGTGTTTGTCATGTGTGTAATTGGGAGCACACATGCCAAATGAGAGAAGTGCTGAGGTCAAGCACAGAAGAGGAAGTAACTTATATACTAAGCCATCGGATAAAAGCTTACAGGTGGAACCAAACACAGTCCTGCACATTCAAGCTGTGGAGGTTGTTTTTCCTGGCGTCTGCCACTGCATCATGTGTTTGCTCATGCAGAGGGTTGCTAATATCCTGGACAGTGTGGCGTGTCTGCTTTTTGCTCTTCCAAAACATAGTGTGAAGTTGTGAAGCCTGGCGCAAACGTTGGCAAGATGACATACGCAGGATCGTGGCCTCTCATCGCTCAAAATATATATGCAATATCTTGAGCTTACAGCTTGATCTGCACTGAGTTTAGGGTGTCATCTGCTTTCACCTTGGAGATTAATGGTATTTTGAAGGGTGGGGTAGGGAGGGGGGAGGGTTGAAACTCTGGGAGGCCTGAAGTGTGTGTGAACCTGTGTGTGGGTTCCAGCATTTGCCCCTGTATGTTTCTGGCTGTGTGCATCAGAGAGGGAAGCCCAGCAGGCAGTGTTGTTGTAGGTGAGGGTGAGGAGCCCCCTGATGGGCAGCTGTGGCAGAGAGGCCAGCTTTGATCACAGGCCCCAAAGGAGGAGGAAGAAGAGGAGGAGGAGGAGGAGGAGGAGGAGGTTATAGGAGAGAGACAGGAGGGGAAGCTAGAGCTGCAGAACCAGGATGACTGTGTGTTTAAATTGGTTGGACCTTTTCAAACAAGACAAGGCGCCTGCTCTGCTAATGCACTCATTTGGCTTTTACAGGTGCATATAAAATAAATAAATAAATAAATAATATTGTTGAAAATACATGCATTTTGGCAATTAACTTCAAAAGGTTATACATATATGTTATATGCATATGTTATGTTATGACAACTTGACATTAACCAAGAAATCATGATCTGACATAAATTTGTTGAAAAAGTGTTACTGATTAAGCTTTAGCTTTAATAAGTTAAAAGTTTTATTGCAGAAATGTTATAGTCCATAATCATGTGGAAACTTGCTGAGTTGGCAGCTGTCCTGGGAGAGAATCATGTGCAACACATGGAGGGTAGCCTTTCTATTTCTATTTTTACATGTCTCTTGCAGATTGTTGAATGAAATGTGCTCCATAAACAAATTAGACTTTACTTGACCATAGCTAAAGTCTTGAAAGAAGCTGTTCCAAGCTTATCAATGGAAAGTTGATTGAAAGGAGAAAGAAGTGTGATCAAAAATGTGCACAGGGATTACTTTGTCACTTTTATAGTAGGGTAACACTTTTGTAATAATGCTCTTAAAATTTTGGTTAACTGAAATAAACACTTCAGATACACCACCGTGTAACCTTTGATCTTTGAGTTTCGCTTTTAGACTACATTTCCCAACTAACTTCAAATGCAGGCTTCATCTAAACTTCCTTAGCTAATGACAGAAACAAAGAAAGTCCTGCAAGGTGTGGTGCAAACAACTGGATAATGTATACATCCAGTAAGCTCCTGGCAAGGAATTGATTGTCGCCAGATAGAGTTACCAGCGATTCTGTGGGAATCACAGAAGGAGACGACCTAACCAAGGGCATGTGTGCAGGGAGCGGTGCAGCCAGAAAATGTATTCAAACCAAATTCATGTGTTACCCAGGGTGGCTGTATTTAATTGGAGCCCCTTTATATTTCTTAACGAGGCGCTCTTGCTGCAACCTCTAGATTCCCCATCATCTTTCGGCCTTGTGGATTAAGATCTGGTGCTTTGTTTTCTGTCTTTCACTGTTTGAATATTTTGCATAATATTTTCCTCCTAAAAATTCTCTGAGAACCGAATGAGATTCATTCCGTGAGTGGTTTTAAAATCTGATTTTTTTTTTTTTTTTTTTTTTTTTTTATCGCGGGAAATTATCTACATAGGGGCACCTATAAAAAAAAATTAAAAAAAAACTTGTAGCGCTCAAGGGCCAAAAAATTAGACTTCAAAATGAAATAAACGCATAAAAGTTGTCTTTGAACCGCGGGGCCCTGCAGTCTTGAGGAGTCGCCTGCCTTCTCTGCCAAGCACAACTGCAAACATCCCCCCGATGTTCGCTTCTATTGGCCTTGACGCACTCCGAGAGAAAATTCAATTTGACAAAATAAATTAATACCAGCGCCCCACTGCAACGGACGTGCAGCTGCAGTGTCATGTAGCTGCTTCTGCTGGGATGTAGGGCACTTGTAAAATGTGTTACAGCGCTTTTCACTCTCCTTTTTTGGGGGGGGATTGCGGATTACTTAAATAGAACAGTTTTTGTTATTATTATTATATTATTATTATTATTATAACTGAAGTTATATCAAAGCTCCCAATAGCATAAAAATAAGTCTTTATTTATTAAGTTATTTCATTTTTTTTTTATGAATGTGTAAAATTAGTAATAAATAATAAGTTATTATTATTATTATTATTATTATTATTATTATTATTATTATTATTATTGTTATTACTAAAACAGTGTTTATTTGTGTATAAACAAATAAATAAATGTATTGATGAATGAATAAATATTTCCTTTCAGGTAATGCATTTCATTGGATGCGATGCAACAGCTTCTTCAAAGTGAGCGAGTGGAAATGGTGAACATGTGTTTCCGCTTTAACTCTATTATGCAGCTTTCATCCCGTGGTCCAGAGATGAAGAATTATTTTCTTAACCCCTTCGTTCACCTGTATAATGTCGTTCCTATGTATTACTGACATTAAGAAAGAAAAAGGATGTACTGGAGCAATAAGCCTGAATAGAAGGAGAACAAGAAGGATTACGGCCTCTGACATAAATTAGACGTGGATATTAGATGTTGTCAGGCCCAGTTGTTAAATAAATAGAGGATAGATGAGTGGATTATATTACTAATCAGTCTCGACTATTTGTCCTTACGGCGCACCAAAGCACGCAATTAAAATCATTATGTTTTTTTAAATTTTTTATTATTATTATTTTTTAATCGATTCAATTTATTTTAACCACGAAAATTAACCCTTGCACTATTTCGGAGACACATTTTGAAGATGTCAATTCTATGGAACAGAAATCCCATGCGTTTTAATTATGGCCGTGTTGATCTCCATATATGCGGAGAAAGAGTGACGCTTGTTGGGCCACAAGCGCGGAGCACCGCTTCTCTGCATGCAATGAGAAAAGGGGGAGTGGCGGGGTCTCACAATGTGTTTGGTGTGGTTTGCGTGGAGTACCGATCCCATATGCGCTGCTTGTCCTGCGTGATGCATGTGCGCCTTGTGGGGGTAAACTAAAAAAGAAAAACAACGATTAGACGCGAGTGTGTGTGTCCAAACAAACGAATCAAAGGCCCGTTGTGTTAGTGGGACGGTGACGGTGGGGGGAGTTGTTCTCTCTGGGTTGACCCCTTGTTTGAGTCCTGCAGAGCGGGGCCAACACACACAGATGGACTGCAGTCTCTGTTTCTCAAGCTTTCATTATCTCAGAATTAGTCTCAGTTCATTTCATATGAATTCATTCTATCTATCTATCTATCTATCTATCTATCTATCTATCTATCTATCTATCTATCTATCTATCTATCTATCTATCTATCTATCTATCTATCTATCTATCTATCTATCTATCTATCTATCTATCTATCTATAAAAAGATAATAAAAACATCCTTCGGTCTCAGTCCCACAACAAACACCCAGGCAGACAAAAATACAGTGTTTCTGGGTTTTCCTGCTGACACACAGAGGATGTGGTTGTGCTCCATCAAACATAATAACAGGACCGACCAACTGTCACACTTGGGACATCTTATCCAAAAACAATATGACGCACCATGATTTACTCAAGCTCCTGGCCAAGCTTCATAAAAAGGGAATTTGTTTCACAACGGTAATATAAACAATGGTATGAGAAACAGTCAAAAATAACTGGATTTAGACAACTGTCTTTACAAAAATATAAAATTATACTCAGCTGGATTTGTGGCGTTTATTTTATTTTTTATTTTTAAATTTTTTGTTCAGCCCAGATATAAAACATTAGTGAAGACAGAGTTGCTGATTTGAAGTTATTTTAAAGCGACAAACACACGTTGTCATCCCACAAACTTGCCCTTGTTTTTTTTGTCATGTCGTGTGAAATCTTCGCGCAGCTTGTGTGGGCCTATGGCGGTGGAAACCTCATGTCTTTAAAGCGCTGCAAACTATCCGAGCCTCAACCGCTGCTCTCAGTCCCTCCCAACCTCCCAAGCAGACATGCACAGAAGTCGAAGCTCTGCTCCAGAAGTAGATATGGAGCTTGAATGGACCGGTGGGGGCCCCAACAAAGCGATAGAGCACTGGGGGCCCCGGCTGAGCAAAGGGGGCTGTGTTTGCAAAAGTCTCCGGTCGGTGGAGGATATGAGGCGATGGACAGGGTGGGGAGTGGAGACAAGGGTGAGGGAGGGGGGTCTCCCTCCGCATTAGGCAGTAATAGGTTCGGGATGACCTAAACGATTTGTTGACTGGGACAATAAATCTGTTGTGTGTTTCTTGGCATGCTGAGGGGAGGATTACAAGTTGTCGCACAAAGGAATGCAAATTGCAAGCCAAACTCTCCAAGAGGCCTGTGGAGTAGCCAGCTATTTAGAGCATTTGTGCCGGATCTCTGCTTCTCTCGCTCACTATTTTATGTTTCTCCATTAGCCCTAATAACCGTGAAGGGCCTGAGAGTAGCCACTGTATTCATCTCAAATCAATGGCTTTCCCCGCACCAGGCCCTATATGGACCCTTGCATTTGCATTCTATCCTGTGAGATGACCAGCAGGACAATTGGCGTTAAGTCTCTTTCAGGTGGCCAAATGGAAAATCTTGAATCCTAAATGACGTTTTTCTCTCAGCCCAGCCGCTTGAATCCACTTCAGGCGATTAATTTTTTGCGCATACTTTGCCACTGGTTGAACCCTAAAATGTGTTTAAAAAAAAAAAAGACTAGATATAGGCCTTTTTAAATTTCTGATTTGCCTTGGTATTTATAAATTATCATTTAAATTCCAAACTGCATTACCATGGTGTATTATAAAGGTTCAAATTTGAAAACCTCCCGTGTGACGTTTGATGGAGTTCAACCTAACCTTTGTTTTTTTTTTTTTATTTATAGCCTGAAACATGCTTCGGATTTGTCCTTGTGTTGCAGATGCAGGTGCATTTTGGTCCATTGCATAAGAATTGTTGCAGGAATCCATGTACTCCCATCCACACCTCCTCCTAGTGCCTGCCGAATGAAATACATGAGCAGCAGTCTTTCCATCCTTCTATTCATCCTTTACCCTTACAGGGTCGAGGATGCTGTCCAGTCTTTCTAGCAGTTAATGTGCAGGAAGTAAAAGCAGAGCTGATCACCACTAACTAAAAACACAGCTTCATAATTGCGAATGGAGACAGTTGTGATGCTCCGCTTGTGAAAATAAATCTTTTGGGCCTCACGTTCGCTCTCAGACAACAATTCTGAGTATCACACTCCCAGATAGGACACATGCAAAAAAAAAAAAAAAAGCATTAAGCTACATTTACACCGCATGTTTTGATGCTGATTCTTTTACTGAAATCCAATTATTTTACATGATCATTCATACTGTTAATTAAATACGACTGCAATCAGTGTGCCGAGTTATGACCCATCAGTGACCTTCATGCACAGAAGAGGAATGTACGTCACAAAGCATTGCACAGTTTACAGAAACAGTAATGGATGCCGTTGTCTGTGGATTGATTTGAAATATGCTGAGCAATGGGAGCCGACAGTATTGTCACAAGATCATAAGATCAAGGAAGCTAAAAAGAAAAAACAGAAAATTGAGTATCGGCACTGCTTTCTTCAGCCATTGTTGCTGCTGGTGCAAAATTACAACGCAATGGTATAAAATGCAACATAACCATTCTGACAGCAGACTCTACTGGATATGTATCCAATTTAAAACTACATATGTGTGACACAAATATAATTTTTTGGGGGTAAAATGAAATTCTGCATAGGGTCTCAAAAACTTTGGGCCAGTTATGTTTGCTTGACAATGTGAATCAGGCTAGATTGTGCATCAAAGTTTAAAAATTTGCTAGATGATAGAAATAATAACATGGTTAAGGTTTGGGGTGAACTTCAGAGATATGTCATCCACTTTACCCTGAACATTTATGTTTCATATTCTCTATTCTTGTTGTTAGTCCAAAGTTAGTATGAAAGTAACTAAATTAGAAGCCTGTTTGTTCTTAAATGCCATCTGATATAATTATGCTATAACATGAATTAAACTGTAAAGGCAAATGTCCAGTCCCATTTCAGACACAGTGCTACAGTCTGGACTGTTCTGCTTTCAGATAATTAGTTATGTGCATTACTAAGTTGAAATAAATCCCTTGCTGTCTGAAGACTTGGATGCGTCTTTGCTCTTAGGAAACAACAACCCTCCTCTCAGCTTATTTACAATGCATTGTTAGCGTGTATTCATACACCCGTGATCCACCATGCGCTCGAAATGACTGTTTTTGGAAGCCCCTGGTCTCCTCTGCTTCTTTAAACTGCACAACACAGATAGCCTAATTAAAGAACAACATTATCTTAAGGGGCAGCTGTGCATCTCAGAATGAGGAGTGTCCTATTTTCACTGCTGTGTCAGGCAAGATAGATAGCATGCAGTTGCTAACACTGCTCTGTGTGGCCCAGGCTTGGTCAATGTTTTTAATAGTGTGGTTGTAAAACATTTTGTCACATGACAGAGTTACAGTTATGGTTTATAGCTGCTGGATTTCAAAGATGTGCTATAATCTTGTACCCTGTAATATTTTTCAGTATATGTGAAAACATGCACATTGCCACTGATCATTATTTTTAACTGCTGCTCAGTAAGTGTGTGAATTCTGTTGTCAGAGCTGGTTCAAGGCTGCATGGGGCTCTAAATAGAATCAGAAATAAAATTTAATACCAGGCACGCTGATTGAATCACTTTTAGTTCACATAATTTGTGATGCTCAAATTTAAAAGATGTCAAATGTAGTTTCTGGAGCCCAGAACATGATAAATACTGAGTAGAGGATTAAAATGATATTAGCATTTTCCATTCCAGCCTTTAAAAATATAAAGATAATTTCTAAGTAATTCTTTTCTTTCATTTGAGCAGTTTGTCCTTATTTATTCAAGGAGAAACTAGGCTTCATGAGCACAACATCCAGTTTCTAAAATTTTAAGCATAATATTTTACCCAAACCAAAATCTTTCCAATTCTATTGCATTTCTTTGCATATACCTTTTTAAATATCATGAATCCCAGGTTTTGTTTTGCACAAATTCCACTGATGTATCACTAGAACAACAACAAAAAAACAACAACAAAAACAAAACTTACATTTGTAAACCTGATTTGTGTAACAGTTCCAATACTCCTTGGGGGCTACCTGTTTTATTATAGGTCTGAAGCTGCTGCTTAGTTTGCTTGTGCCTTGGGCCAGCCTTGCCATTGTAATTCAAAAATGGACTTGACCACTAAAGCACACTTTCAGTGTAAAGAAAGCCACATTTAAATAGGATGGATGTTTTGAGGTAAATAATCAGCCTTTACCCCAAACAGACTGTGCTGAAGCTTCTTGCTAAACATTTTCATGTATGAAAAAAATCCACAAAATGGAAGCAGATGGGTTGTCAGTGGAAGAAAACTGTGCTGATTGCCCCCTCTTTTAAGCATTATGTCAAGCTCCCAACACTGAGCTTTTTTCATCTGTGGTTATTATGTGTGTTCCTTTATCTAACCTATTTCTAATGGGCACAGGTTTCTAAATGCTGATGAGTTGGCCAGGTGAAGCCTGATCAGCCTCATGATATTAGAGGCCAGCGGGGAGAGGGCGGGCTGTTTAAACAATTTTTATTTTTGTTAATCAACACGATCATAACCCCTGCAGAACAAAGGCGCAAATATCCATTTCCAAGGAAAAGGGTGAGTGCCCTCTCCATGCACCCCCTCGCCCTCCTCACCCCTCTGTCTTCTGTATTCGTTACCCTGGTAACCCCATGGGCAGAATGCAGATCAGGCAGACCAACGAAGCAGCGGCCCCTTGTCTCCCTTCACAATCCACCCCGATGATGACTCACACTTTTGTTCTTTGAGAGGGCAGGTGGGAGTTACAATACGTCTCAAATTATTGTCCACCCAAGACTTCCTTCCCTCTGTGACCTCCCCCACCTCTCTTTTCCCTTCCTTTAACTTAACCTTCATTTATTTATTTATTTATTTATTTGATCCAATTTATCTGTTTCACTTTCCTTCCTTTCACCCACTGATGACAGCAAATCCCACAAAAGCTCCCCCTTACAGCAGATGTGGCAGTGGTTTGCGAGAGGTCAGTGTTATCTAAACAGACCCATTGGGCTATTTGTTATAGCACCCTCCATCAGGCAGGAAGCCCTGAGGAATCAGCCCATCACTTCAATCAGCCACAACAGCACACAATGAATTTATAATAGCCGGATCCGAGCGAAGAATGGAATCAGATGAGAACTGCGAACGAGAGGGAGAAGAAAGGTTGGGGTGTTTAGGATAGAGCAGAAGAGGGTGAAGCGAAGAGCCGGAGGACGATTGAGTTTCAGTCTATGTCAATGACCACTGTTGTGGGGGAGTGTGTTGTTTGTTTGTGGTCTGAAACAAACAAGAGATTGTTGAGGAGAGAGGAGATGAACTGTGTCCTTGTTTGACAGTGAACTGTACTGTATACATGTGTATGAAGTTTCATGTTTGCATGTCTTTTTTTCTGCGTAGGTTGTATGTGCACTAAATCTATCAAGCAGCTGCTCACATGTACTTTCTGTATTCACCCCCCCTTAAACATTTTCACATTTTGCCACACAAAACATGTGTGTCTTTTACCTGAACCGTATGTGAAAAAACAACAAAAGGTAGGCCTTAATTGTAAAGTGGAAGGCAAATGATTTATGTTTTCCAAGCTTCTACACAAGTAAAAAATTATTTTCAGCTGCCCCTTTACTCTCATACCCCTAAAAAAATCCATCAACTGAAAATGGGAAGAGCATGGCACAATTCAACATGCAGGGTTAGGCGAAGTGCCATGTGCAGTGGAAAGCGAACACCGCCCAACAGTGCAAATATCATCTTCACGTTGAAACATGATAGGTTTAGCATCACGCTAAGCCAGTGGTGCCAAAAGTCGGTCCTCGAGGGCCGGCATCCTGCATGTTTCAGTTCTCTCCCTGGTGGTAGTAACAACCTTTTCAGCATGTCAATGTTCTTCTTAGGCCTTCTGATGAGCCAACATTTGATGCAGGTGCATTAAACCAGGGAGAGAACTAAAGCATGCAGGATGCCGGCCCTCGAGGACCCACTTTGGGCACCACTGGGCTAAGTTAAGCTAAGCTAACAGAGTTGATAAGAAGATGGATGGAGCTAAATACTGACAAAATCTTTTAGAGCAGCGTTTCCCAATTCCGGTCCTCAGGCCTCCCTGCTCTGCATGTTTTAGATGTGCCTCTATTCCAGAGCAGCTGATTCAAATGATTGCATGACCATCAAGTGCTGCAGAAACCTGTTGATCACCCATATATTCAATCCAGGTGTGTAGCAGAAGGGAAACACCTAAAACATGCAGGGCAGGGAGGCCTGAGGACCGAAATTGGGAAACGCCGTTTTAGAGGATTTAAAAAAGCTTTGGGCTTTGGAAATTGTTCCTTGAGCAGAAAAACTATAATGGAGTGGTTGGAATCAAAGCACATTTAGACTGTCCTAATCAAAGTCCAAGTCTAAATTCAATCTAAAATTTGAATTGTTAAAAATTCTCCATCCAAATCAAATGAGCCCCGGATAGTTCTCAAAGAGGAGTGGCCATAAACGTCTGGGTCTGGAGGAACAAAACTGGTAGATACATATCTTAAAACACTGTAATTTCAACAAAGGTTAGTTCTATAAAAGGTTTACATCAGGATTGTATAAAACTGCATGACACAAAGTCCAGATTTTTAACGTGAAACTATGTATAATTCTTTTCCACTTTTTTTCCCACACTAAAATCCCACTATGAAATCCCACTAGATACAATGAAGTTTGCAGGTGTAAAGTGAAAACTTTGGAAAAGTTCAAGGGTTGTGAATGCTTCTGTAAGGGGATGTTTGTGGATCTTTAGGTTTGTCCACTTAAGTGTATTTAATGGCCTGTTTGCTAAGAGGATCAGTAATCTTATCGTCGTTCAGAGGGTAAGTACATGTGACAGTAGATATATATACAAACTCTTGATGCGTATCTTGTTAGATTGTTAGGTAATGACTTTCAAGCTGATAGGGACAGTCGCTTCAGTTTATGTGTCTTGTGTGCTGGACATGTTGATGGTTCAAAAGTTGCTCATGCTCTAGTTTCAACTGGGATTCACTGGGACTAACTTCCCTCCTCTGTTCTCCACTCCCAGCACACAGCCTCTGACCTTTGACCACATTAACCAGTGCAATCAGACTCATCTCTCTGTCTTGCCTTATCACCGGGAATCAAACATTAAAAGAGGGAGGGTGCCAGAGTCGCTCATAAAGTTGTAGAAATATAGGCACAGAAGGAGGGGGAAGGAGGTTTAGATAAAGACAGAAAATAAGTCACAACTGGGATAACGTTAGACAAATGCTGGTAAGTGAAAACAAGTCAGGGTGTAAAGGAAAAGGAAAGCAGAGCGAAAAAACAGATTAAGCAACCAATTATGTCGCAGTGTGCATTGTTGCTCGCCGTCTCCCCAAGTTTGGTGATTAAAACCTTGTGGGCGGAGCCCAGCTATTAGCAAACACGCTGTTTTACGAGTACCATTCTGCAATTACCTGTTACCTTGACTGGCAGGGTTTTAAGACCGGGCTGGCCTTGGAGTTACCTGGATACATCTGGAGGGGAGCGATAAAACGAGCAGCGGGTGTTAGAAAAGCGATGGGATTGAGCTCCTATCTCTGTGGCCGCAGTCTGCACCCAAAAGTCCATCTGTCTGACTGGCGCCCATGACACACACCCTGTCTGTGTGTCTGTCTGCCTTTATGTCTGCACATCTGTCTGTTTCAGTGTGCACAGATTCATAAACTAAACCTTAATCCATGTCCTCTGCACACACACACACACACACACACACACACACGCCCGCCCCCACCCGCACACAAATGGGAGTTCAGGATTTCAGGTGGTTTGCAGACAGTGATGGGTAGGAAAATATTTGATGTCCCCAGCCTCCCCATTTAACATTCTCAACCCGTGGTCTGACCTTAAAGACTGAGCATGCATGCACACAGTGCGTGACCCTGTGCGTGTGTGCGTGTGTTTGTTCGCTTAGCTTTTAGCCCCCCAGTTAGCCCGTCAGCCCCTTTTCAAACACACACAAAGACACACAGCAACCTATTAGGAGGACTTATCAAGGCCCATTTGACCTCCACCTTCTCCCTGACCTCCAGCTCCATCCCTCGGGAGAGCCATGGTCAGTGGGGCGAAAGTGTGTGAGTGCGTGTATGTGGGACAGAGGGGCTGCTACACTGTCTGACCGTGAGCAAACAAAGATGGTCAAACACACTTCCTCCACCCCTTGCATTTTCACTTCCACTGCCGTCTCCCTACTTGGTGTGATTTACATCACAGTCATGTTCTAATTTTTTCTTCAATTACAGGAAAAAAAAAGTTTTGCAGTGAATTTATGTAATGCATCTCACTGCAGACTTGTAAAATGCTCGATTTTATCTAATTATGTTTTGTTTTTTGCTCAAAACTGCAGAAAAATATCTGACTGTATTTTGCCTACACTCAACATATAGGAACATTTTATTTATTTTTTTTTTTTGTAGTGCAACATGAGTAAAAACTGAAAACACAGCCATTGGGGAGGTGATGCATTCATTGTTTCTATCTTTGATTTGCCTGTGTTACAGACATAGACGCATTATCACCACTGGTAAATATGTTAAAAAATTTTAAATAAATTAATCTTTGACCTAAATGACACAATGTCATACTGGAAAACTAGAAATTTAAAATTTTTGAGAAAAGAAAGGAAATTTTATATACAAAAAAATCACTGCCAACCCAAACTTATTTGGTTTTCTATAACTTCTTACAATACAGAGAGACATTTGACCATTCCTGCTCACAAAATTTCTCTAGTTCAATCAGATTTCTGTGTCTTCTCTTCAGTTTGCTCTGCATGGTTTCACCACCTAAATGATGTGGTCCATTTAGGCCAGCAGGTGTTGTAGCCCATCACAAAAAGCTTAAAAAAAAAAAAACTTACAGTGCTAAAATGAATCCACTACATCATACATTGTTCACAATACGCACACAAAATGAGGAGTTTGCTAGATGTCTCGTGTTAATGATTTTGATGGTATGACAAGAAAGATGTTTTTCGGTTGGCATGTAGGTATTGTCTCCAGGTGTTGTGGTGACTGGGTGACGCAAAGATGCCACTCTTTGCTACGCTTCTCTAACAGAAAAGAGTTGTATTTTTTGTTTCCTTAAGTTCTCAGTCATTGTCCATGGTGGCACAGATAAATTTAGATCCTTGTTCAGGCTGTGTAATATTTGTGTCCCATTGCCACAACAATACAGCTGACACTCAGATCAACTCTAAAAGTAAAGAATAAACTCATAATTTTTTATTTAAATCAATAATTGTGCCACCAATTAATTTAATTTTAAAAAATGAAACTTTTTTATCTAACGTAACTTTCCCCCTTTCAAAAACGTAAAAAAATTTCAATAAGCGATTTTGTTACTGCAATAAACTGCAATATCTTTTAAAAAACGATTTCTAACACATTGCTAATTTGCTCGTCTGTGATGTGTCAGGGTTTTTCTTGCAGACATACCAAAGTTAAATTCTCCGTGTTAATTGGTAATTTACTGTCCCAATTTACAGCCTCTAAGTGGCTGATTAAGCTTTGATCCTTCTCCTTGAGGGTTTTGAAATTTAAGTGTATGATAGAAGTGCACTGCATAAATATCTAGCACTTAAATCCTGAACTGACTGAACTCATTTCACACTCTCCACCCTCCACCCCCTGCCCTCAAACACAGCCACCTGGTGTTGGAGCCTGTTTTTAGACCTGCTGAGTTTAGGACTCCAGACTGGATGAATTTCTAATTAGAAAAAACATTTCAGTTTCTGCATACTGTCAAGTTACAGCAGCACAGTTAGTGCTCTCTCTCTCTCTCTCTTTTTTTTTTTTTTCCACATCTGTCACCTTTGGGTCTTCAAACATTTTCTGGCAAAAGAGGGAACAATGGGGTTCTTAATCATAGGACTTTACCCTTATGCTTTTTTTCTAGGATCAACTGACACACAATGCTTTGTAGCAGGTAAACAACAAGAATATGTTTATGAAAAGAAGAATTAATCTCAGTAGGTATCTTTGGATAAAGTCATATTTGTTTTATGCCCTTTCCCCCAACTGTGTCTAGGAGGGCTTTCATGTGGCTGTAATTACCATATTTCATTAGCGTGTGGAGTGTCACCGCTGGAGCATCAAAGCGGTTGGCTCTTCGTATATATGTGCGGAAACCGCTGCCAGGGAAGTACACAACTATCTGTTTTTCTCTCCCCCCAGAATAAATTCGCCCTCGCCTGTTTTTGAGTGCACTCTCTCCCTCAAGCTGCTGTCGATATCAAAGAGAACCCATTCCGCATGTGAAGTGCCCCTTGTGCAGAATAATAAAGCAGTGCATCATGGCAAAAAACTGTGAAACACAACACTCTCGCCATCATCCTTCAATGCACAACCCAAGGACACACATGTGTACATATGAACACACAAGCACACATAGTATTCCTTTCCCCTTTGTGGCGTCTTTACACTCCTTGGTACACATTCACTCTGTCTGGCCTGCCACTTAAAAACATACTATCCTGTCTTGCCGGGTGTTCTATACAGAACTTCACTGTATGGCTGTTTACCTTTTTCATGAACAGCAGGTCTGCTGCCAACAAAAGGTTGTTTTATTTGTTAAGGTATGAAAATATGAGTAAATTGCAAAGCATATTTTTATTTAAAATTATTATTCTCACAAATATTTTTTGATTATATATATATATATATATATATATATATATATATATATATATATATATATATATATATATGTTCATATTTCCTTATGAGACATAAAACAAATTGATAAACTATGTGTCATATTTCTTTATTGCACGATGAGTTTATAGTTCAAACATAACAATTTGTTTTTACTTTAAAATCTAGAAAAAGAAAGTTCAATCAGAATAACAATAAACTAGTCTAATTTTAGCTAATAACATAACATAAAATAGTGTACCTTTTTTATAAACCCTTTAAATAAAATCCAGGATAATATTGTCTGTTTTTCTTTTGCAACTTGCACCTGACCTGTGTTTTGGCAGTACAAGGCCATTGGGCTCAATTTAGCAGCTTAGGCCACAAAGCCTTCAACAAGATTTGGACAATGGGTGAAAATAATATCTCACCCAGCACAAACAGAGATGAGCTGCGAGTTTGCAGAACCCTCCAAAAAGCTCCGCTTTACACGCTATCAGGGGGATTATCTAAAAAGGAGAACAGCTATCTGCTCCGGGGCTAAACACACTTTTTGTTGTCCCATTGCTTTATGGCTTCCCTCTCGGCTAGACAGACTATCAAAGATCTCCTTGATACGCAGGACACGCGGTCACTGAGAGGTTTACGAATACATTGTTTAATTAATAAACACTACCTTATATATTCATTGTCCAGCAATAACCATGATGAAATTCTTTATGATACTTTGATAGACGTGATTTACTATGAGAAAACAGAGCTAACTGGAACTGTCACTTTTTGTGGGTAATGTGATAGCAAAGTCCACCGGAGAATATCCCTGTGATCGGTATGCATGCTGCAGCTTAACAGTCAAAGCAACACACTCTTGAAATGCTCTTAACAGCTGCAGCTACCTGAAATCAATGTTCTCCTTGGCTCTAGTGACACGTTATCAGGTATTGATCCTGTTTTAAGCTATGCCACTTGTTCCATCTGCTGCTCTGCATTTTCTGTCATTGTGTCCTTTACACTGCATGGACTCAGGCAGACAAACCACAGCTACGGCTACACCAAACAACAAATATTGTTGTTTTGTCCTCCACTGAAAATAAAATAAGAACAATATTAACAATAAAATGTCTACCGTGTGTTCAGTAAAACAGTGCTATGCTTAAGATTTGTCGTTTACTTACACTTTCCTCTAAGTACTTAAGTTTTTTTGTCTTACATTTGTCTGTGTACATGTGTACTGGATAACCAGTGTAAAAACACAAAGTGAGTTTTCTAAAAATCTTAAATGTCAAAAGTAGTTGTAGAAATGCTATAGACTTTTTCCCCAATAATTTTTACATGGACTAGAGATACAAACGTAGCACACAGATTTCTAAAATAGCACTACTGTGGACAGCCCCTCACAATGTCTAAAACAGCAAGCTCCTCTCAGGAGTTCTAGAATTACCACAGAATGAAGATAAAAAATGAGCCTGTTTAACCCATATATACGATAACCCATATATACATATATATATATATAATTTTTTTTTTCTTGTCTTTGCAACAAATTTAAATATTTACTGCAGTTTTAAATTGAAAATGTATTTTTAAAAATACACAGGTTTTAAAGATGAGTAATGAGCTAAAAAATGGTCCTCAAATAGGATTTACTATGGAACATTTATAGGTAAAAGGTAGGAACAAAGCTTATAGTTGTGCTGCCCAACTCAGAATTAGCTCCTTGAAACCGATTTAATAGCCACCAATCACAGGTTCAGCGGTGCCCCGAAAGACTCCCAGAGGTCTTGAAAAGTACTGGTCACAACTGGCAGATTGTGAGAGTTGTGAGTTATCCATAAGCCTCTAAATCTGAATCTAAATCTAACTCTGATTCCTAATCGTTTTAGCAAAGGTGATCTTTAACAACTTCCTGGTCTCCTTTGAGTGAGACTGAAGCTTGATCCTTGGTAGGTTTCCAAAGTCCCACAAAGCCTTAACCTTGGAGCCTCTCCCTCTGTCCCCCTTTCCAGGGAAGTGGATACGGAGAAGGAGGTGTTTCGGTGGGTGGGTGTCTTTAGACTCAGCCGTGTCTGAGGTATACGGAGAAAAACCAAGGATCTGCCACATTATATGCTCCAACATGACTGGCAAATCCACCACGGTTAAACAAACTTAACCTTCATTTGTGAAACGGTGCAAATCAAAGGGCAAAAACGACTTGTGCAAGTAATTACCACTGGGGGAGAGCAACAGGGTGAAGGAAGGATGGAGAAGTGGCAGGAGGGGAAGGAGGGGGAGTTGGATGAGGTGTAGGTGATGTGAGTGTGGTTGGTTGTAAGGGACAGCTAGGCGCTAACAGGTTGAATGCAAGGAAATGGGAATCATTTAAGGTGAGGGGCATTTTTAATGAGTTTGCTCAGAAATTGATTTTCCACTGTAATCTTTTATTTATATGCGGCCGGCGTTGTGTCCCTGGTGGAGGGAGGGTCAGCCCTCAGAGCACCCTGTCAAGGCCCCACACCCTCAAACAACACCCCAAAGCCCAGGGAAAATGGTATTCTAACTAAGGCAAATATTGCCCTGTCTTGGCTTAAGGGGCTGTTTGCTCTAAATGAAAAAAAAAAAGTTGCCTGTTCCTCTTTTTCCAAATTAATAGAATACCTTTTAAAACAAAACACCTCTGCAGAAACAGTAATATTAATTACCTTTCAGACATCTCATATTGGGGGGGTCTTTATATAATTGCCAGATAGTAACATTTTAACTTTATTATTATAAAATTAAATAATGGTTAATTCATATCTGGATCTCTTAATTTATTTTGCTGCATTATAAATTATTAAAGAACTTCTGAAATTACTTACATAAAAAAATCCTTTCACAATTGAATGAAGATCAATTAGTTGTTCATAAATCTAATTAATACATAAGTTAAATAAAATTTATTATGTAGCACAATTTCACAGCAAATGTTTTCTTATAGCATTTTCCAAAAACGTCAGTTAAATCAAACAGTATTACTAAGTTAATTACTTACAAATTTATTCTAGTTAACAAACAATGCAGTGAAGTCCATTTAATGATAATAATATTTTTGCAAACAGATCTATTTAAGTTGCAATTTTCATTTTAATATAATGTATTCAGTTTCTTGTTGACAACAATTTATGTCAAAATAAAAATAAAGCTTGTTGCAAACAAAACTTTTCAGAAATAATACAGTATTAACAATATTCTTGCTTAATGACTAGTGAAGACAGGGATCAATTCTGCCACAAGTCTGCAAAGACAAACTGCTATGGATAGTAAGCAGATGGATATTAACATTATTAAAAGTTGCAAAGGTACTCTGACATTAAAATATGTATTGATAGGTATTGGATTATAAATTGTATATTATATTTTGAGTATTATTCCTTGTAAATTCTTCTAAAGTTGTGTTTTTAAAAGTAAAGTTATTTCTAGCACCACTTTTTTCTTGTATGATGGCTTAATGATCATTTAACGTTTAAAGATTAATTTTGCTCTAAAATTAATTGTACATCATTAGAGTAGATAGACAACAAAAAAGGAATTGAAAAACGCAGAGTCCAATTTAAATGTGCCTACTTTGCGTGAGGTCTCTAAACTGAACCGTCATCCGCGCTGCTTGCTTCTGCGCTACTTATATTGAGACTCTAGTGTCATCTAGTGGCAGTAATAATAACTACAGTTTGTGTAGTAGTGGAGGTGTTTTCAGTATGAGAGAGACAGATTTGGTGATCTATGTATTTAAGGGATCCAGGATTAGTTGAACATGTTGGCCGAAATATGTTGTACTTTTTCTAATAATTTAAATTTTAAGTCTGTCATATGCCAAAACTCATAGTTACTTCAAAAATTTACATCTTTTGTTATATTTTTCACCCGTGGAGGTCGCCAGTTTGTCACCCAATGGGTTGATGATAATGGTCCATTCTGTACTGGAATCTAGAGAGTAAACACAAGAAAGCTAACTTTTCCTGAGTTGTTGTTTAACATATTGCGTTTGACTGGTGTAATTTTAGACAATGCCACTCTGTGTCTTTATAGGCTGTAATTGAAAAAGATAATTGCATGGTAATAAATAGATTTCTTTCAGTCAACTTACCTTTTGTAAGCACATCTCTTTCCATTACTGATTTTAATTGTTATTTTTATACCAAAGCTGAATTTGTCTGAAGTACAAATCTGAGAAGACTTTTAAGTTTCAGCGCTTGTCTTCAACTCAACCAGCAGATGGCGGATTAAGACTACCTGTTGCACAAAACTTTACATACTTAAAAATAGAAATAAATCACTGGAGATGGAGAATTTCATCCTTGTTGCTCTATTTGAAGATTCAGAAATCTACACACACACAAAAAAAAATATCAAATAGACTATTCTTGCTTTGGCTTCATCAGGGAAATAGTTATTGATGTGTTATTAAATTTTTTTAATCCACTTCCACAATTTATCAACTAAAAACAACAACTCACATTAGTACGTCATTAGTTATTTTTATTTTTTTTCTATTTATCAAATAGCAAGAAAATATACTCTGTTTTCCAGAATTAATAAATACAGTACAAATTTTCTTTATGAACAAATGCACAATTTACAAAGTGACAACTCATGCACAGCACTGTGTGCAATGAAGCTATTTATCACAGAATCATAACCGTCATTGATATGTTCAAATTTCAATGTTAAAGTAAATTTTTTCTACACAATATTAAAATTACATTGGGTCAAGACTCCAATTCTTTGGAGTAATTCACTGTTATGTGTTTGTTATTCTAATAGTTCGACAGGCCTGTAAATCTTCATCCACGGCCCGTTTTTGTGCCTTTGTTACGAGCCTCTTCCTCACAATTTGACACCTGGTGAGTCATTAAACACTTCCAACATGATGACTGTACTGAGGAGGCTGACAGCAGGAGTGTTCCCTCTGAAGACCCGCTGTCCTGCTGGCTGATGCTTCTCTCCATCTCATGTCTGCTGATGATGGCCACCGTTGTGTGTCTTTATCACGTACATTCCTCTGCTCTGGTATGGATGCAGTAGCGTCTTAAGTGTCTGACTGCGAGATAGCTCTGTCTTGTGGTCAGGAGGTGAGCAGCATGTGTGATAAAAACCAGGCTAAAATACAAGACAGGGTGAGGGAAGTGTGAGCCAGCTGGGCTGAGCTGAGGCTGTGCAGTGTGGGCGAAGGAGAGTCAGCGTGTCGCTCTATAGAAAAGATTTCCAACTGTCTGTGTTGTTCTTGATGGGTCAGCGGAGGCTCCACTGTTATATACCCGTTGATTATCCTCACATTAGGTGGTGGTGTGCTGGAGGAGGGATAAAAAACAGCTAATTAAAAATTTGTGTTTTTTTGCCAAACCATTCAGAGTTGTCTCAGTTTGAAAAATCATTAGGATGTTTTTACTACTCACTCTTCAGCTCCATATTGAATTTCTGCTAGTGTTGATCTTGTAGCTCTGATAACATTAAACAAAACCTTATCTGCATTCCATGATGACTTGCATGGAAGTTCATGTTTATTTGCAAAATGAATCACCAATAACTCAATGTAAAATGCACCTAATAAGTTCATATTAAGCTCATTGCCCAGAGTACTTGATAGACCCTGAATCCTTAGACAACCATCTGCTACAGGTAAGACATTGACTGCTCACAACAAAATCCTCCAACAAAAGATCTAAACTTTTTTCTAAACTTTTTAGATGTCTAACCTATATCTAATTTCTTTAAAATTGAACATATTTTAATTCTGGGAACATCCTGTAAACATTTATTGTATAGTGATGTGAAGGGTTTCAAAAAGAGTTCTTATGGCGTGTAAGCAGCTATTGTAATGTTTATTTTAAATATAAATCTTCTTCATGGATTACAGGTATTTGTAGATTAGTCGGTCACTTAGACTTAGTATTTATTTGGCCTTTGACAATAATTTGAAAGAACCCAGATTTTAAATTACCCTTTAGAAAGAATATTGGAGTTAACTTTGACTAGAACCTGTCTGGTAAATTCAGCTTATTTTTATAATGCCATTTCACAACAAATGTCGTCTCGAGGTACTTCACAAGAAAGTAAATTCAATTAATACCACAAGTATTCTAATTGATCCTAGTTATCAAACGGCACATTGAGCTCAGTTCATTATTCAAATTTGTCTAAAAACATTATAAGGAAATCCTGCCAAAGACTATTTCTGTGACATCCATTCTTTCACGTACAATTTTGAAAAAAAAAAAAGAAAAAGAAAACAAATAACTGGTCTCAGAGTAAAGCTGGAAAACTGCATCACTCGTCCACTAGTTACTTCTAGACTTAACTATCATTATTCAAAAACCCTATCTGGTTTTTGTTCTCCAGTCCTACTCATATTGAACCTTTCAGGAGTCACTGTTCTTCATTGTTACCACATGCTTGCTGGGAATGAAGAATCACTTTAAAACCAATTTTGAAAGTAATCTGCTGCTTTCTTAACAAAGAACTCTTTACTAATTGGCATTTTATAATCAGTAAAGTAAAACTGTATTGTTTTATAACTGATTTGGACTGTGTATAACTGCATCCGAATCTGATATAATGATTGGATTGGGTGAATTGCATTAATTTAAACATCACTTTGACCGAACTGGATATAAATGGAACCCGTTTGTCTTGTAAATCTCTCACAAATTATGCCGACATCTGTTGTGAATTGGTGCTATGCAAGTAAGCCGAATTTAAATTAATTCAATAAAGTCTCCAACGTAAGCAGGTTGGTAAAGCCTGCTTTGACTTTGATCACAGTAAGTGTCTCACCTATCCCCAAAGCGAACCCACAGGTCACTGAACAGTCTGGGCCTTCCATGGCTCCGGTGGGCTTTGTGGGGCCGTTTGTGCCGTCCAAACTCCTCCAGCTGATTCAGGCTGTCGGGGAGAAGCATGTGAGGCAGCTCCTCCCCTTGCAGCCCAGGCACATCATCTGGGTCTTCCATCTCCTCCTCCAGACCGGTTGGCCAGCTGGTGGGAGTCACTGTACTGGTGTCTAAGGGCTCTTCAACAGACCTTGCTTCAGGCAGTTCTGGATCTCGTTTACTCCTGGAACAGAAAAAGAGAAAGAGAGAAAAATAAAACAAGGCATGCATGGAGTCAATTATTAAAACATTTGATTGTATAAACCCCGACTTAATCAGAGGTTTCACTAAAACAATTTAGCTCCACAGCTAATGGGAAATGGGAGGGATTTTTTTTGTGTGAAGCTATACGCTTTCCTACAAGTTTTAACCTGCAGCTAGTGAATGTTATTTTTTTTAGTGGTTTCTGACCACTCAGTCACTTTCCTCGTCAAATACCCCAATTTGAATCAAGGACATGAACACCGCAAGGAAAGCCTCACTCTATTAATGATACCCGGAGTGGCTTAAATACAAAGCAGCCAACATTAGAGAAAAGTTCAACATTTGTGGTTGCCATATTTTGTCTACCAAGACTAACAATTTGACCAAAAAAAGACCACCCAGAATCTTCCCTGAAAAACTCAATGTACTCATCTTTCTTACATCCATTACTCATACTTTCTCTTCTTATGTTCATTTCTTTTAGTATCCAAGGCACTATCGTTTAAAGTCAATGAGCAATTAGTTGAATTCAAAAATATTCAACTAATATCTCAAAGGGAAGTTAAATAAATGAGAATTACTTAAAAAGTCTTCCTTACAGTGAAGATGTTAAACACAAATATTGCTAAATAAATGTCTGTCTCAATTTAGACATACTTTCTATGAAAGTTGCTTGCAGGTGTCTGCAGGAGGCAAACTTTTGGAGCTTTCTTCTCTTGTAGTGTGTCTCACTGCTGAACTTTGAAGTGCTTCACAGTAATGAAGATGAATCCACACAAAACTGCACAGTTAGCTTTGGGTTATTAAAACACATGAGCCTAATTTGTGATTTTATCTTGAGGTGAAAACACAAGGTGGAACAACTGTTATGATATGAGCATCATATTTGGAGAACGCAAATGGAGCCTTTTCACTTATCAATGAAATGAATAAATTCTTTTGCATGAAAGGTGTGATATGGAGGAAGTGAGATGAATTTCTATCTTAATGGCTCGGTCAGCAGTGTGATGATATCTCCAGCCCTGCTGTTGAGTTACTGTGGAGCCAAACCCAGATTCAAATTGCTCTGTCTGTCATACAGTAGCATTACTGCTCTTTAGGTTATTCCTTGACACAATCCAGGTATCAGGCTTACAACTTTCATGAACACCTGTCATGCATCTTGAAGTACACATGCCTATTGTATCATCTCACATCAGGAAGGTGCAAATGTATCTTTGCATGCATGTGTGGGTTTTGTGACCACAGCAAGTTAACTCACTTGTTAACTTTAACAACACGACCCACCACTCAATCAAGCCTTCAATTGGACAGAGAGAGGTAGGAGGGTTAGTTTTGATGCTTTAATTTGCAAAGATTAATTCTCTAAATTGATGAACTTTAATGTTTTTACGACTGCAACATGATTATTCCTTTTGTACTTTGCTTTTATTTCTGTCTTACTCAAACTTAAGTTGCTTTTGATATCATTTTATGGGCAGATCGATTAAGGCCCACCGTAATAGGGAGGCTGCAGAATGCCAAGAACTGGAGGAAGACAAACTCAAACACTGGTTGGCAGAAAGGTTTTGTAAAGACACTCAGCCTAGCCAACTCCAATTTTCTGTGAGGTTCTTGCATGTAGTGAACATCTGAGAGCTTAAGTGTGTGCAATACTGCCCCTCCTTGGCAGTGCACATCATTCTACTCACTCCTGCAAGCACGTGTGTGGGCATGTGCTCATGTGTTGTGGTGAGAACAAGCAGAACAACTGTTGGCAGCTTGCTTTGGCAGCATTAGAGCAGAGGGTGGTGAAGAAGAGATTGACTAAAGTGATGGAAGTGATGATGTTTAAAAGTATTCCAGCATAGCTGAGTTGTTTTTTGTTACTTATCTCAGTTTGGGTTGTATTTGTCCATAAAGAGCTGCTATAAATCTACAGAATCTAAATAACTCAGCTACCAAGAATTAAATAACTAAAACCAGGCTGCAATGCATTGAAAAAAAACAAACAAAAAAAACAAACCTTTTGACCTTTTTCCTATTCCGTCAACTTGCAGCAACAAACAATCTGAAAATCTGGGGAACATATGTTTTTAGCCCACTGGAGTCAATACTTTTGTAGCGTTGCTTTTCTCTGATATAACAGCTGCGAGTCTTTTGGGGTAGATCACCTTTACACATCTAGAGACTGAACTTTATGACCAGTTTTCTTTGCATGATTGCTTAAGCACAGCCTGACTGTGTCTGTCGTTCATACGCAGGAATAGATTTTGACCAATACCAGTCTGTTGTAACCCTAGCTTGAATGATTAGGGGCATGGTCCCGTAGGCCCCGCTTCCTTTTCCCTGCTAAAGAATTCCTACAGCAAGATTCGGCCACCACCATGTTTTATTCTGGGGAAGACGCATTCGAAGTGATAAACCGTATCAACCCACAATACATACAATACAATACATTTTGTAGTCAAAAGTAGTAAAAATAAAATTTTGGTATCTTCTAACCAGAGTACCTTCTTTTCTCCAGCTCCTCCAAAGTTGCTATGATCTTTTGAAAGCTTATCTGAATTAAGCCCTCCCTGACTAGCTTATTGGTTTAGATAGATGGGTATGTCTTGTTAGGTTTGCACTTATGTCACACTCTACATTTTTGGACGATGGATCAAGCAGTGCTTTGTGGGATGTTCAAAGCTTTGGATATGATTATATAGCTTAAACCCTCTTTAAAGTTCTCCACAATGTTATGTCTGACATGTCTGCTATGTTCCTTGGTCATTCTAATGCTGATTTTTCATTAATGTTCTCCGAAACACGTTTGAGATCTTCAAAAACAGCTCAAATTTGCTGATTAAGTTACACAGATGTTTACAAATTGAGTGGCATCTGAAGGTAATTGGTTGCACTGGATTTTATTTAAGAGCATTTAAGAGTGAAGGGGACTTAACACAAACACATGCTATATTTTACATTTTTTTTAAAGAATTTTGAGACATTTGAAAACCTTGTTTTATTTTCCTTCCACTTCAAAATTATGGTCTTTATTGTGTTGGTCTGTCACATACAATTAAATAAAAAACTTATTGACTGTTGTAACATAAAATCTGCAGAGGTTTTGGGGATACATATGTTTGATAGATGTTCTGTATTACTGTGAAGTGTAGGGTTTGTTTACCACACAGTTATTTGCCCTTTCACCTTACTTACTCTGTAACTTGTTCATGATGGTCAGAGAGAAGATGAACAATTTCATAACCGTCCAGCTTGAGTATATCCAGCACACTGTGGTTCCCAAGGAAGTGACCTAAAAGTGGACAAAAGCAGAAAAGTAATGGGGAAAATTGCTTTATAAACAACTTGTAACAATGTTCTTGTTTTATCTTAATGACTGAATATTGTTTGATGGAAATTAAAAAAGGCTCATAACACATTCCTGTATGAAACAATCTATACATTTTCAGTATTGATAAAGCATTTTCCACGTTTCTTTCTTTACCAGTAACAATAAAATGTCTGCACTCTCCATGAGCCCTTGTATCTCAGGCACTAACAGATACGCCTGGTGTTGGTATTAAGGGAAGTTAGACTCCATTCAACTATCAATGCACAATATATTATTAATTTGCAGTTTGTACATATAACACATGAAATACTGTAATATCAAATGTTGCAAGTGATACTTTGCAATAGCAAAAATCATTGACTGATGTAGTTATGACTGTAATACAGTGCATGTCTAAAAGGTGCCTTCGTACTATGTGAACCATCGCGCGTTATATGTAGTTCTGTCCAAACAATTTTAGCCGAAAGTCAACAATCTCAAAATCATGCTCTGTACCTTTTTCACAGAGGGCTTTTTTTTTAAATAACATTTTGTTCATCTTGCATACACTATAAGATTTTAAAAAGCTGCAAACTGGTTTTAAAAAAATAACTCTTCAATTGAACTAAGATTATCTGTTCATTGCCACAGAGAGCAAGCATTCTCTGATTAAGCAAGAGATTGGTCATGTCAATATAGCTGTTGAGTCAAATTTAAGGAAGAACCTTTAAGTGGAACAAAAAGAGCTCATGTCACTCCTGTTTTAAACTTTACCCTGGTTAGAAGATGATTGTCTTTCAAATAATTCTTACAAGGTGACTAAGTCTGTACGGATTTTAGGCAAAAATATTTCTTTAACAATTTTAGATTTCGTTAGTGAGAAAAAGCAGAGAAGCTTTCAAACGCTGAGAATGTTCAATTGCAGTCATGCCTTATATCTACTGGGCTTACTTGTTGTTTGGTAATTACCCCACATTGTCGACACTCAACCTCTCGCCTCTCCTCCAATCATCCATCACTTTCAGTCACCTTGTCTGTGATTCCCTCAGTCTAACATCAAACATGCAGGCCTCAGCCACACACTGATGAAAGCTTTTTTTTTTTTTATTTCTGCCATCGGCCGACAATCCTGTGTGTCACTCAACTCAGCAATAAGCCGCTCTTTAGCCTGACATCACCTTTGCAAGCACACATACTCTGAGAGGAATTCATATTTGTGCTCACACAAAGGAATTCGCTCTCTCACTCACACACCTCGGCTCTCTCCTGCAGCTTATTAACAACATGCTGACAATATTCAAGCCTCTTATTTGCTTTCTGTCAGGGCCCTCTGCTCCCACTCAGCTCTTCACCTCCTGTCAATTTTATCATTATAATGTTCCCAATCATTCCTGAAAGTCAATGAGAGAAACATGCAGCGTTACACTTTCTTGGCAGGCAAGTTCAAAGGCAGTCCAAGGCGAGGCCACGGAGTCAGAGGAGGCTGCTAACAGCAGTGTCGGCAAGATCAGATGGGATTACACAGAGGACTGAGTGTGAGGTTTTGTCTAGGTGAAAGTGATTCTGTCTATTTATGTATAAATGTGTATGAAAGTGGCTTCTTAATCTGCTGGGCAATATAAGCCAAGGGTAAAATTAGGTAATTTTCTCAGTTATTTCCATGTTTTCTTTATGACATTCAGACTGAAAAAGTTAAAGCAATAAACTTTATTAAAAACAGTCGCACTGTTAATGGCAAACAGTGAAAGGTTGTTTTCATTCGTAGCACTGGAGCAACATAGCGAAAGAAATAGAGCTAGAAACTGCTCGTCAATGAGTATAATTGGTATTATATCATCTACAGCAGCAATACCAATCTGGTATCACTTGAATCTCACTGAGATTTTTGCTGTCGATAATGACACTGCATCACCAACTTCAGCAATCTCCTCACAAGGTCTATGGCTTTTGTTCAGGGATTGATTTGCACATTTATATGTTCATCTGTGGGACACAGAACTCGCTTTTTTTTTTCTGAGCGGTACGATCGTTGGACCAGACGTATGCAGCTGCACAATTCTCTTCCTGATGTCTTGGCTGATTTCTTTTGACCTTCCCATCTTGTCAAAAAAGAAACCAAGCTGTCCCTGGTGTGGTCTTAAAATAGATCCACAGTTGTTCCACCAATTAACTCAAATGTGTTACTTAACCTATCAGAGGATTGTGGAGGGACACCAAAAGGTTTGACCCAAGTGATAGAGTTTAAAAGAATTATTCCTGATACTGACCAAATGTATGTAAACCTCTACATTTGAATGAAGCTACAAAAAAGTCCTTAAAAAATGTTATTCCTAAATTCGTCAATATTTAGCAAATAGAAATAATTTCAGTAATTCTAACCAACCTAAAACAGGAGAAGTTTGGCTTGATTTAATTTCAGACAATGAGGAAAAAAATGTGTATGCGTCTTTTTATTCACTTTATGTAAACGTCTCGTTTCAACTGTACATCTCAGTATCAACAATCTCAACAAACTTTACCTGAAAGTTATTTCTCTGTTACCCCAGAAGCTACACAAAGAAATCATTGAGAAACTTCCTATCATATTCTCCTTTTTTATTCAAAAGACCACCTGCCTTCCCCACGGAGGCAACTTTAACCCATATAACCATTTCACAGGTTAAAACCAAGTCTGAAAGTTTGACATGAAGACAATTTACCATTAAAACATAGAGTATGAAATAAGTATTCTAATTACAGATATTAGAAAAGTGAACCTTCACGATTTTGTGTTGTATTCAGACTACCCCAATGCAGTTCAAAATAAACTTGAACAATATGTAACAATTTCTAACCTTAGGAAAAGGCTACTATTATAAAAAACTATTTAAGGAAAAAGATTCAGCTTTTCAGTAAAGGTTCAGCTCGTCTATAAAACAGCTTTTTTATTAAAAGCTTTTAATAAAAAATTGTTTTCTCCACCATGTTCCTCCAAACCCTTGTCTGCTTTCAGACCGTTCACACTGTACATTGTGACGGTTTGTTATGTTCAGGATCATTAACATGCACCCCGTCCTTGAAAAACCTACTGTACTCATAAACAAAATTGGTAAACAATGACAAATCTCTGGTCTGGGTCTCGACTCAAAACAAAACACAATCAAGCCGTCCTAGTCAGGGTGAAAGAAAACCCCCACTTCTAAAAATTTATGTTTGAACTAACATTTGAGGGATTGCATGGTTCTCCTTGATTTGATGCAATTTATCAAAGCAAACAGTTGTGTCCGAGTTTCCTACAGATCTGGTATTTTGGAGAAAAAAAAAAAATACACACTAGCTTTTCATCTTGCAACAGTGGCAAAAGTATTTATGCTTACGTACGTTTCCTCCCCATATGTGAAGGAGTTAGAAATAAAAGCTCTTGAATGTGCGTGGGCGGATGAGCTTGTGTGTTTGTTAGTGAAGTGTCCAGACGGTAAATTGTGGTGCTTCAGAAGCAGAGAGTAGACCCAACAAACAATTTCCCTTGTCAAGATGTAATAAGGAGTCAGCTGATCCCTAATGGCACCTCTGCCCCATTTGGCATTCCCGAGCTGGCTGGAAAGATTAAACAATAAAAAATAAACTGCTTGTTCCTGTAAAATTTACTCCTACAGTGACAGATCCATAGTTTTAATCTTTCACCGAGACAATTTTATTAAAACCCAATAAAAAGTATTTTGTTTCTCTGAAATTGAGTTGGTCTAACTTTAGAATTGGCCACATTGCTGTAATACCTCTTAAGAAAACAACTGGTAATCTAATCTATGAAAAGAGCATTATTTTTTAATTGCTGCTTTATTTGTTTTTGTGGGTCGTGGTGGGGATTGGTATATAAAATAACATTTTGGGAGGCAGAATCTTGTTTTACAAAATGGTTATAAAATGGTTAAAAGGCATAATATAAAACTTCACTTTAAGTTTAGTTTTATAAAATGAGGGCAGTCATTAAACTGAATTGCCCTTCCTGGTATAATTGGGTAATCTAAATATTATTCAACAGAACCATTACTATGTGGTTTGTATTTTGTTATGCTGAATCCCCAAAAACTTAATTACCCAAATCAAACCAAAGGCCACCACCATGACAAGAAGCAGCAGGAGATGCACATCTAATTTCCTGTCAGAAACAAGCCTGTTGGTTGAATCAGTTTTGCCTTAAATCTAAACCTGCCAGGGGTTTGGATAATTTGACCTGGAAATCGAAGAAGAATGCAGAACACGCTAAAAAGACATCAGCATTTGTTTTCAAGAAGCTCATAAATACTCCATGTATAGTTAAGATCACTTTGTTTGGCATTTGTCTCCTGTAGATGCCAAAACATGAAAAGATTATGCTTGTATCCAAAAAAGTATGTGGATTTAAAGTGTGTGAGTGCCAGTTGGTGTTAATTTTTATAATTTACTCCTTGCTTTACTTACTTTATATAAGTAAAGCAGACATCAGGACACCACAACATAACGCATGTTGTCAGAATGGAAACACCGAAACTGTTGCGGTTTAAAATATTAGAAATGATAAAATAAGATCAAGCTCTTTACCATTTATTTTAAGTCTTATTGTTTTTTAAATATATCCCAGAATAATCCATTTATTCTATTATAGTTTGCCTTTATTTCCATAGGGGACAGTGATTCTGTAAATACTATTTCATAACATCTCTCTCCTTGTAAATTTGATTGAGATTTTTGGATATAGTACATGGTGCAGATCTCTCTCGTGAGGGTCTGTTTTACCAACAGTTTTAGTAGTTTGTAGGTGATGTTTCTCTGCGAATGGCAGGCTTGTAGGTTCATGCCCTATGAACTGCTGGACCAGACATCGTTTATTGTATCCTCATCAGTATCATCACGGTGGTTAATCTTTCCAGTAAGCTGTGGCTCTGCCTAAGGCGGATTGCGGCAACACACCACTTACAACCTCTTTCACATATCATTCAACCTCTGATTTTCCCTGCCAATTTGCTGTCATCACTATTTCAGCAGATATATTTCATGTTTGCTTAAAAAATATTTGGTTATAAGGCGCAATTATGTCTTTTTGCATTGCATGCGACTTAAACCAAGGTTTTTCTTATCTGCCGCTCCAGGGAACAGAGTTAATGATCCAGCAACTTCTCAGTTTAAAAACCTTTCCATCTTGATCCGATCTTACATTGGTGGTCTAGCACACTTCATCTGTGTGCTGTGACTGGAAGTATTTTTTGACCAAGGCCAGTGTCATTATGTTTGATGTTCCAGACATATTTCTCTGAAAAACTACTTGCTGTTGTCAATCCAGTAATTGCACAGTGTTCATACCAGTTAAGCTTTTTCACATTTTGCCACAACCACAAACTCTGATTTATTTTATTGTGATTTTCTGTGATACACCAACATGAAGCAGCACATAATTTTCAAGTAGAAGTACTAGAATGCAGGATTTTCAACCACTTGTTTTGCTAATTTAAGTCTGAAAAGTATTGCCTGCATTTGTATTCAACTCTGACACCCCTCTAGAAAAATTTGTTCAATTGCTGGAATTGTACTCATGAATTGTCTTTAGAGGTCCTCTAATTATAAGATAAACTTTGTGTGTAAAAGTCTGTGGAATTTAATCCTACTGTAACTCCAGCTGTTTTGTGAAGGCTTAACATATTTCTAAGTGAATGTAAACAAACGGGACTCAAGAAGTCCAAGAAATGCAGCAGACAGGTTGTTGATGAAGTTATAGAAAGGTTTAAATTAGGATTACGTTACAGAAGAATATTCCAAATTTTGAGCATCCCACAGCGGAAAGTTCAACAGGCATCAGAAAGTGAAAACAATATGGTAAAACTGCAAACCTGTTAAAACCTATCTGTCTATCTAAAGTATTAATCAGGTGTTGGGAGCAATATGCTGAGTTAGATTTTCTTCGGCTGGTACAACAAAGCTGCACAATGCATTAGAAGTTCCAGTACTGTAATACTTTTTTTCAGTTCAGTTCAAGTTGTTGGTAAATATTTCACAACACTCCACTGGGGATTGTCATCTTAATTCCCATGTATGCTTGTCTTTGGTTAAATTTTTATACTGTAACTCCAAGCGAGTCAATAGCCCGTTTACAAGGAGCAGCTCTTCAGTGAAACCATAACATTTTTGTAGTGATTAGATCACATGTTTACACATCTCCAGTGATTGCTGTTTCTTACACCAACACTTTTTGAAACCAGGTCTTGGAGTGAAACCTTTTGGACTAATGACATGTCATTAGTTGTCATGTGAGTAGACTGACATGACAACTGAGGATTCAAGGAGTCTTTGCAGTCTTGTCTAAATGTGGAACTTTTCCCAATAAACATCCGAAAATACCGGTAGTTTCCAGACAGCGGTCTTGTGTAAACATAGCCTCTATCTCCATGCTTATCTGTTCTTCAGTCAGTTCATCGCTCTTGCAAACATTTCCTTTTCAAATGTACAGGTGGAACTACAAAGCAACAGTGGAGAGAATAGAAGAAAGAGCAAATGAAAAAAAAGAAAAGAATTAGTCATCTGAGGTTCATCCAAGTGTGAAGAAAACAGGATGAGAATGATGTGTATTTTGTTGTTCTTCACAAAGCAAATGTGCTTGCAATTAGACCATGTAAACACTGTAGCAACTGATATGTCGGGTTGGTTTAGAAAATCCCACAAGGCTTGCACACAGACCACCTCACATGAAAATTGCACAAACAAAAAGCAGAGTAAGACAGAAAAACAGGGTGCAGAATTATTACTACAGAGTTATAAGGGATGAAAAAAAAAGAAAACTGTAAACAGTGCAAATATAGTCCGATCATAAACTAAGAGAAAAATGCAATAGTGGGAACCATCCACCACACTAAAAATACATGTTTGGTACTGTTACTATATCATGGTTCAAACAAAAGCAAACTCTTTTCTTGGCAGATTTAAAGGAAGACAAAACTGAGAACAGAAAATGGAGACAAGTCCTGTGAACTGAGGGAAAAACGTTTCTATAGACTTGATGTGGGTTTGTACCTCTTCAGAGTTATTTGAAAATGTGTCTCATCTATGTCCAGAAAGAGATGATGAGGGGAAAATTCCTCTAATTTCTAAGTGTTTCCCAATGTGTATGTAGGTGTTAAAGAGGTAGTAAAATAAATACATCAAATGTATTGGACCACCATGAATCACCACAGGAGTATCAAAGCTTTTGCAAATATAATTTACAAGTCTCTGAAGTCAAACAGACACTGTAGCCAGTAGAGGCACTTTTCACTGCCTTCAGTGACATTTCAGCCATTTTGGTCAGTTTTCTTTTCTTTGTTTGTTTTATCGAGTACATCAGCATAATGTAGTGACTTTTTTCCCCATGTTTGATTATATATATACTTCTCCATGGTGGCCATGGCCTAGAGTGGTTTTAAGCCAACTGGATGTTTGGAGGTTTGGTTTCTAGCCCTTCCTTTTGTTTTTGGTGAAGATGTAGAATATAATAGAGAACCAGTATATAAATAGCAAAAGTGAAGTGTGAGGATGTGTGTGAATTCAAAACAGACAGTAAGGGAATATGACATTTCAAAAAAGACATTACATAAGCTTTGACCATTTGTTGCAAGACTTTCTTTAAAAAGAAATTTAATTGTTTCTCTCACTAAAGCAAACTATTTGTGGTATTTGACCCGTCTCTCCGATGTCCCGCTGGAGGTCAGATCCTACAACGTGGCCTCGCATCTGTTTCATTTGGTGTAGATTACTTTAGCTTATCGTCATTCCTGTCGAAGGACAAGAAGAGTAAAGCTTTAATTGTGCAATAAAGTCAAGGTTGCATTTTTGTTTTTGTCGATTTTTTTTACCTGTAATTACTTGCTTGAATAGGTGCAGGTGGCAACTATCTAAAATCACAAATTTAGCTTATTAAATCAATTTGAAATCCATTTGGTTTCCCCTGGTTTCATTTCATTTTCTACCATGGAAGCATGATAAATTAATTAAACTCTGCATTTAATGGGATGACATGATGTGATGAGTAGCACTGCTGTTTCATTGCATAAAATATAAATTTCAGATTTCAGTGATCAGCTAGTTTTCCAGCTGGTCAAACTAGGTGAAAATCTTCAACATTTTAAGCCGGTATAAAAAAAATAAATAAGAATCTGCACATTTTTGAAGACATATGGTAAGCAATTTTGTTCCACACTGCGTCTCTTATTTTGTTTACCTTTGTAAATCTATAACCTTTTATTAGAAACACTGAGAAATTTAATATTTCAGAGATTATGATTTAGGCAGCAGCATACTTGTACCATAATCACAGGGTTGATGGTTTCTGCTCCAGCACTGGCCTCAGTAGATGGTATAACAGCTTGTTGTGCACAGCAACATTTTGGATCAGTCATGATTAGAATCTAATGTTAGAATACTTCTAATTTATTTTTATATATAAAATATCTGACACTAGGGGAAAACACTTTGTCAGGCAGCATAAAAACAAAATTATCTTACATGGTTCTTTAAAAATATATTCCTATATTGGCATTACTTTACATTATTTACCCAGTATTAATGTAAGTGCACTATAATATGAATCATTACAATTAATATCGAAAGCTTCTCCAAAAATACTTATTCTAATGCATGTCTTTTTTGTTTGCAAAAGACTTGATCTCGGTCATGACAGATTTTGTGCTTGAAACCGCAAATGTGCTATCCTTGCTGTTAGAAGCAGTCAATAATTTGTACACCTGTTTGTGTTGTATGAGAAAGTTTCTTTATGACTAACCATGTGTAGCACCCCCACATTTTCCTTTGCAGAACCCATGAGTAATGCAACAAAGATTTTAATAAGCCCAGCACCCCTGTGCCTTGCAGTGAACTTCCATGTATAGTTTAACAGCACTGAGCTCCTTCTATAAATCACACATCAGCTTTTCTATTAACAGAGCAGAGCTGCAGAAACAACTGCCCCTAGTTCTGATGCCTTTCACATCAAGTGCGAGTCTAAAGAACTATAATCCACATTTCAGAATCGTGCTGGATTTCTTTAAGAGTATAAATGGGTATTTGCCAAACAGCCCCATTCACCATCGGTCTTCTGTCACCCATTCCTCATCTCAGTAATGACTTCATTTCCTTTCCATGCGGCAAGGCGTAAGTCTGTCTCATTGCACCGCAGTGAGGGTTTATGAATGACACGCATTGATGGAGCATACATGTGCATGTTCTGGTTGAAGTTCTGGTCAAAGACAGATCAGGAGAGCTACAGGGATCACGTCCTGGGGCATAAAACAGTAACATGTGGTGGTCCTGACGTTGGTCTCTGTAAAAACAAAACCTGGTGGAACAGCTCAGTCACTCATTGTTGGGGACTTGGGATTCCACTACGTTTAAATATTTAGACTGAACTTGCTGCTTCCATCTGGAACGTACGTCTGTTATGCAGATAGTTTAGAAAAGGAGTTAAAAGGAAATAGAAAAGAAAAAGTTAAAAAGTGGAACTCCACACATTGAAGTGAAAATTTAACATCTTTATTTTGCAGGTGAAAATAAATGAAGACGACTTCGGGTTTTCAAATAAGTGCACAATTTGATAGTACTTGTTATATGTAGAATGAATATCCTTCCCATCCCTAAGTAATTTTTCAAATGGGACCAAAATATAAATTTTTTCTTCAGAGCTCTTGAAGGAGGTGGAGTGATGCGTGACATCTTTGTGGTCAAACACCACAACCCTCAGTGCTCTGTTATGCAGATCCCGATCAGGATTACCGGGTAGAAGCAGCTTTTGTTTTTAAAGTTGTACGTAATTTTGGAGAACTGAAACGTGATATAATAACTCAGATTTTCAGCTCTGTGTCATAACTCCATTTAGCAGGTGGAAAGTCGTAGTGTTTAAGTTTTTTTTTCCTTTATAGTTGTGCATAATTTAAATCAGAATTGTGATCGAGAAATTCTATGAATAAAAAATACAAATTTTTTACATTATTCCTTCATTTGAGCTTTAAGTTAGCCTAAATATAGTATTTAATAGGAATATTAAATACTATATTAAATCTGTTTTTTTTTCTTTTTCACTTATTACTGCCTTTTTCCTCTGTTATAATTTTAATTAGAAATCAAATGCTGGCCTCAAATGCACAAGCATATTTCTGTTTGCAAGTGTTCAGGTATGTGACTGTGAATTTAACCAAATATAAGCATATGGGTTTTTTTTCCCCCTTTTATATTTCCTTCAAGTTGTATCGGACATTAGCTGTTTCCAGCCTGCAGACCACCTGGTTTTTATTCCTGTCCTTTAATCAGGGTCTGATTTACACCTGGGACAACAGGTGGATGCAGTTAAGGAATAGGTCCCTGTTGCAGCAGATGTAGTTTCTGCTGAGAGCATGTACTAGAAAAGAGCCTGAAGCGACCACTGTGTGTTTAATGTTGCATCAAATTTGCTGGGCAATAACATGTACTTTCACTTCCAAATGAAGCGTGAAATCTTCAAACAACCTAATGAGCTGTACTGATTTAATTACAGAGACAAATCTAATCAGTGCAGCAAAGAGTTACCAAAATACACAAAACCCAAAGCTTACGTTTCTTAAAATGCACAAAACTTGAGCTCAAATGTAGCAGAGGCGGCAACTTACATTTGAGCTCAGATCTGCAGGTTTGAAGTGAACACTAGAGGAATCTGTCTATCACATAGAAGACTTGGGAAGTGCCACTAAACTGTATTTTGGGTCATCAGAATAAAAGGCACAAATTAAAAATAAATCCCAAGGTTTAGATTTTATTTGCAAGTTTGAAACCATGTACTATTTCCAAAAACTATTCTTCAACCTGTAACTTAGTCAGAAACAAATTGTGTAAAACAATTCTGCCTGACTTTCAGAAACTATAACTGCAGTTTTTAGTTATTTCTGTGATAAGTTTCTAAAATTTAAACAAAAAATATTTTTCATGAAAAACATTGTTACACTTTAGCATCAAGCTGCAGTATGTAACTTTTATAAACAACATGCTCTTTTTTTATATATATATTTGTTAAAACTAACACTATGTTGGGACAGTATAAGATAAGACAATCTGTGAATAGATCAAACTGCTCTGCCTGCTTGCTAACTACCTGCAGAAATACACCACTCAGTCAGAAAAACAGTCAGAGCCAGGTGGAGGGTGTTATCGCTGTCAATCACTCCGTATATGCGCTGCGCTCACCCTCCCTCTTGCTTTCTACTACATTCCAGGTAGTTCTGCATACCAGATTCTGTCGTGAATGCTAACAGTAGTTAGCATGGCCATCAATGATGGCGGATAAACGGTTTTCCTGTAACGGTCAGTTGTTTCTCCATTAACACAATGAGTACAGTGCAGTTATTTTGACAAAATTCCTTAAAACATGTTAGTGTTTAGAGAAACACTACATCTCCCAACAGCCCTGGGTGCATAATATACTGATACTACAATCACAAATCACAAGACTTTATTGTCTTAAACATTACATAGTAGCAATTCAAGGCTTCCCTCAAGTTTCTGATATGGGGTTATTTAACATGCATATTTAGTTTTTAGGAAGCCAAAGCACACAAGACATCCAGATATCCCCCATAAGGAAGACAAACGTAGAAGACTCGTCAGATATGTTTCTGCCTGAATTTGTTATATAACAATAAAAAGGTATTTCCATTTTTCACGTAAAAAGCCTTGGACAGTTTTTTTTTTAAGTTTGCTATTTCCGCCAATCTTTTCCAGCACACTAATTCAAAGAAAGCAGAAGATGTTGCTGGAAAACATGAGTGTCACACCTTGACCACATGTCCAAACCAATTTGTTCAAAAAATTCACATTCCAAACACATCACTTAAGAAATGAAGTCACTGAGCTTTAAGCTGCAGCTCAACACTGATACTGGAGCCGGATAGAAGATTACCCCCTTAGAAAGCAATATTCAACAATAAACTCTAGATGCACTACACAAAAATAAAAAGACAACACATTTTTGTTTTTGATCCCATTTTTGATGAGCTGAGCACATCTATAACATTTTCTATATACACAAAACAATCATTCCTCTCAAATATTTTTCACACATCTCTAAATCTGTGATAGTGAGCATTTCTCCTTTGCATAGATAATCATCCAACATCACAGGTGGTGATGTGCTCCACCTGTGATGTGGCATATCACAGGTCACTATCACAGATTTAGACAGACGTGTTAACAATATTTGGGAGAAATTCTTATTTTGTGTATATAGAAAATGTTTTAAATCTTTGAGTTCAGCTCCCAGAAAAATGGGAACAAAAATGTTGTGTTTATATTCGTTCAGTGTATGTGTTGGGACCAAACTGTAATAAGAAAATCACTACAATAATTTGTACTGCTTGACCACTAGCTATGTGAAAGTTAAGACTACATGAAGTCAGACAGAGGTGGACAAAATAAAGGGATGGTGGAATCTTTAGAGATGAAAACGACACATATGTGAAGGATTAAGAAAGCAGACATAAGACAGACACTGATAGACAAGCAGAAAGCCAAGTTTTGCTGCAACCAGACTGAAGTGAAGGCTGAGACACAACGGCAGACAAACAGATGCGGAAAAGGGCTGAAAAGGCAACTATGGCCTGAGAGGGGAAGAGTCACAGAGTGACACGCTCTGCAGGCAGGCTCTCTCCCCAACTCATCACCTCGACACCACAATGCCACAAAGGGACCTAAAACAGATGGACCCATGCTGTCTGTACAATTTACTCTCAATGGCTGAAAAAAAGAGGATAACTCTAAAATCCCAGACTTCCAAACCAAAAAAGCTACACTTTTGACAGTGGCTACTATTTTGGCGATAAATATCTGCGAATCATATGACTCTTTCTTTTTGTCTGGAATGTACACGGCCACTTGTGTGTAAGTGCACCGTAAGGAAATTCCAGGGGATGTTTTCAATAAGGATGGGCTGCAGCAGCAGCAAATGAAAACCTGATGAAGAACATCGTGGAACTCCAACAACACATTGTTTGCCCTTGAAGTGCTCCACTATTTAGCACAGATAATTCACATGTGCGTTTGGGTAAAATTACAGATTTTGTTTTTGTGACCCAATGAACCGAGAACACACTGACATATACAACTGAGGCTTATAATGAACAAGGAAAAGTGTTCATTGAGCTTTAATAAAAAGTTTGTAAGCTACAGATTTAACTGTTATTATGCGGCAATGCTGTGACAGTTTGTCAAGGAGGAAAGTGTGATGCATTTATTTGGCCTTTTGAACGCTTGGTCATGCTGTAGTAGATTATCCCGATTAGCCCCCATTACATGATCTTAACACTAACATTGGTGACCATAGTGCTGCACAGGATCAGATACAAAGGCCAATAAACAAAGAAGGAACATGGAAAAACTTAAATAAATGCCTGATTAAGATCAGCTTAATGCACAGTGATATTCTAACTAGACAATGTTCAAGATTTTCCGGCTGCTTTCCATGCAGTATCAGGGATCTTTCTTTCACTCCCCATATTGGTGAATAAAGGTACTCTGATCATTGGGTGCAATTTGCCTTGGTAGTGAATGGTAGCTTGTGATATAACTTTATATAAAGTGGAATGAACCACTTGGAGTCCAGTAATGTGAATTACACAAAATGTTAAGAGGTGTGGTCGGAGTTCTGATGAACTGAGCTACCTCTTCCAATTTTCAACTGTGGTGCTTCTTAAACAAGCCAAGTGTATCAGTCAGCTAGGGTGTTTCATTAGAACATGTAGCCGTGTAACACAATACACTGCAGGAAGTTGGGCACTTACCTGTGATTTAAGTTATTGTTTGATAAAACTTGATATTGCCTGCTTGTTTAATATGTTCACATTTAAATTGATTCAGAACTTTACTTTTAGCTCATCCAAGTGACCACAGGTAGCAGGTTCTGTGTAATAGTTTTCTCATCCTAACAAGCATCTGCCTCTTTCTAGATCTAGAGAGAAGCAGGACTTAGCTACCAGTATTCTAGACAGTGTGACATGCACATTTGAGGGGTTCTTTTCTTTTCTTTTTCTTTTTACAACCAGCATTACACTAACGTTTATTTTAGTCTGTAGAATTTATCCTCAAATTTATTTGCCTAAGCGTGTGACTTGTTAAATTTGAGTTAAGTTTAACTATGGAATTTTTCTTTTTTACCAATGTTGTCAATTTGTGGATAATCACAAATGTAAAATGTCAGTTAAAGTCGTTGACAAAAGCCCAAGTAGTTCATAACATTTTAGCCCAAGAGAGACTCCTGGTATGTTACTGTCAAATAACTGGGCAAATGTGACTTAGTAATAGGAATAGTCCTCTTGCAATCTTAAAATTGGGGTTTTAATTCCAGATTCCTCCTCCCACTGATCTGCATATTGGTGTGTGAAGGGGTGAAATTGGGTGAGTGTTACTCTAGCATAAAGTGCTTTGAGTGGTTTCTACATCAGTGGTGTCCAAAGTTAGTCTTGAAAGGCCAGAATCCTGCATGTTTTAGTTTGATTCAACAAACCTGAATCAAATGATAGTTCATTAGCATGCCTAGCAGAACTCTGGCATGCTAACATGGTAGTTAGCATGCCAGCTTTGTTGGAGCAGAGACAAGTCTAAAACTGGCAGGACACTGGCCCATAAGGACTGGATCGGGACACCAATGTCCTACATCATTGTCATGTTTGTTGCCAGTGTGTCTTGGCTTTTTCCTTTCCTCAAAAGCTGCATGTTACCCAGAGTTTTCCATTCTGCACTGCCTTAACTACTAGAAGATGTGCTGCCAGATCTTGCGTCAAGTAACTTATTTTTTTTAAATATACCAAAAGTGACTATTGACTTCCAAATTGTCCCTTTCCATTTACTGTTTGCTTTAATAATGACAGATAAGTGAAAACAAAGCCCTTTCAACATTTCTTAGACACATTTATATATTATGCAAATTTTTATTCTGTAGATCAGAATAAAAATTTCTGATCTGTAGATCAGAATAAAAATTTCACTTGTAAGCTAATTTTACAAAATATTTATAAATAAGAAGAAGGCTGTTTATCTTGATATGAAATGCAGCAACTCTGAATGAATTGGACGTTATCAAAACAATGCACTCTAGTTTTATACTGTACAATAATTTGCTGCATATCCACTTTTAAGCTAAAAGCTTTTTAATGAGTCACCTGGTTAGGGTTCAATTCCACATTGCTTGTCGTTTTCCATACATTCAGCAAAACAAATGGGAACAAAGTGCGCTACTGTAATAAGCTGCAAGCAACAAAAAGTCTTAAACTCCAACTTACTCCCAGTGTTTTTTTTCCCCTAATTTCCTAGTTATTTGTAGAAAGAACACCGTTTCATCTGTTAAAATCAATGTTTGTAAATTTGTGAAAAAAACAGTCGAAACAGTTGAAAAAGGGGGAAAAAAAATCAGAGAAAGAGACGCTCAAAAGATAACATGAAAGACTGACAAAAGAAAGATGATGCAAAACTTTAACAAGGTAAATCGAGTTCATTCAAAGCATCTTACTCAAAAAAAATAATAATTATGTCTGGCTACAATTACTCAAAACTCCAACTTCAACACATTCTCTAATAGAAATGAAAACAGCACCTTTTGAACATCTGTAGCAATGAGAGATGAAGCTCCTGTATGCTGCATAAAGAACACAGAGCTATTTGAGTCAGAATTTTAAAAAAGTTGAAAATATGTTACTTTAGGGCTTTCTTTTGTGTCTTATGTTGAAAGTCATGTTTAATTTACCTCTTTTGTAAAAGTAAATCTTCAAAGTTTTTTGCCACATTTTTGTCTCAGGACACATGATATAACACGCTCATTGGTCAGAATGCCCACAGATTAATACATTTGACTTAACATATTTATTCCACCATCACAAGCAGAGCACATAGCACAGGGATACTTAGAATGTGTACTTTAATCAGAACACAAAATTAGCTGCTGGATAGAGTAACAGAACTCCAGTCCAAAAACCACAAAAAGCTTTGGGAGCAAAACAGCCCAAAGGAAAGAAAGAGAATTTCTTTATTAATCACTGTTGCTGTTAATAGCCTGAACTCAGTAACTGCTAATTCTTTTTTTTTTCTTTGCAAAAGAAGGGGTTCCTTTCCTTTAATCTGGCTTATTAGAAAATTAGTGTTAAGCTTTGAGTTTATTCACCATTAACTGATCTTTGATGTTAAGCGCAAACTCGTATAAAGCAACTGAGCTCTATAAAAATCTTTGACTGTTTTTCCACTGACGGACACTGATATATGCTCTAATATATATATATATATATATATATATATATATATATATACTGTATATATGCTGATTTGATTTTGGGACAATGAACTTGACTGGAAAACAATAACTAGTGAATTCATGGCATGGGTTACAGTGAACCAAAAGGTAGCAAAACTAAAACTGCACCGCACTCTGAACACCAACACGGTGGTGGCAGGATCATGCTGTGAGGATGCTCTCAAATTGAAATTAAAAATTACCAACTAAAACTATTGCAGTATTGTGCAGTATTGTTTAAAATATTATATACTAGTCCTTGGTTATGCCCTATTTACCATATTGTTCAGAAATATGGAGAAATTGAAATAAAATAAGTATTTACATATTAGTTAAGTTACAAATATGCTATTAGGCTTACTAATACAATGAGATATTATGGACCAACTAATAAACCTTTTATTCAAAGTAATATGTTAAAATTAAAAAATATTGGACAAATAAAAATACTTGAAATAATGCATAAAGCATAGACCAAAAGTATTCCTTCTGGAATTCAGAAATTATTTAAGTTAAGAAAGAGTAATATAATTTATGAGATTTGTTAATATTTGAATATGCTAAAGAGAAAAATAAAGTACAGTTTAAATGTGTTTCAGTTATTGGTGTGAAACTGTGAAATGAATTGAACGATGAGCTCAAAGTATGTGATTTTTTTGGTGGGTTTTAAAAGAACCTTAAAATGTAAAGTTATAAAGTTATTATAAAGCTCATGCTGTTATGTAAATGTGTATATGCATTACATAACCATGTACAGTATATATGTAATGTGAGTATGTATTTAAATAAAAATGTGTGTATTATGTACATGTATGTATATTAGCAGTAGATGTCTTTCATTACTGTAGTATAGACTAATGAGTATTACCCTTGGCTTCAGCCTGTTCCTTTTCTGATAAATAATTGTTTTTTTAAGTAGTATTTATCTTTGTTTACTTTTTGTGTAATGTTGTAAATTTACCAAAATAAAGTTAGTCTGAATCTGAAATTCAAAAAATACTGCATTGATCCCAAAGGAATATTAAATGTTTTTGTAACACATATTATGCAAAGTTCTTCAAAAGGTTGTTGTCTTCTGAATGGAGCCAAATATAGACTTTGATGATGTTTGTAGCGTTTTTATTTCTGTTATTAATATTACTGAACATATAGGTGAAATAACATCAACAACATAACCATGTAGTACATTGTGTTAAGCTCTAAACCAATAAGAAAATGCAGATTTCTCTAAAGTACAGAAAAAAGCAGAATGCAAGGTGCTGAGGTGAGCAGAGAAGAGATTTATCTGCTTGAATCACTTTATAGACGTAGTATATTTCTTTATTAGTTATTGAAAAACGTTCATCCATTCGAGCTGCTACAGCTTGGCAACTTTCAGAACTTTGACTTGAAATCTGTATTTTTAAAAGACCTGTTTTTCTTCTAAAGTTAGTGGTTGAAAGCAATCAGAAATGTACTGAAAAACGAAGTAGTAACCAGAAATGTGGAAGTCTACACCAGGAAACACCTCTACAATAAAAATATTATGTAATCCATATTATGACTATTTTAAAGTCAGCCACAAAGTTCCCTATAAAGCTTTGTTCTGAGGTAAACAGACATGCATCCTAACGTGATCTGAGATCCTACTATAAAGATTTAATGTTATATGATCACCATTATTCTTCGCTCACTTTTGCCCTGAAAATGCCTGTTATCCGTCTCCCTTGGCTCTATTTATTTTAAAGTCTGCATAACCCTAACCCACCCAAAGCTTCACCTCTTTATATCCCTTTGTTACTAAGAATGTTCTCTGTTGTGAAATTATTAGAGGAAAGTCTTTTAAAACATCACAGCAACCATCGCCACTCTAAGAACAAGGTCCAAAAATGTTGAAGGAGAGACATAAGAAAAGCCAGATTCTGGGGAGTCTGGGTCACATAATACAAACAGGCATCACTGGATGATAAAATTTCACTGCTGGCTATGGCCAGTGGGAAAGTGGGACCAATAGGGACATTTACAAGACTATAAAGACGTGTGTCAGCGATCTGGACTGAGATAAGAGACGTTAGAGAAAGGAAGTGATTTGGGATTAAAATGTGGGAGAGATTTCTGAGGATTTTTATCTGTTTTGATTTAAAACTTGAAACTTGTTAAAAACAACTTGCTTTTTGTTGTTTTTAATAAGTTTAATTTTTCAAGAGTTATAAAATGTGGTCATATGTGGAATTTAAACTCTTCTTTTATTTTGCAGTACTCATAGCTTTGATTTCTGTAGATGTGTAAAGGTTTCATGTGATAAATTATTTGCTTATATTTGAATATATTTTTGTTACATAATGTCGTAATATTACATAAACTCATTAATAAGCATTTCCTCAAATTACATTAATCTGATTATTGTTTTAAAAGAGTCTTGGTACCCAGATGAACTCCAACTGTTCTAATTCAAACACAAATTTCACGTTGTTACATGGATATTAGAGCAACTGTGTATATCATGAAATACACACTCAAATGTGAGCAGCACTGTGTTATACACCTTTGAATGCACCTCTTTGTGTTTGCATGTGTGTAAGCACACGTGTGTGAGCTCAATCAGCAGGCATAGCGTAATGTAATGGTTCCTATCACTTCACACTGGCTGTCAGTCTTGTCACATGCAGTGACTACAACCTGCAGGTGACCCAACACACACGTTCACATCTAAAGCATGCAGTTGGATGCACTGTAGTTTTCCAGAGTGCTCAAAATGGAGTCGGTGGAAAACTTCTCAAAGTCTGCGCCTTTGCTGAGGAAGAAAACTTGTAACTGAAAACTGACTGAACTATTTAAAACATGCAATATGCAAAAGTCGAACTGGTAATGTGAAAATGTTGTCATTTACAATATATTTGAAGACCCAAACAACTTAATCATTTTTAATGTTATTCAACCTAACGACAAACATACAAAAAAAGAAGCAAGGGAAATGACAAAAACCTAAAGGAACAAGGTTAAGCGCAACGTTATTTAGATTTAAATTGAATTTATTAAAATATTATTTTCTAAATGAAGATTAATCTGACAGTAACTCTGTGGAAGGGTCTGAATCTTAGGGTGAATTCACACCAGCCATGTAGAGTCTGCTTTAATCAAACTCCAATTCATTTGTCTAGAAGGTCCGGTTCATTTGGGGAAGTGTGAATGCGCAATCAACTCTGATGTGGACCAAAAAAAAAAGCAAACTCTGGTCTCAGTTCGGTTGAAGTGAACTCCTGCGCGGTTTGTGAATGCAAGTGGACCGGAAACCGCTCCAAAAGCAGGAAGCTAACTATAGTGCAGCACATTCTGGTCAATATATTATCCTCTGCTCTGCGGGTTAGCGGAGGTGTTGGCATGACGAGTTTGCGTGTACAGTAAATCTGACACAGAAAGCGAAGAAGAGCAGAACATAAGTGGTTTAAAGTTGTCAACACCTGTTCATCATTTTATTTTCTCTTTGCTGTGGCACACTGCAGCCACTGTCATTTTTAAACCCTTTAATAAACGATGACTAATTGCCTTGTTTGTTTGTAGAATATGGGGGATATTCATAACAATCATCAAATAGGATGAAATATTGTCATAAAGTATACGGACCATGGCTTGTTAAATATTAACAAACTAATTTTAATAACAATTATATAAAATTAAATTCTTGACCAGCATAAAAGAGAAATTTTCTTAGTCCTCTCTAGCAATTTTTTGACAAAAAAAACTATTTATAGATTCATATCCAGGGAATCTACATATTTTACATATCAAGACATCAGCAATTTTCTCAGCTTCAATTTAAGCCACATTTTATAGGAATCATGCATGAAAGAAGGACGCTTCTTAGAAAAAACAAGTCTGGTCTAAAATAAAAATGGAAATTTTATTTTAAACTAGACTTGTTTTTGGTTTACTAGTTTCATTTTATGTTTCCTATTTTGGTTCCTGGTTTGTTGAGTTGTTTTGGTAGCTTGATTTCATTCTAGTTTATCATATTTTGTGTTACTTTTCATATCTTAGTTAGATCTTGTTCCTGTTTTCTTTTAGTTCAGTTCTTAGTGTTTCTAGATTTTATAGTTACAAGGATGAATGGTTTTGGGCCTAGCTTTATCGAAAATACAAAATAACTAAATTTGTTTCATTTGTAATGAATCCAGTCACATTCCACCCAAACCAGTGTCACTTTCAATTCAAATACTTCAGATTCACTCTATGTTTCTTAACCTTAAGTTTTAAAGGCCTTTTAGTTATAAACTAAAACGGCCTCCAGACTACCAATTGACAATTAGCTGTTTCATAAATTTGGTGTGTTTCTTTATTTATTCACATAACACACATTTATGTGGCATTACTTCCATCCATCCTCCTGTTACACCCAAAGTACAAGCCTAATGCGTACTTGCAGTGTTTAGTTACGTCTGTGACGACACACACTTAGCAGCTGGATTGCGCAACAGTCCAAAAATCACAAAAGGAACTGGGAGCAACAAACCCAAAGGAAGGAACCAGGCATTCTGCGGTAATAATATGCTGTGGCACACACTGTATGCACTCACATGTTGGTACACCCATGTCTACACAGCCCAGAGGGAGTACTACCCTTTAGCAGAATCGAAAACAGAGATGCACAGTTGGACAGCAAACAGGAACACCACCTGTTTATGTGCATCTATTGATTCACATAAACACACATACTTTCCTAACCAACATTTGCCAGGAATGCTAATTGAAACAAACAAGCTAATGGTTTCTTCATTTCTAAGGTGGGAGCTGGTTGTAAACTGGACTTCCGTGCAAGTGTTTGTCCATGTACTTTTGCTTTTATGAACATGAGCTTTGCATGCCAAAGACCTGGGACCAATTGAGAACACTCTGCATTTTCTCCAGTTTTACTTTAAATTACAAATAACGGGAAATTTGTTAAACATGACTAGACATCAACACTAACCGAAATTGTTCCAGACCACAGTAAACCTCCTCTCGATTCTTCACAATTACATGGAAACACACACAAGCTGCAAAACAATTTGCTTGGAAAGACCTCACTGAATGCAAAAAGAAAGTCTGACAGGTCTTGGTGCAATTATGGCTTTGTGAGTTTGGCTGCAAGAGGAGCAAACCATAACTAGCAAATTAAAGAACAGCAGTTTTAATGTGGCCATTACTTGACAATTAACAATCGGCATTAGTACAAACTCCAGATGCTGTATAAAGACATGTTATACCTGCTCCAAAAGCGAAAAAGAAAGTCTGGTTGGGATTCTTCTGCAGCAGTGCAGAGACGCGTCGAGCCATTCGCTCATTGCGTTTGTAGATGAGCTCCTGACGGAAGTAGTTGTCAATCTGCATGGCAGTCATACGGTCATGTGCTGGCAGAGAGCTGTTGATGAAGTGAGGCAGCTGAAATAGAGAAAGGGACTGTGAGAAAATAAGATGTTGAAAGACTTTACATTAAAAATCTCTTAAACTTATATTACAAATCCCTTAGGGCATTTTCACACTTGAGGAATTTAGTCAGTTTAATATGAACTCTGCTTTGTTTCCTCCCTTGATGAGGTTTCATTGTGTGGATGTAAATACAAAAATCACACCAAGGTACTGAACAAAACAACTGTACAGAGAGGAAACTGGTCTTGATATTGTTCTAAACAGGGGCTACAGCAATTTGTTTATGTCGTGAATGTGATTGGATTTCAATCTGACACTGCCACCAGACGTACAATGCAACCTTGATCCGAACACCTTCCCATATATGTTGCATTTTGGGATATAGTTGAGTAAACAAGCAAAAAAAAAGGTTGCGTTTCTTTCCAATGAACCTTTCAAGATATCTTCTCAAAATCAATCAGGATATTTCTCTGATTTTACATGAAATAGTACAAAAAAATGATGATTAAACTCTCTGTTTAATCTAGCTTAGAACACACAATGTGTTTCCTGTATTTACATTTGGTACTTCTACTTTTTGTTGTACAAGGTGCCAAGACCCTCCAAACCCACTACCTACTCTGAGAGGTTAACACCTAACTAGCTCTCCTACCACCAGGTACTGAGTTCTCTACGCCTTTTGGGTATTATCCTATTCTTGATTAAAAGAGAATCTATTTAGCAGGTTTATCTGTGAAAACTTGACTGGATTCTAATGGCTAAACTGAGTGTTTCCCATCCCTCTTCCTTCCATAACTCAGCTGGCCTTGCAGTTTCACAGATGACATTCATTAAACAACCACTTTCCCCCAATTACAACTGGCTCTCGATTCTGATCCTGGTATGTTTAAGTGACTCAGAGGCGTTGTTTAAATGACTTAAGGCTCATAAATGCCCCGATAAATTTGTGATCTATCCAGTAAGACTATTTTACTACAATTGAAGAACTTGAAATTACAGCAACATAATAATTGTGTAGACATAATTATTGCAAATTAAATAAACAATTTGATATACTTCTTTAATTAGTAAAATGTAGCAGGGGTCAGTACAGTCTAATTCAGCAGCACCGAGTATTCAAATAATGAAAATAAATTAATCTAACCTAACCTGTCTTTTCCTAATGCTGAAACTAAATAATTTCTTCTTCTGCTTCTGGAGATGGATGAGGCTCTCATACCCCAGTCTTTTCCCTGACGTCTTCTCCTTTTGAGTTCATAATTCTCATAACTTTAATGTAGACATAAGAAGAAGACATTTTTATCAACACATACTTAATTTTTTTCATAAAATCAATAGATATTCTTAATTTCCTGATAATCTTCCATGGCTGAACTACCTCTGCAAGAGGATAATGAGTAAATCATAGTCAAACATAGGTTTTTATTAACTTTTATATTAAAATATGACAAAACTCACAATTTACTTATTTAATCCTCTTTTCATCAGATACTTATTCATTAGCATGTCTAATCCAACAAGAAATCTGTCTGATTTTATGCAATCTCTGTAAAAGAAAAATAAACAGGGCAAAAGGCCCAACTGAAATTATTTAGCTGAATTAAACTTAAACTCTTTATCTAACATTTAAACACATAAAATCTCTGCTGCAACACAAAACAAATCACAGATGCTTTCAACACTGTAAGAGAGGAGCAGACAGTCTTAGTGCATGCCTTTTGACCTGGGGCATCACATTACCCAATGACTTAGAACCCTTACTCTATTGCCATTTTTCTAGGCTGAATTTTATACACTAAAGAGCCTCACCTTTAATTATTCATTTACTATTTTTCCAAATAAAAATACTGTCATTAATAAAGCATACCCCCCTGGTGAAAATCTGTAAGTGTTAACTTGGCAGTTTGTCCTGTAGCATTGTACCAGTATCTTTATATTTGTGCTGCAAAAACAATTTGGTCAAATGTACAAATGCAACCTAAATCACTTCTTATTGACTGACTATAATTGTGCATCCAGGGACCATATTCGCCATTCTCGCTTCTTAAAAGAAATCCCTAAAGATGCATGTTAATACCAGGACTGAACAAGTATAAAGAGTTCACATGAGAAAACCCACTCTGCCGTCTTCTGTGCTGCTGTGGAATAAATGAAATGATCGAGAGTTTGGCGACCGGAAAGATGTTTGTGTCCTGTGCTGTACAGATGTGTTTATCTGGGTTGTATTAGAGTGTGACAAGGAGACACATGCAGAACATGCGTTGCTTTACTGTCTACAAGTGAGTTACAGGTTGATGGGACTGAATAATGGCTGCAAATGCGTGTGTGTATATCATAGGGAATGGTTTGTAAATATATGGATATATATCACAAGGTATTTGAGCATCAAGTCAAAACTGGGGTCTCACACATGTCCCCTCAATCCTTTGAGTGTTTTTTTTTTTTCAGCCTTTTGTTTTATGTAAGAGCCGGATGCTTTTTGTTCAGTTGTAAAATATACAACAATTTATTTTTTATTGATTTTTATGTTGATTTACTATTAAAATCCTTTTGCATGCCTTTGCAAAGTTCAGCAGTTCAGAGGTTCATTAAAAAAAAAAGTATAAAAGAAAAAATAGCTTAATATATTTTAATGTATAAGGAAGATAAAATTAATTGCACCTGCTTGTGTTTTATTGGGGGTGGTGAAACTGGTTCAGAGAAGGCGACATATAGTTTAAAAATATATTTAAATTTGGTCGGATATGAAATATGTTGAAAAGATGTACTAACTCGGCTGAACAAAGGGAGCTTTGTGGCTACAAATTCTGGTTTCTTTCATGGTGTGATTGCAGCAGTGAATGCAGAAGGTTATCCAATGAAAGACCATTTACCGTCCAATGTTCCAACCCAGACAGGAAATGTAGGGTAACGGTGAAATATTCCCCCCAAACCCCTTCTATTGGAATTATATCTCCCCTCTTTTTTTGTTTCCTGTCATAACGCAGTTTACTTCATTCCTAGGGTCTTTTCTTTGGTCTTGTTCCTAATATTTTCTATTCAGTTCTCCTTTTCAAAACGTTTTCTGCTCTTTTCGTATTGAAGCAATAAAACTCACAAGAAGAGGGTGAACATTAAGACAACTGTAACATCAAGGTGACTGCAGGTATTAGCTGATTGTAAAACACATTGTTATTCTGTGGTTTTCACATCTTATCTGTCCTCTGTCAATGTAAAATGTCTGTTAACATCCAAGGACCACTTTATTAAATTATAATGGGTCTTCCTCATGTTGCTTCGCTGTTAAAGTGGTATTTGTGAAGTCTCGGGGTTTGTCCTGTAACCAGCTGGTTGCCTGTTTCAAGCATATCATCGTTTCATCCACGTTCCCTGCTGACGGTGGTCAGAGAGCTCAGTGGTGCCGAATGAATGGCAACTTGATTTCTATCAGTCTCCCCCAGGGCAGCTGTGACTACTTTGTAGCTTTCCACCTTTAGTGAGTGAATGGGTGAATTGCTGATTGTCGTGGAAAATGCTTTGATAAAGCACTACAGAAGTAAAGGTCATTTATCAAATTGTTTCAGATTGTTTCTCAGAATTTTGACTGCTTTTTTAATCACAGCTTGAAATGAGTTCTAATACCAAACAAAATGTTATAAGAAACCTGAGTTGATGGACTTTCAGTTTTAATGTCTTCAGGGCTGCAGGAAAACCTTCAGGACTAAACTTCTTATGAGTTGAAAAGTTAAATTATCTTCTGCTTTCATTTGCAGCTGCTATGTTTTTCTAACAACTTATATGATAGTGATGAATAGATTTACAATTAAACATAATGGTCAGCACTGTGCTGCTCAACCTTGTCACCACAACAGTTCCCAGGGACTCCTAACTCCTGCTACGCACTGCCTCTCGTGTAACCATAAAAGTCACAATTAGAGCGAACGTTGCAATGCAGTTTTTGATTTTTGAACGACATTTCTCATGTGGTCATTCTCCACTGCGGCAAATGACAGGCGTACTGGGTTTGTCACGCTTTTGAAACCCTGGGTATTGTGCCAGCTTGCTACGTCTCCCAAGTTATTGCTCTTAAAAAATGTCTCCTGTCTGCCTCCTAATCACTGACAGAAGAAAAATGGTATAAATAGTCATCCATGAACTCACCTTCATTTTGTAGACTTTACTAATCCTATTTTTTTTTTTCTTGGGGAACAATTTTATTGTGCACGGTTTGATGTTTCATTTGCAATGTCATCACACTTGGACTCAGCTGCTTTTATTCTTTGATGGGTTTTTTTTGTGTTTCTCAACTCCAGACACAAATGATAAGAATTTTTGTACGCTACCTACCCAAACACAATGGGAAATAAATAAAAAAATAGCAATATACTCTCTTTAATATTTCTACCCTTCAACATTTCTTTTGTCATAATTTAAGTTATTAGTAGATGTCCGATGTTGCAGTGCATTCAGTTGCTTAACAGTGGACTGCAGTTCAGCATCAGCTTTTCTCTTTTAAGTTGAAACTGAGTTTGGAGAAAGTATTACAGTTGCTGGAGGCGTCTGGACCGATTGTATGTTTTAAAAACAGCATGGTAAGTCCAGAGGCCCAAACCTGTCGTAGATCACCGTGCTACAACAGCTCTCTGTAGTCGGGTGTCTGATTGCTTAACCAAATGCTCAGGAATGTTGGTGTATTTTATTATGACACAAGGAGCAGGGGCAAACTGCTGGTGGATACAGCTGAAGCTATGTCTGCAGGTAAAACTAAAGGCTAATATTCTCTTAATGGTCTCCTCGGTTAAAGAGATGGATGAGCATACCATGAGCAAGAGAGATGGGAATAATAAAAATATGTGTTTATTGTAATTTGGCATGAGAATAGAGGCATGGTGTGCATACCTTATGTGTCTCTATAGTGTAATGGTTAAGAGTCTGTATGTAAACTTTTGAATGGAGGTTGCATAATGTGTGACGTGGAACTTTAGGGTCAGCGAGGGACATTGACAATGCAGTCCTACAACAAGGGCTTTTTGTATAACCAGCACGACTCTAGCATGTGGACGTTTAGCATTTATGTATATACGTTATGGGCTGAATAACCTTTTGACAACTCTAAGGAAATGGTGATGGTAGCTTTCAGCAAAGGAGCTAAGTCAGTGTCAGTAAGAGGTGAGATGATGAGTTTTTAGTTACATTCAGAACTATTAAAGTGTCAGACTATCAAGTAACCCGAGGTTGAGTAGGATTAATGTGGCAGTTTGCAGATTTGTGGAACTGATGTGGAAGCCTAAATGTTTGAGGTGATGATCATGTAATGGCAGAGGAGCAGGGAAGAGATTTATGCCAACTTAAATCCAGAGTCTTGACAGATTTGTGTTCTGTAACACTGAGGCAGATGCTTTAAGGCTTAGGCTAAAAATAGCTGGTGCTCGTCATATAGAGAACACTTAATGTTCAGGTTAAGAACTCTTAATCTGATATTGACGGCTCAAAACATCACAAAGTATAGTTTTGTAAGGCTGCCTGAGCTTCATCTGTAAACAGGAAAGCATAATCATTTTATTAAACTCTGGTTTTAAGTAGATAAGTATGGACAATTTATAAAAACAAAATTCACATCCTTTGTTGAACCATTATAAAATAGTTTAATTTTTTATCATTATTATTTGAATTACTGACAAAACTATGCTCTGTAGGCAGACTGCAGGCCAGAGTCCATTATTTTATGTAGAGAAGGGAGTATGAAAATAATTATATGTGTTTTAAAACAGAAAAGAATGGAGCACAAAGTACAGAAACGATCTTTAAGTTTTGCATTAAATCAGTTTCCAAAGCTGAAGCACTCAAGAGCTGATTAACAGCGGCATGCAACATTTCAACAAAAGTCTTTGCTGATGTTAAACTTGGTGGAAACACTGCCTCAGTGAATAAAACTAAATAAGCCTTGCCAAGCATCTGCAGAAAATTAAACAAATTTATAGGTTTACTGATGATGTATGTTATAATGACTTCTTCTTGGCTTCTGGATGAGCTGTTATCAGGGCTGCAGTCCACTTCAGTCCTAGCATTAAAGTACTTTGCTATCTGACAGAATCCTGTGCCAGAACCTTTACACATTTAAAGGAAGGGTTTTGTTAGAGCATGTTGTTGTTGGACAACTTACAGCTTTGTAAGTGGCAAAATGTGGAAGATAATATCTAGTTTTGTACATATTGGAAAGATAAAGTTTCGGTTGTTCTGCAGAACAACTGAATTCAAGAACAAGCAGCACACTGCACTTTATCTTGATAAATTAGCTCCAGAGTGATGTAACAAACCTGTGAGGTGTCATGGTTGAAGATGATAGAGTTAAGATCCCCACAGTTGTAGTGTGTGATGAGATCTTCCGTGGTGTAGGATCCTTGCAGACTGCCCGCTCGGACACCCTCATGCTGCAACAGCGTCTGATTCAATGCAAACAAAACCTGCAGACAAAGCGATTAAAGTAAAGGGATGTCACACTAAAAAGCAAAATACAAGTTTGAAATGACCAAAGCATTTTTTCCACTCGCATAAACTGGTTGTCCTGTCAACAGAATCAGGTTGTATTCAGGAAATGCAGGAAGAATATAATAGATATATAAAGAAGAAGGTGAAGAAAGAGAGAGACTTTCTAAATATAATCCCTCTTCGAGTTCTCCAGTACTAGCGTGCAATAAATTTACAGCACCATTAAAATCAGAAGTAAACCCTTTTTAGAAAGAATTTATAGCGTGCAGCCGCCACTCGGCCAAAAAAAGCTCCACAGCTGTCTTCGACACCAGGGGTTAACCTCCTCACTCACACTCTCCACAGTCCCACGCCTCCCCTGACTGGCCAGGCAGCCAAGGCCAAGTTGTCAATCATCGTAAAGCTCTCTTACAGAAACCAGAGGTACGTCAGATGGAGATTTTCTTTTCTTTCTGTATTGAGCTTCAGCAGATACATATTTTGTTTTACATGTAAACCTGGCTCATCTGTGTCTATGATTTTAATTACCAAAGAATTGGGAAAATATGACTGAGAGGACGTTGGTGTTAGTGTTCTCACTGATTTGAGGAGCAGCTAAAGGCCGATGCAGCTGCACAACTGATTGAGGTCAAATTCTGGGTCGCAATTCATAAAACTGTGTTTTCACAATCATATATGCCAATACTGTTCACATTATAGGTTTAAACTCTGCACAACCTTTCCACTGGGATAACAAGAACCAAGTTCTAAGCTTAACCTTGTGAACTTCCTATCTCCCCATCTTTTTGTTTCATTAAACTTTTATTTCTATTCCATAGAAACATTTGCTGAATGACCATCATTTATTCAGCTATTTTACTAATCCCTTCTGCCGTTCTATTATTTTTTCCAATATCCTGCAAATTTTTTTCAAACCTTTTGAACTTTTCCAAACTACATAATGTTGCAAGCACTAATGTATGCATTTTCTTATTTATGTGATGGTTAAACATAAAACAGTGGAAAAAAGTACAAAGAAAAGGATTGAATTTTCCGTTTTTCATAATAAAAATCTGAAATTTTTGATTGCATTCATATTCAACACACTTAAGTGTGATACCAATAAATGAAATCCAGCGCAACCATTTCCCCCCAGACGTCACCTCATTGGTAAATAGTGCATATCCATGTTTAAACCCTAAGGTAAATACGGCTGTTCTGTGAAGCCCTCAGGAGTACATCCCAAGCGCTGAGCTTCTTATAGATCACTGTTCAGTCTGCCATCCAGAAATAGACAGACTGTAGCTAAACTGAAAATGTATAAATGGGTTTTGGTCAGATGAGACAAAAATCCAACTTTTCGTTCTCTGCAAAGATGCCGTTCACTCTAAACACCCTCCTAAAAACATGGTGTTGGCAGCATCATGCTGTGGAGATGCTTGTCAACAGCACGGAAAGGAAAAAATACATCCTAATGAAATATGCTGGAGTTTGTGGTTGTAACACGACAAATTACGAAAACATTAAAGAGGAATGAATATTCTTGCAATGTGCAGTATGTCACTCAGCGTTGCTTCGCCAGAGGCAAGCAACCTCAGAAGGATTTTTTTTCTTGCTTTCCTTCACTCAGATCTTTGCATCAAACAGTTTCGGTTTTGAGGTGACACTGTGCATCTATTTAGTTTCTATTTCCATCTGATTGGGTTTCATAACCTTTACTCCATATATAATCAGATTAGATCATAGTATTGCAGCAGGATGCCAAACCCAGAGACGCTAACACTGCTAGGTGGACTCTGAGGATCTACTAATGCTACAGCGCCGGGGGACCACCTCTATGTCTTCAGGATTTTCCAAGGGAAACAGTGCATCAGACTCTGTGCAGACTCTTGGTCAGGAGCTGACAAAGCAAATACTACAATCGCCAGGATTATTGTAGCCCTGACAGGTTCAGTTGTTTCTCTTACATGGTAAACTCTGCTGAGACACAACAGACATGACAGCGAGTACACGGATGGACGGATGTGTCGTCAAGGGAGCTGTTATTTCAATATTGTCTGTCTCCTGGGAAAAGAACATCTATGCAGTTGTAACCATGGTGACAAAGTTTGTGCCGGCCAGAATGAGGGAGCCCGTCAGTCGCCGAACGGGAGGCAAAGAAGAAAGGAGGTTTAAAAAGGAAAGTGCAAATATTACTCTGTGTTTGCCAGCATGCATCAGAACATGTGAATGTGTGCTGACTGACAGTTTGGGTGCTTCCTTGCTAAGGTGACAAACTCTTTAGAAAACAGGCCTCATCACAATAACAAAAATACACTTTTTGGATCTTAAATAGTTGCAACAAGATATTTTCCTGCCTCCGATTTGTTATTTCTTAAAAATTATTTTATCCATGTGTGAGAAACTCCAATTGTAAATAAATAAAAAGGTTCGTGAGAACAAAGCTGGAAAGGAGAAGGGCACACGGATGGTCTTGGAAGCTGCAATCAGAATGCAGCACTCCAAAAATTCATTAGTGAGAGCTGGAAAGAAAACAGAAAGAAGGGCTGGGCAGAGGGGGAGATGAATAAAATCCAGAAGCATAGTAGGAATGTCATGTATTAACATGAGTGTGTATCATGGCAATTGACCTCAAAGTACATTGAGTCCTGGCTGTTACCTCAAATTAGCATTAGGTGAGTTGAAACTTTTTTGGGTGCATTATATGAGCTGATGAGGTGCAGGAATCAATAGACTCCTGCCTCTGTAAATTAGTCCTGTATGTGTGCATTTGAACAAGAGAGAGAGTGATATAATAAAAAAAACTTGCTTCTATAGTAAATAATGTATTATGGGCTTCAAAGCCTTTCACTAATCCAAAACAACAAAAGTGAATCACATGTACAAACCAAGACCAAAATCAAAGACATATTAGGACAGGCATTCTAGATGTCTCCTTGGTCCCACTGATACATTTCACGTTCTTGAACGGTGTTTTTGAAGAGTTGTTTTTCTCATCTGACTAGAGCAGCACCTTCCACATGTTTGCTGTGTCACCCTTATGGCTTGTGGCAAACTGCAAACAGAACTTTGTATAACTTTCTTCCAACAAAACTTTTCTTGCTGCAGCTTCTCCATAAAGGTCTCACTTTTCCAGGGTTGAAGTAATAGTTGTCCTGTCAACAGACTCTGCCACGTAAGCTGTGAAGCCACCATAAGTCTCTTGGCTGCTTCTCTAATTAATGTTCTCTTTGCTGGTCTTTCAGTTTATTTGGAAAATCATGACTGACTGGATTTGTTTTTGTTTTCCATTTTCAAGTGGTGGTTTGAGATGTTAAAGGCCTAGGACATTGCTTTATAACCTAACTCTACTTTAAATTTCTCCATAACTTCATTTCTCATCACTCCTTTGTGTTCCTTGTTTATATTAATCTCTTTGCTCCCTAATGTTGTCTAAGATCTTTACAGAATGGGCACATTAATAATCAGATTAGATCATACAAATGCCATACTTACTTAGGGATAACACAGTGAAGAAGCTGACTACAAATGCATGGCATTTTACAGTGATTTTTTTTAAAAAAAGGACAATAATTGAAAAACATATACCGTTTTCAATGGCTTCCTCAATTCTGTGTATGAGAATAAATATTTTAGAGATAAGGTAATACAGAAATTTGAAATATGAAACAGTAAGACAATAATGTCTTACTTTCTGTGCTCTAAAGGAAGAACACTCAATATACCTGCAGCAATAGTGTTCTGGGATCTTCTCTCAATCTTTTTTTTTTAAACAGAAACCCATGATATCTTTAAATAAAAAATAAATAAATGGTTGAAATTTTGCTTGCGCTCTCTCTGCAGCACTTTGCTTTGATTACTTAATCAGCCTTCGATAAAGAAAACAGTCTCATGGTGCTTCTTTCTCCTCAAACACTCTCGTTTCCCCGAGAGCCACTTGTGTTTCACTGCCTGAGAAAGAGAAGAGCTGGACCTTTGACCCAAAACACACACTACTGAGCTCCTCTGGGTCTAACCGGCCTTCCCTCTGGGCTTCAGCTATATAGACTACAAGAAGGCACTGGGTTCACAACACCCAGGGATGACTAAAGGGAAGGAGGTAGGGAGTTGAAATAACATCCTGGGCAACCCAAGAATAGAAGAAGTGCGATGTCTCATCTCTGTTCCCCACAGAGGAGCCTCAAAGGAGGTAGTTACCAGGCGAGTGTGTATTTGAGATTGTGCTTTCCAAAGTACAGCCACAGGACAGGGCCGTAAATTAGCTCAGAAGAAAATATTTTTTCATCTGTTTTGTTTCTTTATTTTTACGGTCTACACAAAATAGCTGTGGTAAAACTGTTGTGACTTGCTGCGGTCTGACCTTCCACTTCACAAACCCTTAAAGGCACCTTGAATATATCATGACACGATGGTGTCAGAACTTCAAAACAATCTGGTTTATTGCATGCAATATATTTTCTGTCATCGTCTGCAGTTTTATTAAGAAGCCACCCAGCACTCATTGTTATTTGTTTTGATTTTGAAGGAACTGGGAAACATGATCGAATTTAAAGGCAGAAGTCAGCCTGAAGTGTTCCTCTGGTGTCACAGCAATTCCAAAATAGTTTTACAGATTTTTTTAATTTTTTCTGTGGTTGTTTTGATTTTTTTTTAAAGGTAAGCAGCCTTTTCAGCTCATCACATCTGCTTTCTTTCAATTTTCTATCCTTGTTACTTCTCGGTACACTCAAACACACATGCGTACGCCGTACACTATCAAAAACACACATGCAACAACACACACACATACATGTGCAAATAGTTACAAACACCGCAGTCTTCTTAGAGCAATACCTGCATACAAACCACATAATGCAGAAATTACAACACTAATGTTTGGAACGCAGTATCTGTTTTCCTCTGCCTCATTTTCTTCTCCTTCAGCTTCCTTTCTCTTTTTATCCCTCGCTTGCTAAGTCCTTCACCGTGCCTGGTCTACCTCTGTCTCAGCCCAGGAAATCCAGGGATTACCAGAGGGACAATTCAAGTGGCAGAGGCCTGCTGCTCCCAGCTTCTCCAGAGCCCCCTCCCCACCTCTTTCATCCATTCTGCCTAATTTCCTCTGAGGCAGGGGTGTACAATATCTCTTTATAATAGAAGCCATTACTCTCTTTTCTAATTGTTTCTGTTTTTGATTAACTGTACCCGTATCCTTTCTTTGCTTACTCTTTTACTTGTGCGTAGATTTTTCTAAATGCATCCCTAAATACACTTGAGAAACGTCACCAGAGAATAATTATTCTCAGATAGGATGAGAATCTACATTCTCTCTGGCAAAGTTCAGTCTGGGTTTTTATGTTATTTCTTAATGAGCGTCTCAAGCAACTCTCAGGTGGGGGTCTCCACCGTATCCACTTGTAAACAAATAAACCTCCATGTTTGCCTTGGCAGAACTGCTGCATCAGTCATCCAAGCTTTCCTGCATCTCCAGAATACATTAGAAAATACTAAAGAATTGCTTAAACCAGAGTGAGAAAGCAAGCAGTCGACTCTGGTCATGAATGCCCACCAGAAAGAAGTGCAAGATGGAAAACAGTAAAAGGAAAGTAGAGCAATTTCAGAGGTTTCATTGTTGTCATGGAGGAACAAGGTAACAGCACAAAGTGTCACACAACTTCAGGTGGAGCATTTTATTTCCCTGTTATACACATTTATGTCACTTAGTCATATGCTCATGAAAAACATGTATTCATGTGAAATATTTGGGTACCACATAAAATATTAAGATCTTTAATAAGAAATATTCTTATTTTCTCATAACTGATTTTTTTGTCATTTATCAACAAAAAATGTTTATAAAAACTGACATTGATTATAATTTTCACAATAAACAAAATACTTTTTTTAAAATTCCAAATTCTTGACTGAAAAACTTTGGTGAAATGCTCTTTGTAGACAACTCAGAGTTTCTGGTGCCACTATAAGGAAGGTTTGCCCACTCTTCACTTCAGTTGTGAAGTAATTGTGTCTTGAAAATTACTCCATAAGTTCTGGTTTTTATCTACAACACAGGTGTCAAACTCCAGTCCTCGAGGGCCGATGTCCTGCAGTTTTTAGATGTGCCACAGGTACAAAACACTGGAATGGAAAGGCTAAATTACCTCCTCCTTGTGTAGATCAGTTCTCCAGAGCCTTGCTAATGACCTAATTATTCTATTCAGCTGTGGTGCAGCAGAGGCACATCTAAAAGTTGCAGGACACCGGCCCTTGAGGACTGGAGTTTGAGATCCCTGATCTACATTCTCTCTGGCAAAGTTCAGTCTGGGTTTTTATGTCATTTTTATGATCCACACCTAATATTGAAGTATAATTTATTTCAAAGATCCAAAAACAATAAAAAAAAATTTAAAAAACATACTGGACCTCATAGCGTGCTTCTTTTTTTCACATGACTCTAGAGTTACATCTCTTCTTTTCTTTTAAAGGAAAATCTAATTTAATGTCCTGCACAGGCAGACCTTGCATCAGGTTACGCTAACCTTATCTTTCCCAAAACTCATGAGCCATCTCTGGCATCATGGCTTCCACTAATCCCAACACATTTCTCATCTGCACTCTTTCCAAAAGAAAAACTCTTATTGAATTCACTTGGATTTATCTGGCTTTCCTTTATTAAGTGTGATGCTATGCAAACCAGATGAGTAGGGTTATCTCCACAACATGAGAAAGGAATAGTTTTGCATGTTTAAAACATACCTTCTCGAGCCCTAAACAGTCTGTCTTATTTCTTTTAGTCTGCTTTGATTGTACTCATGTTTATTCAAAACAATTCCTAAGGAAGGATTTGTTGCAAAGGCTACATTAGAAGGCTGGCTGAAACACAAGAACAGCACATAATCTGTTTTGTAATTTTCTAGCAAGGCTGAATTCAGACTGCGTTCTTTTCATGGGAGGAATCGGTGCAGAGACATCTCTGAAGGTGTGAGTAACAGAAACATTTAATCATCCCATTCATTCCACATCATTCTGCTACAATGCTACTTTCTTTTTGTTGTTACTGCTAACCTTTATTTAAGCACTTCATTAAATCTGTTGGTCTTATTTTTGAGATTACTTTCTGCCCCAACAGATCTTTGATAGAGAAACACAATATACTGAATCATAATTGCCAGTGAAAATAATAATGCCCTTGATGGCCAAATGTGATAGAGATTTTAGAGACTGTGATGCTTAAACATATTCAGCTAAACATGGTTAAGAGAATCTAAGACACGGTGGAATAGATTTTGAATTAAATCTACAATTACTCAATTATTTGCAGAACAACTTTCATGTTGCTAAAAGTTGTTCATCATAAAAGTTGAACAACTTAGCATAATATAATCGTGCTAAGGAAGCTATGATGATATTAAAGATGCTTAAACTACAGTCAATTTAGTAGTTAGGTAAATTCTCAAGGTATTTGGTACCTTGGTATTTTTATCTAGTGGCTATCATAGTAAAACAAACTAATCAGATTGCACACCATGCCTTTCTGATTTTGAAAATTGAAAATCGTGCATTATTTCTTTTCATTTCACAGATGTACAATGCTTTTAGCTTGTCTGTAACATCATATCCCAATTAGATACAATGGAGATTGTGGTTGTAATGTGAAATAAGGTTACATGGGGTCTGGATGCCTTTGCCGAGCACTGAAGGGACTCTTAAAAAAAATAAATAAATAAAAAATATTTCTGGCAACTTAACATTTTAAATAAAATATCATTCAGTCAGTGTCAGTAACATCTGTGTCTCAGCCTGTTTTTATGCAAACGTACACACAGCCTTTGAGAAACTGAAATAAATGTAACATCTATCTGCACAGTGGCGCAGTTGGTAGCACTGTTGCCTTGCAGCAAGAAGGTCCTGGGTTCGATTCCCGGCCGGGGTCTTTCTGCATGGAGTTTGCATGTTCTCCCTGTGCATGCGTGGGTTCTCTCCGGGTACTCCGGCTTCCTCCCACAGTCCAAAAACATGACTGTCAGGTCAATTGGTTTCTCTAAATTCTCCCTAGGTGTGAGTGTGTGTGTGCATGGTTGTTTGTCCTGTATGTCTCTGTGTTGCCCTGCGACAGACTGGCGACCTGTCCAGGGTGTACCCCGCCTCTCGCCCGGAACGTAGCTGGAGATGGGCACCAGCAACCCTCCCGACCCCATTAGGGACAAGGGTGAACAGAAAATGGATGGATGGATGGATCTATGTAGATTGCATTTCCAATTTTGTCCTGGGTCATGGAGTAAGGCTGCAAATTATAGCCATAAAAGCACAAATTCTTCACTTTGTGCAAATGTGAACTTCTGTTGGAAGTTAGCAAACAGTAATCTGTAAAGACTTGGAGATGAGATGAAATATCCTCAGAAGAAAAAAAAAAGAAAGAACTACACAGACACAACTGGAGGGTTAAATCTATTAAATATCCACAAGACAAAAATAAATAACAAGAAGAAACAAAAGACCAGATGTTTACAGTTAAACCAGAATTGTAAGAGATAAGGGTGCAACTTTTTTCTCTCTGACCTCCTCATCCTCCTGGTCAAAAACAGATCTGCAGCACAGATGGTTCAGCCCGTTCCTAAACTCCTTCAACCCTCTTTTGTCTTCACAAACACCCTCTTCATTCTAAACTGTCCACATCCCCTCCAAGCGTTCATGTTGCTTTATCAACCTTTATTTTTTATTTTTTTTGACAGTCAATTGTCAGCCATTCTCTTTTTATGTCTCTGGGTTATATGTTAACTGTGAGAAATTCAAAGTTTCGCCTCTCTCTCCCTTCCACTCAATCCAGTCTATCCAAAAGCATTCCACATTTTCTTTCATCTCATGGCAGATCCCCTTCCACCGTCACTGATCTCTGTTTATTTAGCCTTCAAATCCTTCCTCCTTCCTGTGCTTCATGTCATACACACTGACACAGTCCAAAATGTGCATGCAATGCTTGTGTGTATATGTTCATGCATGACGATACCCTGTTTGCGTTTCTAGATGCATCTGTCTACACCACAAAATTTGTCTAAATTTCACAGTGCTCTGATTGTCTAGTAGACTTGAGTGGCATAAGGCACAGTACTTGGACCAAGGTTCCTTTCTTCTCCTCCTTTCCTTCAGTCTGGCCCGTGTTGCGCTCGGAGCCGAAGCTGACAGGGTAATCCCACACAAGCACACCATTTCACGGCAAATCAGCAGGAGAAATGTTCGATTTCACGCAAGTGTATTCAGCCGGCAGGAAAACAGAGAGACAGAGAGAAAGCCTGTAACGCGAAACTCTCAGGCACAAAAGAGGCACAAACTCTGAATGGTGAATGCGCGTGTGGGGGTGCGTGTGTGTGTGTGGGTGTGTTCATTTATGGTCTTTTAAGGTCTGAAATCATACCGGCATGAAGGGTCATGTTCCTTCAATATTTCAAAGCTCTATTAGGAAATGTTACTCATCTTTAACATTAGCACAGGGAGAAGTGAAGAGGGTTCACAAATACACTTCTCACAACCGTTCCTATTATGCTGCCAGTCAATGTCTGCCAGGACTTCAAATTGTTAGACCACCAAAGGAGGGCTCTGATGTGTTTAACACACAAAGTCTTGGAAACCGAATTGGCTGCATCCTTTCAATTGCTCTTCGCGTATCATTCTGTCTGATGTAACATGATGTATTTAGTATCTTTTTGTTGCATAAAACTGAAAAAAACAATTTAATCGAATAAATTCCTGCTTCTGCCATACAGAGACAAATATGGACTAACTTAAGCTGTTCTTTATGTCATATGTTGTGCAAGTTCAGCATGGTGAAGTCTGAATTCAGAAATCACTGTTCTAAATATAATTAGAGTATATATATATATATATATATATATATATATATATATATATATATATATATATATACAGTTTATATATATGTGTGTGTGGGGGGTGTGTGTATTCAGTTTAAAATTGAGTTGAAATTAATTAAATTGAATCAATAAGTGAACTAAATGAAAATGTGCATAACTGTGTTGAACTGAATTGCATTGAAGTCAATTAAACTGAAAAGAATTGAAAAAACTGAGCTGAACTAAGTGAAATTAAGCTAAAATAAATCATATATTGAACACAATTAAATGAAATTCAATTGAATGGTTGGAATTTAATTGAGCTGGACCGAGCCACATCCATCTGAACCTACTTAACTGCCTTCATTCAGTTCATATCAGAATTGAACTGAATCTGAATTAGGAAAAGGACACGTTGTTGGCTTGACTTTATCATATCTGTCTTATGATCATAAAATTGACCTACCGCGCATGTGCTCAGAAGCAGGGATTCTAAATGAAATATTCTTGTCACCACCTGCTGAACTTTATTACCATGACCAGTTGTTAATGAAAATTAAATCAAATCAAATTAAATCATCAAGCCCGTGCCGAAGAATAGACTTGTAAGGAATTATTCATGTTTATGAGCCACCCATGAATGAGTCTGACTGCATCACCAAAGCAACTAATCAAAGCTGGAGGGAAGAAAACTGTAAAGCAAAAAAAAAAACATTCATTGGTTCAAGGGTTCAAGCACGTTTGAGTTTGACAGACAGAGAAATAAAGATAGAGGGAAAAAATATATCTGTGCCTGTTGAAAAGGGAGAGCAGAGTAGAAGACAAAGAGGTCAACAGAGACTGGGCAAAGCAGACAAGAAGGGACAAAATGAAAATCTCACAGAAGCACCAAGATAGCAGGAGTGAAAGGGAAATGAGAGCAAAGAAAGGATAAGGAGGTTACCTCTTCATGTTACCAGTGGTTTGGGAGACAGTGTCTGTTCAACATTATATTAAGGGGATACAGCAATGTCGGCCCTAGATTAGCTGCCCTTCCTCTAGCATATCTTGATGAAGAGCGGCGCTGGCTATCACATCAGAGACTGGTCGTTTAACTGCCCTCGTAAGACTCTCATTATTTCATAAATCTGCAGTTTAGGCAGTCAGCTCTGTTGACTTGAGCCCCGGCCAGGGCTTAGAGAATGTTTTTACAGTCTTTTTAATTTATTTACAGCCTTGAATTATGTGTGTATGTACAGCTGTGTGTATGTGTGTAGCTGTTAGAGCAAGGGCCAGGAAAAAAAAAAGTGGGAGATGATGATGGAATGACAACACCAATCTATCTATCCACTTAATCCTTAGGGGGCTACACAGTGATGGTAACTATGTTCAGTAATCAATAGGTGAGAAGCGGGACACAACATGGACAGAGACACGGGACAAAAAAACCCAAACCATGCCCACTCAGTGGCATTTTAGAATCTGTATTTAATTAAAAATACACGTCATAAACTGTGGGAGGACACCGTTTAATACCTGAAGAAAACCCATGCATGCATGTCGACATGTAATAACACTAACAACTTTACCTGTCATCATAAATCAGTTTTAAGTAAACAGCTATTTAGCTTCCCTGTATCAGTATTTTGTCAAACCACATTTTACTGCAAGCTTTAGGGGTATTCCCCTATTACATTTGCACCCAGAGACTGAAATTGTTGCCCAGTCCACATTATAATTAAGCTAAATTGGCACTATGTGCCTGGAAAATACATAGTATACATAATAATATTACTTTAAAAGAGGCTTAAAACATGTGCACAGTCTGGTTGTTTTACAGTTCAGATGGAAGGACAGAAGCAGGGATTTGCTTATTCTTCTTCAATAAGAATTGAAGATGCTAAATAGGTGAAAATAAAGTAAAACGGAGTGCACACCCACTTTGCTTGCGTTCGTGCACCACAATGAACTGTACTGTGATAATTCTTACAGAGTGCCACCACATCTGGTGTGCACATGAAATTATGCTTTGATGAAAATGCGACACATATTTTATTCTATTTATCCCAGTCACATTCCTGGCTTCTTCTTTATCCCTGCATTATATTTGTTATCAGTGAACTCCCCACAACGGAAAACATGCTGTCTGCTGACGTACTGTCTACCAAACTCCAAAGTCTACATCTCCATGACCTCAAATGTAAACACATGCGGAAATAAAACTACACGTACGTTTATAGTCTCTGCTCGGCTCAAAACTCATTTCTGTGGAGTGGCAATTATTATTTTTCCTCAGTTTTGCGAGTATCCTTACTTAGAAAAATCCACTTTTTTTTTGCCCTCACATGAATGTCATTCATCATCCTTTTAACCACCCAGCACTCACAGTCTCTAAGGAAAAGTGCTTGGTATGAAGAAAGAGTATTATTAAGTCTATAATTGCTACATCTAATAGTCTTAGCACCCATACCCTCTATTAGGAAAAATAGAGAGGTTTGAACCACAGCTCCGCATAATCTTGTGACAGAGAAGATCAGCCTATATAAGAGACCTATAATCCAGTGTTTAAGATTGTGTATGTGGATAAAATAAGTGTGAGCTTTATACACATCTGAATATGCCTGACTAACTTTTTCCCCTGCTCTCTTCTTGTGTGCATGTAAAACTGTGAGCTCATGTTGCTGCTGAGTGTTTGTGGTCAACATGACCAACAGATCACAGGATTGTGGTTTTAAGTGGGCCACAAATCATCAAAGAGGCCACACCGATGGAGAGAAATGCCAAAGCAGAAGGGAGGAGAACAAGATAAACAAGATTACAACCTCTGCAGTTTGTCAAGAAGACAAAGAATAAAACCTGTGGGGCAAAAAATAAATCTCAGAGTGGAAGTAGAGCAAATTACAACAATATGTGAGGTTTTACCATTTCATATGGAAACTTTCCTCAAATATATGTGCCATTTGATGCTTGTCTTAACTCTTAAGCAACAGTATCTACTAATTTGAGAAAACACAGCTTCCTAATGAGCCCTTGCAGTGCTTTCACCATGTCCCTCATGATTTATTTGACACATTTCTAAAATTGGACTCACAGAAGCAGCTGACAGGGATTGGGTGCAGTACTCTCAATTAAAAGGCAAGCTCTGTTTTTCTACCCAAATGCAAAAAGCAGCTGTCATTAATAAATGTCTGCCATATCACAACTGTTTAGCTGCTGTTCCTTGTTACATTCAAGGAACAACAGCATTACTGTCAACTGCCTTCACCCTTAACCAAAGATTGGGGTTCAGTGCTTGACAAAGATTGGAAGATATTTTTCTGTAATAACCTTAGAAAATAAAGGTATTAGTGAAATCTCTAAAGTAACACCATTATTAGTCTTATAAACCATGCAGCTCATTTTAATGAAGGTGTTTATTGGAGGATTTTTTAACTCCCCAGGCGTCTGGGTTGACACCAGTCAGTGACTAATAGTTTACATATATTTTAACTGTTTCCTTTTTATTGCTTATTAGTCTGGTTGGACATAGGTCCCCATTAAAAATATGTTAAAACAAAGTTCTAAGTGTAGCAAATAATGTAAAAGAAAACCATCCAGTGGCATCTCCAGAAAACCAGTTGTGCATATTGTTCTGCATCTTTGTCTTGCACTTTCACTATTGAGGTTTTTATGACACCATGTCATATTTTATCACTGATTTTTATTGAGGTTTGCTGAAACTAGTCGTTTTAGGGTTTCACTGGAGCAAAGTTGGTTCCATTTTTTCCTCAAATCATGAAGGTGTTGGATTCTAATCCTAGCTGATGGAGTTTATTTTTATGTGGAATTGGATGTGATCAGTGTGTATGGGTGGATTTTTTCAGGGTACTCTGGCTTCCTTACACGGTCTAAAAGCATGAATGGAAAGGTTAATCGGCCACTCTAAATTGTTTTTGCCTGTCTAGAATGACAACTACCGATAGCTACCAGCACCCCCCAATTCTGCGAGGTTTAAGCAAGCATAGGAAATAGGAAAATACTTGTTTATCCTTTTTTCTGGGCTGTCTGTTAGCAGTGAATATTCAGCGGCAGATGTGTGAAACAGCTCTTTTTAGGTTATGCATAAAATAATGTGTATTTTTTCATTCAATAATCGTAAGAGTTGTTATATTATAGTTGGATTGTGTCCATGTCTCTTAAGAATTGTTCAATAATGCCGCTAACTTTGGAGATGCCCACAGAAATCAGTGGGTGACCCTAATTGGTTGATTTTAAACCAGATTCTTGTGCAGCACTTCAGAGACAGGAAAAGATGTACAAGTTGCTACCGAGGCAAGTAGTCTCAAACAAAGGAAATTCTGAGCATGCATAACACATGTAAGATATAAAAAGTCACTGCAAAGGTCATAAGACTTGTGCATTTCGTAGAAAGGTTGAATGACATAAAGCAAAGTTCCTCTTTTTTCATTCTTTTGAGCTTCCACCCTTGTTCTGTCATGGAACATGCTAGACTTGGAAGGTTCTCCACAGAATACACGTTTTGACTGCTGTTTAACAGCTCTTTCAGCATAAGATAAAAAAGAAATTATAATAGGTAACTGGAATAATTTTGTTTTCGTTTACAAACACATCCGATCTGACCTTTCACCCACAAGTACTGCTCTAGAATGAGTCCTTTCAAAATGCCTCTTACGGACCTTTAAAATTTGTTAATAAAATCTCTAATTTTAAAAATGCGACCCTGAATTACTATGCTCAGAATGTATTGTCTCTGTTAAACAAGATTTTAATTAGCAAATTTAGAAATGTTGAAGGTTTTTAAATTGATTAAGAATTGGTTATCATTTAAAATTATTGAGTTGAATTTTGAAATGTGCATCTGTTATCTTTAACCTGCGTCTAAAGAATGTAGCTGAAAAAACCACCAGAAGAATCAATTATTTTTCCTCTCTTTCTTTCCTTTTTTGTTTTTATTTCTGAATTTCAATCCTCTGATTGGTTGATCAGAACCTCACCACAAATCATTTCTCAGAAGCTCCAGTTCCCAGTAGACTATGCTGTGTTAAAATTGTTGATTATAGTAGTTATAAAAGAATATATTTCCACTTAAATGAGTAAAAAAGATCTTTAATCAGTGGATCTCTATCTAACTCAAAATCTAAAATGATTAGAGTTGCTACAACAAGAGGCAAGGTTAAAGCAGGCTGCAAAGTAGGCCTAAAATTGTGATTTAATGATACTTCTACTGTCTTGTATTGGAGTCTGATGAAGACTCATAATGTGAATGTTCATGTTAACAAATTCAATCAAACCACTGTTGGTTATAGTACATTGCAAAACCTTTAAAGTCCACCACATATTTGGAAATGATCTCTGAAAAGCACAGCCTATCTGCATGTCAGCACAAATACGTACAGCTACATCAGCACTTGTAATTTTAAAACATAAAAAAGGAATCACTGTGTTCTGTTTAAATACAGCTTTGAAAGTCACACTAACGCTTCAAAATTGACAATCATCAGAAATTTGATAGAAAAAATGTCTTTCTTTTGCCAATTTTAAGGAACTCAGAACAACATGCTTCCCTCTTAGAAAAGAAGACTTGGCATTACCACTCAAACCCAGAGAAATGTTTATTTTAAATGTCTATATAGAGAACAAAACCCAAACACACAAAAACACAAACTTTCTCCATGCAGCCTAACTTTAATGATATCTTCTGATCAACGACAAACACTTCTGGTCAACTCTCAACTTAAATTTGAGCCAAAAAGGCACAAACAAACATTTTCTCACAGTTTCTCATACTGTAGGTTTAATAGGCCAAGTGTTACCACAGAGGAAATAAATTCCTTTTCAAGGTCCTGTGGATTTTCCAAGCTCTTTATCTCATTATTTTCTTGAGATACCATTTTATTTGTTTTTTTACCCACACAATATGAAATCTATTCATCACATTTACTTCAATTTATATATTAATGATAGCCTTGAGTGAACTGGGAAGCATTTGTTTTCTAGGCCACAAAGCCTTCCATATGTCTCTCACCTCCCTTCCTTACGTGCCAAAACCTCTATTTATTAACACTGAAATCTTGCTAGATTGCTGTTGGTTTAGTACTGGCTTTGACAGTAATTAAGTGCCGAAGTTGAAACTCGGGTGACAACGTGCCAACAAAAATAAGAAGGTGTCACACCAACATGATGTTATTGACCTCACTAAAACAATATCTGTCAAAGTCAGTGAGTGGAGCTGAGCCACAAGAAGCAATACCGCAGAATACGAATGAGTGAGTGTCCTCAAGTGTTTATCTATTCTTCTGCATGCGTCAATGCATGCCAGCGACCCAGTAGTTATGGTGTGGTTACGGGTGAGTAGCCGTGGTTTCGATGGCTCCACACATTCACAAACACACATTCAAGGGGATGTGCTGATGGATGTTCAAAACAGTTATGGGTTACACACTAAGAATAAAAAAGGAATGAATGTACACTTCGTGTCCCACAAATAAATACCATGTTACCCACAGTCATTGTTGTGAACTATTATGAAAAAAAAAAAAATACACCAAACTAAACATGCACCGGTAAACATACACACAAACACATGCGGAACGGGACAGATTTTTGAAGAGGACTTGCTTGCTAATGGAGATGTGATCATGGGAAGCTCTGCATCAGCGTTACTGATTGCATTTTCACCAAAAGCCTCACAGAAGAGGCTTAGCAATAAACTATAAATATGGAGATGAGTATTTGTGATGGCTCATAATATTACTAATCAAAATCCATGGCTGCAAAAAGGAATGGTCTTTGAAATAAAATGAATGGCTCTAAAGTTATGCTACTATCCTTCAGCAAACCTTAAACTGTGTGAAAATAAGACATCTATCATCCGCTTTACCTCACAAAACCAACACCCATACAGTAGAACAGACAACAAAGCTCTTGTACTGATTTTGCATAAACAACACAATTTGTTCACTAATCACCGCCGTACAGTACATCCCCTACCTTGTGTATCCAACAGTGTCACCATAACAAACCCCACTCACAACCAGGTAAACCAAAACCCCCAGTATGTAAAATCCATTTTATCTTGCTTAAGATTTAAAAAGAACAACACTATCACAATATACAAAACACGGCCACAAAACCACATTAAATAACACATCAGTCATCACAACAGAAAATGAATCACATTTTCTGTATGTTATTGAAGTTAGGCAAAAGCAGCTTGCAACACACAACCAAACCATCAGCTAATGTGGACCCTAAGAAGTCTTGTTTACGAATTGTCTGGTGTCCTTGCCATAGAAGACCATCAAGTCAGAGGAACTTTGTTGATTTGTTTTCCTCATAGTCTGCTTTAACAACACTCAACTTATTTCTGAATTTCTAACCACACCAAAGGTTCAAGTTGACTTTACTTGTGCTCAAGTGGTTTGTTCAGTGGTGCTTCCTTTTCTTTAGTGCAAAGTTCTGCTGGAGACCACACTTCTAAAGCAAAGGCTTGCACTATTTAAGACACTCTGTTGGTCAATATGTTTTTCTGAACAATTATAGGGTAAACTGCTGAAAGAAATTTCAAATGTTTACTTCCTGTTAAAGTGGCCCCAGTAATCTTTCTTTATAGAAATCTAAAAGTTCACAATTTATATACAAATTGTTTTTAAAGGAAGATTTAAGTTCAATGAAGAATGCAGCTTGATAATTCAGAGTCAGAATACATGTTTGTTTTTTTATCCATTATTGAAGTGTCAAATGACATGTGAAAACAAAATATTACAGAACCATGTTTAATATGGGTACTACATCATTTAACTATTATTTCTAAGCTTAGTTTTAGATTTTGTCATGACAGGCTACTCAAAGAGATACATTTTGGGGGATATTTTTTACATACTTGATAGTAAAAAAGCATGTTTTTACTTGATAGCATGTAGTTTACATGCTTGATAGTTTACCTGTCTGGTTGTGGTCCTATATGTACATTATGTAGTGGTCTAATACTATCACAAAGAACTCCTACTGCCCTACAGTCACAGTCAAGCACTGTGCCTAAGGCTCAGTACTTAGAATACACCCCTTCCTATAGGAGACATGAAGATGGAAAAACACTTGATTCAACTTGATTTGAATAATGGAAAACTTGCACCATATTTGAATAAGTTGCTTATTCAAATCTGGTGCAAGTTTTCCATTAACTTGAAAATCTTTTTTTTTTACCTTCATTGGTAATTCTGTCCCTACAGTGCCCTGTCAAACATGGTGTGTCTCAAGTCTCATCTCATCTACCTTCTCTCTAAACTCTGAACCCTTACCCCTCAGTATCTCCACCATACTCCCTGCTTCTAAAACTGGATCGTAATAAATCTTATTTAACTCACCAACAGTAAATTAAGCAATACAAGACAATCCAAATACTTGTAGCAGATCCTGACTGTCCTTATTTAACTTTACTGGCTTTCAGCTAAGTTTCACATCAGCTTGAAAATTCTCCTTCTTACTTGTAAATCTTTCCATGCTCTTGGTCACAGTAATTCCCCTACCTCTTGCACAGTTATATTTTGTTGCAAAACCCTATAATACTGTGTTGTTAAAGTGGAAAAATACATGTGAGTAAGTATCATATTGAACCAGATATTTTTAATGTACTATTTTAGAGAAAGCTGTACCACAACTATTAAAATACTTAAAGATACATAATATAAGCATACATTTATCTGCGCAATGTTCTGTGAGCAAATGCAAAAGTTTAAACTAGCAGCGGTTCGGACCAAAGAATAGAAAAGATGAAATATTTGTGTATCTGGGTTGTTGCTGTGCTGAGAGCAAGATGGTTTTTGTCAGTTGACACCCCTGCTGGATATTTCCCTTGCTGTTGCCAAGCTGGTGAACAAGGTGTCATGTGTCTGAGTGTATATCTTCATCTGTACTATGTGAGTCAGGAATCGGTGTCTATAACAACACAATGACATGCAGTGTCACACAAACACACACATGCATAAATAGAGCCCTAGGATGGGTGACACAGACACATGTTTATCATTGAGGGGATTGGTTGGATTCCTTTCATCTGAAAATGGCTGTCTATGCCCCTGGTTTCCATCTTGATCCCTTGGCTGCCTTTATCTCCCTCTTGCTGGCTGTCTGTCTCTAAATTTCTCTAAGGCAAACTGTCTCTTATTCACATTTTCATCTCTTCTGTCTTTAACCATGACCTCCTGGCCTTCATCTGACTCTACGCCTGTTTTATTCCACCTCATGTCTTTCATTCAGACTCCCTTTGACGATCCTAAGCACCCATCTGCTTTCCATCTGAGCTGAGATTGACGAGTGGAGAAAGCTGGTGGTTAGGGCCTTGACGCAGTTAAGTAAGGTAGGGGGAGCTAAGGGGGACATATACCTTACATTTCCAATCAAGCTCCTAAATATTATTATTGCTGACTGATTGATGTGTATGGAGCATGTGTGATTGTGTGTGTAGTTTAATCAGCTGCATGTGTTTATGCTGGCACATTCCTAGCATGCACGCAAGAGAAAACAATAAGAGTTATTAAGCCCTATCAAGGATGTTTGCATTCTCATAATAAATGTGCAGAAATATTTGGCACACTCTTAAAAAAAAAAAAACTCCCACCCGAACACACCCGCCCCCCGAACACGCCCACACACATGCATGCAACAATGTTCAATGTGATGAGCTGTCAGTCCCTGTTAGGCTTGGCATTCCTGTTAGCAGGCGGTTTAGATCCCCTTTCAGAGAAGGTGAACCTCGGACCTTTTTCCCTCAGCACTTCCAGAGTGTCAAGAGCTTGTGGAAGCAGGAATGGAGCAAACACAGAGGAAACAGGAGAGACAGGAAGTGAGAGCCAAGGAGCTCTCATGATACCAGAAAGTTTATATTTAATCATTTGTTAAAATAGTTTCAATGCCGTGTGAATTCCTACATTTCACAAGGCGCAGCCCTTTAAAGCTGAAGCTTTCTGTTCATCTCCAATAACTGGGTCTTTACGTAAACCACAAGATCACCCTTGTGTGTATCAAAAGCCAGCTGTAGTAGAAAAAGAAATCAAGCTTAGGAAAGCAAATTTACCTTATGAATAATGTTACCTTAGATTCAATTACATTCTTTCCAAATGAGGCCCTGGACAATCCACGGCTGATTAAAAGGAATTTATTTGTGTTTCTATAAGAGATGAGGTGAAATGGAGATTTCTTTTTTTTTTCACAAGACCCAGATCAGCACAACCGCTTGGGTGGGCAATGGTGCCCAACCCAAGCCAGACATCTTTGTAAATGATTTCATCCCCAGTCCCTGATGTGCTATTTTCTCCAGCAAATCCAAAATAAGCATTGCATGTGTGAGAATATAGCAACGATGACAGAAATATCCACTATTCCACAAACATTCCCAATTATTATTTTTTTAGAAACCAAATTCCTCCCATCCAGTGTGCTATCATATCCATAATTCAAAACCACCACAAGTTAGCTCTGAGAAGGATGGGTCAAAAGTCCTTGAACACCAGAGGTGTAGCAATCAATGAGCTCATGAGAACTACAAGATTTTTGTAAAAAATTGAGAATATTTCTTTTCTTCTTTCCACAAATACAATAAACGTTTCACACAAGATCAGATTTAAGAACTCACTGGCCCTTGGTGTGTGTACTCCACACAACTGTATGCATGCAAATTACAATGGATTGATACCTTAGTACAACTTTAAGCTTAATAGGCCTTCCTTATCTATTTTAAAATTGAGTATCTACAAAAATATATTTATATCCTTTCTAAATGGTTCTATATCACAACATGGCATAATTTCAAGAAATGTCTTTTATACAAAATAAAGGACACAAAATATTTTGATAACTATGTCTGACGTTTACATGGCGATGTAATGCATTCAAATCAGGGTACTTTTCTGGTTTCAGTAAATTTTATGAGTTTTGTAACTAAAAAATTGTTTGATCCGTGAAGCAATGTAGTAACAAAAACACTGCCAGAAAACTGCTTAAAAGTAATGGACTACATAAGTACCTATGTAGCTGAGTGCCAGCCAGTCAACCTACAGGTCTTATTAGTTGACCTTTTCATGCAATTATTATTCGACAACCAATTACTTTCAAGCCTACCTCAACACATAACTTACATAGTTGAAAATGTAAAACATACAGCATTAGTTGCCATAATTATCGTATCTTGAACTAAAAAAGCAACTGTATAGTGTTCCGTGAGATACTGTACACTTACCCTAGTTTGATATCTCCATATATCATTACTAACTAAATTGGAATTCTCATAATTTAATTTATCACTTGCATGTGTAGAAGAGCCTTAGTTCCCACAAGGTTTGGGGGTGAATTTAAGTTAAAGTCTCTTGTGCTGTGTCGGGTAACAAGCATACAACAGGAAAGATGTCATTACAAAATTCCACGTTATGATCAATTCCTTGGAGTGGTATAGTCTAACCAAAATTTCATGATATGTAAGAAGCCATTTCCTTGCCAAGCACTTAGAATGGCTCATATCAACTTACAAAGTGACAGCTTTAGTAAATTCCAAATAGTTCTACCTACTGGTCGCAATTCATGTAGAAAGTAAAAGTTTCAGGAATGTTTGTGTAAAAGGTCTTTGAAAGATAAACACAGAAGTAAAATAAAATAAAATAAAATAAATAGAAAGAGTCGTCTGTATCTGGAAAAACTACAGGCATCCTTGCTTTATTGTTTTATGATTTTTTATGGTTTTTCTATCTGCCTTTTTAACCCTTTCTGGGTCCTCCAGTCATTTTTGCACCCTGTCTCCTCTGGGTTTCCAGATACCTACAAGAGTATTACCTTTTTTTTTTTTTTTTTTTTTCGAACATTAATAGTTGGACTGTTGAACAATCCAGTCCCAAACCAGTGTGAGGAAGTTTCACAAAGAAATCTTTCCTGTGCTTGTGAAATTCATTTTGAGTGTGTGTTCATCACTCCATTATTGAGCACTTAGTGTCTGTGCATGCATTTTAGAAGAAAGCCACCGGTCTCCCAGAAATATTTTCTTTCTTTGCAGTAATTTCAAGTTAGAAACCCATCCCAGTTTCATCTAACCTACAGAGCGTCATAGTTTTGTTAACAGTATGTTTATAGTCTGAGCTGTTGTTTTGCATTAATTTTCATATATTCTGAATCTAGCCTATTTTGTCTGATGTTTCTTAGGGGTTTCATCCGTTTTATGACAATGTTTTCTAGATTTTCTTACATTTAGTTTTTATTGCATAGAAATGCTATTTTTGTTTTTTGTATTCAGTTAACATGAGAATTTGTGATTCAAACCCAGTAAATTTTTGTTTTAAGCTGAACTGAAAACATTCAGAAGATTTACATTTACTAAATAGTGCAGCGAATCAAAATGCTGGCGGGATTGGTCGCACAGTTTCCTACAGTTTGATAGGGTTGGTTGTGACATTGTTTAATTGACATCTCTAGCTGCTTATAATTTGATCCATACTTATTTTTCCAGGATCTAACCTTGACTTTTTATTTAGTAAATGAAGAAAATTGTGTTTGAAAACTAGAGCAACACTTTCTCTTTTATGCTTTGATTTGTTGTAGGAAAAAGTGTCATAGATGGCCAAGAAGTGATCAAACAGGAGTTAGGTTCACATCAAGATAAAAACAGCAAATGTCTCTTCTAACCACTACCGTAATTCTGTTCAAATTTGTTAGAACTGCTATTGATATTGGATCTTGCATTTTACTTTTGTTGGATGAAGTTTCTCACCAGCAAATTCTTGAAAATTAAGATAGTGTATAATCAGTAGCCAGCTGGACAGTCACGTATGGATAGAAGAACAATAAAGGTAATTGCTGCTGTGATTTCAGCGTAACAGATTTAATTTTTGTCAGTCTTGAACAAGTTTAAGCAAAAACCCACAGAGACAGCCGAGATAAATGGGGCTGAAGTCAAAGAAAGATCACAATGTTAAATATACAATCACTGATAGCAATAAACCCAAACAGTATTTAAGTCATGCAGCCATGTAGAGCCAGCAGTGTGGTCAGCTGAAACCTCTTGTCCAAACATTGTTGCTACTCTGCTGCTCTCACCCTCTTCCCATCTTTTCGGTTCCTCACCATATCACTTTATCCATGCGAGCATCCCACAAAATACCCTGGTTTTAGCAGGCATTAAAAAGCAATTCACACTACGACTGAAGTGCTTCAACTGGCTCGACACCATGGCTCTGTGAAGAGGTTTTAAGGGGTCCTAAACCCGTAGTCTCTCGTCTACTGATTCTCTTCCTACAAGTCTGCCAACCAGTCTTCTCTCTGCATTTCCGCAGGCCTTTGTAATCGTCTTTGTATGCTTTTTATAAAACTCTAGCGTTCTGGACACATATTCACCTTTAATGAATTAAGTTATATTGAGTAAAATCTCTGTTTCTGAGAACTACTTATAATATGTGGTGCATCCTAGCTCGGTGTGATTAAACTACATTAAATAATTCCTTTGCATTTCTTGTTTTGCCACAGAAAAAGCATGGTGATTATGCAAATGAATGCAGTGCAGATGCTACCAAAGATACACCCATGTAAAACCAGTGGAACCAAGCTCTCATCAGTAAAGGTTTACTTAACTGGAACCTAATTAACAGGAGGAAAATCACAGGAAAACTCAAATTTTAAGTGATAGACCTTTTATATACCCAACAAACCCCTGGCAACCTAAAGAAAAAAAAAAAAAAAAAAAAGAGTACATTTGTTATTGGATGCTGCCAATCATAAAGTGCAAAGTAATATTACTGGCCTTCAAAAAACCAGAACACACTGTTGATTAGGACACAGTGGGAATATGAATATTTGGAATGCAGCACTATTGACTTCGTGGAAACACTACACGAACAAACAAAAAAAAAAGATTCCTCTGAAGACAAATATTGAACTCCTAGCTATCTGTTATATTGTCTACAACACAATTTCACATTTGTTATTTTGGTCGCTTTGTGTCAATGGTGGATCAGTTGTACTGTCTTTTTGTAGATGGGTGAAAAAAATAAAATGAAAGATGTGCCAGTATAAATGTTGCAAATACATGTCAGTGAAAGTAGATATAAGGAATAACAGACAACAACAAAAGAGTAGAATAGATTTTATAATGTGCTTTAAATATAAAAAATAGTTTTATTCAATGCTTTTTATGAACTTTCATTCTGTCTTTTAGGAAGTACAAGCAAATTTAAGTCTTTTCTTTTAATTAGCCTATATACTACTACATTAAGCAGTATATTTTGGGTATATAAACAACAATTTTTATTGAGTCTGACCTCAGCTGTGCTTCATGTGACCTCAACTGCATCAATAAGATCAATTTAGACAAAACTGAAATAATCGCAAGATGCATTTTATATTGTAAATTCTTTATCAGTATTGTCTCTGGATTTTAATGAAATATGGTTTTCTTGCAGTATTATATTTTGTATGTATGACTTCTGGATTAGGCTTTTTCATGTTTACATTGTCATTCCAGTTCTTTGCATTTATGTTTTAATAACCTTCTATTTTTTTTTACTTTACTCTTATTTAAACACTACAAGACACCACATTTGTTTTTAGTCGTAATCCAGAATCAAAACTATAATTATGTAATTTAAATCTTTTCAAGATATTTGTGGATTAATTCATATATATATATATATACAGTACAGACCAAAAGTTTGGACACACCTTTTAATTCAATTAATTTCCTTTATTTTCATGACTATTGACATTGTAGATTCACACTGAAGGCATCAAAACTATGAATAACACATGTGGAAATATGCACTAAACAAAAAAGTATAAAACAACAGAAAATAGCCCTTATATTCTAGTTTCTTCAAAGTAGCAACCTTTTGCTGTGATTACTGCTTTGCACACACTCTGCATTTTCTTGATGAGCTTCAAGAGGTAGTCACCTGAAATGGTTTTCACTTCATAGGTGTGCCCTGTCAGGTTAATAAGTGGGATTTCATGCCTTATAAATAGTCATGAAAATAAAGAAAACCCATTGAATTAGAAGGTGTGTCCAAACCTTTGGTCTGTACTCTATATATATATATATATATATATATATATATATATATATATATGAATCAGTCAGGTTGTCACCAGAAGAAAGCAGGTGGTTTGGCACAGAGTTGAAGCATCAGAAAGCAATAACTGAATTTGCTTACACACCTACTTTCCTCAGCCAAGTCAAACTTAAGTGTGAATGGGCCCATATAGTTTGTCCATGGCATTTCTTTATAGCTGTTATTTTCTTTACTGGTCTCTAATTGTCTGTCTCCAGAGTGAAGTTCCAGGAATACTCACTTTGTGCAAGTCTTTTTTTCCCCCCCAGAACTATTCATACCTGGGAATATTTCCGATCTTAGGCTGAAGAAAACAGTTTCTATAGCCACTATTTTCACAATGTAGCTGGACTCAAAATTTTTAATCAGAGTATAAATGTAAATGATATTTTCAGTAAATTTTTTAATCTTGGAAAGGAAGTTGTCATATTTGGAGGTTTTAAAGGAAAACTTGCAATTGGAGCTGGACATAGGTATAAATATTATACTAAAATTAACAGTGAACTTTTAAATTATTCATGGGATTTTAGCAGTTTTATAATTATTTATTGCAATAAATCATCAAAGTACTTAACCAGCAGAAAGTAGGTTGGGAAAAAATCAAAGTGCATGGGTATAAATCAGTGGTAGCAACTGGTGGAAAAAGAGCTTGACCCAGAACTCTTTAGGTCTTTGTTGCATCTACAGCTCTTTACATTTGTTCAGATTGTTGTTTTTGTGGTGTAACTTTGGTTTTGAGGTCCATGTCAAAACCCTAACTTAACATCATATGCTATAAGCAGACTAGTAAAGTTTGGAGCAAGAGTGTTTGCTTTGGACATACAGTGCATATTTAATGGTGCATAAACAGACCTCTACTACTCTACCACATTCCTCAAGTGCCCAGGACAGCAAATTAGTCAATGACAAAGTCAACTGTCCCACCTGTTCACTATTAATACAGGCTTTACTCCATCAAACAATTTCCCACACTATCCCCACATCTGTGAATCACACAACACACACATTCACCTCAGGCTGACATGTTTCCTTGCTAATCTGTTTGCACAACTCTGGTGTGACCACAGGCCAATTACACATGGTCACATGAAGCACACCCACAAGACAGAATGAAAAAGAAAAATGAGTAAAGAGCCACCCACTGAGAGCCCCCCTCTTTCACAATTTCTTCCCCTTTTCACCCTGGTTTTCCTTTCCCTGAACCTATTTCCACCTCCCATGATGCCTCTGCTCCTGGCTCCTTCACGTATCCCACACAGTTTGCGGGTGTAATCTTTTAGGATGTCCCTTAACTATAGCACCCCTATGTCCTCCTAAGAACCTCAGCACTACTATGACTCACGAAGTTTGTTTTTTTTTTACGTTCTGTACACTCTACCATGTGGTTAATATTATATTTAAACAGTTCCAGTGGATGCCAAGAGAATGTATGCCTTGGGAAAAGTGGAGGAATTGTGCTAGAAAAATTGCTCTGGTGAATGGCAGGTTAAATTGAGCATGATTGGAGAGGGGAAAAAAATCAGCACAAAAAAAGAAGGGGAAACATTCATAGCAGCCTCATTTTTTATAGTCATTCTTTATTTCAGCATACAGAAATCTGTTGAGAAGGGAGAATGAAAATCTTCTGGTAAAATTGTTGATTTGGCTCATCAGTTTCACCAAATTAAGCTACCATATTTTCCGGAATTTTTTCCGTAGATTGGTTGGTAAACCTTTTTCCTGTTTTTTATGCTTTTTTTTATTTTGACTGATGTGCTAAATGTTAATTCATACTGATGGACGTGAGCCAAAGAGTTACCAAGAACCACCTCTCTATCACCACGGATTTACACTGCATGCGTCCTCGCTACACAGCCCACTTCACCAGTGGAGCAGAGTTGCAAACAGACCTCCTAGATAAAGACAACGGTTTCCATGACTATAAAGCAGGCAACTGAACATAAGGTTACATCAGATTACATCGTCAACAGTGATGAGGTCCAATTTATAAATTAATTCAACTGATAATCCAGTGTGACATATGTGTTTTTGTGATGACACATTTTTGAGATACAGTATACTATCTGGAATTACTAATTTTCTGGAAAATACACTATTGTTTTTTGTTTTTTTTATCTGGTTGCGCTTCTCTTGCTTCTTCTCCATGTTCCTTGGTCTTGCTTTCAAAATTTCCTTACTTTCTAAACACTGGCAGTAGATGAAAATTAAAGCACACACAGGGAGTTTCAGGCAGCAGGAAATATGTTACTTTCACTATTGTCATGGTGCTCTATACCCACTTTAAAAAATATTTGGCTATAATCCTCCACTGCGGTGTTCACTAAGCCTCTTATCTCGTTAAAGCCAAATAGGCAATGACTTATTGATGTAGGTCTGTTTTATTAGAAAGGACTAAAATGTCATGTTCAACTGCAGAGCAGGGAGGGGTTAAACATACTGGGCCTCAGCCAAAGGAGTGGGGTCACCCAGAGGCCAACTGCAGAACCGTCTCCCTCTACACGCAAACTACGTTCTTCAAACTCTAGTTTAGAAGGTGAAACAGAGGCCTCTAATCCATAGAAAGGAAACACCATCTTAAAAGAAGTACATGGATTAGGAATTAAGCATTTATAGGGAAAATTTAGACAACATGACGAGCATTATAGTTATAAAGGTTCCAAACTACTGATTGGGATTATTTTATTTTATTTTTTAGTTATTTTACGTTTCTGCATGTTTGCTACAATCATCCCAGACTTCATACTTCTGTTATGTGTTATGGCTGACAACCTGGCTACACTTTATGAAAACAGTTTTAACTCAAGTTTGTAAGGGAGGATGAATGTCTGGGCGAAGGCTGGTATTTTTCACATGAAGTTCAGTTTAACTTGTAAAATTCTGTGTTTACACTTTCTTTCATTTCTGATGTAATCTATCCATGCAATAATTTTGTTTGTAATAATATGATAACATTAGATGTTTTGCAATAGTACTGGAGCCTTTCTTCAGCTTCCCTGCCAGCCTTTTTCCCCTGTCGACCTACCTGCACCTTGGCTGCCTGCCTGTCTGATTGTGGATCACTTTTCTCATTAATCTATTGACCCACTGACCCTCAGCACTTTGGCTTCAGTTAAGAAGCTTTCTTTAAAGGAGAGGTGTGCAAAGGGAGTCACTAAACCTGCTTATAATGCAGATAACACAAGAAGACTTATGTGTTCTCCAGTACAGTTTACAAGCAGAGTCTTGTTTGAAGTCCTCTTTCTTTTACTTCTTTGGGGTAAAAAGGCAAAAGAACTGTTTATAAGTTCAAAGGTATTGGAGAAAATATCAAAACTTTCCCCCCCACTACCTCAACCATCCCAACATATGCAATTGGAATTATAAGAAATTTGGTGAGTGTATATTCCAGTGTAGCAGGTCTAGAAACTCAAGTGTTTTCATCTGTGCAAAATAGCTTAAGGTCAGTCAAAATGAAAGCAGCAATTCAAAGTTAGGTCTGCATCTGAAAAATATTCTCATCTTTAATTTTTTCTACATTGTATGATACACCCTTATTCCAAATTTGATTAAATTAATTTGTGTGCAGAATTTTTTATTTGCTCAAAGTTCTTCATAAAAATGTTTTGGTAATTTTTGCAACTGTATTAAAAGCTGAAAAATCTGTCCCAGTCTGTGGTCAAGAGTGCTGTGGAGCAGGTTTTCATCCAGGATATCTCTGTATATTGGTCTTTTTTTTCTCTATCCTGACTAGTCTCCCAGTTACTGTGGCTGTAAGACATCCCTCTAGCATGATGCTGCCACCACCATGCTTCAGTGTAGCGATGGTATTGGCCTGGTAATGAGCTGTGCCTCATTTCTTCCAAACATGACTCATGGAATCTGTGATGAATGGAAACAGTTCAGTTTTGAGATTCATGCCAAAGACTGCAAATACTTAAATATGATTTCTTGGTTTTCTATTTTTAATACGTCCACATTGTCGAGATGGGATATTTGTGTGTAGAATTTTGAGAGAAAAGGTTAACTTAACAAAATTTGAAATGAAGCTGTAACATAAGAAAATGTAAAACCAAACAAAAAAAAACACAGAAGGGCTGTGAATGCTTTCTGCATGTACTGCATACTTTAATTTAAACTACTCCATATGTGGCTGTACTTTAAGATTGATGTACTCTTAGAAGCTGAATCTCTCCTCCTTTTTGAAGTCTCTTGAAGCCTTTAATATGATTTTTTTTTCCCCAGGATTACCTTGTGTTTAGCTCCATTCATCTTTTTATAAACACTGAACCACTTCTGTAACTACTCAAGAAAGGCTTTCCCACAGCATGGCACCACCATCTCCATGTATAACCTCACTCACAAGTTCCTATAAGTTTTGTGCCAAATCAAAAATTACTTTCTTTCAAGTAGGTTTAATATATATATATTTATTTATTTTTTTTTTTACTAATTCACTAAATTCAGGAGGCAATTTGTTGCACTGTGTTTTATTTAGATACATCAGATAAAAGATTGAAGACAAATCCAAGCTATATTTTATGATACTTATTTGTATAAGTAAAATAATAAAACAATGTATTATTTTCTTTATGCTTCACAAATATGGATGCTTTGTGTTGGTCTGTCATATAAAATCCCAATAAACTCCACTGAAGTTGGTAGTTGCAGTATGACAAAATGTACGAGAGATTACTTTTACAAGGCACCGTTTATAAGAACAGAAGCAAGTTTGATCTTATAGTTTCATTTTAGTCTATGTCCCACCACCATTTTTGTGGTAGACAGGGAAGAGGTATGGGAGCAGAGTGTGAGGAAAGATAAAGCACTCCACTGGGTTGTATGTAATGAGAAATGGGCAGAGGGGGGCTGAAGAGAAGCACAGGTCATATTAAAAGCAGGTTCAGCGAGAGGTTTTAGCTAAATCTATTTAATCCTAAAGAAACCTGGAACTCACAATGCACAACATATATGCGGTTCTCTATTTTGGATTGTTGAACTGCAGTGTATGTGTGGCTAAAATCACGGACAGACCAGGAAAGTAAGTTAATCACGGACCAAGCATACAACATGGAAAGTTGCATACCATGGCGTGCTGACGATCCTGTTTCTATGCTCACTTACTCTGACTCATAATGATCGCTGTATAGTTAAATGTCAAGTTGAGCTTTATTGTTGCAAAGTGTTTCCAACAATCAACCTAATGTTCCTTTCAAAACAAGCAGAAATAAGCATTGTAAAATTGATGACTAATTGATTTTTAGGCTGTTTTTTATAGTTATGAATCCCTTTTAACTTGCCCGTGAAATATGTTTTTGCAACAGGGAACAGAGGAAGTGCTAAAACTGGCAATTATATTGACTTACACAGTCAACAAAGAGGGAGGTTCAGGATGGGTTCATGGGTCAACCAAACATTGGACTTTAACATTTACAAACAGTTGCTTCCTGTTTTCGATGAACACAGTGTAACCCTAACAAAACACAAAGTAATTATGATAATTGCTTGATTCTAAAACCTAAACCTAATGAAACTTTAATCTGTGCCATAAGCATTTCTGTTACATAAACTACTAAAAACTTTACTCAAGTAAGAGTCCCACTACTTCAACATAGTATTTGTCTCAACTAAAAGTAAAAAGAACCAAAAATTATTTGGTAAAATGCTACTTAATTACAGAGTAACTGATTAACAATTAAAAATAACATAAGAGACAAAAAAATATAAATAAAAATAAATATATATTCTGGTATTGTAGGGACTAAAATTAAAACTAATAACATAAATACATACAAATTAGCAAATTGAAGTAGAAAAAAAAAACCTTGTAGAACAGGTTAAGGGACATTTAGTGACAATACTGCTTACTGTATATTTATTTGATCTCCAAATTACTGAGCAGGGTCAACAGATATGTTATAACATTAAATAATACAGCTTGTGTATATGTAACCCCGTGGGTTCCCAGGAATATATATATATATATATATATATATATATATATATATATATATATATATATATATATATATGTTATTGTTGTTTTGAAAAATAACACATTTAATGTATGCAACTTAATATCTTAAAATAAGAAATAATTTCCAAGTCTTTTGGTAGGAGTTTGAAAAGGGCAAGAGTTCATTAAAAAGAAAATAAACAGTTGAAGTAAAATGTCTATTAAAATGTTCTGTCACTTTAAGAACGAACAATATTGTGTAGTTTGTATGTAAAGTACAGCTCAACATGAGGTGTGAAAGACTAGAGTGCTGTGTATATGTTTTTTTGGTTGTTCTGCCTAAGGTCAGATGCTATTGGGTGATTACACTTTTCCTGAATTCTGATTGACTGGGGGGCGGGACTAACCTAAGCTGGGGGGGAGGGGTATTGGAGGGGTATTTGGAGGGGTATTTGAAAGGTTAAAGAAAATGCAAACAGATAATACCTGTTTTAATTTATAATCATTCAGTCCGACATAAGGTCTGTTAGTAACACTATTCAGTGTGATGGTATATTCCACAATTTCACATGTGGTCTACTTAATTTTCATTCTGTAGTTTGTTAAATAAATACTTTACCTTTATAAAGTCTCATTATTTATGGGTCAGACATGGGCAGTTCAACTAAGTTTTATTCTTTACGACAAATCAGTACCTGGTGGTTCATGGTAAATGTAGTGGAACCAGTTTCTTGGTTTGTAACATTAAATAAATAGAACATAGAGCGCTAAATCTAGCCTTAGATACCAGAAAGCGCTACATACAAACAAGAAGTCTTGATGTAAATGAGATCAAGATGAGTAAGTAAATTTGACGTTCCTAACCTAAAAACAGCACTGTACAGGTCAAAATTCTCAAAAATGTGACCTACACTTATTCATGCACAACTTGCAATGTAGCTCTTCAAGCCAAGAAATCATCTGAATAGGCCACAAAGACAAAGTTCATCATGCTCTCAAAGACGTTTTAGCATGTTTATTTCTAATGAAGGAGATTTTGTGGAACAACTTCTTCAACTCCATGTGATTCCTTTGATAGTCTTACTTTCAAAAGTTCATGTAGTTTTCTTATGCGTTGTGTCTAGATATGCAACTTTTCTGTGATGTCACCATCTTGATTTGTTTATTTATGTATTTGTTCATAAAAAGGATTTACTGATCATCTGGCAATGAAATGTAGATGGTCTCTGAATGCCCAGAGATGACAAAGCAATTATTGGCAAACTTAATTAGTCAACAAGTGATAGCTGAGGTTTCACTTTCACTTTCTCAATCCCACATCCCCACAGGTGAATGAATCATCTGCATGCCGTAGTGTGAGATTAGGATAGGGTCTTATTGGATCATTGCAGTGATGTGTGAGTCATGGTTGCGTCATTTCTGCAGAAGTGAGGTACAGTACATGCAGTATGTATGTAACGTGGGAAAGCTGCGGCATTCATGAGATGGCATTTCTCATGTCCTAAAAATCTGTGACAGGCTGGGAATGAAATTGTGAATGCTACAGTGTACAGTTTGAAGCAAGGTGATTCAAGAGTGTTATTTTTCTATGAAATGATGACACACCTTTACAAAATGCAATAGTGCAGGATACTACATGCAGCTAGCAGAGCATCAAATTTTATAGTAGCTTTGAACAGATGAAGACAACTCATTTTCTGCTTGATCAGCCCTGAATAAAGTCAGATTAGCAGTGAATGCACCACAAATTAGAATAGCATGACATGCAAAGGACGCTTTAAATGGTACATGTCTTTAAGCTGTCATTGTAAATAATTAAGATATCTTTTTCCTACATTATTAGAAGCTCATCTAATAAAGGTGAAGAAACGCTACATCAATAGAATGGGTTATTTATCTATTTAGCAGATATCACTCAGAAATCAAAAAGGCTACTATAACAAACTCAAACATTGCATTGAGTCTGCTCTGTTTCCTGAACCTTTTTTTGGAGAGAAGACATGTAATATCATTGATTCTCTACACTCCTGGCCTCAAACAAAAGATGATCCTTGGTTAAACAAAGGTTATAAAACAACAATGTCCCAAAAGACAACATTCCAGAGGGGTCACGTGGGTCTCTGAGGAAATCAGTCAGTCACATTCTTGTCTGTGATCAATCAGCCTCTGACCTCAGCCAAACCCAGGTCAAATCAACCCATCTTTAAAACCACCTGCCCTTGGCACAAATAATAACCTCCTGCTCTTTATAATGTCTAGCCATCTCTTTTTTTGAGCAAATACTGCATCTGAAAAAAAAGAACATAAAGAAGACCACCTGCCAACGACAAAACGATTCAACCACCCTTTATTGCAATTTCCTCCTTTTCCTTAAGGTTGAGACAATAATTACATAGAAACAAACTACTGTGTAGGTGTGCTTGGCAGCTCTGTTTCTCATTTGAAGGGAAGAAGTGTGTATAAAGATGATGAGAGATGTGAGGTTGATACAATTTAAGCAGGAAGGAACATTTGTTTTCTCTGTGGGCGAAGAAAAGTGGAATGAAAGAGTACTTTAGTCTGCCATGCTTAACTCCCAGTCTCAGCAGCACTCAGCTTACACTGGGGAGAAGAAATGTCAGAATATAACCAATAAATTAGTCAAAGTCCAAGTCTAATTTATATCTACAACCCATGTAAAAATAAATTCTAAAACAATTAAGTGTTTAACAATGACAAAATATGTACAAGACATAAAACTAACACAACAATAGAAATAGACATAAAGCATGTCACAGAGGAGAAAGAAAACTAACGTGGAATAAACACACTGTGCTGAAGGCCACTTGAACACAGGCTGCTAAAAGAGATTTTAAAATATACAGTGAAAGTGCCAGTCTAATATTTTAACTGGTGCCAAAGTTTAGGACCTGAAAAAGCACCATGTCTCTGGACAGATGTGTTTATGTGTGAGTGTTCCAGTTAAAAGAACACGGGTAGAAGCAACCATATCAAACTAGAGCAGGGGTCTTCCACTCTAGTCCTCAAGCCTGGTGTCCTACAACTTTTAGATATGTTCCTGGTCCAACAGACTTTATCCAAATGGTTGAATTACCTTCTTACTACACAGTCACATTCTCCAGAGTACTGCTGACAATCTGATAATTTGACGTTGAAGCAGAGACACATCTAAAAGTTGCAGAACACTAGAGGGCAGAAGCTGAATACCCCTGAGCCAGATTATTATAGCATTTCACTCCACAACCGTTGCACATACTTGAGGCGCATTCAATGCAAACTCGATGCAGACGTTCGCGTAAACGTAATTTGCACGACCGTGTCGTGGTGTCGCAAGGTAACTGCTCAGCGGGAAACGATGTTCACATCAAATTGTATGCGATACCGAGCTGAAAAGGTTGAGTCAGGGCAACCAGTGGAAGGGATGCATATCAGGAAGACTGCCACTTTGTGTTGCACTAACAGTTGTGCAGTGGCTTCACTGGCAGAGAAGAAACACAGCTAGGCGTCCAACTAGATCATCAAATCTGCGAGTATCCATTGGGATTGAGGGAAATTAAGGAATTCGTCAGGAGAAATGTAATGCAATCGGCAATACACACAGAACCCCAGAATATATTGAAGCCTTTACTGAAGCATAAAACGCTTTGCAGTGTCAGAGACAAGTCCCGATAAAAACTTGTATTATATTCTTTAGATCTCACCTCAAAGGAATTGGCATAAGTTTTACTGTCTATAATAAACGAAAGGATTTTTTTCAGTAAAACATGACTTATTTGTTTTTATTAGCAATGATTTATCATGATGGACCCGCAGGGAACATGTAGCTTACATGTCTGGCTGTCACCTGTTGATTCTGAGATGTCAGCTACATTTGTTATGCCATTGAATTGTGGCTGTCCACATGGGATTTAAAAAGGGACTACGTTTTCAACCAGATAGCGAAATTGTTTTGTTAAAAAGTCATGGATTAATAAAAAAATACTCAGTTAAACATTACATTCATTATTATTATTAATTTTTTTGTAAAACTAAAACACATTTTTAGATTAGAAGGGCTTATCAATGGTGGTAAATATCTAATCAATATCATATATTTTATATCTTTATTTGACAGAATTTAGTAAATTAAATGCCACCCAAAGTCTTTTCTTTCCAATGTACTTAAAATATGGTAGAGTCATTACTTTAGATTTCAGGTAGTCTGAGTGAAAGGGAGACATGGCCTCAGTTGGAGTCAGGGAGTGGAGACAGGACTGAAAGTTTATAGGGACGCACATGTTTTACAGGCGTCTTGGTTTGACTGAGTATGGTTTTGAAAAACAGTTTGATACAATTTCTTTGAAGGAAAAAAGAAAAACTTCTGGATATGCAATTAACTTTTAGCATTAGCACTTTCCAGTCATTTCTTCTATGTTTGTTAAATTGGAAGAGAGCGAATATGTTTTTTCCATACAGGAAAAACATTTGCTGATTAACTTCTACCGAGGCCTTTGTGTAGCCACTTTGTATTTTTCAATAGGCTCCTGCCTGCTGACTTTTTCCAGACATGTGTTCAAGAAATGCATTACTTTTCTCCCAAAATATGAATCAAGCTGAAGATTTGTTGACGTTTGTTTTGTCTACTGTGTACAGTGCCGATGTAACATCCTCCATCTCTCCTACAGAGTTCTGTCCAGGATATAATTCTCTAAATGCTTCTGGATGGCAGAGAGCTATTTGGTCATTAAGAAGTCTATTAAGTCATTAGAGTAACAGTGGGACTGCCGTCTGCCTGCCGAAAGGACCAGATGATCAGCCTGATAGGTTTTACCTAGCAGTTTTCTACATATTTGCGCACGTAATTATAGGTTAGTTGACCTAGTGGACCGTGACTCAGATGTCACGCTTAAAGAGGCATTGGACGTCAATAACACACTTTAAAGGTAATACCCCCACTCTCTCCTTCCCTTTCTCACATTTTTCCACTTGGTGTGGGTGTGTTATTGTGTGTTCAAATGAGCAGTAAGTGAGCAATGACACAGTCAGACCCTTGGGTCATGTCAGACAGAAAGAAGAAAGCAAGAAGAAAGAATCAAAAGGGAGGCACAAGGTTAGAGCAAACTAGAGCAGAGTTCAGACACAGAATTTCCTTTTCCATTAGTCAGATCACGGTCTGCACTTTAAACCTAAACCTTTAAACCCATACACACCCCATCACTGTATGTAAATATTTGGATTTTGGCATGGTTGCATGGTATTCAAAATCCTCCCTTAAATATGCCTTTTTGGATAAATACTATCTAAGGGAAATATTTAGCATGATTTATGACATGTGAGGATCCTTGACTGTTATTTAAAACAGTGCTTGCTCAGTCAGTGCAGACATTTACTGCTCTGAACTATGAATATTGAGCTGCTCATCATAAACACTTGTTGGTGAATTGAACAGCCAGAAGCATCTGGATCTACACAGTGGAAACGCCCCCTGGATATTCTACATTGTAGTGTCCTTACCTTTTTTATGTATGTCAAAATACTGATTTGTTTTAAGGAAATATTTTAGTAGGTTTTCTGGACTGAAAAAAAAAAAAAAAAAACACAAATCAAATTCAGCAGCATGTAAAAATATAGTGACTAATGGAAAACACAGTTTGTGAGGCTATAAACAGTTAATAGAACCATTTTCTTTTCATTCAGACAGAAAAACGTATCTTCAAGATCAGTTGTTGTAAACCCACTGAGTGTCATTAGGTTTTTTTGGTTTTTTTTTTCATTATACAGTATGTCTCCATAAAAATTATAATGTCTAAATGTTAACATATTGGACTTAATACTACCCTGATACCCTGATGGCCATATCTTGAGATCTACAGGGTGTGGAGCATACTGTGACCAAGCACATATGAGACTGAAGTCATAGCAATAAACAAGTCTGAAGAATCCACCAAGTTCATCCACCCACAGGTTGATTGTTTTTATTCTTAAATCGGCTTTTTCACCTGACATTTTAAGATATGGAAAGGAACTGTCTTGTATTGATCAAGCTTCAGTTTGTGATCATAAACTCAATGTTTTGTATTTATGAATTGTATCTAATCTACTCAGTTTTCTGTAAGAAGTGGTGTCTACCAGCAAAAAAAATATTAAAATTTGCTAATGGGTCTTAATCTGTCATCTTTCATAAAACCCAACTAACCCAAATGTGGACTATATTCATAATAAACTATGTAATAAATATAATAAATATTATTAGCATTATATAAAGAATTTTGAAAATAATACAAATTTTGAATAAAATGAAATTAAATCCCATTTTATGATTATATGTAATTGTTGAAAAAAGTTCATTATACACTAAAACAAACTGATATGCAAGATTAAGAGCATATGTAATAACTGGATACTTGCAAATAAGAAATGAAAGTAGAATGGACTAAGGGTACTACCAATCTAAGAAATTATGAAGTCTCTACATGGTTGTTTATACTTCTCCTGCTTGTTTTATAAATTGTGGGTTTCTCTGACAGCTGTGTGTTTGGCGCCACCCTTTGACTTGGAGATTTATTGTTGCTGTTTGCTAACATAATAGACACAGTCAGCAAATCTGTGCCAAATGGTGGAGAGTGTTGGTGCCTAGACCGTAGGAGGCACAAACAGATGTTTGTTTATTCATATTTCAAGTTTGATGGTGGAACAAAAAGCAGGATTATAGATTTATTCTTACAGGATTAAATCTATAATATAGTAAGTAATGTTTACAAACACACCAGCCGTGACACTTCACATACTGCTAATGTTGAGGTCCTTCAAAATGTCATTGCTGGAGTGTTTCATTAGCTATAAAGCACTCCTTATCCAACACAGATGTCATCCTGAATCTTCAGTCTAAGAAGGGACCCTGAAATGTTCACCAAATTAAAACGATTACAAGCAATATTAGGAAAATAGAATTCATTTTTCTTACTGGCTGGCTAGTATGACCTGGTTGAAAATAATCCACATTCTACATCTGATTTGCTGATCAAGCTCTCACAATGATTTCCATCACCAGAAGTTGCTGGCTTTGAAGGCAGCTAAGTGCCGAGACTCAGAAAGAAAGAGAAATTGTATCACAAACCCATAAAGAAGAAGCCTGGCCAATATAGAGCCCAGGCCTGATCACTGTCTTGAGATTTGATTGAAATAAATGTTTTTCATTGTATCATATGCATTGTTATTTTTATCAAATTTTATGTGAAAGTTCTCCTTATTTTGTCTTTCCTCCACACCTCCAACTAAAGAATCATTTTTTTCCACCTAGCTCAGTTGTAAGCAGCAAAAACTATACAGTCACCTGACAGCCTGCGCCACATAAACTAGTTGGAGCTGCTGTTGCACCGCCATCCAAGATGGGAAACAGGATGGTAAGAATTAGTCTTTTAGACACAGTTTGGATAAATTATGTTATGCATATGTTATGAAAGTGCTCGAAAGTGACTGTTTATGTTTTTAAGATAGTTTAACATAGCTTCTTACAACCACAAGAATAAACACTTAAATGAGCATTTGTACTTCACAGCAGACTTCAATCAAGTGTTTTTCTTGTCAGAGTCCTCTCAAGGAAGAAAAATAGCACTATTAACACACACGCATGCATACACACGCAAATGTGTGTACACGCCCACACGTAATGCTTTCAACTATAAACCTTTGACCAAATGCAACAAGTGATTTCTGCTCTTCTGTCAATTTATTTTCTTCTAACACTAACAGGTGTTTTACTGTCATTTAAAACACATTTTAAAGCTTCATACGTTGTTCCACTAGCCACTAAATGTCACCTGTTTCTGAAAACTATTCTTGTAACTACTGATTGTAAATTCCTGCAGGAACAAATGACCAATAGGGTTGTATTTGGTTGGTGGAGAATCCCACTTAAGCAGAAGGATACTGCAGTAGTCACGCTGACTGAAATAGGCATTGTAAACATCGCAGCCCTTAAAAAAAGGATGAGACCAAGATGAAACCAGATTCTGTCACCTCGCAATCTCAAAACCTTTAACCCTATTTGATCTTAAGTGATGAAGTGACAAGTGACATCTTTCTCTCTGTGTGATTGCACTGGTCCCCATAAAAAGCAGCCGATGGAAACTCAACTTGGTCAGAGACCGAGGTGGGCAGTGGTGTTGCCATCCAGCTCAGCAGTACCTAGAAAAGACCCCAGCAGACTGCCAGTCTCCTTACTGCTTCGTTGCTCATGACTCCACCACCTCCTACCATGACCTCTGACCCCTGCCCAGGAGAAAGGCGCCACCAATATGATGTAATTTCTCCTTAACATGGGCCGCTGGTCTCAGCTGAAATGTGACCCTGGAAAAGTAAATATGTGTGTTTGCTTGGTGGAATAGAACGAAACTTAAATTAGAGAAATTTTTAGCTTACATGTTCAGGGGGCTAAGTGACATACATAGTGACATAAATAATCAATTTCAGTTTGGCAATGTGCGTCACAGTTACATACCACTATTGCTATTTTGTGACAGCTGATATTATTAAGAGATTTGATCAAAAAGAAACATTTTTTTATTATTTGAAGCAATTTTTAGATATTTGATGGATGCGTTTACTTGATAAATACTGATGACACTTTAATGACCTACCCCTGTGGGAAAAAAGGAAGCCTTTAAAGGGATACTGATGTGCAGCTTGCACTCTTTGAACTGACTAAACTTTCTCTGGCCTTTTCCAATCTGTGCTCAAAGCATTCGCTACTCGCTGTCCTGCCCACCTGTCAAGTTGCATCAGCCCTCAAAGAGCCAGAGAAGAACCATGCACCATGACTTGCCTTTATTTCCACAGCCTCTAAACTGTTTCTCACAGTCATATTCACACCTCTCTGAGATCTAAAGAGACCACAGAGAGGTCTCAGACAGGCAGCGCTCATGTTAGACCGCCATAGTTTATTGTCAAAAGAAGACTGGTGTGTCTAATGTTTCTATATGCCCCAGGATATACTGTAGATTACTTTCCATCCATATATCCATCCATCTGCCCATCCATTTGTCCATCCATGCATCTGTCTGTCTATCTATCTATCTACCTGCCATAAATCCAATGTAACCTTTTCTTTCTATACTTTAGGAACAGACTGAGTGAGTTTGGCAACCTTGGAAAATTGAGTCTCGAAAAGTATGGAGTTTTTGCACAAAAATGTGTTGAAATCACATGTATCTCCAGGACCAAGTTCTGTTGAAGAAACCTCTGTGTAGCAAGACAGTTCCCCTTTCTGCAAAAGCTTCTCTTTAAATATCACAAGCTATAACTATCTGAAAAAGAACAAAAAATACTGTGAGGTTTGGAATCTTTACAAATTCAGATTGTCTTTTTCTTAGTGATTCAGACTCGTGTTAGCAGGGAAATGACGCACCCCAGACTCAGCCTTACCACTGTTTCAACACACAGTCTATCCCAGCATAATGTGTGTGTGTGTGTGTGTGTGTGTGTGTGTGTGTGTGTGTGTGTGTGTGTGTGTCTTTGACCGTCTTTCTGGTGCTTCACTTTCCTTTAGTTCACACCCACACAGTTTCCCTTTTGACTTGAGGTCTAGCCATTCTCCTGACCTCATCATTGTTACAGTCAAGCGTAAAAGGATCCAATCAACCATGATCTTCAGATTAAACCTCACATTATTGTAATTGAGAATAATGGTTCCCATATCAGTTTCAGTCCAGCTCTAAATTGTATTTATACATATGTGGAAAGAGAAGGACCCGAGAGTCAGAAGTTCAGAGCACACAGGTTGGGTTGATTTCACGTTAGCCTTTTTTTTTACTGATTCTCCCACCGGAGCAGTTTATCTCTGCAGATCCTCCACAGCTCCTGCTCCACTTATTAATGCTGTCACAGTCTGTGTCAGCTTAATAGGTAAAAAGTTGTGTCAAACTCATTCCTTTCCATTTTAAGATTATGGATTAAACAGTGCTCTGTGAGAACCTCAATGCTTGAGACATTACTTTATAACATAACTCTGCTTTAAACACAACAACTTTCTCCCTGACCTCTCTGCTGTGATCTTTAGTCTTCATGAAAATGCCTGTTTCCTAACGTTCTCCAACCAAGCTCTGAGGCCTCCACTGAATAGTTGTAAACGTACTGAGAATAAATTACACACAGGTGGACTATTTTCACTCATTAGGTGACTTCTGAAGGCATATGGTTTAGCTTAATTATATTTAGGGCTGTAAAAGTAAAGAGAAGTGAATAAGAATGCATGGTGCAAATTTCAATTTTCTATGCTTCAATATTTTTGGAAGCTAGCTGTCCTGTTGCTCCCAGTTCATAATTTTGCAGTACTTATTTATTGGTAAGTACTTTGTCCTTACCAATAAATCCAGTTACATTGTCGTTGGTGGTTTTGATAAATATCAAAAGGTTTCAGCATTTTTGAAATACACTGTGTGTTCAGCTATGCAGGACTCGCTTTGCAACAAAGTTTTATAGCGACACAGGCCCACTTTAAATGCAAGCTTCAACTACACACATAGGATGAGAATACCGCGGCACACATTAGGGAAACGGCATGTCTGCGGCACAAAACAGATCACTGGTAAGCCCACCCAAAGCTGGAAGCCTTTACCCTCGTCATTACCGAAAAACGGTGCCTTGCAGCTGCTTATTTCTAGGGGCAGCAAAGCTCTCAGGCATGTGCAGTGCACGCAGTGCCGTTTTGACAGCGTAGTTAGAAAGTACTGATGAAAGCGGAGAGGCTCAAAACGCTCTGCCGCTCAAATTAGCTGTGGACCAATCTGTGCCGTCATGGCCCCCTGCAGATTCTGTTGCAGCGAACCATAAATGTTCCTATGTGAAGCCTCTGCATGGCTACAGCAAGCCTCTATACAGAGTAGAGGAGAGCATCTTTTTCTTGCTGCTGCGACTCACTGCTGGGTTTTCAATTACATCAAATACGTCTCATGATTTTATGCCAGAACAAACTGCATTCATGCTTTCTTTATCCTTCTACAAAGATTCTCATGTTTTACTCATCAGATAATTAGTGTCTCACTAATATTTTAGTCTCCAGTAACAGTCCTAGTCAAGCAGTTTGGCAGAAATAGAGCCACTCTATGCTGATGGAAGGGAGAGCTCCATGCTCTCTTCATCTTTGCTAATCTGCTCTCATGTACACCACTCATACTGATACCCTTTCTGCAGATTCAGCTGCTGAGCATGTTTGTCCAGTGAGGTGGAGAGACATCCATAACCATAAAGCTGTCTCCATACAGACACATTTTAGCGCTTCCTTCTCCTTATATTGTCCTCTCCCTCTTTTTTTGCTCGCTCTTTTAGAATCCGTCCATATACACTAAACTTTTATAGTAGACTATAAAGCCCAACCTTTTCCTCCTTCAGAGCTACTTTACTGCAGCCAGAGTTATGACCGACACACAAAGTAAGATTCTGCTCAAGTTCTCCAGATGTCCCAGCTGTCTAGACTCAAAAACAAAACAACAGACTAAAGACGAAAGAGCTTCGCTTTCTCCTTCTTACCTGAGAGAAGTTTAGCCCATTAAGGGGGTGACACTGCTCCTCAACCCGCTCCACTGCACCCGTCTTCTTCCTCATTCGTTCTGCCTCTTGAGCCAAGAACAAGTCCAACACCGGAGTCCCTCTGGACCGGACGTCCCACTCCGTCAACGAGTTTACCATCAGCATCACCCACACAGGCCTCTTCCTCTCCCAGTTCCCTGCGATAGCGTTGAACAGATAGTCGGCGTACAGGCCACGACCTCTCTGGTCCGCCGTCATCCAATAAGGCATCATGTGTTTGACGTAGTCCAGGTGGCGTTTGAGGCGACGGTACAGGTCTCGCGGCAAAAGGGTCTGCAGGTTTTCTCCGTGGGGGAGCAGCTGGCAGCTAGTGAGCTTGGAGATGGTCAGAGGATCTGTGAGGTCCAGCTCAAAGAACACGTTGCTGCTGCTTCGGAAGGCTTGCTTGGAGCTGTCGGGGATGAAGTCCCAGACTCGGGTGTAGGGAACGTGGATGGTACCAAACAAGTAAGAGGGTGGCTGAGGAGGTGTGCGGTTTATTCTCCACAGGAAAGAATTCAGCTCGCTTTGCTGTGGAAAAGGGAGAGGAAAACCAAAAGTATCACTTTAGAGCAGTTAAGCTTACATTAGAACTAGAGCTGAAGAAATATTTCTCTGAGCTTAAAAAGAAAAGAAAAAAAGAAACTAAAATGAAAACGGGTTTTTGTTCAGTAACAGAGAATTGTGGATTTGAAGGAGTTTATAGCAAGGCCTCCTGCATTGTAAACAGACCCTCGTGTATTGTTGAGGTACATACTTCTGTTGCCAAAGCCTCTTTTCACCATGTGTAGCATTTTCAAGGCAACAGTGCAAATGTAATGCGGCGTTGAAGCTTATAAAAACAAAAAGCCGAAAGAAACCTGCTCTCCATTCTGACCTCACTGTGATACTTTTGTTTGTGATGTTTTTGCACTCGCCACAAGACAGGAGATGCGATGCTGACAGTCCTAAACACAGCATTGTGTTTTTCTGTGGTTTCCATAACAGGAAGCATTTGTCTGTTATGCTTATATTCATAAAAAACAATGTCACAAAGGAAATTAAATAATCATAGTCATTTTAAATAAACATCAGACCGTGTTGCATTTTAAATATGTTTCTTGTTAAGAGCTCAGCGAATGTGCCGTGCATGTGCTATGGCTTTGATGTTGGCATTATTCGAATATGAAAAAAGAATTTGCTTCTCTAAACAATATGACGCTGCTGGCCACCGACGCACAGTGTAATCAGGCGACTGAGGGGATGAAACCCATTACAGTAGAATAAAGTTATTCTTAGAAAATGTTTACCTCCACAATTAAATCAAGAAGATTTCCCTCATCTGCGCTCTAGCCATACTGCCAAGTTTGCCTTTAAAATTTCAAATAGCAGCCAAAATGAGCAAAGACTTCTTGCTGGATGTTCTCTTTAATTAATTGCAATGAGCATCCAGTATTTTTCCTGGCAGTCTGCTGCAAGGGCAAACTAAACAGAGCTGCTATGGTCTGGATGATTTCATTACAGTGGTTTGAAGTCTTTGCAGATAAGCCGGGACACTTAAGAAGAGTAGATTTTGAGTTTTATTTTGTTTTTAATATTTTCCTGTCAGGGTCGGATTTGTAAATTCTCCCTTCATCGTATTTCTGAGAAATGGGAATAGGGTATTTTTGTTCTGAGCACCAGTGCCAGCCCAAGTAGTTTGAGGTCCTAAGCAGAAATCAATTTGGGGCCAAGCTCCATTTAAGTCCACCATCCACCACAACACTACTGACTTCCCTTGATATTGTCCAGTATATTGTTCAGCGAAATCAGTGGCTTTCACCGAATTCCATCTTAGGGGTCTTAGGGTAAGACATACTGAATATAGATTTTCAGATATTTATTTGTTGGGGAGAAGAAAAAGCATCTTTTTTGGTTCCCTGATTCCTGGCGCACTGGTAACACTGATGCACACACTCCACCCCAGTAGATGGTCATAATGCATCTAAAGCATGTCTGCCAACCGAACGGATTATGCATTGAGTACTTCAAGACTACAGTTTTACTTTAATGCAAAACATGTTTTGTGAGCGCTGACACCAGGGCTAACTTTAGCTACAACAGGCAGCAACAAAACAGATGACAAGATTCAGAGCCAAAATAAGTAAGTCCACATCTGACAAAACTGTTCATGCATGTGTATAGTCATGATTGATTCTGTCATGATTGAAATTTTATTCTCAATGATTGCTGATGGTAATGCATATTGTTAATTCCTAAAGGTGACATTTGAAGTGAAATTCATTTAGAAAAATCTGATTAATCTGGGGGTAATTACTTACAAAACCTCTAATTAATTGAACAAAAAATGTGTAGTGCAGTGCCTTACACAGACTGATATTCTTAAGCTTCTATTTCAATTATTTATGATGGCAACAATGCTTAATTTCTCATAAGGTTGGACTACTATAAATGACCAATAAAAAACATTTTTAATGTAGAAATTTAGGTTTAATAAAGTGCATGTTTATTACCTGCTTAAGGGTTTTCAAAAGATATTTTTAATATGACAAATGACCCTCATCGAATGTATTTTCTTATAATATATCATTTACTGAATATGACTGTGTATATTTCCAAGTTCAATATAGCATTCATATCCAATCTTGCTCCTGTTCCTTCTTGATATTTTCACAAATAGTTGACATGTGCATACAATGTTTTCTTGACTCAGACACAAGCAGCATAAATTATTAAATAATCTATAAATCATGACTCGGTTAACACAAATTTGTGTGTTTGTCAACATGTCCAGTATGTTGCATTTTTTTCCCCTGTTCCCAACACAAATAGAGTGGTGACAAATATTGGAAAACATCAACAATTGAAAAACAAGCATGTATACAAATATAAGGAGGGATAGATTCAATCATTTAGTTCAATCCTCCATATGAAGTAAATGTGTTGCAGAACATATTTGAAAAACTTTAACACTGCCAGACAAAAAATGTAATGTAGTTTTTAACTGTGGTAAAAGTGATAAATATTGTCAAGAAAACATTAAAAAACGCAGACGTTTTAGATAAAATACAAAAAAAAAGGGGACATTTTGTAACTTTTTTGTTAAAAAGAAAAGTTCAATAAACAGTTTAGTTTTAAAAGATCACAATTTCCTGATTCGTATTACTTATGTTGGCTTTAAAGGGTTAAGATGACTTTTAGACACGGAAAGTGTGGTCGTGCTTGACTTATAACCGACAAGAGGAGAGATCCCCTCTGCTGAGGCAGGGCTGACTTTTTTTGGAGAGCTTTGACGCGCGGTGCTCCTTTTTTTATGAGGGTAATTACTCCTAATGCAAAACAGAGACCACTGTACTGACGCATACAAATCACACGAAGCGCAGGGGCACGAAGTCTTTACATTGAACTCTAAAAACAAAACCAGTTTTTCAGACATAATGATATAATGACATAATGATAATAACCTCACTGCAGATACTTGGAGAGCGATTTTCAAGTGCCATACACCTGTTTCTTAGGTGATGCATTTTTTTTTCTTCCTGTCAGCAGCAAAAAAAAAAAAAAAAAAGCGTGTGGGATGTATGATTAGTGTTCCTCTGCGCACATAGGAAAATCTTTGATTTGCCCTGTAATAACCTGTATTTGTTTAATAAGCCGCACACTGTGTTGAAACATGACCACTTCAGAAAGGTCAATGAAACTTTTCCAAATGAAGTTAAGTCAACCGTGGGTGTTCTCTACTTTGTCACATAAACAGCCGTAAAGTTGGCAAGCGCGTAGTTTCCTTTGGCAAACCCGCTCATTGGGAAGGCCGAGATCTATACAATCCTATAAAGAATCTCTTCATATTTTTACATGTGTATAGTAATAATAATAATAATCATAACGGTTATTAATATTATTGTTGTTAAGAAGAAAAATATATTATTTATAAATGATATACTTTGTTCAAAGCTGCAATTTTTTTTCAAGTATTAAGGCATCAATACAATAGATTTTTGAATAATTATTTTTGTGTGCCGTTCAGCTATGTTTAACACCCATTATTCGATGTTAACTGCGACAGACTGGCGACCTGTCCAGGGTGAACCCCGCCTCCCGCCCGGAACGTAGCTGGAGATAGGCACCAGCAACCCTCCCGACCCCATTAGGGACAAGGGTGAACAGAAAATGGATGGATGGATGGATGGATATTCGATGTTAATTCCAGTTTTTCCATTCTCCAAACTGCTATAGTATAAATGCAAACAGAAAACAGAAAAATCATCTGCTATTTTGCTAGTAGGGCTGCAAAACATGCAGGTCTGTGTATTTTGCCACGGACTTGTTTTCTCAGAAGCAAATTATGTAATGAGTCTAATAAAAGGACTCTTCTGCGCAATAAAATCCCCCAATAAAACTCACCGACTTCGGTGGGTCGCACTGCCTCGGTCTGCCCGTACGCCCCGCACCCCAGGGTGCCACAGTTTGCAGCAGACCGCCCAGGAGGATCCAGTTGAACACCGGCAAGTAGAACATCTCCCCGAGGTGACAGGACACTTGTAGCACAGAACTTTTTTAAAATTTATTTTACTCTCTCTGTCAGACTGCGTCCTCTCCTCTTACTCTCTGTGCTTTGAATTAAAGAGTAAAAAGAAGCGCTACCGGTGGCCTCTGGGCTCACATGTGCAGCTCGGCTGGAGCACCATCCCGCCTCTTCACGCACTCCGCCTCTGAGTTTGTTTTGTTTCTGTCTGCAGTTTTTCTCGTGTCTCTTCGCACGGAGCGCTCCGGGGCCACGAGCTGAAAAAGTCTTAGGGAAAAGTTTGCACTGCGCGAGTTTGGACGGGGGCGAGAGAGAGAGAGAGACGGAGAGAGAGAGAGAGAGGTGGAACGACATGAGTACACCCCTCACCCCTCCACAACATTAAACACAAAGTATGCATACACCATCACAGCCCCTTTAGAGAGGAGTGAGCAGCAGGTCCAGAGCGGAGGAGGACATGCGTGTGTGAGAAAAGACCCTAAAGATAGACACAGAGAGAACGCTGCGAGGTTTAAATCGCCTTCTATTCTTGAATTTACCTCAATATTATGTCTGTCACAGCCGGATATGTACTGTGTACTAATCAGCATTAACGAGTCCCTCCAAATAATCACTTAAAATATACAAATCTTATAGAGTTGGTGATTGTGTATATATTTTCTTGCCGCAGGCAGGGCCGGTTGGTAACACCGAATAGTGCAGCTGCTTGCCTTAGGGCTCAGGAGAACTTAACATGTACACAGAACCTGCTCACACTGCATTTGTACACACACAGAGACATATGAAAAAATTCATAATTTCAAAGTTTTGATAACAGACCCATACCCTAGAGCTAATTTTGCAGTTTCTGTCGCCTGAAAATGTCTTTTTGTAGAGGGGTGGGGTGTGAGGGGAGTTCTTGTTAGCACATCAAACTTGACCACTTTTAAGTAAAATGGTAGGAAAAAATGCCAAATGTGAAGAACATGTGCCCCTACTTCAATATCTCTAAGTAGAAATGTCACTTGCCTTCAGAAGTCACCTAGAAAAGACCAAGCATTGATTATTTTACAGGAGGTTAGTATTGCTGTGGTGGAGGTTGAGCTAGAGGTGAGCCCCAAATATAATTTTTCTTGGGGCTGTACATAAGCTTGGGCCAACTCAAGCTACTGCTCTTTTAGTTGTTCATTTCTTGACACCCCTAAGATACTGATTTTTTTTCTTCTTTTTTAGTAAAAGGAGCATCCAGGCATGGGACAGTCTTGGTATACCAAGGGTTAAAATAGTCCCCCAAATCTCACTACCATCTGTTGCTGCACACTGCTTATCAGCTTGCTAAAAATAACTGCATGTCCTTGCTTACAAGAAAGATCATTTTGACTGAAAACATTTAGAGTCCAGTAGAACCTGGACAGTCGTGGTGTGGTGGTGGGGGTGGGGGAAGCACCACCTGTCAGTGCATTGTTACAAAACTGCAGTTGACAAGTTACAGCAGCATGACTGTAAAGCACCGGGCTGCAGGCTGGCTGCCTCAGCAGATAGGCAGTTAATATCAGCTTAATGTGCTTTTGAAGTTTGCCAAAATTAAAATAAATTGATGCTATAGGTAGCACTTATTACTGAATCAATCAGATTTTTAGCATCCATGAGAATAAATGTTGCTTTTTTTGTTTTAATTTAAAGCACTAGATTATATCAGCATTCAATTTTGGCATTTTTTTTACTAATAATTAGTGATGGAGTATTATTTTTAATAGAGTTAATTGATTAATTACAATTGATGGCATTTTAATCTAAAACCAAGTATTGACAAAATTAGCAACAATTTGGATTCAAATATGTTGCTGCTAAATTATTGAATAGACAGACATGTGAGCTCAACAACAAAAACATTTATTGTTTTTAGTGTTATTTAGGTCATTCAACCATCAGATTGGCGCAACGTGTTATTATACATTCAGCTTTCAAACCCTGATTATTCATGTAATTTCAGTGAAAAAATACATTGTCAGAAATGTGGAGTTTGGATGCTGACACTAGTGTTTGGGTCATGTATGGTAGCCGCAAGATATTTTGCATTGAGATGATACGTTAGGCTTGAATAGCTTCAGTGATTGGCCATCTCCTTTTTGTACAACTTGCACACAACAATAGCGTTTTCCAGTGTCCAATCAGATCAAATTAACTTCCACTATCCTACATGGTTGAACAGGTGTGAACAGTGGATGGATGGTCAGACAGAAGGATGAATGGTTAATACAGTGGGTATGGGCGCATGGCTTCTATTTCCTGTCTGAATGTGAGTTTTCTTCTCTTAAAAGCTGGGAACCTACAGGGCAGCTTGAGAAGTTTGTTTGTTTTCCGTTATTTTCAGCACCTTCATTTCAAAATGTAAATACACAATGTTTCAAATGCGACAACGCGCATCCTCCTCAAATTCTTGCTCGACAAAACCCTTGTTCGGGGGTCTTGTTGGGGCAAAGAGCCTTGAGCCCTATCAGCATGATTAATGAACACAAATAAATAAGTACGATTAAAGAGAACAGTGAGAATTGTTTCATTTATGTTACCTGCAGTCTTCTTTTAAAGATTCATTAGTCATGATGTGGAGCAGGCGGATCTGGAATAGCAGCCAGTGTTGAGAGAAAGTGACCCCCCTTCCCGCCCGGGCCACGATGTCAACGCTCCACTACTCAGCTGTGACCTCAGTTATTGTTCAAGTGGCAGACTGTGTGACAGAGTCAAGTAGTGGAAATTTATCATGGGGACCCCCTCAAACAAGTGGCACCAGGCCCCCCCGCAGCCAAGCTGGTGGTAGAAAGACCCCAGACAAGCGTTTCTTTGTCCTCGGCCGTGTTCTCCCCGTCCTCTCCACTCCTCTTCTCACCACTCAGCATTCACTTTTGCTGTGGGGCTGTTCTGCTCGCAGCTGACTGTCCTTCTGCACCTTTATTGTGTTTTCCATTTCACGAGTGCTGAGTAACTTTGTTCTATTTGTATTTTAAGCACATTTCATAGCGCAAAAATTTGACTTGGACAGCGTCTTTTGGCTCCGATTCATCAATCTCTGAGACTCAAAGAAGTAGACAAGTCTTCTTTTTCCTTTCCATAATGTTTCCTCAAATGATTTCACGTGCTTGCAGCAGATAAAAAGCAGTAGGACAATAAAAGCATGATGATGTAACCTAATTACTGTAAACTTACTATGCTGTTTTCCCCATTTTGTGGCTTTTGCTCCAACAGGTGTGGGATTTCATTTAGCTGCTTCAACTGCTCTAACCCAGCCACCTGCGGACTCCAGTGCCTTACTTTAACCACACCTTGCAGAGGGCTTTCTCTTTGAAGGAGCTTTTCGCATTCTTGGCCTGTTAGAAGAGGGCTTATGAGCGCCCCGGCTGTGGGAGATTCCTGGACCGGGGCCAGTGCTTACTGCATGGTGTGCATATAGAGCTGGGGACGAAAGAAGACTTTAGAGTTAATGTTCTGTAAGCAGATTGCAAAAATGCCCACATCTACAGAGGGCAGGTTAGGGGAAGGCCTTGGAGAAACGGAAAGCCTCCCTTTGCTACTCGTAAAGGTATTTTTTGAAATAGTGAACAATGCATGTCTGTAGTTGAACCCTGTTAATATGCTTTCCAGCAGTTTCTCTGGCTATTACATTCTGCGTGAGCTGATAAAGAGGAAAGCACACAGTGAGGGGGGAGAATGAGACTTTGTTAATGTCTGCTTGTCCTTGAGGCTGTCTGATGATGTGCAGAAATCCCTAGCATTGCTCTGCATTCTCTCCACATTAGGTATCGTTGTAGAAACACAAAATAAAAACAATACACTTGTATGTCTTGAAGAATCCAGTGAAATTTGATTGACAATAAGGACGTAAGCAAATTGTATATTATGTGCACAGGGACCCCTAGTGGCGTAAAAAAAGAAACTTCTGCCTTTTAATCTATCTCGATCGTTTTCATTTACAAAAGTACTCAGGGTGCTTCAACCTTTCTTCCATTTTATGACTGTGTGTGTTTTATTGGAATTTTGCAGCAAAAATGTAAATACACATTGAACCACAAAGTCGTGCATATTTGTAAACAGGAAAAAATTATACAAGTGTGGTGTGAATGTGACACATACCTGCTTAGTCTGATGCCTCTAATAAATTCCGGAGCAGCCAGCTGTCAATTAGGAGTCAATTAGGCTACGTTCACACTGCAGCATGAATTAATGCGACCTGTATCCGATCTCTTCACGACAGTCTGAACAACAGAGACCATTTTTTTTAGAATGCGATCCAGGCAACTTAGCGAAAGCCTGATCGTAGCTGACCTGGACGTCATTAATACTCGACAAACGCCACTATTCTGCGACCTGATACGCGCAAGCGGGAAGAAAAACAACCATAGCGGACCATTATGTGGATTAAGTTGTTAATGTGCTGGCTCCGATCGGACAGCAACTTAAAATCGTAAGATATGCTCCACCATTAGCATCCACGTCTACTTCCGCAAACACTTCTTTCTTCTTCTGTTTTTATGGCTGATCACACACTATGTATGTGACGTTATTGCGCCCTCTACTGCGCATGCGGGACACTTTCAGGTCGCTTGCAGTTCACACAGGAGATCGCATACAAGTGGTTGTTCACATTTTGAACTGTGAACGACCATGCCAAAAAATCCGATTTCACCAAAAATTGGATTTGGGTCACTTCAGGGTGCAGTGTGAACCTAGCCTTAGTTAATAGAGTCTAGATATATAAAACTGGCCTTAGTATAATTCTGTTATTTGGAGGCCTTAGAGATTTGTTAGAGAGCAGCATCATGGAGAGCTGGGAACACATCAGACAGATCAGGGAAACAGTTGTGAAGAAGTTTAAAACAGGCTAGGTTATGAAAAAGCTTTGGAAGTGAGGCACCATTCAGTACATTATCTGAAAATGAAAGGAGTGGAAACTCTGCAGGAGCAACAGAAATCCACAGCCCAGGTAGGAGAATGTGAAATCAGCACAGCAATTAGTTCTGCAGTCCACAAATCTGAATTACTACTACACGTCATGCTGAGCACCTCCTCCCTGCTGTGAAACATGGTGGTGGCAGCATCATGCTGTGGAGATGCTTTTCTTCAGCACTGACAGGGAATTTGGTCAGAGTTGATGGATGCAGCTAAATACAGGGTGATTTAAAAAAAAAACCCCTGTTGGAGGTTACAAAGGAGTTCAAGCAAATGGAATAGTTTGGATCAAAGCACATTGATGTTTGAAAATGGCCCAGTCAAAGTCCAAACCTTAATCCCATTGAGAATTTGTGGCATGATCCCAAAGTTATTGTTCACAGATGTTCTACATCTAACCTGACTGAGCTGGGGATGTTTTGCAAGGAAAACTAGGCAATATCTTTTGTGTGCTGACCTGCAAAGCTGCTATAGAGATACCCCCAAATGACATGCAGCTGCAGTTGCAACAAAAGGCATTTCAAGAAAGTATTTTCCTTGGAGGGCTGAAAACAAATTTCTACCATTCTTTATCTGGAAAATACTTTGAAAACTTCCACTAATTCCCACTTCATGACTACTTTGTTTTAGTCTATGTTTATGGTTACTTTGTGACAGAGTGTTAAAAGCACAAGGGGTGTGAATACTTTTGCCAGGTGTTATACACAGTTAGACACACATAAACACACACGCACACACACACCCCGACATGCACAGTCTATCCTACCTCCACCCATCTCTTGCTCAGGCTCCAATATCCTCTGTTGTGCTTTGAAGATGTCAAGGAATAATATTGACTGAGTCTCCAGTGAATTGTTATTGTGGTCTCCCTTTTCTGGATTCCATGGTAAAATAGGAGGCCATAAAAAAGGGGTAGGAGGTGAAGGACAATGATATTCGTTACAAAATATGACAGAACTCCAAAAGGGTTCAAAGTTGGGATGACACATAACCGAGGAGGAAGTGAAATGAGTCGACATCTGTGTTTTGTATTGTTTGTTTTGTTGTCACTTAGAGGCTTTGCAGAGTCTCTATTTAGGTGTTTCCCGCCAGCAATCAGACTGATATCTGCCACGGCATGTCAACATATGCAGATGATGGCTATCTGTCTTCATCTTCCTGAATGAGCAAAAGCAGGAGGAGGAAGATGAGAGGAGGAGATAAAATGGCAAGGGTCACAGCCAGGGTTGTTTTTTTTTGTTGTTTTTTTTAAAGTATCTGATCCAGTAAAACCGGGGCAAAAAAATGTGGTTGATTCCATAAATTTTAAGAGTGCATTTTTGCAATGATAAACTTAAAACTCATATTGCTCATACTATATGAGGCACACTACCCTGCTAATCCAAAGCAGCATAAGACCAGATGTTGATTCGTGTATTTGAACATGATGCCCAAAGGTATGACGAAGTTTCAAATAGACACTGAGGCAAGTAAAGTAAGTGGACAGAACTTACTGCTGAAAGCATCTATTTGCATAAAATTCAAAAACCTATCAACACCTTTCATTTGTCTCTGACTTTAAATCAGACCAGACTTTCCCTGTTCTGTGTAGGTTAGGATTACCCTAATTATATCTACTTTCTGAAAGCCAGATTTTTTTATTTTATTTTGTTAGGTTGTTTTTTTTACTTTTACTGGACTGAGATCAAATTTTTGCCTCCAAAATTACTGGGTTTTCAGTCTCCAAGCACCTAACTTTATGCTTTGGTTCATTATCTATATGTAGAAGTTCAATTTGTGCATATGTATTAATTTCTTAGCTAATGTCTTTATGTTGTTTCAATATTTGCACACAAAGTTCTTTCCTCACGAGGCCCTTTGTTTTGTTTACCCATCTCTGCCAACACAACATGATGTTGCCATTTTCATACTTCACTGTCGGGATGGTTTTCTTTGATTTGGAAGTTTCCACCCTTTTCCTCCAAATGTAACAAGGAGAAAATGCTTCAACTTTGTGCGTAAAAACATTTCTAATATGCAAACTTCTTTTATGTTTCTTTTGGATTAATGGCTTCTTATTTCCCTAAGTGGCCTTTCAGCCAATGTAAGGTGTATTTTGAATCATGTCTTATTTGTAATTATTTGTAGGGTAAGTAAATAAAAAGTTATTTATTATGCAGAAGACTAACAGATGATTATTCTTCCCACTCAAAGTTCATGGAAACAAAAAAAAGCAATATTTAAATAATTTCCAAACAGCTGAACACAAGGGACCTTTATTAGAAAGATGGAAGTGTCATGCAGAATCTGTTTCATTTATATAGAAACCTCTGGTGACCCAATACCTTACCGAGACTCTGATAAGTCTTTTAAAAAAATCATGCATTGAAGAATTTCTATTTTAAGATAAATAAAGCCTGCTTGATAATTGGAATCAATTCTGTCCTTTTTGATTTTGGTAAAATGACTCTTTGGATCATAATGTTTCTTTTCCCGCTCTTTTCATACACAGATACCAACTTCCTTCAGAAAGAACCATACTCCATCCCCGTGTTTGTTTTGTAGAGCCGCTGATGCTCTCACATCAAAGGCTTAGCTGCCAAAGTCACCCTGTGATGCATTATACTCTCTCCCACTGATCACCTCCATTGTGAGTAATTGCATTATCCAAATCTGCAGGCCCCCTGCTATCTTCTTTTTTCTCTCAACCCCATTTACCTTGTGAAAGCTGAAGCAGGCGAGGTGGAGGAGTGAAAAGGCTCCTCCTGCTGTTAGGCACATCCACCTTTTAAGCCATTTGAATGGTAAAAGAAAAGGATGCAGAGAAATAATAATGTTTCCCCTCCTGTCATTTCAGCTGCCATAATGGTGTTTCTGTAAATCCCAGGGATGGGAAGTAGTTTTCGCCGGTGTAATAATATTATGGATGCCGAATATCCCTAATGTTTGTCTCTGTGATACTGTTGTTTGTCATTGTCAATGTCCTGTTTGTAGTTTATTCAGTCAGAGGCTCCTGCAGCCAGACAAGGCCTTTTTGCATTTGCTGGAGAGTATTAACAGCATGTGTTATGATATCATGAAATCAAAGCCTCAGGTCTTTAGTGATGTGCAGGAACCAGACATGAATTCCAGCCTCAGGGATCAGATGAGCTCTTCTGTAAGATGAAGAAAAAAAGAAAAAGGATTTGGACTCAGTCTCCTTTTGAAGGAGGTTGTATGCTCTAATGAGGTTCTTTGAAGATTAGCTTATTGTTCCAGGTACTTTAATGTCATATGTATAGTAAATGCATGGCATCAAAGTTTGCCTTGGTTAAAAGATACTCTCCTTAAAGTGCGTCAGAGAATGTGAAGTGGATGTTTTAGCCACTGCTGGTCTGTGGTTGCTCTTTCTAGCCTCTGGGAGTTTACAAGGTCTAAAGAAAGCTAAGCCCGTCCTCTGAAAGTTCGGCTTCTGGCTCAGCGTTCAGTCTGATGGGATTTTAACCGTTTACTCTGCATTCATGTAGAGTTTGCTTAGTGCCCTGTGGTACTCAGTTTCTGGTCATGCAGCAATCCCGGCGGTGTCGTTAGACAAAAAATCATTTCAGAGAGGAGTCTTAGACATAGTGTGTCTTCTTGAGCCAGGTGTTTAAATACCAAACCATGTGAAGTTGTTTGCTTGGTCAAACACGTGTGTTCAATATGCTGATAGACTTGCACAGAAGATAAGTTTTTCTTTTAGTAAAAATAAATGCTAAGCACACCACAAAGCTAGTACCAACGGGCCTCGGGCATGGACCGGAGGGAGACTCTCACAAACTGATAACTTCGAGTAAAAATGCAACTGTTTAATTTGTCATTTCCAAAAGAATAAATAACTAAAAAAGTGTGCAATAGAATTGCATTTAAAGCACAACAGTAGCAATTGTTCCCATCACTACAAAAAGTTGAATGGCATATTGACTATTACATTCATGTCAACTGCATGACATTTATTTATAACTATTTGGATTTTTGAAACAGAGGTTTATAAATGTATAAAATGTGTATTGTTGTTATGAAATGTCATTTCATTTTGATGTTAAGGATCAGGAACAGTCTGTATTTGTGTTCTTACTTAATTTTTGTACTTGAATTATTTTAAGTTGCCTATTGCAACACCAAGGATGTTCAGTACATTCAATTTTTTGGGTTGAGTTTTTTCTCTTTGTTCTTGTCTTTGTGTCTCAGACTAGATTCTAATGTTAGTGGGGGTTTTGGGGTTTCACTGTTAAATCTCCCTGTTTTATTTCATTTGGGTTCATTCCAGAGTTTATTAGTCGGTTTCCCTGCTTCGGTTCTCCTCCAGCTGTACAGTATTTCCCTGATTAGACACACCTGGCTCTCATGTCAATTATTCACCTTCCGTAGTAAAAAGCCTGTCAGTTTGCTAACCAGATTCTTCTGTCCTGCATTGTCTGTTTCCTCAATGCTCGGTTCCTCGTTCTCCTCTTCTTTTGCTGTTTATTCCTCCGTTCTCTCGGAGCAGTCTAACAAACGGCAACAGTTATCCTTATAAGGATGGTGTACGGTGCTCCCTTACTTTCCACAACATCACTTAATGTGTTTTTTGTGACTGGAAATATTTACAATTAAAATGTCTTTAAAACCAAAAAAAAAAAAGAAAAGAAAAGATAAATGCTATCAGCCTTGTTTTAATCAGCTGATGGGCAGTGGATAGCAACAAGTGCAGTGCTGCATTACGCTAAGCTTTATGATGGAAAACTTTTATTCTTTTTCTAACCATTAGCATTTTTAAACCTTGATATGGTTCAGTACTTATAACCCAGCCTAGTCTCCAGTTGCAATAAATAAGCATGTAACTAATGAGCAAATTCACTATGAGTCCTGGTTTCTTGTAGCTTACCGGTGATAGTGGTTAAAGAGAATATAATTTTGAGTAATATTACAATTCATGCTGTCTTTGTCTTCTGCTCTCCTGTGAGTCTTTGTCTCTTCCCTCCCCATATTTTCAGAGTTCTGTTTATTTTCATGACAAAGGCGGGGCTCTGTAACACTTGGCTGCTCTGCTCACTCGAACCCCTGGAGACAAGGTCATGTCTGAGGATGTGTATTCATCAGAATCTTTGAGGCAAATGTGAGGAGGTGGAAGAGTGGGAACAAAAATAATGCAAAAAAAAAAAGTAAAATAGTAAAGGTTTTAAAGAAAAGCTTTTAAGGTGAAGAGACATAGGAGTGTAATATAGAGAGACAAGCCACATAAACACACAGATGAACATAAACATTAAAACAGGTACACGCACATAGACCTACACACAAGACGCCTTTTCTCCTCAATGGGCATGGTTCCTTCAGCAGCTCCTCACCAACACTTGAAGCTGTTCTGGTGGTTGACAGGGAGCAGTTGGACTGTCGACAGGCCCAGAGTCTGCAGAGAAGCAGGCTGCACCGTCATGTGAAACACACTCACACACAGACGCTGACATAAACAGAGATCCGTACAGACAGCACAGTTGAAACATGTCAAGCAAGATGGCTCCTTTGACAAAATACACACAAACACACGAGGTATGTAAGGTGAATACATTAAACAGCAGCGTTTGTTTGACTGAGCTGGAAGACACACAAACATCATACACAAAGAGCTGAAACACATGAAAACAGTATGACTCCTGTGTCTGAATACAGAAACACACAGAAACTGATTTATAAACAGAGCTCTGGGGAAAGGTCCAGGAAAGTGATTTGCTTCTTCTTCTTGAGTTGATCCTCAACACGTGTCACAGTTTACACTCTAATCTACAGTAAAAAAAAAAAAAAAATTCAAACAAGGAAATACACAAACTTCATCTGTTCTTTCACTTCCAGGTTTGTTTATAGACTTTCCTGGAGTTCTGTTTGGGATTCTTCTGCTGTGCTCCGGTGTGTGTCCCTAAATCCACTTAGCTTTCAGTGAGTGAGACAGATGATTAATAAATAAAATCCAAAATTCATTCTCAAAATAACCATCTTATTTATTCCATTTTTACTGCGTCAAGCAAAGATTAGTCTGACTCTTTTAGCAATGCAGTCTAGGAGTGTGGCTTAAGTGCTACGCATCAATAACACAGCGATGACAGCTCCCAGTCTCCAACCGGCCTCATGTAAGATAAATTACAGCCTGAATCTGACTACGCTTTGACACTCGCAACCCAGCGGCACGGCCAATAAAACACTTGGAGTGCTATAATCTGTTTCAGTGAGACTCACACATACAATATTACATGCAAACCTTTATTTGTGAATGTAGTACCAAATGTATTTTCATACAAACATATTTTCAGCTTGGTGAAAAGCTACAAATAAGTCAGTGAATCTGTTTGAATGTTACAACTCTAATTTAGAACTGATAAAATTACTGAAGAGTTGTAATTGTTTTTCTTGACTTTATAGCATAAAGGCAAACTCTTTTTCAAACACTGATTACATTTTTTAAATTAGTGACGGGCTGTAGAGACATACAAAGACAAACTGCTTTTAGAAAATAAAGTTCTGGATCGACTTTTCTACCCAGCATACACAATGGGATCTTTTGCTAAACTAGGCATATTACCATTGTTTAATGTCATGCTAAGCAATGGAGATGTACTGCTTGCACATATGAATATTCTCTCTGCATGTTGAATGCATGATATGGCTAACGTCACACGGCAGTGTTGGAGTTATCTTCTGATTAATTCAGACAATAATTATTTGACCAATAGGAAACAGTCATGGACTGTACGTAGAACAGTACAGTTCTACCAAGATGGTCAGATGACAAGACAGTGACATTACTGAAAAATAAATTAACTTAATTCATTCCCATTCAGGATAGATGAATGGGAATGAACTATGTAAATTTTAAACCCGATACACACGCACTTTGTGACAGGATTTGAAGACACAATGTACCTTGTTTCTTCTGCTATAGTGTTTTTCATCTATACTGACATATTTGGTGAGAAAAACAAGGTTAAATTTTGCCAAACCTTGATTTTCTTTCTGATGAAAGATTCATCTAAGCATTTTTAGGTTTTTTGTTGGAAAACTGAAAAAATGTGACTTTATGTGGTTTGCGAAACAAAATACTAGTGGGAACTTTTTTTTAAAAAAGTCACTAAAATTGCAAGAAAAAATTGGAAACAGGAAGAAAAAATAGGATGTAATATGTTTGAAAATAAATACAAATCACCTCGCTTGAGGAAAGATCCATAGTCCTTAGTAAAACTCATCTTCTACTATTACAATTTCTCCAGACTCTTTCAAAGTAGGAACAGTTATTCTGACAAAAAATATATTTTTTGTCAAAAAAAGAAAGTAAACGGCTATAAAACTGTGTTGGCAGATCACAGTGGCAACTTGGCCAGCCAGAGGCTTTCCTGTATAGACCACAGAGGGTTAACACTTACAGTGCATCACTCTACGGGGAATTCTGAAAGCTGCAGCCAAACTGAGACAGTTGGTTGATTTATGAGCCAGAGCTGGGTTAAGCACAGTCTGGTGGGCTGAGGCACGCACCATGATTGAAAGTCACATCTAAGCCAATGTGCTGGCCTCTCACTCTGCACTCTGTGCACACACCCAGAGATGACTGAGCTTTGTTTTGACATCAGAGGCTCACAAATGAAGTTGACAGGTTAACTTTTAAGAAGAAATTTGAGCACAGAAAATACAGGAGTCTACTGTTTTTGTGAAGTGGCATTTGGATTTTGTTGCTTGTAATTCTCTCCCATGCTCTTTCCGTTTATTGCTACTTTGATCATAAATGTGTATCCTTTCACATGTAGAAAATCTCAGCGATTCAAAAAGTTTGAAGCTTTTCACAGTGTAACTATGCAGGAGACGGGGATATTCGGGCTACACGTAACCTTTTTGCATGACTTTCTTGAAAAGTCCTGTCCAATCAGACTTTTGTGGTGCTTGTAATGTGAAATCTTTGAAGTCACACAGGATTATGGCTAAGGGAATTTATTAACTTGTTAGATGTACTTTGTCTTGCTGAAGTATTTGAAGAATGTGCCTCAAACGCTTTTTCACTTTTTGCCACATTACAACAAACCACAATGGATTTTAATGGGATTTTGTGACCAATACAAAGTAGTGGATTAATGTTGAAAATAAAGAAAAATGACAAGTGGTCGTCAATATGTTTTTTACACATTGAGACTAACACTCTTCTCCTTTTTCTTTGTGAAATGACTCAATCTCAGTCACATTGGAGACAGACCATCCATTTGTAGCAGTGGTGCTGAACTCCAGTCTTCAAGTGCTACTAGAACTCAACTTTTAGATGCATCTCTTGTTATAAAAGTATTACTGATTAAACTTTAGCTTTAATAACATAAAGCTACATAATATTTAAAGTTTAATAGTGTCAGGGTTGTTAATCATTTTCTTGATTTTACGTAAAATCCTTCTTTGCACCATCATCTCCAGGGGTCCCACAGTAGCCCCCAGAACAGAACCAGCCTTCTTTAGCAGGTTGTTGATGCTAATAGCAGAAAAGATGACATTCTTAACAGCAGACTTATAGAAGATTACACAGCAACTTGGTGCAAACCTGGAAGGATCTAAGCTTCCTCCAGAAGTACATCCTGTTTGGTTCCTTCTTGTAGGCGGCTTCAGTGCTAAATCTCTAGTCCAGTCGGTTGTGCAGGTGAACACTAGGGTATTTATATTGCTCAGCCACCTCCACGTCATATAAATTCGAACTACCCTGAAAGCTGCAGCTTTCAAGAGGTGAAGTGGTGGAAGGTGGTGAAGTAAACGCTGCAGACCCAGGTTGAAGTGAAAGGATGGTTTTTAATGGTGAGAATGTCCAAAACAGTCCAACACAATCCAACACAGTCCAACAGCCAGACAGCACGGCTGAGCTAAAGCCAGGGCTCAACGCTGGTAGCAACTGGGGAAACGAACGGACACAGTGCAACAGCTAGACAGAACTGAACACGAACAAACGACACTAGACAGAACTGACAATTCGACAAGGACCCGACAGAGACACAGGTGACATTAAATACACAGGAGGTAATCAGGAAACTAGACACACCTGGGAACAATCAAGGGGAGGACAGGACAGCACAGAGACTCAAAGGACACAGAAACTCAAAATAAACACAGAAAAACTCAAATCAACACAGAGAAAAACCCAAATCCTTACAACACCGCATTGTTCACAATTTTTTTTAAAATTAGCCTTACTTTCAGAACCAAAAAAAGGAACATAATGTATAAATAGGTGTGTATGCATAAAAATGATCATTATTATGGCTCTCACCAATATTTGTTATCTTTATCCGACATTGGCTTTGTTTTTTCTCCTCAGTTCAGCCCTATGAAAATGCTAATAGCTCCACATAATGCTCGTAATTTCCTACTTTTCTCCCTGAAATCATTATTTTCTTCCCGTTGCCATTTACAGATTGTTCAGGGATATGCACAAAACATCTTTCCTTTTGCCTCCGCTTTGGTCTTTCACATCTTCTGTATGTTGTAACATCAAACGTTACACATAAAAGCCTCTCCACGGTGCCCGGGAAGAGTTTCTCTCTTGAAATGTGTTTCTCATTTCATGCCATTATCATATCACTGGACATGTCCACATGCAACTTTTGTTTTGAAGGCCGTGGACTCGGAGAGTAAATGAGCCACAGAGTCTGCAATTTAAGCTCTAATCCCATCCTAAGCCCTGGTGGAGACTTGACTGTTGAGTGGAGCATTTCCAAAGCCCAGACTTCATTCAGGGAATGGACTGAAGAAGATTTTGATAAAAAGTACTGAATAATCCCAAGGTTCCTGTTTGTCTTGGCTTTGTTGGGTACCACATGATTGTTGAGGTTTAGACAAAGCAAGACAAACATAACAGAGGGATTATAGATTTACAGATTTAAATCAAATGGCTAGTATTGCTTTATGATAACCTTACTATAGTTTATAGCAAAGGTAAGGTGATATTGTAACATTACCTCAACAAAGAGAGTACATCCCAGCTAAATAGCAGGGTCATAATTATGTAAAATAAAAACCAAATTGATCAGCCAGTCCACTTTTATACAGTCACATAAATAGAGTGATTTGTATTGTAATGATACAGTGCAACTCATATGATATTGTAAATGCAGGTTTGTTTTGTTGCACTTGGTTGATATTTTTATAAAATGATGTCCATAAAAAAATATTTTTTTGTTATTATGGATCAGTTTTTTCATTGTTTTTTTTTTCAATTTACTGTTTGTTTCCTTTGCTCCAGTTAATATTTACTGTAACCCTGGCTCTGATTTTCTGATCTTTTTAAAGTCCAGTACCTCTCACTTCATAGAGAGAAACTAACACAAAATCCCTTTTACAAGAAACAAAACAATACTGCTGGGGGCTATTTAAGAGAGAATTCAGACAAGTCCTTCAGACTTTTAAAAAAGATGCTTTTTATGCATTGATATATAGTTTAACTGATGGAGGGATGCTTGATCTTTGTTAGGTTATCGTCTCCTAGTCCTGCAGTTTGTCATCACACTTCTAAGTCATTACATTATTTTAGTCCAAGCAACTCAGACCACTTAAACTGAACCATATAATAAAATAATCCATATTTTCCATAAGAGAAATACATTTTATGTAGCAGTATGTCCTCCAATGGGACTCCTTGAAAAAGATCTTGCTGTATCTATGAATAAATTAACTGGGATGACTGAAGCTGCAGAATAGTAAGAACGAATAGGTCATCTTTATGATGAAAGTAGAGCATTGGTTTTGAATTACTGCACACTAAGTCATTTTTATTCAAAGGAGTAACTTCAGCTACTCCATCACATGGCTCTGGGCGAGTCCTGCTCTCAAGCAAAAGGGCTTATGATTGCATTTTAATGACATAAGTGGGAACAAGGTGTCACTCGAACTCAAATGGCTGGAGTGTGCTCCCAATGTATTCTTCTGAATCCCCTCAGACAAATTGAAATAAATGCTCTGCACCAAGGAGAAATGGAAAATGGAGACCTGCTAATGAAATTACTTCAAAATGCTATTGGAATTGCCAAGGGAGATATTTGCGTACAGTATGTACGAGTGTGTTATGTTGTGCCACTTATTGTAGGGAGATTACAGGCCTCAGGTGCGTTGTTGATTGGACCTTTGATTTTACAGCATTATAAAAAATATATACTGAAAAATCTCTGCTCTGCAGAGGTCATAGATAAAACAGTATCTTCCTTCTGATGCCAGGAATCAAGCAATGCTTAGAAATGGTAAAGCACTATTTTTATCTCATTAGGCCTAGACATCCTTAACAAAACTGGCGGCAATCACGTTGACTACATTTGTGCTAGTTTGTGCAGCAAAAACATTTGCTTGTGCTACTTTTGGTTTGAAGATATTAATGAAAGTTTAAAGGTTAAAATGTCTACCAGCTCCTCCACATTACCCAAATCAAAAATGTTTGTGCTACGTTTGTGGTGATTGTTGCAGTAAAAAAATTTATTTGTGCTGCTATCATTTTAAAGAAGGTAATAAAAAGGTTTCCAGAGGTCATCAGAGGTCAACCGTCCATCCACTCATATTCAAAAAATCTAATAAATTTGACGTCAAGCAACTCTACTATGTGTGTGCAGCAAAACATTTTGTTTGTGCTGCTTTTCCTTTGAAGATATTAATGATGGAGGCGGGGGTTCACTTAGGTATATCTGCAGAACATTGTCTTTTTGAAAATGGAGGTTTGTGACGAGGAGCATGGCGTCTTCTAAGGATTATCTTCAGCCTAATCAATTAGGTAAAAGTTTGACCCAATATTTGATCAGATCTGCTGATCTGTGACCAACAGAATTTGTGAAGCTGCTTAGTTCATTAAGGAAATGAGTGAATTGTTGACACAAGTCCTGAGTCATGACTCTTGGATCAATATTTGGTCAAACTACCCCAACATATGACCTAGGAAAATAGCACAGCATTTTTACTGGGTAGCTGTTTCAAACAGACCTTAAATTACAAATGCTTGGGAAGTGGATTTGGATCCTTTAAGTAATACACAGCAAATTCTAATATACAAGTAATTTTAGGACTTTAAATAAACCAATGCAGCCATTTCTCAAAGAATGCCCCATGGTCCAAATCCAGCCCGATTTTAAACCTTATTTAAACTTTTTAGTGAGCCACCAACTTGTCATTTTATCAAGTAGTTATGGGTAGGGCAATAATTTATGAAAAACAATAAAAGCTTTATTCACTGCACTGTAAACTCACACATGGATGCAATGAAGAAGCAAATGAAGCCATCCATCTTTTTGACACTAAAGGCAAGCCCACTGTCTTATAAATCTTCCACTGTCCAAGACTTTTTGGTCATCATAAACACTGGCCATTTTGCCATGCACTGCCTTTTCTTTCTCACATTTTTCCTACTGTTGAGGAATAAAGTATTTGGCAGGCAATGTTAAAGAGACGACACAGAGATGTGTAGCAATGAAACAAGAGCAGAAGTGTTCCCCAGAAGCTGACTCATTTTTAAATGATAAAACCAGAGAACCCAAGTTCACTTGGTTAAGGATCAGTGGGCACACGGGAAAAGCAGCGATGCTCACACAGATATGCCTTGTGTTAACTACTCAGAAAACCATAGTTTCTTGAGAACTCAAAAACAGAAACAGACACCAAACTCATAAAAAGACTAAATAAGCTGCCATGTGTGTTTTCCGTCTGTGCGCAGTTGACCTTGGTGACCAAATCCGAAGGTACTCTGCGTATATCTGAATTGATTTCTGTGAGCAAATAAGCCACTTTATTAGTCTTTATAAGTGGATAAGCTCAAGGTATTAGTAGTCATATTTCGTCAGCATTATGCATGTTTCTTTACACAATCATGTGGTGCAAATCCAAAATGGCATGAATAGAAAATCCCTAAATAGGATTTACAAGACTGCTGGCTTTTCGTGTGTGGCATTTATATGTCTGCTGGTATGAGAGAGAGGCTGAGATAGCAAGGAGAACTCTGTGTTCAGCCAAAAACAACAAGAAGTTCCTTTTGCACAGAGCAGCCAGTCATGAATCAGGTGTGATACCTGCTCCCGGTATCAGCCAAAACAAACACCCACAAAGTACAGTTGTTTTCCGGCTCAGCTTTTCACTGTGTAAACGTAATTACCAAGGTGTCAAAGTCTTTATTTTCTTCTTAACAGCGGAAAATACATTCATTTAATCTTTAACACCAAAATCCTTTTAGTCCCAGCAGGTCTAGCTACATTTTCATCTGCTTGCTGGTGAAATTCTGTTAATTTGGCTTTTCCTTTTATTGATTCTTTTGTGATATGTTTTTTCAGTCTCAGCAGTTGGTTACCTTATGCCACAGCATTGTAGAAAATGTAGTTCTTAAAAATGTGCTCATGTACACACCCACTTGTTACCTTATTGGGAATACCTTACCAGTGACCTTCTACAATCAGAGTTGCCAGAATAGTTTTTTGGATCAGAATCAACAAGGTGTTGGGAATGTAAATTAATTGAGTTGCTGCCTTATGATGCCTGATTCCCTATATGTGCTGTGACAAGCAAGTCAAGAGAAATTCCTAATGAAGTGGCCATTGAGTTTATAAACAGTTCAAACCAGATCTTTACATCTTTGCACAGTATAAAAACACACATAGCCTTTTTTTAATTACTGTCAAATCAAATCTGATTAAATGTCATTGTTTTGAATTAGTTAGGATTATAAAAACGGTTTCTGTTTGCTTAATATCAAGATAAAAAAAAAACATTCTTTAGGTTTTGTTATTAACTTTCCTAATATTCAGGAGCTACAAACATGTCTTCAGTATTTGGTAAAATTGCCTTTTAAAGGCTACACAATTGTACAGTAAATAGTACTGTTGCCTTGCAGCAAGAAGGTCCTGGGTTTGAATCCTAGCCTTTCTGAGCAGATATACCATGTTCTCCCTGTGTATGTGTGGGTTCTCTCCGGGTATACTGGCTTCCTCCCATATTCCAAAAATATGACTGTCAGGTTGTTTGGTCTCTAGGTGTGAGTATGTGCCTGCCTTATTTTCTGCGTCTCTGCGTTACCCTGTGATGGACTAGCAACCTGTCAAGGGTGCACCCTGTCGCTGGCTGAATGACCACTGGAGATAGACACTGGCGTCCAATGCAGGCATAAGCAGGTATAGACAATGAATGGATGCCATTTCAAAGTGTTAGGCTTTGGTCACCATTTTGGAAATACTTCCTGCTAGCTTCCTTGAAATTTTAGTTTGTACTAAATGTCCTTTGTTTGTCAAATGTGTTCCTGTGTTGCCTACAGGAACACATACTAGAAACTTGTCCAGGATGTACCCTGAATCTCACCAGTGATGACCATATAGACATTTGGCTCAATATAACCCAGTAAGGATTAGCAGGTATTGGCAATGGATGGATGGATTATGCATTGAAGGACAAGTTGGTCATACTATACACAATCAATTGTGACAAAAATTAACTGAATAAATTCTCACTCATTAAGTGAGAATGATTAATAATCTTTGTAGATGTTTTACTTGATGTTTGCCCCTGGTGTTGTTTTAGAGACTTAAAGAAACTTTTGCATTTTATTTGGCTCTCCCTAAATAATGAGGATATTTTGGGAGAATCAATTCTTTGAGGTAATACTTGGGAGAAAAAGTTTGAAAACCACTGAGGTACAGCATACATCCTTGTGATATACTGTAGCTAAAGTGGCAGTTTTCTTTCATTAGTACATATGGCGTACAGAAACACTCAGTAATGATGTTGCAGTAATCTGATCCATCTATATTTTACTGTGCCTACCGGAGCTGAGTTCATTGAGTTGTCTTCGTTCGGCGTTTCCACAGATGTGTGTTATGTGTCTTCGAGTAAATGTAGTGATTAATGCGTATAAGTACCTTGTGACAGCTTCAGAGCTGATGTGAACTTATAGTTAAGGGTAGAGCCTAGCCGGGTATGACCCACAGTGGGGCCATAATGGGCTGGATAGGGCGCCCCGCCGTCCCCATCAGGGGTGGCCGAGCGGACACAGACATTTTACAGGAGAGGAGGTAAGTGTTTGGTTACAGTCTCAAACAAAAAGAATCCTCCTAAAACCATGCTCCTAATCCCCGTTTTTCCTCCCCCTGTTTCCCTGAGCCCCAACACCTATTTTGTTCTAGTTTACCCCTCACTCCGTTAGTTCCTTCTCCAATCAAGCTCAAACACCCATCTTACTTTCCAAACTGTGTAATTTTGACCCAGGCTCACTGTTTGTTAATGTCACTTGACTTTACACTTACTCCTGCAAAAGCATTTCATGTTTTCTCATTTTTAATATGTGCCAATGGATCTTTTTCCTCCTTATTCTCTCACTCCAATTTTAATTTTTCTCATTGTTCTTTGGTAGAAATGCGTGTTTAAATGTGTTTATTGGATTTTTTTTATGTGTTGTTTTTCCACAGTGTTTTATTTTTTATGTACATTAACTTAGAATAATGTTCAGATGCATCAGGAAATCTCCCAGACAGAAAACTAGTGAAAGAATAGAGATAAAGCAATATAACACTTTGCCGTTGTGTTAAGCGGTTTGATTAGCTCCAAGCTGGCATAGCTGCATTAACTACTCACGTTGAAAAACATGTTTTCTCCTTTGTTTCATACAGTATCTAAATCATTTAATCACAAAGTGAAAACATGAGTTCATTTGAAACAGAGGCATTAGTCCGTTAGCTCATGAAACACTTACAATCTAGAATGTTTAGATCTGCCTAAATGTGATACATCCATACCTCTTCCATGATGCACGGTGCAAAGTCTGCAGCAGCCTTACAAGGAGGGACCTGACAGCGATGACAGCATGATTAATGCTCAACGTCGTTCCCATTCAAACACTGACTTCACACACACACGCACACACCCAGCTCATGTGACATGCTTGAGAAAAACTTAAATAAACTGCTCACTGGGAAAACTATAAAGCTCTCATTGCTTCCAATAGCAGAATGAAATATATCAATAATGTGACTACAGATAAAACTTAGATTTGGTTTATTTTTACCCAGATTTGGTTTATTTTTACAAAAGCTTAGTTTACTTATATTAATATCTATTCTGAGTGTACTTGTACTTTTTTTCTATGTTGTGCTTCCTACTTAATTTAGGGAGCCATTTATGTTTTGGAATTTTAGTTTTAGCTCATTATTACAATAATAATTGTGGAATAGACGTGCTCAGTCAGCTGTGGTTCCTTACAACATTTTGCTCGTATCATTAAAATGATTGAACTTGACTGTATGCATTTGAATCTGAATGTGACTATATGACTATATAACTAATTTATTTAAGCCAAATATAAACTAACTTGGATCCCATATTGTAATAAATGCACTGAATCTGTTTTGACTTGACAGTTGTTAGTAATTTGGTAATGTATACTGAATATAATATTTTTGCAAAAATTGTCAAAATTATTGGCAAGTCTACGACAGCCAGCACTAAGTAGCAAAAATTATAATTTCTGTATTGTTTTGAAAATTATTGAAAAATAGCTAGATTAGTTAGTATTGAAAAGAAAGAGCTAGCTGTGTTGAAAGCAGCAGCTTTCTCCAAGGAGCACTAACTTAAAAATGAAAACTAACCAAAATAAAAATGAGAAATAAAAAAAGAGATATTGACATATCCTTTAGAAATTACTCAAATGTTTGGTTGTTTTTTTTTTTTTATTTAAAGACTGTACACATGTAAATTATATGATAGTATGGAGTGATCAGAAAAAAGAATATTGGTTTCTGCTCTTTCCTGTTAAACAGTAATTTCACGGCCAGCTTGGGGAAATAGAAAATACACGGAAATAATGAAAATTTGGAATTTTATGCTTTTTTTGTTGCTGTTGTTTGGTAGCCTCCTGGTAACAGTGCCCAAAACTGAATGTTTTTCATTCAAGTAGATGTAAAACACAATATTCCATTTGTATTTAAATTCTGCAAAAATTGCGAAATCTTTCTGTTATTTGTGTAGCAATCCAACAAATACCTCATATTAATGTGCAATTTCCACAATTAGTCTATAGGAAACGAAATATAACTCATCCGATGACAGAACGAGCTTAAATCTGCCAGCAACCGCTGAGGCATTAAAACACTTTTGTGGTTCATTCATCCTTCAACAGTTTCTGAGGGGATGCAGGGATGTGAAGGAGCTCCTTCTAAAAACTACCTTTGTTAAGCTCACCACATTCATTAATCTTTGCGATGCAGTCATAAAGGAGCCTGTGTGGAGGATGAAGAGGATGTGTGATTCCAGTGGCTGCCAGGGGCCAAGTGGTCAATCTGAGACAGAGGAATCACAGGTTGGCATGACGAGTCCATGCCACTCTCTGCCAAGACAAGCTATCGGGCCATATAGACAAATCTCCTGACAAGCTCTCTCAAACTGTGAGAAAGTAAATCCTGACTGCCAAGTCTAACAGCAAACTGAGGACAGTTTATGGAATCCATTAATTCGGCGCTTTTGTGTTTATCGTGGTTCATCTGGAATTTGATTTGTGATTGTGATGTATGGAGTCTCCTCAAAAGTAAAACCAAGCATCAACAGCACACCTTGTACAGGCATCCAAAGTTCACACATGGTAAAGTTTTCTTCATAGGAAATATTTTGTTGGAGTTATGAAAACGATGTCAGTAATAATTACTTACTGATAGTTGTACATAATTTCTCAATGAGGCTGTGCATAACTTATCCCTTTGTATGATGAATCCCTATTCATTTTACAGTGCTTTGATGAATTGTTTATACACCTTAGACTTTTTTAACATTCTGTCATGTTGGGCAATAATTCCATGTATTGTAGTGCGATTTTATGTGATCAAGCAACACAAAGTGAAACACAATTGGGATATGGAAAGAGGTTGATAAGTAGTTGATTACAAATAGAAACAAGAGAAGAGCAGCATGCATTTCTTTTAAATAAACCAGACCACGACTGAATTGTCTGTTCAATTCAGGCCCTCAATCCCTTTGCAGGATCAAAGGGATTGAGGGCCTTGGTGCCTATCTCCACAGATCATGGAGTAACCCTGGACAGGTTGCTAGGCCATCATAGATCAACATAAAGACACAGAGGACAAATATCCATACACAGTCAATTTACAGAGATCAATTTACCTAACAGTCATGAATCGGGACTAGGATTAATTCTGCAGAGTACCTGGAGAAAACCAATGCATGCAAGACGAAAACATGGAAACTCCATGTGCCAAGACCCCCAGCCATATTTAAGACATTCTTGCTGTGAGGTAATAGTGCTACAAACTGTGCCAATGTACAGCCCTCATCCACTGATCCACTGAACACCTCTTCCAGAGTTATGATGAGTCTCTTGTTGATTCTTTTAATTAAGAGTTAATGCTCTCCTTGCCAATTTAGGCAGATCGTCATATCTTAGTGGATTCACAGTTGTGCCATAAATGTTCAAAGTTAAAGATATCATATTTATAACCTGACCATTCTTTAAAATTCTCCCCAACTTTATCCCTGATTTTCCGCTTTGTTCCTTCTCTCATGTTCTCTAAAAGAATCTTTGAGACTTTTACAGAGCAGCTGTATTTGTATTAAGATCAAAACATACATGTGCACCGTGTTTGCTTGGCATATGTGTCCTACATTTTATTTAGTGGTATTAGGATAAAGAGCATGGAATCTTATTACCTCATTCAGTAAACAGAGATACAACCTTGGAATGCAATATTATTAATAATAGATAATTCAGCTCACTGATGTGGGAAAATAGCCATCCTCTTCCAACATTAGACATTATGTCTTCATCTTTGAGTGACTTGCTGTAAATGTCTCATAGAAAGAGCTTGTTGAAGCAAGCTGAACAGTAGGGCTTTCCATTCTGCTCCTTGAAGATCCCGTGGCTGAGTTGCCGCAGACAAAAGGCGCAAACAAAGTGCTCAGGATGAAACTTGCGATCGAGAGCTGAAACGCAGCGGCCAGTGATGGGCTTCCCACAACCACCGCACAGGGTGCCTTGCCTGGCGTGAAAGTGGGTGGAACAGAGGGGCCGACCGTCCAGTTCCATGAAACAGCCATCGCTAAACGGCTTCAGACAGTCCTGAATTTAAAAAGAGAAGTAGAGGATAGTGAAGGATTAGGGTAAGCAAAAATGATGATGTGTGTCAAAATAAGACTGAATACAGCCAGATTAAAAAACAGCAAAAATATTTGCAACATTGGCTCAACTCTTGAAGACTGCGGTTACAGTTTTGGCAATGTAGTCTATGATTACTTTTCAAAATTTGCCTTTATGACTGCTTGGTAGCAAACAAGAAATGACTGCGAAATCAGCACAGAGGGGAAAAATGATCAATGATGCATATCGAAAACATTGACCATTTTAAACAAATTGTGATGAATGAAAAAGGTTATGTTATGTTTCTCATCCATATTCAAACTTGAGGAAGTGAACAAAAGTTTTCAGTTGAACTTATGCCCACTTCATTCGCTGTACACAGTGGAGGGGACGGGATGTCACGGCATGAAAAACTGCTGGCCGATTGGTCAATTCATAAATAGACATGTAGTCATCTTCTTCAATCAAGACATAGACGTAGAATCCAATAAATAAATAAATGATTAATCACATAATAATAATAATAATAATAATAATATATTATATACTAAATTATATTCATATATAAAATTTATATTATTGTAATTATTTATTAGTTGTTGTTTTTTTACATTATTTAACATGCAAGAAGTTATTGGTTAATATCATTTTCCACAGGGAAGAAAGTGCATAAGCAATTTTTTTAGACAAGTCACTGCTTCTATTATTCAAAAGGATCTCTGATGATATTTAACCGGCCTCATGAACCGAGAATGTGATCGCTGAAAAGCCCAGTAATTTGGTCTGCACAGTTTTTAGATGCATTACAAAACGTACAAAACTTTAATAATTGATACAGTGCACAGATTTGTGTAGTTGCACCTTCATGTAGCTAAAGTTACTTTTAATTTTTATATATCAGGCTACTAGGACATATTTGCATCATTCATCATCATTGTACATATTCATATAGACAGAATAGGGATGACTGACTGGATAAAAAAAATACCCATCTTGCAGTGGGATTAACACTGAGAACATATTGTTAACAGCTTTGTCTTGCAAAAGAACCTGTTATTTATAAGAAGGTTGGCTCTAATAAGGTGCTTGTTTGTTTACATTATCCAGTCTGGGCACACCCCCAAGTTGTTCTGGAGCTAGGAAGTAAATATCCTATTGAGTTCCTAAATTCTGTTTCATGTTTTTTTTTAAGAAACCTGTAATCTTTGATAATTAATTATTGGATGGTAAACAGATATTGTTTGGCCGTAGTTGGTGGTGCAGAGGTTGCATAAGTGTGTCTGCCCTGAAGCTCAAACTTTATTGAAGAACCTGACTCCACTGTTCAGTCTTTTTGGGTAAATGCCTAACATCAATTATAGTGAATGTGATTCATCACTAATAAAGTCCAGCTGTCCCAGCAAAATCTTCCCAACATTTGCTGATTTGTAACTTGTAGTTTAAGCCATAGCCTGTAGAGAGGGAACAAAGGCTCCAGAAGATCACATTGTACAAATGTTAAGGAGCTGCACGAATTTCTGCCAAGTCCTGGTTTTGTTTTTAAATGCTCAAATAAAATCTGTTCTCAACACAGGAGAGGAGCTGTTAAACATAAAGCTTTCTTCTAAAGTGAACATCTAGATTTAAGGGTTTTTTCATTTTTTAGTTGGAACAAATCCAAACTATAAAACACTAAATATTACCAAAAGAACACAAAGACTAAGGTGAACTCTGGTGAAGGCAGCATCATAGTCTGGAGTTACTTTTCTTCAAGCGGAACTGGGTTTTTTGACAAACATGCATTGTGGCAAATGTAAGTCAGCATTCATCCAAAGCATTCGGTTACTGGCTAGAATAATGCAATTTTTCTTCATCACTGTATTTCCAAGCATACCTAGAAGTCCACAAAATCATGACTTCATGGAAGTAAAGTTAAGCATGTTATTGCAAAGCCAAAGTCAGAAAAAAGAAAGTTTGACAGAAACTTTGAGGGCTATGAATAAGACACGTTCACTTAGTCTGACAGGGTTGGACAACTTTTGCCAGTTTGCTCACTCTATTCTGTAAAAGTTACCCCACCCTATCAAACTATTAACTCCAGTTAAGATGTGGAATGCAGAACTTCTACTAAAGCATAAAGAGTGCTGAAAGGTATTCAACAAAGTTATAGTTTAAGAGTGCACACCTCTTCAACTATGTTATTGCTTCTTTTCTACATTTTTTTTTTCTTTTAACAGATATCTTTGTTTTTTAGTTTAATTGTACTGCATACACATCACTGTATCACACTGTATATATTCACATTTATTGGAATTATATTCATGGGCTTAAGTTGTTGAATGTCCTAGATTGTTAAAAAAAAATAAAATTCACTTCGTAGAACAGAAAAAACATAAAGGTGCCATTTTTACCTCTAAGTTTTCAGAACTCTGCGCAATTAATATCTTGAAATGCAGCTGACCGAGTAAAGAGAGAAGTGCAGCAGACGGAACCGTATTTGACCGACTGCTCTACACAGCGGTGGCTTTGAAGACAATATAAAAGATACCCACGCAGAGAGAATATGGTTCCCTTGATTTATCTGCAACATTTCCACCGCAACATTTTCATCATGCATATGGTTTGCATCAGCCCTGTGGTCAAACCGATGCAAACAAAGCAAGTGTGTGGGTATCTGTCTCATTTATTCTCAAGGTTGTGTGTGAGCCGGAGCCGTGTGTGTGGTCTGTGTTGGAGGCTCACTGCGCAGACGAAGCACTCTGGATGCCAGGTGCCATTGGCTGCAGTCAGGTAGTTCTCTCTAACGGACTCCCCACAGCCTGAACATTTGGGAGCAAAGAGGTGGTAGAAGTCCTTGCAGCAGTATGGTTTTCCATCCTTCTCCAGGAAGCCTTGGATAGATACGGGATACGCTGATATGTGTGCTAAATATTATTTTTATGCTGAGGCAAATAAATTATCAAACATCTCACCGTCTGGCCCAAACAGGTCTCCGCAGTGTGTGCAGAAGAAGTGCTCTGGGTGCCAAGTTTGGTCCAGAGCTGTCAAGATGTTCTGGTGGAAAAAAAAACACCAAAAATACTACATCTCTATTTTACTTTCTTTGGGGATTATTGAAGTTTTTCTCATCTCTCGTAGCTAAATGTGAACAAACACAAAAAAAATGGACCGTGAGCCACATGAAAGGAATCATCAGGGATGCTGCATTAGTTTCTCATTAATGTCTTTGGTTTATAGCATGAGGTAATCCCAGTCTGAAAAACCACCAGTATGGGTTTTCCTTTTATTTATTAGCATAACATGTGATCTTGGCCAAGAAAAAAAAATAACAACATCCAACATGTCATCATGCAATCATCAAAATTTTACAGTGAGGATTAATGGATGTAATGGACAATTTAGGACATGAATAGGGAAACAAAAAGAGAAGCTGAGATTAAGTTTGTTATTTAAGATGCTTTACATAAAGTGTAATACTGCATAATTGGAGTTTCTTATTATACCTGCAATATCGGCCCCTGGCAGTAGGCGCAGCGTGGAGAAAAGAGCTGATGGTAGTCTTTGTCACAATACGGCCGTCCCTCTCTCTCAAAGAAGCCTGTTGTGCTCAGCTCCTCCTTACACACCATACACACAAAGTGCTCAGGGTGCCACACCTCACCCAGAGCTGTGATCATCTAAACAACAAAAGTCAAATGAAGTGAAAAAGACTGCTTTGACTATAGTTAAATTTAAAGGTTCACGTTTTACCTTTCCAACAATGCATTTGTTGCATGCAGCACAGTGGCCTTTGGCTGTGGTGCGCACACCGATCTTCTCCAGGTCCGAGCTCAGCCCTCCAAGCAGGTCATCTATAGAATCTGTTTTCTGCGTCTGGATCGAGGGTTTTGGGTTGGAACTTGCTGGGCCGCTGCTACTGCTGCTGTCGCTGTCCTTCTGCCCTGATGTCCCATCCTCGTTTTTTTTCTTTGTAGTCTGCTTCTGTGTCAGCGGTGGAGGGGCCGATGGAGGTAAGTGGTTCTAAATAAAGATACATGGATGTCAAAATGTCAGGTTTAGTCTTTACATGTGCTAAAGAGATTTAAGTTCTTAAGTGATCAAATACAGAAATATTATGTCAGATTGTGCAATAGTGATGTTGGTGCAATACTGCCCTCTAGTGTTAAACCTTATTAATTTATTTCATTTTTAAAATGTTGCTCTACTGCACCCGCAGCATGTCCATATGAGGCTGGTAGGTAGTTTCCAAAAGCATCTCACTGAAGTTATTTCAGCTAAAGGGCGAAATGATCTATTTTGAAGCAGTGTGAACTATATTCACACATTTTTGTTGATATCTTTCGCTTAATTAGCAAAACAAGGTAAGATTTGAGGGTCTACCTGCAATAAAATGGTTTTCTTTGAGGAAAAAATAGAGTTGATATTGATAAATTTCAATATCTTTTGTAAAAACTGAATATTTGATGATGTGTCCAATTTGTTCTCCCCATAATAGCACAGTCACAATCAGAAATATTCAACTCATTAAATCTTTTAATGATTTATTAACACGATGCAATATTTGGGTACAACAAATGTATTAACGTCACAGTTTTTAAATACCTATGAAATATTCTTTTAAAGCTGTGTGAAAATTGTAATAACCTGTAATGAATTTAAAACAATTCACTTTGTTTTAAGGCTAGTCGACACCAATCAAGCCTTTGGAAACTCAATAAGGATTCTTCATTTGTTCTTTTTGTGAGGCAGACATAAGCACCGCACATGAAGGCGCTGTAATCGTGAGAAATAAAAACAGTATCAATAAACCTGTGAGAGATTATATCACCTCACCTGAAGGGCTGTAAGAAAATTTGCAGAAATATTAACATTCCGCTATTATAAGGGAGATTAAAACATATGGAGCAGCTGCATACCTGCCTGATCATAAGTCCCCAGATTTTATCAAAAGTTTTTAGTTACTTAATCAGAATAGCTAAGAAAACCCTGTGTTTGACCGAAGGACACTATAATACACACACTGAATAAACAAGGGTTTAATGGCAAGAATCCAAAATGAAAATCTGTGGATCACCAGGGACATAAAAAGCAAAATATCTACCAGAAAGGAAACTAGAAATATGGAAACAAAGAGTATTGGGAGATAGACCAAACTTGAACTGACTATATGACAAAGCGATATGTTTAGCTTACAAAGGGTCAGGCTTATGAACAGAAGAAAACTGTCACCATAGTCAAACATGGAGGTGGGCCTCTGATGATGTGGGGCTGTTGTTCTGACATTGCAAGTAGCATCATGTTTTACCAGACACATTCACAAGAGGGACATGATTCCTTCTGTTTACAAATCAAGGCAACACAGTCAATGTATTTTCATTGGACTTTCTAGAAAAATATCTTCTTACGGATCCATTTTCTTTCATCCACTTTTCTATAAAGTATTTTTATGCAAATGGGTTAAATATTTGCTCCTTGTTAGTATAGTGGTGAGTATCCCCGCCTGTCATGCGGGAGACCGAGGTTCGATTCCCCGACGGGGAGTGAAGTTTGTTTCAGGTCCCTCTTGAAAATGAGATCTAGATCTCAACGGGGTTTACCTGATTAAATAAATAAATAAATAAATAAAAAATGTTCTGATTCCAACTGTGCATCATTAATTAACTCATTTTTTTTACCAGTACATCACTTCTACGAGACATTATCATACACAAGATGTGAATTGTGATCATTTATAACCATTTCCTGACACATCCAGGTAAACAGCTTTATACTGACCCCTTCTGCTAAACCCATCAGGTCTTGCAAGATAGACTCCAGTTCTAGAGTTGGTGAGTCCGGAGGCAGAGCAGCTGCAACAGGCGCGGGTAGGTCACTGTGTTAAAAACAAATGTAAAAAAATTATAAATAAATACATGATAATGCTACAAAAACCTTTGCGATAATAAAAAGCATTTAGAGACCAAATTTACATTTCTATTTTTGCCCATGTCTAAATAATATTGGGAATAGATTTTGTTAAAGCATATTTGGCTTTTAAATGTATTTTATGGTGGTTGAAAGCAATTTAAAATATATTTAGTAAAATCCGAAAAAGCCGGAACAGCATAACTTAACTCATAAACAAATAAGCTATGAGCATGTATGAAAGGCAGATTGAAACAACAAGACATTGTTTTCAACACTTTAATCTTCTATTAAACACAAAATAGCAAAATATTTTAAAAATAAAATTATCATACTGTGAAAAACTTATCTAAATTTGCAACCACACGAAATGCATTGTTTGGAATTGTCTTGCTGAAAGTAGCATTCAGATGAATGTGCTTAGCTTTTCTAAATCTTTAAGATTTTTGGTTTCAACTATGTTTATAAAATATCGTAGTGCTGTCTATGCTGCATGGTTTTGTACTAGTTAGAACTGCATAAAGATCAGATAATTTATGTGTTAAGCTAATTTGGTGTTTTCCTTTTATCCTGAACATTTGTTGCTCCAAAACATTGCATGCATGTACCAAATTAATGAACTTGCATTGAATGTTACACTGTGATCCATCAGATTATAGGATTTTTTTTTTTTTTTCTGATTCAGAAGACATGTGGCCTTGCTGGATCATGATGTTACATGTTTGCTTCACATAGTAAAGTTTTAACTGGTGGAGACAAGAAAAACATGTTCTCATCATGGTCCGTGGGCTTTTAGTGGTTTCTGTTTACGATGAGCTGATCTTTTACAAATGTCTTGTTTTTCGGTTGTTATATGCCTTTTTTAGTAACTGTTTTAATTAGCTTTGATCCATTTATTTTGTTTGTGTCCTCCTTTGCTTCTTTTTCTCTGCTCTGACATCATCCTCCTTCTGATCACTGTCTTATGACTACCACTTAAGCTTACTTCCAATTACATCTTTCTGTGTGTTTACTCAACTGCTTTGTTGTTTTGTTGCCAAGATGTTGTTTAACTTATTTCATCTGTCAGACTTGACACAAACTCTATTGTGTGTCAGTGGTTTGTAACCTGACACACATGCATACAAGCCTGACTCAACTCTTATCCACTCTTTAGGAAACTGCTACTTTATTTTAGAAAACTTGGCTATTTTGCCATAACTTGGGCCACAGAATCATTCATGTTTTTTGGGCCTGCTTTATAAGCATGCCTTTTTTAAATTAAATTGCATTTTATTTATTTTCTTTACATCAACTTTATAAGTGTTTTTGGTGTTAGGTCATTTTAAGACATTCAGTGCTCACACATTTGCATACCCCCTATAAATACAAATGACCACACACAAGGACAATGTGTGGTAGGTACTACCACACACCCCACACTAAGTGTGCTAATTACTTGTTGTTTTATGCATTACAACAATATTTGTAAGGCAAATATGATAAACTGTATGCCTCAGCTATGAATATATTTTTGCTGTCTTGTAGCGATTTTATGTTTTACTGGTGATGATACAACAGAACACTGAAATTCTGTGTAAAATTCTGTTTAATTTTACATTAAACACAGGACAAACAGCAGACAGGCATTTATACATTACCTGTAGACATTAGAGCTGGCTGAGTTTTTCTCTTTCTTTTTGTCACTGGCAAGAATGGCACCTGGAGCCTGTGTGGACAATGAAGTTACATTGACATTTTGTTTACATAAATATTTGAGCTTGTTTTAGTCCATTTAAAATGATAAACATATTTCTTTCTCTTTCGTTCACCTGTCCACCAGTTGCAGCGGTGGTTTCCTGGAGACTGTTTGAACCTGTAGGACTCAAAGCCAGCTCCTCTAACAGCAAATCTGCAGACGAAAGCAAATCGTGAAGCTTCGTAGCAACTTATAGGTTGTGGTGTAACAGCTTCATCTCGAGTAGCGTTAATGTTACAGTTGAGAACATTATTCTGCTTGTTAACCAGCAAAACATTAATTTTTTGCAGGGTAGTGGATTTCCTGTGCGGATAAAGGTGCAAACAAACTGAGGTTGTTTCATACAAGCCGACTTCCTGAGGAAATGAGAACATTGCTCCGTTGCAGAAGTGAAACTTGTCTTAATGTCACAAGAATGCGGTGACTAATACTGAGGCGATTTCATGCAATCTTTTTGTGACATGTTATTAAAAGGGAAACATGGAGATAAACAATTAAGCATATTCAATATACATTGTACTGGTTTAGAATGAAAGAGTCAAAATTTTGGTCGCTAAAAAGAAAACCAGATGCCATGTTTGAAGCAAGGAACGCGTTGTAGATATTGTGATTACTTTGAAACTGCTCATTTACATTTACATGTCGTTAGATCATGTCGTTAGAAATCAGCATTTCTCAAGCACAGTCAGCAGAATCTGTTTGTTGTAATACCAAACAACTTACTAAAAACAACTGGTTGATAAAACAAATAAATAAATAAATAAATAAACAATTACAATTTCTCATGATATACCCCAAATGATATTGTTTGTAGTAATTACTGAACAGCACAGATGTGTTTATATAGTTGATCTTGGTCAGTAATCTCAATTATGTATTAAAGCTTCATATATATATATGCAGTTTCCATGTTATCATCAGCAGAGAAAGAAAGTCACCTTACCGAGTTCATCCATGTTGTTTCCTGCTCTCAACACTTGGGTGTGTGTGCTTTTTTTCTTTACTGCAGTTTTGTCACTGGGGTAACAAGCCTTGTTTCTCATCAGATCTACACCACCACTTCCTGCAAGGAAGTTTTTTTTTTCTTACTATAATAAGATCTAATGCTGCGTGATATCGCAGCTCAAGGATCAAACCTTCAAGTTTCATCTTGATCTTGCAACATTTTCTCACATTTTGTACTCAGTTTTGAAAAGTGCTTGAAATAAATTGTGCATGCCACTTGTTAGTGTAAATGGTAAATGATTAAAACAATGTGTTTATAGTACCAGAACAATTTTAACAATTGCAATGGTTTTAATAAGATATTTATACATACAGCGAGATATGTACGTTTTACTTGCTGAAGTGTATCATTGTAAAGATGAAAGTAGGTTATAAATTGACGCTAAGGCATCTCAGTGGAGGTATTTCAACAACTCATAATACATATTTATTTATTACAGACACATTTAGTTAGTATTTTGAAATGAAAACATGACTTGAATGTTCACACAAATGCTTTGAGGCAACAAAAGCAAAAATATTATCTTTATATTTGTCTAAAAGAGACACAATCGGGCTGCTCTGCATGCTCCTTTCCTTAAATGTAACACTTCACAACAAGTGATTGTAAACTGAACTAAAAGTGATTCTGAAAGTCATCAAGGTTGCTGAATTATGACTTAAACCTGACATGTAGGTAGGCAGCATTCATAAGCTTGATTTTTTTTGTAAAACTCAGCTGAAGTTGCTAAGAACAAAAGTTCCTACAATTTAAATGGCTGCATTCCAAAGTGACGCATACACATGGTTGCAGTGGTATCAAATTAATGATTATTACAATGTTAAAATTAAACACTGCACATCAACAGTATAGTAATTAAAACAATACCACAATGCTGCATGTAGCAACCAGCAACATAATAATTGCCAGAAATGTAAAAACTTGCAGACAATATGATAAAGTTTTTTTTTTATCCTATTCTGTAATACCAATAAGGAAGTAAGATATATGACTGACATATCACTTTTTAAAAAAGTATTTAAGATTTAATAACTCTTAAATAATTGCTTATATTATAATACCTTGCAATTTTAGGTAATTTGCTATGGCTGCAAAACCCAACTGAAAAATATACTGCTCAAAAAAATAAAGGGAACACTTTAAGTGTTAAACACCTGTTTAAGTGTTCCCTTTATTTTTTTGAGCAGTGTATATTGTACATATATTTTTTTAAACATAATGTGTAGATATAAAAATTCATAATTCTATAGATTGATAAATAATCTAGAATTAATTTCTAGGAAGTGTCATTTTCAAATAAGTGTTCCTTTATGCCAGTTACCAGTCAATAATTTAATAAGTTACTATTGGCAAAGTTGAATTGCATGACTGGCTAAAAAGTTGTATCACATTTTGGCATGATAGGCTTTAATACATTTAATACGGGCAAAATATTAAGTTACTTTCAAATATTGTGGTATTAGCCATATTACATCACTAGTTGCCACAGTGTGCAATACCATCCATCCATCCATCCATCCATCTTCTTCCGCTTATCCGGGGTCGGGTCACGGGGGTAGCAGCTTCAGAAGGGAGGCCCAGACTTCCCTCTCCCCGGCCACTTCTTCCAGCTCTTCCGGGGGAATCCCGAGGCGTTCCCACGCCAGCCAAGAGACATAGTCCCTCCAGCGTGTCCTGGGTCTTCCCCGGGGCCTCCTCCCGGTGGGACGTGCCCGGAACACCTCATCAGGGAGGCGTCCAGGAGGCAACCTGACCAGATGCCCAAGCCACCTCAACTGGCTCCTCTCGATGTGAAGGAGCAGCGGCTCTACTCTGAGTCCCTCCCGGATGACTGAGCTTCTCACCCTATCTCTAAGGGAGAGCCCAGCCACCCTACGGAGAAAACCCATTTCGGCCACTTGTGTGCAATACATGGGTCACAATATGTCTCAAAGCCAAAAAGAAAATTACTTCTTGTAGGACATGTCCAAAAATGTTTTAAAAATTAATTAATAGATAAATGAGAAGTATTGATCAAATGTCCATATCACCTCAGTAGACTCCATTAGAGGTGGGGTGGAAGTGGCTCCATCTGAATCCTTAACTGGAAAGGGGAACTAGTCTTTACCTTATTATTGAGGCTGAACATAGTAAAAATTATACACGATACTAATTTTGACTGCTTACTCAATTCTGTTTACTCAAACACAGTGAAAGCTCCTCTTACACAGTTTTTATTATTATTCCCAAGATCCCTCAATAACTGACCAAAACAGGGGCCTCAACCAATATGTTTTCAACACATTGCTGGTTGCTACGTGAACATTATATTTTTAAAACGATTAAAAGAGCCAGAATCACCTTTAAATCTCTGCTACGACTCCACCCTGATGATGTCAGGTATGCCACTCTGATTTGCATGCAGTTCTCGTCATTTGAAAGCACAAAACCGACATGCAGGTCCTTCTAGTGAGCCTCTCTTATCTGCTGACAATTTCGACCTAAATGTTCAGACAAACAACATTTTCTTTAACTGAGACCAAAAAAATCTATTTTTTTGAACATGTATTTCACTTTTCTTGTGTCTAGTTCTCTATGTTCATTTTCAACACCATGTGGCAGTCACCTGCGTTATCTCGTACCACTTTGGTTGCAACCACTTAGTAAAACTTGAGGTGTATCAGTTGCGAATATGTTAAACAATTAAAAGCTAATTCAAGGATACATTTTCCGATCATAATGCTTGAATGTTTTCAAATAATATGCTTGACACTTTCTATGCGTTATTTAAAGCAGTTTTAATCCTGTACTATCATTGATACTTTTCATCTTTATATTCCCCCCCCTGTTTGATGGTTTAGTCGTTCCCGGAAGAACCTCTGTTTACAGCATCGCAGTAATAGCTGGAAGGTTTAGAGTCGAACGATAAACAGGACTTATGCATGTTTCTTAGCGTTCTAATATTTTGCTAATGCATTTGTCTGAATTAGCAGTAAGCTGTGATTTAAAATGACGGTTTGGACGAGAAAGAGCGGCCGACAAGCTGGCTAGCGCTGCTGGGTTAGCCAGCGAGGCGAGAGTAGCAGCAGCTGCTAACTGAGCACGGAGCGGCTGCTGGTCCGTCCAGTCCAGGATCTCAGGTATGTCCGCCTCACCCTCAAACAGGTGTACACGTGTACGTGTGTAAAAGACAAGGAGTCACACCGGTTCGTTCGGCAGGAATACAAGCGGCCATGGGCGCAGAGAGCAGCGCGGCGCGGGGCTGCACTCTGCTGGAGGAGCCGCTGCTGACCCTGCCCGCCGGACCCACCATGTACTCGGCGGTTCTCCAGGACGGGAAGCCTGCGTCTGTGTTTGTTCACAAGCGGGACAATGAAGACAAAGTCAACAAAGCTGCTAAGGTGAACTCGTATAAAGGCCTTTCTCTGGAGCTGTGGGGTATTTGCACTTACTGCATTTTTATTTTTTTTACTCCTGATTCCTATAATAAGTTATCATTGATTAGTCTGCAAAACAATTTCGTTCAGTGTGGCAATGTCAATCAATTTAAAAAGGTAATATCAGCTACAGACATGTTTTTATTTAATGTAAGAGTCTCTCAAAGATTAAGCAATCTTTTGTGAAACTGTCTAATACACAAGTTTGAGATTAAAACAAGTCTTCATTTCTGATGACTTTTCATGACAGCAATTTGCATCTAGGTGGTAACAGGATAATCACAAAACTCATTTGTACGTTATCTTATCCCTGCTACTAAATGACCTGCTAGCATTTCTTAAGTGAACATTGTTTGAACGAGGTTGTCATCACTTTCATTTTGATAATGGTGGAAGAGCAGAATGGTTACTTAAATAGGAGTTTGCCTCAAATCCTTCTCCTTTTGTCAACCAAGATTATATGTAATGACACAAGAGGTATTTCCAATACTTAATATTTAAAAAGCATATCAGGTTAGAAAGGTTGGACCCAAATCGATAATTAGTTCACTAGTGGAGAGCAATTCATAGCCAAGAAATGACATAAAGAGTAGGGGGGGAATTTCTTGTAGACGGTTCAACTCAAGCTGGTATGTCCAACTTAAGGTTCTTAAGACTCAGTGCCCTGCATGTACAGGTGTGTCCCTTGAGACAATTAAATAACTTGTTCAGTTTGCCATTCTGTTTTGCAGCAGCCTGATAATAAACCATTTATTTTATTCAGATGTGTTCAACTTGGAGAGAATCCAAATTACGCAGCACACTGGCTCTTAAGGACAAGAGTTGGACATGTTGGCACTATAGGAGATGGTTGGCAGCAGACAGATTTAAGTATTTCTGTGCACATAGCTTTGAGCAGTGCCCTTGTGTCATGTAGAAGGAAAGACGCCAACATAGAGAAACCAACCCTGAGCAATGAACCAAGAATGATTTGGTGATTAATAATAATATAATAGAGTACTATGTTTTAGGACAGAAGTGATATCTTAGTGGCTCAGGGATAAAAACATTGAAATGTGTCCTTGAACAGGAAGCTCTCAAAGTTTTTGCAAATTTACCTTCCTGTTCGCTGTTTCTCCTAGAGGTTCACACGACTTTGCAACTCCAAAGCAAAGAAATATTGACTTATTTCCTTAACGAAATGTGTTTAAAAACACAATGTCCTCTTAATGAAATAGGCTTTGGTTTGACTGCTTTGAAGAGCCTGTGAACGTCTGATGCTTTAAGCTGTAGTCATAAAATATTAAGTGTTTGAAATGCATATTTTACAGACACAAAACAAATGCAGCAGAATCAATTTAAGTGCACAACTAATTAACCCACTTTTCACGTACTGCAGCACCTAAAGACGCTGAGGCACCCGTGTCTGCTGCGCTTCCTGTCCTGCTCGGTGCAGGACGGCGGCATCCATCTCGTAACGGAACACGTCCAGCCGCTGGAGCTGCTGTTAGACAGCCTGTCCCTGGAGGAAATCTGCGCCGGCATCTACGACGTCCTGCAGGCACTCATCTTTCTGCACGAGAGGGTGAGCAAGACGAGGATCCATTTGCTTCTGTTGCCAGCAACCCGGGTGGACATTTTCTGTTTGCCTCTCTTGTGTTAAAACTTGGATGCTTCTCGTTCTTCAGGGTAAATCGAGCCACAACAACGTCTGCGTTTCCTCCGTGTTTGTCAGTGAAGACGGCCACTGGAAGCTGGGAGGGATGGAGACTGTGTGCAAGTTCTCTGAAGCAACTCCAGAGGTAGAAGATGGAATAGTAGCAAATTCATTGTTATCAAATATTCTTTGGGTGAATTTTCACATGCATGTTAAGAGTAAATAAGTTTTGGAAACTCAGCTTTCAACGGATCAGTTCATTTGACTTATTTCTGTGTCAGTTTCTAGATAGCATTCAGAGTGCTAGAGAGGCCTCCTGTGTTCCTCCTGAAGAACAGGTCAGTGGGTTTGACTTTATTACAAAAATGTGAAAAAATTCTCCCTCCTACATTTTCATTAAAAAAAAGACATTGTTAACAGGTGGAAGACTTTAAAATCCTTCCAGACAACCATGCTCACGCTCGGGACTGTTACTCGTTTGGTGCAATGGTGGAGGCTCTGCTCCCTCTGCTGAATGACTATGGTGAGTGGAGATGACTTGATAAAAATCTGGTTGCAAATTGTTAAATTTCACTTCATTTACTTACTCTGCTCTTTCCTGTGTTCTTTCTAGTGTCACAAGAGCTCTCTGACAGTCTGACAAAAACCCTGCAGGCAGGCCTGCTGAATTCTGACCCCCTGGCTCGACCTCCACTCAGCACCTTGCTCAATCACAGCTTCTTCAGGTTTTTGTGCATTTCTGTCACTTGCATTTGCAGCGTTTTAAACTGACAAAACTTTGATTTTAAACACATCGTTTTTAAATGTGTTTTTTCCTGTGAACAGGAATGACTTTCTGGAAGTGATGAATTTTCTGAAGACCCTCACACTGAAGACCGAAGAGGAAAAAAATGAATTTTTTAAGTAATAATTTGTTTTGTTTAAATCTAATATTAGGTGTACTCATAATTTGCAATGCGATGCAAACGTATTGATATCCCGTAAAATATTGTACATTTGTCATGTTATAACCACATATTGTAAGCTGCAAGAGTAAATGGGGCTGAATATAAATGTTACATTCTTAAGACTTTCAACTTTCATCCATCACATACAATCCAATAAAATGCATTAAGTGTATACTTGCAAGGGGACAAATGTTTAAACTGTTTTAGGAGTCTGAATACTTTGAAAAGGGATTGTAAATTATAATGTCGTCTGAATTGTCTTTGGTGACTTTTTACATATTTTTTTTTATATTTCAGGTTTCTCCTTGACCGTGTCCAGAACCTTCCTGAAGAGCTGATTGCTTCACGCCTTGTCCCCAAACTTCTCCACTCCCTTGTTTTTGCAGAACCCATGGCCGTCAAGAGCTTCCTCCCTCATCTGTTAAGACCAAAAAAGGGTACTATGGCATTTTATCAAGAATATGTCAAGTAACTTGACAAAGAGATGTTTAAACAAGTAAAAATATGACTGAAAACTCATAATTTCACCTTTGTGGACAGATTCCAGTCAAGGTGACGGCAGTGAGGATTGTCTGCTGTCTGTGTCCCTTCATCAGAAACATGTGATTCCTCAGCTGCTTAAACTCTACGAAATAAACGAAGAGCACATTCGGATTGTGCTCTTGACTCACATCCACATCTACGCCGAATTCTTTTCCCACGATGAACTAAAAAATCAGATTCTACCTCAGGTAAAAGCTCAGTTCTGTGTTATTACTGAACACATACAGGTGTCAAGGTGTTTTGGATTTGTTTCAGTTTAGTGCAGTGCAAGCAGCTAGACCAGAAATAATTTGTTTTAGTTGTAGTCTTGGTCCTCTTTTGTTGGGGCAAAAGTTATGTCACATATTATCAACCAAATTTGACAATACATGTCCTATTTTTTTATGACCAAATGTTACTTCTGTTATTGTGATTGCAGTATCTTTGTCATGTAAACCCCACTGCCATCACTTACCTACTCCTGGTTGTGAAGTTGGTAAAATAGTTAAAAAAAAATAGAGAGAGAAATATAGCAGTAAGTTATATTTCTTTCAGATTTATTTCAGGTTATATCACAATGAGTCTATAAGAAATCAAGGGCTAAAATTAGTTGATGTAAAGTTACCAAACAAAAGTAGTCACCTTCCATGAGTAATTGACAGACCAAATCTTCATCGTTTAACTGAAGAACTTGTCATCATCAACAGCTTGTCCAAGTGGTGTCCCCAGAGATGTAATCTTGGTCCCTTTTTGTTCTTTTTACACCTGCTTGTATTTGACGTCGAGTTTAAAGTAGCATCCGTTTTAATTACAATTTTGAAAATAAAAACCAGTTATTACAATTTGGACAACATGACCATATCCTTCTTTGTGATTCAGGGCCATTAAAAATATACACATTTTGTTTTCCTTCAAAATCCTGAGTGTTATTTTAAAAACAATTTTTCCATCCATAGAATGACGAATGCAAGTGTTAAAACCATTAATTAATTTTTTTTTCCAAATTAAAGACTCTTGCTCAGGTCAAGACATTTCTCTCATTCTTGCACTTCTGGAGAAGTTATCCGTACCTTTATTTCTTTCAGTCAACCTTATTTTCATATTTCTGAATGTTTTGTCTGCATTTCTTCGATCAACTTCTATTTTTAAGCATTCTTATAAATCCAATTATTGCCATTTCCGTGTGGATGCAACCTAGTGCTTTATAAACTGTTTTATATAAATTTAGTTTCCACTTTTTCTTTTTTACTGGCTACAGGTTTTGTTGGGCATGAGAGACACCAATGACTCTCTGGTTGCCATGACGCTGCAAAGTCTTGCTGTGTTGGTGCCTTTACTGGGAGCTCACGTGGTTGTTGGTGGAGACAGAAGCAAGATCTTTAAACGCACAACACCAAGTTTTACCAAGTCTGCAGAGGTCACACCTGAAAGTAAGGAACTCCTCATTGAGATAAAAGCTGATGCACCTATTGTTAGACTCCACGTTTATATTGTTGGACTCCATGTTTAGTATCCAAAAGGATTATCCAGATTAATTTGATCCATTTTAAAATTTGTAAACAAGTTCTTCAAATAATGTTTGCTTACTAGCATATAGAGGGGAGAAACAGGTTTTACTGACAGCATGCACTAGCAGCACTAATGACATTTTACTTGTCTTCCTTAGCTTCTCCTGTTCACATAGTTGGAAGCTCAAACTCTCAGATGGTTCAACCCTCCAAATTCCTGAATATGCTCCCCAAACCATCAGAGACCAAAGGCTCGGTCCTCAGACACATGGGAAACTTGACAGGCACACAAGAGAAGCCGAGGGTGATTCCGCCATCATCTGGTAAGACCTTCAAGCTGTTTAAGTTGGGTGTCGACTTTATTGTAGCTGAAATTCAGTGTGGCCTCTTTGCTGTGTTTTCCAGATAAAAGCCGAAAAATGCCTTTAACCTTAAACGGCTTTCATGAGGATAATAGACAGGAAGTGTTCCTCGGTTCGGAGCAGGCTGACAGGCTAGAGGGCCCTGTGGAGGACTGGCCTGACTGGACTGAAAACGATGTGGGAGAAAGTAGAAATGCGCAGTCTGTCCACATCCACATTAAGGCATCAGAGGGAGCTGATGCTATTAGCAGCAGACTCCCAAATGAAAATGCAGAGGAGGAGCCTTGGGATGACTTTGAGGACCCTGAGCCGACGTTGGATCTCTCCCCTACAGCTCCTTCTGCAGATTCACTGATTCTAACACTTTCCAGAGGGAGCACCACTACATGCGCTAATCCGATTCCTGAACCGTCGACACTGAAATCCTCCAAACCCCTAAAGCTGACCTCGGCGCTGTATCAGTCGACACAGGCCAAGGATATTTCTTCATGGGACAATGACTGGAGTCAAAAGGATTTCCAGAAACCACTAAGACCGTCAGCCCCAGTGCCCAAATCAGCAGTGCCAATGAAGAGCGACAGGACAGGAGGTCTGGGGGAGGAGTTCACTATTAAGGTGAAAAAGAAGGTAGAGAAAGACCCAGAACTGGATTTGTTTGCGGACATGGTGCCGGACATCAAGTTATCTTCAACCGCTCTGCTGCCTCTAGAGGAGAGAAGTGTGCATGTCACAGGAACGTCAGCAGTCTTTTCAGATAAAACTCTTGAGATGGGCTCATCCATTGATACTGTAACACTCACTGCCAAGTTTGCAGCAGCTAACCCGTCTGAGGTGGGTTTTTCAATTGTTATTGAATCCATTTATGGTAGATGAATCATTATATAGAGACTTATTATTTTAAAGTTGTATTTATAATTAGAAAAACCAATTCAGTTAATGATCAAATGTGTGTGGGTCACTAGATTATGTTTGGCTGTCACAACTAATTAACTTGCACAATTGAAAGTCTTCATTTTGCTTGATAATTTATGCCCAAAGAAAGGTGGTTTTATGTCTGAAACAAGTTTCTGTGACTTTCAAATGTACCTTTTTAATAAAGATGTTTCACTTGTTCCTGTGTTGGTCTGTTTTTAAGGCTGAAGCAGATGGCTGGGGAGATGGAGATGACCTCAACTGGGAGGGTGAGAATGCCTGGTGATGACGACTGATACAAAACTCAATCTCCAAAACACTCAACCACTGGAAACCTTTAATCCATGCATCACATCTGGAGTGCCACTATCCCACAAAGCTGGAAGAAGCTTCTCATAAAATGATGCAGTCTGATCAAGGAAAACCTAAATCTATTATCTCTGTTTATTATGGAAATGTGGTGATACATGGGCAGCCGGGTGGTGCTAGACATGGACAGAAGAAGCCATTTGTAATTGTTTGCCAGTTGACATTAATCACCTCAATAATGGTTAAAGATCCTAACAAGGTAAATGTCATTGCTTTCGTTTGCTTTTTATGTGCCAAATCAACTATTAGCATCAAGCTCAAGATACATTTTTAGCAGGACAAAGGTTGATTTCTTAAAGGCTTGCACTTTGAATGAATGTGAAATAGAAAATCTATTTATTTGAGCTTTTTGGTTGGTGGTGAAATAAACATTTTTGCTGCAAAAAATGTTTTTCTTTCTTTATGTTATGTAACAGAACCAATAAGAAAAAATATGGCTGATAGGATCAATTGCAAATGCTCAGTATTTAAATAGATTTAATAAACGGCATCAAACACAGCAAAATAAACTAAAACTTGACACAGATCCAATTCACTGTACAATAAGTCTTGAGGGGTTTTAAAATGAGAAAATGCTAGGTTGTGTGTCTGACTGAAGTGATTTCTCTTATGAGGGTCATCAGTTGCTGAAGTTTGGCTTTCAGCCACGTTGGAGGTGGTGCTGTCGTGTTGGCTTTACTCTCCACGAGAGCATGAAGGGCTTTTAAAGAGTTCTGAGCCGTCTGGATGTGGCGGTCGTACTCCTCCTCTGCATTTGTCTCCTGTCGAGCTCTCTTTGGGCTTGGCTAAGAGGGAGGAAATTACAGGCAAAGAAAAGTTAACTCACTGTTATTTATGTCTCTCTCATGCTTAAAGCAAAATAATGGAAGCAATCCAGGGAAATGTAAGCTAGTTACAGATTAAGAGATTTTGTTGAAGTATGGACTAATGAAATAAACAGAGCAGTAAAATTTAGCTTTTGGTTACCTTTTTATACAAGCATGAAAATACCAGTCCAACATTTTCTTCTTTTACCATGCCTGTTTTTATGTGACAGCAGGGTTTATGTAGGGTCATAAGTCTTAAAAGATGATCAGATTTCCCATCAGAGGGCTTAGATTTTATTTAGTTAAGAACAGCAATACTTGTAATTGATTCCATATATTGTACCTCTGCTTAACTAATTAGGGTGTTATTACAAAACTTTAAGGCGCCATATCTGGGACAGGAAACTGCTCTGTCGGAAGGAATTCATCGCTGGCACACTAAAATATATGACCATAAAATAAGGCACATTCGACTCACCACACTGTAAATAATGATTAATGCAAGAACAAGTCCTAAGGACAAAATGAGAAGGAAGAAAAAAGCTTATGGCGGGACTTTATCCTCATATAGGAACTATTACACTTCATGTCAAGTCCAAGTTCCATGGCTGCCATGGCAGTTAACATGACAGGAAGAACGCGACGACTTGTCCTAAAATTAATAAGGAATTCTTTAATTTCCCCTGCATCAATTAAGATGGTCGATACCTTTACACCAGTCCCCATCGCTATGAGTTAGACCCCACTACTGCCGTCATTTTCAAATTTCATCATATAAAAGGCTGGATGTTAAGCTGAGCGGTTATGAGCCCATCGTGAAAACAGAAGTGGATTCAGGACACAGGCCTGAGCTGAGATTAATTTCTGTGGATTCTGACAGTTCATGCACCTCATAGAAGTGGGAAGGTATTAATTCAAGCAGCAGTAGGGAGTCTCTGCAGGTATTAAAAGCAGAGCGAAAGTCCAGGAGGGGTGGTGGATAACATTACGCTATCCATTACTAGCTCATTCAGGAGAGTATATTTAATCTGGCTTGAAAAACACATGTTCTAATAGTTGACTAAAACATATTAATTGGTATATTTGTAGCATAGGCTACTTCATAAAAAGCAAAAGGTTTGGAAAGAAATGTAGAAAAAAAATTTACTCAAATCACAACAAAAAAAAAAATGCAACACAAGTTGCCAAAGTTAAATTTAACTTGCTTAAGTTACTAAGCAAGACAGGAATAGATTGCCAATTTATGTTAAATTAGTTCTTAGTAATCAGTTTTTAGTTTAAAAGCAGGTTGCCTCAGTCTACCACCAATTACAAGACTGTGCACATTTAGAGAGATGCCATAAATCTGAGCTCAATGATGCTGCTAACCTCAGAGTCTGTGATGGCTTCGGTTTCAGAAGCCTGTTTGTCAGAGCCACTTTCTTTGCTCTCCAGTTTCTTATTGTGTTGCTCGATCACCACTTTCTCCAGTTTCAGCCTCTTTAGCCGCGACTCCACATCTTCCAGTAGATTCACCGTCTACAAAAAATAAATTAAAAACATACAATATCGACGACAACCTGTTTTAATCTCAATAATCTCATTTAATCTCAATACATTCTCATTGAATGTTTATCACCAACCTTGCTTAGGTAATTGATCACTTTGGTCTTTGTTTCGTCCACACACAAACTCTGGGAAATGACCTCTTCATGGTTTGTATTCTTGAGCACCACAGGGAGACAATATGTTAAAGTCAGGCTGAAGCACCTACAGTCATGGCCAAAAGTTTAGTCAATGACAGATTTTGTTTTTCGGGAAACTATTGTGTTGTTGTTTAGCCAAATTGTTTTCATGGTGTAGTGGTCTAGATTAAACAGTTCATGTTAGGAACTGTTTAATGTTAGGAAAAACAATCACTCAAAATGTCATTGTTTTCATACCAGCCACTTAGTTATCACTTTTGCCCTGAGACATGATGGTGCATCATTCATCAACACATTGCTCCAGGAGGAAGTTTTGACGCTTTCCTTAAACATGGCAGTTTTTGGACAAAACTGTGAATGAGACAATTCATCTGAAAGAGAGAATGCACTTAGGATGTTTCACTGTCGATGTAACACAAAGTGTCCAGAAAATCCTTTTTCCAGATGTCCTTAACAGTCTAAAAATGTAGTCAACAGGCAAAACAACTCCGATCTTGTTGCTTCATGCAGAAGTCAGTCTCAACTTGTTGTTCTTGGAAAGAAATAGCTTCTTTGCTCCTCTTTGTAAAACAAGGCTAGAGTCCAGATGTTTACACCTCACAATGCATCCAGAAACATTGCACACCATGCAATCCAAAGCTCTGTAGGTGATGATTCTGGCGCTTACAGGACTCTCTTAAGTGCCTTGAAGCTTTGATCAGAGCAGCTGAACCTTGCCTTGAAGGGTTTATTTGGTTGCGATCTGTTTTGAAGCAACATCCTCCCCCGTGAAGCACATCTGATGCAAACCAATGACGACAGCTGCTCTTCCCTTGTCAACACTTTCCCCTGAGTTCATTGCAAGTATGTTATCAGGTCACTTTGTGGCAGGACTAAAACACTCTGCAACTTTATAACTTTGCAGTTAACTGTTTTTCATCTAATCACTTTACAGAGCAACATACAATTAATGCGAGTTGCCGAAGAAGTTTCCAAAAAAAAAAAACAAAAAAAAAACAAGATTTCTGTCAATCTCCAAACAGTTGGCCACAACTGATCATTTGAAAAAAAAAAAGTACAATGGTGAAGTTTATGTGGTACCCCTGCAAAGTAAGAAAAGGCCTCCAGGGCGTGCTGATGTAGCAGCCAAGACTTGTCAGCCAGAAGGGCTCCAAACACACCGCTCAATCTAGGAAGGATCTGGCCCTGTGAGACCAAAATATGTTAAAAATACAGTTTTAAGTCTCTAACACGGTGTTGTATAGTTAGATAACACAGGAACAGGACTGACAGGTTTGCTTAAATCGTTGTAAATAAGGATATGAGGTAAACATGTGTACTACTGTACTTTTCAGTAGGCCTACACTCAGGTTTTTTTTAAACTTTTTTTAATTGTATTGAAATTCAATTATAAATAATGTACTGTTTTAATTAAGCCTTTAAAAAGTTTAACATTTTTAATAAAGTTAGTGAAATAAATTAACTTTTTGAAGACATTATAATTTATTAAGATGTATCTGTTCTTTTTTTACCTGGCAATCTTCAGGAAAAAAGATCTTTCCCAGGGAGGAGAGAAACCCCAAAGCAGCCAGCAGTAAATAATCTGGACATTTCTGAGAAACTACAGCTTCCAGACACAACAGACCCTAAAATAACAATGAGCTGTCAACAGAAATATCATGTACATTTTTATACCCTTAATGTGTAAAAAAAAAAAAAAAAAAAAAACATTACCTGAGAAATGGTTTCAGGTTTAATGTTCTTTACAATAACAGTTGTTGCTGACAAGAGCAGTTTCAAAGTATCCTGGAGCACAAGGTGGGTCTGCAACTGTTTTAAGACAAGTTACACAGAAATAATTCTTCAGTTCTTTCACTAATTTAGTGTGTGTACATTTGTGTGCTTTTGTCACCTGACTGGGATTCATTCGTGACCACAGCTGTGTAATCATCCTCAATACGGACAATGAACACTGTTCCTCAGGAGAAGGATGCCCTCGAAGCAGAGAGAGGAGCGACCCCAGCGCTGCGTTCTGGCACCAACACAGACATTGTATGAAGAAATAATTCATTTTTAATATCAGTTTTCCACCCTGCTCCACTGTATTGCTTTCTACCCTGAAGGTCATTCAGGGTAGAAAACAACCCTGAATGACAGCTGCTAGGCAACAATCCAGTTGTCAAAGTGTGAGGTAAACAGTCTACTAGTGATTATTTCAAATAAAGTTTGACACTAAATGTGATATATTCATGTTGTAAGTAAGTAGATAATTGTGAATCTGTCCTTAATTCACTTAAAACAGAACAGATGTCTGAATAATTTCCACGGAGAGCACTAAAGTAAACAATCACAGAAGATGCCAAATGTTTGACTAAGTCAGTCGTCTTTAATCTCGAAAAGAGGCGTATCTTACTCTTGAGCCCAACCATTGTTCCCATATCAGTTTTGATGCACAGAAGCAAAAATGTTTTGAAATATTGGTAAACCTCAAATATCCAAGACTGTCCTCACCACTTTGTCCACTTGTCCCAGTTTGTATCCTCCGTCCTCCCACTCCATTAGAGTCCTTTGCATCAGGGCAATGATTTCTGTCTCCACACGAAGACGGACGTCCTGAGAAAGAGCTCTGACGAGGACGTGATGCCACACGGGAAGATTTTCCACCTTTGATGGTGAGAACTCTGCCACCAACTCCAACTGGAAAAATAATTCTTAAGATCATTGGTTCTAATAATAAACAGGGTGGGTTGAGGCTTTGAAGAAGAATCCAGAATATGAGATTTATTTACGTCATCTCTTTAACAGAAGAGATGATCCTGGCATTTTTGTTTTTAGGACATTTTCTTTTCCCTTTGTTTAAAATGTCCAAAATTTGTCAACTGGGAAAGTAAAACAATTTAAAACCAACAGGCTGCACCAATTGCAGTTTTCTGGTCAATTGCCGATCTTTAAAAAGCCTTACCTTCCGATTCCGATTTTGATTTCTACAACTGTCTGTGAGGAAATGGAAATCTTCAAAGATCCATTTTTAATGTCGAAGGTTTTTTTTCTGTAAACATTTTTTAACTATGTCTCAGATTTGTGTTCTCAAGATGATTGTTCAATTGTCTCATTTTCTTTAGTTAACAAGACGATATTTTGTTATAACTAAATACTTATGATCTCAAAATATTACCTTGATGCTTGATCTATTCTATGAATTTATTTTACTTCAGAAATCATGACAATGATCCAGAGGAATTGATTCAAAACAATACAAAAAATAAAAATATTTTTCAGACTATTATCACCTATAATCACTCTGTTATTTCTTATGCAATTCCGTACACACTTGTCCATACTTAGAAAAGCTGAAACAAGTTCTATATTTTCCATGCTCTTAACAATGTAGAAACCCTGGTTGTTTTACATTTTAAAAATCTCTGAAAGTTTGTTCACATATGAAGTTACATTGTTGGTGGCAAAGTAAGCTGAAGGTAAATACGTTTCCCATTTGTGACAGAAACCAGATTCAAGAGTGCCCTCATTTACTGTCCTGAGATACTAGCTGCTTTGACAACAAACAGCAGAGCATCAAAACAAAGCTTTATCCTCAAAATTATTGATTGTCCAACAATTTCCTCCTTTTCCAAACTACTTAAAATTTATTCCTCTTTGTACATAGCCAAAGGGCTGGACTGACCAGTAAGTTAAAAATTCCACAGCCCCGCCTTAGGGTTCTTTCTGATAACCTAACAATTTTGCATTTCTGATCTTAATGACTCTTACCTGGTGGCTTGGGGTCATGAGGAAAACCATACGTCTCAGTAGCAATCCCAGGTGTAACAACTGGTAGCACTCAGAATTGCATGCTTTCACCTAGAGGATGAAAAAAAAACAGACAGGAGGTAAAAACCTTATTTGACGTTGCCTATTCTTAAATTTTTGTTTTTTTTAACTATATTCAAAATTCTAATGTTTATTTTGTTTATTTTTAATGTGCTTGATTTTTAATTTAATTTTATTATTATTATCTTCTTGTTGTATGTTGTTTTTAACTTTTTTGTACAAGCACTTTGAATTGTCTTTGGCTGAAAAGTGCTATATAAATAAAGTTGCCTTGCCTTGCCTAATGGAGAGTTAGGAGAGTGAAAGCTCACATCCAGCAAAGACAGTGGAATTACCCTTTAATAGACACTGAACTAAACCTCCAAATCACCAAATTCAGGTGTTCTCCTAATTTTCATACAAAAAGAAGTTTATGAAATCCAGTGTCGTGGCATGCAGTCTGCTCTTAAAAACATCTGTGAAGTCACTGCCTGGAGACAGTATCTACAGACCTCCAAACATCAGGAAATTCAAATTATCTCAATATGTCCACAGAACAGCTCATGGAATGGATCACCAAGTTCAAGCAGCTGCAGGCAAACCTTGATATCCGGTTTGTGATAAGTGTCACACAACCCGGAACTGGACTACAGTAGATAACATTACAAGGTCATATTATGCTGCTCTACTTGATGAGCGTGGTTTAGATGGTTGCCAGGGACATGGTACTTGAATGACTGCACTGCACAAGGTGTTTTTCTTCATAGGATTGTCTTTTCCCTTTAGTCCCAGTGATTGAAACTCCTAATGTTAACAATTTGGGGACAACCGTTTACTGATTAAACCTGTCATAGAGGAGGGAAATGTGTTTGGGAGAACTTGACTAGCTGCACAAGATGAGTTTGAGTGGAAACTGTGCTGAAGGCCTGGTCCTCCAGGATATATATGACCTCACAGATGTGCTGTGGAAGAATACTTAGATAAAAATACTTGTCAAAGTTCTGGAAAGTATTCCCAGAAAAGCTGCAACAGGTATTACAGTATATATTACCTCTGGGATGTTATTAAAGATCATGTGTGGATACAGGCAAGCGTTTCAATACTTGTGTCAACACAGTACATGTCTTCTGGTTTTACCCACCAGCTGAGCAATAAGCAGGACATGATGTAGGCAAAGTTCTGCTGTTCCGTATCTGAAAGAATAAGTTGAATTAAACAGTCACTAATGTTAAAAATGCTTACTTGCAGACAGAGTTAAGCAAGTTAAACAAATGGTGAGGGATATGCATTTACTTCTTTGCAAATTAAGCTGAAAAATATAACTTTGGCAAAGTCCTGGAAATGTATTAATGCAGCCTATTGTGACTCTCCTGGTATGTGTAGGTGCTATAACAATTATTATAAGATTTTAAGATATTATAATATACCATCTTTCATCACTTTGAGTTCACAGTTCAAGCTTGCAAAAGAAAGATTCTGAAATAATATCCTGTTGGTAAATGGGTCAAATATAAGCTATTTTCAATCTGCAAATAGTTTCACTACTCATTACTTTGTTGTAATGAGTAGAAAAAGCGGAGACCTCATTTTAAGTGAAATTTTCAGAACTTTAACTTAAAATAAAAGGCATATTCATTGCACTAACCGTGCTGTAAAGCACCACACATCTACTGCCAACAAAGCTGTTGGAGTATCAGCCTGCAGCACAGCATCCATCAAACAACGTTCCTAAGGATGGGAAATAGAAGAACAAGGGAAATCAGATCAGCGATAACCAAAAACCACAAAGCACCACAGGGAGGCAATTAAAAAAACAAGAATATTTAACGGACATATCAGAATGAAAGTGAAAGAATAGCTTGTCTTGAATGAGGGGAACACCTGCATGAAAACAAAGGCAGTTTTTTGCTTGCCAAACTAAATACTTGGTTGGAAACTAACCTCAACCAAAGACTCCATTTCAGAACCAGAATCCTTACAAATAGACAGACTTCCTGCAAGTCAAGATTTAAGCTCAAATGTACTTTCCTCCAGCAGTAAAATACTTATTTTGTGGTTACCCCTTATATGATTTAAAGACTTTTCCAAAGAATAAAACTTGTCACAATTAAAAAAAAATCTCAGAATATTTTTGCACCTTTTTTAGATTAAATAAATGATAACTTGGTTCCACTTTTTGTTTGATTTGATTTGTAATTAACAGGACATTCAAACTGATTTCAAAGTCGTACAATGCAAAAAGTGAGAATTGAACCCTCCTAAATCCTACATAGAACATGGGTATTTTGATTAAGTCAATAATAGTCTGTGGGTCGGATCTGGAGGTTCTAGGCCACACTGTCATTTGCTGATTCTGAATTCATGATGGTTGTTGCTAATATGAGAAGGAAGTTTAATTTTCAAACTTCATTGACAAACCAATGTTAGTTTTTCCAGTCCGGTCTGAGTTGTAGCACATTTGTGCTATAAATGTTTTAATTATATTCATAATTGTTAACTTGGTGTGTAAGTGGTTGAGCATGCAGGCCTTACTAGTACAGGAAAGAAGACTGGAGGGAGCACAGCCACACTGGCACAGAGCTGTACACAGATGTGTTGGTGCAAAGTGACTTCGACCTGGGCCTGACCCTTCAGCATCACCCCTGGCAACCGAACTGGTACTTTACGTTCAGTGTAGCATTGTCGGAAGCTAATAAAGATAGCCTGGTAGAGAGGAAGCCTAGAAAGGGAGAAAGAACAAAGGAAAATGTTTTGATACTCGGTCAACATAAACCTGCTTTACTTTAACCTGATAATGAATCATCTGTTTTATACAAGCTCACTGTACTAACAAAGACTTTATTCTCAGTTTGAAAGATTAAATATACATATAATACAATCTGAGAAATCACAATAAAATAATAGAATGACTGCTAACATACATTAGAGTAGACTTTAAAGTAATATGGCAAAAGTGAAATAAAAAAACAAATTATCAGGGATCCTTGGAGTATTAGATAAACAAAAACTCTGAAGAAATCCCAATCACCTTGGTGTGTCTTCTGGAAACTGACTTCCAGAGTACCAAAGCTCCATCACTTCCTCTGGTTGGCTGAGCAGCTGGCCCAAAATATTCACCAGCATGAGAAAATGTGGAAGCTCGTGCTCAGAGCTCAACCCTGCAGGCAGGAAGTTGTGAGAATGTTAGTATCTTTTTGTTTTGGGTTCATAGCAAATACAGACCCCAAACAATAAACAGTCTATCCTGGACAAAAAAATTACTGTTTCCATCTCAGAAGCAAAGTTTTATTGAAAAAGTAGCTCATAACCGACGTCTGCTGTTTCGGCTTTGAAACAACTTAGTTGCAGTTTCTTCATGACTTGACCACTGTAGCAGCTTTTTACCTTCTAAAATGTTATCTTTATCAGGAAAATGAAATGGCCTACAGAAGGAAGGTCAGCTATTTATTTATCTGCTGCTGTGACTCCATTTATAGCTAAATGTAGAGAAAACAGAGGAATTGACTATTAATTTTAGAAGGAAAAAAAATCATGTCGTACCAGTAATGAGAATAATTCAATAGATTTAAAAAGTTGATTCACGAATATTTAACAACTGTAAGAAAACGTGGACGCCTTACAAAGGGAATTTAATGGACACTTTTTAAAATGTAAACTCACACACGTCTGGCTGCAGCACAACTTCAGCAAAGGGCCTCAGAGGCAACAGCTGAAGCAGGAAAGCATCCATAGGAACCAGAGCTGATGCACTTAGCTCCCCAGCCAGAGCTGTGGGCAGCGACGGAGCACACAAACTTGGAGGAGACTTACTGAAAGACACCAAGCTCATCATAATCAGAAGTATGCCAGGAATCACAGAACAAATGTTTGAAAGTTAAATCTCACTTTTTAAGCTAACATTTGTACCTGAATATCTGGAGGTAGAGTTGGTGAAAGCAGCTGGATTTTTTTGTCAGAAAATATTTAAATTCCTGTTAAGAAAAGAAGATAGAAAGAAAAGTTGGTAATACCTAAAATCAAGACAGCAACACGTTACAAAATGTTACAAAGAAGGTTTCAGTACCTTTATGTAATGAACCAAAGTGTTAGCAAAGAATCTGCACATCTTTGCAGTTTTCTGGAAAAGTTTGTATTCCGGACTTTGAACAGTCTCCTGCAACAGGTCCATAGTACATTAATAAGCCAGAGGTTTGAGATACTTTAAAATAAATAATTAGATCTTTCTAACCTGTAAACCTGCCAGCTTTATCTGTTCAGCCGTCTCCACACAGCTCTGTAAGGAAGCCAACAAGTTGTCAGACAAGCTGTTGACGATGTCGCCATGGTGCAGCTGTTCCTCCACCAACGACTGGTACTTCAGGCTCTGTCTGAACAAAATAATTTCAAACATATAACTATGACATATGTCTAAATCTGGATTAAGTTAGCTCCATTATTGTGCAAATATAATGCTTAGATATTTTCACATTTTGTCACAATACAACCACAAACCACACAATTTTATTGGGATTTTAGTTGATAGACCAGTACAAAGTGGAAGATACATTTGAAGTCAAGCGAAAATGGTAAATGGTTTTCAAATTATTTAACAATTAAACATCTAAAATGTGAGGTGGGAATGTGTCTGTTAATAGAAAACACCACAAATCTAACCTTTAATAGAGCAACAAGGAGAAGACAGTGAAATGCTGCAGAGTTAAAACTGGACCAGCTGCTAACCTTCCAGCTGGACAACAACCCTAAACATACAGCCAGTGATTCAATGTGATTCGAAGAATATTTATGTACTAAATAAAAACGTGTCTGATATGGGACACGATGTAAGGAGAAAAAAAAAGCTCAAGATAGATCAACAAAACATGCTTACAGAATAAAAGAACAAAAAAGGACTTACTTAATGAGGAACTTCCACGTGTTTGCATGCAGTGCAATGTCAAGGTTAGAGATAATGGAGCAGATATCGAGAAGGCTGTGAATCACTGTAAAACATTGACATGCTTAGTGAGTTTCAAACTGCATAAAAAATACCCTGATACAATAAAGTCAACAATTTCACAGTGACCAGTGTTGCAATGAAAGACAGAAGGATGCATACTTCCATACACACACGTAAACACACCTGTAACAATGTCAGAAACCTCCTCATCTGAGGCGCTACTGTCCAGAGAGATCCTATCCAGGACCTCCAGCAGACTCTTTTGCAGGGAATATGCCTCCTTGAAAAGTCCTTGCAGCAGATCGGCCACCAGAGACAGACGGCCACAATAAACTATCTCACTATCCTGTGGACAGAAACACAGACAGCATGGTGTTGAACACATTTTTATACTTAATGATTACATTAGTTATTTGAAGAAAACAAAAACAGATACCAAAAGTAATAAAAATATGCACTAAACATGTAATAAAGGTAAACATAGCACATTTACATACCTTTCAACGCATAGAAATTGAGTCAGACGGTATAAGTTTGCTAAAAAAAACTATTGATTGGTCTCATTCAAGCTCAGAGTATAAAAGTTTAAGCTTCTCTACTTTTACCTCCTTCCCAACATTAACTCCAGGAAGAGGAGTTAAAGTTGGAATGTTGGAATGGAAGCTCAATTTAAACTGCTGTTGGTTTTGGCTTTATTACTTGCAAATTATCAAGAGAAGGCTTTCTTTAATTCTTTCCCAGAAGGTAGAAAAAACACTCTGTTTCCTTCTTTCTTCATGGGATCCAAACTAAAAAACAAACCTTGCAGTGTTGAAATGTTTCTCTCAGGACTTTAAGGATGCAAGTCGGTAGCGAACGGATGGCATCCAAACAAAGACCTTCTTCAAATGAGGCAACATGGCGCACACAAATGGAAAGTGCATCGATTAACTGCACCATTGCCTGAAAGACACAAAATCTTAGTCAAGCATGAGTTAGAGGAAAAGTTAGTAATAAGAAATGAACCAAATAATTAGCCAAAGATTAGAATCAAATACAAATTTTGCCATGATCTGAACACGCATTCGGTAAATGCATTAAAACTAAGAGCCTCTGCCAATTTTGAACATTAGATGCATGATGTACTTTGATAGATTTTTCTGGGACTAATAAAAAAATATTTTAAAAATTTCATCCAGATTAGAGAGTTAATCTTTGATGTTTAATTTGGAACCATCTTATAATTTCTTCTTCAAAATGAGTTGGAATCTGTAGGCCAGATCCTGAAGGTCAGAAAGACTTTTCATGAAGATATAGTACTCTTTCTAATCTCACTTTGTATGTTTACCTGTAGAATGTTCCTTAGAAAAGTACACAGTTCAGTGTTTTGACTTGAAAGCTCGCCAACTTGATTCATAATTTCTTTCATCATGTTGTCGAACATTGCTACTGCCTGCACACATTTGTGTAAGACAAAGGGAGACAAATTGTTACACTTTTTCAGAAGACTTGTTAATAAATTGGTAAATCAGACATCAACAAGTACCCACAACACAGTCTAATACCGCAAGGAAATATTATGGAATACTTTTTCTCCCTAGGGCAAGAATTACAGACATATTTAAACACGGCAGCTGAAAGATATCAAGTAATCATCCTTTATTCTTAAGTTAGAAGTTGTGGTTGACAGCCATAATTCCCCATGTTCACAGGCCAGCATGCCCTTAAAAATCACAAGAAAGCTCACTTCTAATTTTGCATAAAAAAACATTTCTGAAATAAATGCAATACCAATATTTTAAGGCAACGTAGTGGGAGTTTATTCAACAATTAAATGTGAAACCTAAAATGGTAATATAGCATATGTACTATTTAGTAACATTAATTTTACAAAATGTAGTGGCATGTCTGTTGACACTTTACATAAAATTTCTAAAATTGGTTCTGAAATAAAAATCCACAACATAAACTCATTCACCTTTGGTAGGATCTTGGAAAAACACTCCTCTTCCAGTTCTGACAAACCAATGTGTGGCAAGAACATCTCTGTAATTATCTTCAGTATACCTGTGTGATTTTTGTACGTTAGAGATGGTTCACGAGAGGATTGCTAAGAAAATAAATTCACAGTGATGTTTAATAATTAATAAAAAGAATAATCACTCACGTAGACGATCATTCCAGGTAGCAGCCTCATAATGCAAAGAGTAGAAACAGTCAAGAAAAAGCTCTCTATTACACTTTGTTTTTATACCACAATTCTATTATGTGTCAAAAGTGTCACCATTCTATTAAAAAATAATAAATATATACTTATATATGTAAGAATTTAAATAATGTTGGAAATGCACAGATTGGAAAAAAAAATCACTACAGTTAAAAATAGTATAAATGTTGAAATGGTCAAAAGCCATAGCATCAGTCTGTAGAAAAAGCTGATGTCAATCATTCGTAAAATAAATAGACAATTAAATGTGGAAATAATTATTTAAAATATGAATCCATGTGTTGAAAGCATGTCTAATAATTTCATTGTGTGGTGATGCAGTGTATTATGAATTTATTTTACAGGTCACCATTACTCAGTTGGTTAGACAAACACTGTCACAGACAAGGTAAGCAGTCTGCAGTTCAACTGCTGTCCGGGTTAACAAATGTTGGGGTACATTTGACACTCTAACAGTCGTGGGAATTACGGTAAAGAGGGGTACACAAGCCAAATCCTGACACGAAACTATGTGACTCAAAGCGTTTCACAACATTCCTATTTGGATAAGACGGTGAGTCATTAAATGCCGTGCGGGAGGATATTGTCAGTTTAGGCAGGACAGACTTGATCTCCTGGCGACAGGTTTCCTGACTCCACTGCACCACCTCATCCAGCAAAGATGTGTTGGTCTGGGACATGATGAAAGTGTCGGTCAACGCTGGCAGAAAAAAAAGGACGGGGATTTTAGGGCCCTCTCTGAGGAATGGAGTCACTGAAAATGATTCACATTCATATTCACCAGTAAGTCCTCTTCTGAGGGACAAAGTGTTGTTGACATCAAGTTATTTACAGCATTGAATAGCGAGAAAGAACCCGAGAAAACCCTAACCCTATACAATGCAAGCACAGCTCAATGTTACTATCAGTGTTAGCTTGTTACAGGTAAACTAGTTACTCCTGAACGTTTACCGAACACGGGACTGAATCTTTTAGTCCGGACATCGATTAAGCTCAAGTTTCTTTACCTGTGTTTCTCCTGACGTCACACGTATTCTTTCTTTCCTATCCTAAAAGCCCTAAACGTTTTTTTATTTTTATTTAATTGTCAAAGTAAAAAGTATTGACGGTTTATTTTCGACAAGCATAACATTCCGCGCGCCTGCGCTTAAATCGGATATGACGTCAGGACTACGCGAATCATCGCATTTGTGCTCATTGGTTGGAATCAAAGGGTAAACCAATGACAAAACTAAACGCGTTTAAATCGATGACAAAAGTAACATTGGGTAGAAGATTTTTTTAAAAATTTTTACTGCGATGAAAAGCATGTTTAGTTTCACTCACTGTGGTTCTTGAGGTGGATTATTAATGCATTAATGTAAGGGTGCCCTGAAGTACTGAATATAGCAAATGGACATATGGATCTATTTCTGTATTAAATATCCTTATTTTTATTAATCCTATCTGATATTTCAATTTTCTGATAAACGATACTCGCTACAAGCTCTGGTAAAGAAAAAAAGCAAAACGCTTGAAATATAATAAATAAATAGAATAGTTGACGTCACACATGAGGCTTACTGTATTTATGTTAAGAAGAGAAAAAAATAAAGTTGGTGGTTAACATCAGTCCAGCATCTTCTGACTCACAGTTACAGACGGCAACAGAAAAGGGGTGAGCTAGCTGTGATTGTACAGTGTGATTTAACATAAATTTACATCAATAATCATATATCTTTAATATAAATAGCAACAAATAAAAATATATATATATTTACGCTCAGTGTAGCATATATATAGAGAGAAAAGGAAAAATAATACACATACATATTTCACATTTAAAGACTATAAGTGACAACTGAAATGTTACATTGCATCAAATATTAAAACATAACGAGAAAAAATCTAGTTCAGCAGCTTCTGTCCCTATAAATTAAATAAAATTCAACTAACAAACCTTAACAGCTGTAAAATTAAAAATGTATTAATTAAACACAGCTAAAATGCACATTAATTGTTAAAAACATGTACAAAACAGGACAATATTGCACATGAAATGCTGTATATAATTAAATATATGTTAAAATGTCATACTTGTAAAGAAAACACAAAGCTGATCATAATCCTTACCACAGTTGCAGATGGCAACAGAAAAGTGGGATGAGCTGACTGTTACTTTTTGCTATGATAACAATCAACTGTCAAGAGCAACACCAAACTTAACATAAAATAACACATAATGTAAGTCAGGAGAAAATTACTTTTGCTTAAACAACATGAATGTGAAGAATGAAAGAACCTATTTGACAAACTTCACATCAATTGTTAAAATAAGAAACAAACAAACAACATCTTACATTGGATCATTATCCTCCTCAAAACCATTGGAAGCCTATTTTTTCTGGTACATAATTTTTTTTTAAATCAGAGTTTGTGGTATCATGCACTGGTCTATCACTAAGATTGATAGGCCAATGAAAAAAACAAAACAACAGATTCACCATTACAGAGTCTCCCCATTGCTGAATTGTTTTATAGTATACATATTTATTTATATTGGGGATAAATAAGCATTAACAAATGCCATGCATTTTACAATTTCCATGTATAAATTAATAACGCCAGTAAAAGGCACTTAGAGAAATATTTTATAGTATATCAACCACTGAATGTACTTCCATGTAATTATTTGATGAAACACAAACATTAAGTTGTGTGAGATCATAGACAAACTCACAATTCAGTAATGGACATACTAAGTAGCAGTGAGCTCTTCAACAGATGAGACAAAAGAATAATCATTACGCTTGACATTTGTGAATTGTAGCTAACTCATTCCTAACGAGGTGCTTTCCCCACATGCTGTTTTATTCCTGACCAAACACAGAACGCTTTCATTACAATTAAGCCAGGAATACAGCACATCTGTTGTTTGTTACATAGTGCGATGGAAATAACTGATAACATAAATTTATGATGTTTAGTGTCAGCATGGAAATAACTGATAACATAAATTTACGATGTTTAGGCAGATACACTTATGTGTGCTATTTTTAATTCTGTGCAGCCTTTTCAAATAGTTCCCATATCTGAAGTGAGTTTCTATATAAAAACTTCCTTCCATAAATCTTATGCTGTATTTGTAGAATATTAATAAAAGCATTTCTAATGGTACTGTAAAAAATGAATTACCAAGTAAGAGTATCTAGGTCTAGGTTAATGAATGTTAACATAATTTTCAGAACAAATAAGCAAAGCACATAAAGGCTTTTTACTTTTAAGTTGGGATTTTTCTCTCTGACCTAACTGACCTTAGGAATTGATGCCAGTAAGTTATTGTACTGCTGATAAGCTCTAAAGCAGGGAAGTAAACTATGGTATTTATTTATATGGCTTCTCTTTTAGCAGCCAGAAGTGTGAGCTGCAAGGTGCAGGAAGTGACTAACATCGTGTTAGTCACTTCCTAACATCTTTCCAAAAGTGGCATTGGTTTCAGTCCACTGGGAGGACTGAAACCTCCCAGTGGAAGAACAAGTGACTTCCTAACATCTTTCCTAATGTGATATTGGTTTCAGTCCACTGGGAGGAAAGATGTCTGGGACAGCATGACAGTTTCTACCATAACAAAAGAGAGAATAATACAATAAAAAAAAAAACCACTTTTAATGGAGAAATGTGCTCTGCCAGACATGACGCTGCATTTTCATCATTTCCCACTTAATGTAGAGTAATGTTCGACAGTTTGTTAAAGTCAGTCTTTACGGTATTTAATGCATTTTCCAAGAAAGGGATGTGTCTAAGGAGCTTAAGAATGCTATCTCCCACTCTGACCCTCCAGTTTGCAGATAATGTAAAGGTTATCGCCTGGCAGGAAACCACGTTGCAATTGAATGGAAACCGGAAAGAAAGATCCCTTTTCTTTGTAGGTCGCCGGGTGGCTGATTGAACATGGCCCAGTCAGTGTTCACCTTGCACCTCGTGATGAGGGTCAAGTACAACCGATAAGAGCTCTGGCAGTGTGAGCAGAGAAGCTAAATCTGTTCTTGTCTGCCACATCTTATTTTCACTGTAACTAATTTCAGACAGGGGAAATCCCTGAGCAAAAGAATGGGGATGACTGCTTGGCATAGCAAGAATTCTGTGTGGTACGCCTTTGGAGATGTTCTGTTCAGATCCAGACAGTGTTTAACACCCAAAACAGAAATGAAAAATTGATCATACCTCTCTCAACCACAAAAAAAAATTCTTCTCTTTGATTTCTTACAAAATAAATAAAAACAAAAAATATATGCTACTGCATTTATCACAGAGAAATAACATATTCAAGAAATAAAAACATCCACGGTATATTTGCCTTGATTAAATGTAGTCAGAATATGAAATATTCCTACAACAATCCCTTTCGGTTTGGCTGACTAGTACAGATTGTTGCAATATTACATGAACAAATTTGAATCAGAGTGCTCAAACCTTTTGTAGTAGTTTTGCTCTGTTTCTTTATCTTCACTCCCAAATTATTCCTAATTATGTATTCCTACAGCTCTTGTGTAGAATGCCTTTGACACAGATTCCCAGTTAAATTTAGATCTGAACTTTAACCCCTGCCATTGTACACCCAAATGCAACTTCAATTTAGCTCTGATAAATTGAAGTTGCAGTCAGAGCTCTGACTATATATTCAAATGTTGTTATTCTGCTGGAATGTGAATCTCTTCCCCAGCCTCAAGACTTCTGCAGCATCTAACAGGATTGCCCAGTATGAAGCTCCACGCAGTTTTCTTCACCTGCTGAAAAAGAAAAATCACCACCGCCTGATGCTGCCACCAACATGTTTCATTGTACGGCTGGTGTCTTCATGGTGATGTGGTTATTTTGCCAGAAAGCTACATTTTGGTCTCATATGACCAGAACATCTTCTCACACATATTTGTTGTTTTTTTCATGGCTTGTGGAAAACTTCAAAATACATTTCTAAAGACTATGTTTCAACAACTTTTGTGACTTTTCTACAAAGATTTGCTGTGTGGTTGAGTTATAGTTTTCCCTTCTTCCACCTGAGCAGCAGATCTCTGCAGCTCCCATGGAGTCACCATAGGCCTCCTAACTGCTTCTACTTCTCACACTGTTGGTAGGTTCAGAGCAGACATATTTTCAGATGATAACGTTAAACAGTGCCTCATAACATGTTCAAAATACACTCTTGTATGGTGTTTTTATAATTTTGTAATTTTTTGTTTTTATTAAAGGACCTTCAACCACCTTGTTGCTAAATTGTGCTATGAAAATAAACTTGATTGAATGATGGTTTTTAAAACATGACCCTGATTTAAATTTTTACAAAAATGTATTCCTGATTTGTTTGTTCACTAATGTCCTCTAACAAACCCCTGTGGCCTTAAATTTCACACACCTTTATGAAAGATGTGTGAGTTTTAGGATATTTAACATTAAAATTAATGTTGATAAAATAATTGACTTACTAAAGTTGTTATAACTGTAATAACAGCAAATGGAAACTAAAGCAATTTACTCTAAATTCATTATTTTCTGTAAAAAGGGTCTTGTAATGAGAGTGTGATGCCAAAATGGAAAGGGAAAAGAAAATTTTCTTATCTGTCTGTGGCTTTCAAAACAATACACTTTCCCCCAGCTTAACAGGATGCATCCGTCATTCCAGCTTGCTCATGCTTTCCTGTATGTACTTTACGCTTGGCAAACAAACTCCAATTTTTATGAAGTGATGCCAACAGAAAGGTAAAATGGGGAAAATAGTCTATTTTAAGATCCTTGATTAACCTACAGAAAAAAAAGACTGAACTTGGCCTTAAAAACATAGAAACATTTTATACAAGATTTCACTGAGACCAAAAAGTTTAATGCTGTATTTAAATTAGATAACAGACCAGAGGGTTAAAGTATTATTCTGTGGTTTGGTGTCATAAATACAGGCAGGCATTTGGAAATGGGAACAAGGCTCCTATTTTTTGTCATCTGACCAAGTGACCTCATAGTCACCGAAGACAGTTTTCAGCTTCTCAACAGACACAGAGTGGTCTGCTTTCCCAAAAGCCTGAAAAAAGAAGCAAATAAAGCACTTCTATGACAACAGATTTCAAGAAGAAAACATTTTTTATATCTTTTTCATTTTAATCCAGACTCACCGTGGATTCTCCAAACACCCTGATCTTCTTGTCCTTGTTGTTGTGCTCGATCTTCCCTCCTCCAAGGCATTTACACTCCATCCCTAAGGCCTCCAGAGCTGGACTGACCTTCTCAAATATGTGATCTGCATGGATAGCATAAAAATAGGTTTAAATTACTTCAAGTCAAATAACCAACACGTAAAAGCTAATTATTTTGATTGTGAAGCTCCTAAAGCCATGGTCTGCACTATTCATTCTCGAAAACATGCTAAAATTGGTGCAGCTGAACTTTTGGCGGACAGTCCGGTTTGATGGGCACAAACACAACACTTCAAGCAGAACTGACACACTTGACGCTCCTCTTGCAGCAAACCTGCAACTTATGAACTTACTGTGGTACTCCGCACTTTTAGTGCCTCGTACTACGTCTTTCTGTGCATCGCTATCTTTTACTTTAACTCTTAGCAGTATGTATTTAAAAGTCCCCTCGGGATCAATCTCAACATCGGGAATTTTAGCCAGAGCTTCTGCCATTGTGCCTACAGCTCTACATACGCTACCATTGAGCCTCCGACTGATCAGAAACCTGCCAAGCACGCCGAGCATGATACGTTCACGCGATTGGTTCCTTTTGCGTCAGGATCTATTTCCGGTCTTAAAGCGACAGTGCATTTGCAGTTTGGCACCAAATCCTTGCAATGCGTCAACGCTGGTGACCTCGCGTGGCAAACACATGAAACGTTTCGCTTTGTACACAGACCTCGTTATTGCGTCTTGGAGTTTGCACGCCACCACTACACACTTAAATATTTTTATTTGGACCTTAGTCATTGTGAATAGCCAGTAAATAGATACATGTTCTTCTTTTTTTACAATTTCTACTGAGAAATATCTAAAGGGCTGTGCCTTTGTATTCCATTTAAGTAACATATTTTTAAATTTGCAAGTTATCCACCAGCTTTGCACAATGAGAGGCTGAGATTTCTGCCATTTTTTCCTCCCAAAATAGCAGAAGAGCAATCATATTGGACAGAGACCTCTTCCAGAAATATCACCTCTGAAGTCTGGTCACAGATTTAAGCCTGGACTTTGACTGGGCCATTGCTGCACATTTATGCTTTGATCAAAACCAATTCCATTGCAGATCTGGCTGTCTGTTCCTTGTCTTTTTGGGAGGCTTTATGTTTACTAATGTCCTTCAACAAACTTCTGAGACCATAAATTATGGTAACGTACAATTTTTCCACAAGCATTTTTATGACACTAGGACAAGTTGCACACAAATACACATGTTTGTTACTTTGCGTATTTGTGGATTTTTACAAGTTGGCTTCATACAACATCCCTAATCAGATTTTTCAAACAAATCTCAAATGTTTTGGAGTCGTCTTTCTGTCAACTGTGATCAGCTTTCCTGTCTCTGAGGAAGAATGGCATCTTCACAACATAATGCTGCCACCACCATGTTCTATCACTGGTGTGTTTTGTTCATGAAGAAGTGCAACAATAACAATGTGCATATAAGCTAAAATCTTCTTTCAACAATGTTTCTTTTTGTCACTCATTTATAAAGGCCAAATTTGATGAATGTACAAAAATAGTTTTCAGGACTCTTCCGATGATTTATTTGTAAAAATTTAAAAACTACATATCATTTTGTTTTGAACTACTGTGCATTAGTCTTAAAGTTTTTGGATGCAAAAACTTTAAGACTAATGCACTTCTTAAACATTTTTGTCAAAAACATTTGAGGAAAAGAACAGATGCCTTATAGAATGGCAAGAGTTTTCTATGTCAGATTGTTTTGCTTCTGGGTTCAAAAGTAGGGAAGAAATAAGAATAGAATTTATCTAGGGTGACTTCTGCTCCTTTCCTGTTGGTATCAGGTCACATGCCCTGCAATCATTAAGCAGGTACAAAAAATTAGATAGATGGCCTCCTCCATATTAAATCTGTTTTAAGTGTTTTAAGCAAAGCTGAACCCTCATTTCACCCAGGGCGCAGTCCTGTGTGAGTTAATCAAAGAGTTGATATTGTTTTCTGGGGAAGAGGAAGTGGTTGCAAAGTGTCAAGGAGCAGTGGCTGCGGTCCGACGCCTCCAGCCAGAAAGGAAGGAAATGAACCGTCAGCAAAAGAAAAAGTCAGCATGCAGGCGCCTCTGCTCCTGCATTAAACTGCAGCTTTCCCATTCCCAAGGGGAATTATCAAAGAGTGTCCATTCCTTTTGTTTCTCCTCTCTGCTTGATGACATCCTCATTCTGGAAATTCTGATTCTGTTTTGGATTATGAAACATATGTCAATGTTTACACATTGTTTGTTGGGAAAACCTTTTACTGAGGGATTGGCATAAAGGTGAAGGGCCAAGAAGTTTAGGCTAACGTCTGTTCAGTTCACATTGTTTAAACAGCAGGACACCAGCTCAACAATTTATTTGGCTATTATTGCTGTTTTCAGATGAAGATACATTGACCACACATGTGCTTAGAAGACTTTGAAACTTAAAGATCTCACTTATTTTCATTTATAGTGCAAAATTCTGTATTATTTTAGTTGATTTTTTTGTAAACTTTCAGAATCAATTAGCTGTATACTCATACTCTTTTAAGAAAGACATTTTCTTAAAAGAAAATTAGGTTTGACCAATGAATACCCCAAAAAGATATAAACAGGGGCCAATACTAACCAAACGTGAATTCCACCTGCTCAATTAAAGAGTCACAGTTTTGAAATATACAGAAAGGAAAGGAAGAGCACCCCCAGTTAAAAAAACAACAAAAAACTAGTGAATCGTTCTTGTAAGGAGCTCAAGTAATTGAATTCAATTTGTATACTTTTTACATGATGAAGCCGAGTTACTCTTAAATTTTTGCCTAGAAAATGGTATGTTCAAAATTCTTAGGAAGTAGATATTGTTATTTCTTAAAGCTTCCCCTGGAAACTTGGCCAAGAAACTTTTCCTGTCAAATTTAATCAGAGCTCCACTTTGAAAAATAACAAGAATATCTGACTTCTTGGAAAGGAAACACAAATGAATAAAGAAAAACTAAAGAAAACTACACAGTACCGTTTTTGCAGATGAGGGTGTATTGGTGTATTGCTAGCTTCATTTATCATTCAGCCTTGACATCAATAACAATGGGATGTTGGAGGAAATTTCCCTTGAAACTGATCCTTCCAAGTTGTTACTCCTAGTCTGCATGCTCTTCATTTTAGAGGTCAAATGTTGATGCTGTTCCTCTTAGTCCAACAGTTGTTCTCATCATCTAGGTTTGTCAGGAGACTTATCTGGGACCTGATGATCAAACATCAATTACTGAGCAGAATTTTTTTCATGCGTCATTCACATTAAACCTGACTTCCTAACAGACTACAGGTTGTGCTAGTGGGCACAAACATGTCGACTGATTAGACCTCTTTTGCACCCTTTATATACATGCAGACCATATTATCACTCACATAGCACTCACAGTGATCGACCCACACTGTTGAATGACAGCCACTCTTCTGTGAACTACTAAAACACAGTCAGACAGTTCACTGAGGTGCAAAGGCAAGCTTCTCCATTCCGATGAAAACAAAACAAAGAAAATAACACTTCACATGCTCTCCCTACAGAATATTGTAATAGCTATATTGCAATATAGATATTATATATTTTCTGTTAGCCACAAACTTAAAGAGGTTTTTGTGGGCCCCCCAGATTCTCCTGATCCTGTACAGAAGCATTTCCCTGCCTATTTGGCTTTGTTGCTCCACCTTCTTTCACGAAATGCATGTTATCTGTTGATCCTTCTCCCCTCATTCATGCAATCATTACTTCCACAGAATTCAGGATCTTAAGTGGTGCCATGCCCAATTTAGCGGAAATGACTAAAGCACACATTTCTACTTTGATAACTCACATTTCACGTGCACTGAGTCATCACTAGGAAACTGGTGAAAGCAGATAACCAAAGCTCCCTTAAACATGACATTATGCCAAAGACGTGTTGTGTAACATTTGTAGCAATAAATCTATGTTTAGTTTCTATACTCTGGTATTTTAGTCAGAGCACGTCCCTAAAATACGTACGTTGCTGATTAAATGAATTAAAGGTTTGAGATCTGCTTATTTGCCTATTTGGCTTTGTTGTTCCACCTGCTTTTACGAAATGCATGTTATCTGTTGACTCCTGTTCCCGTCATTCATGCAATCATTCCTCCCACAGAATTCAGTATCTTAAGTGGCAGCATTCCCAATTTAACGGAACTGACTAAAGCACACATTTTTACTTTAATAACTCACATTTCACATTCACTGAGTCATCACTAGGAAAGCGGTGAAAGCAGATAACCACAGGTTTGAGGTCTTAAACCACAAAAAGAAAGCAAAGAAGAGTGTTCATCGGCTTGTTTATTTTAAATCTTTTGCATGGTTCTGGTTATTGCAATTAATTTCTTGTGGTGGGAGAACATTGGCAATAACACCAGGCTGAAAGAATGATTTTTTTTTATTATTTAAACAAAGTTTAGATAAACAAAAAATTAATCAAACAATGTATAAGCAAACAAAATAAATAAATAAATAAGTTGATTCATATGTATTTTTAACTCGAAATCGAAATCAGTCTGAATAATACTTATAAAGGTCAATTTTATGCTGTAAGAATAATACAAGACATATTTTAATAGAATGACATGAAATTGTTATTCTATTTTATATCACATTTAAATATAAAGTAGCATATCGTGAAGTATAATAGTATATAGTTTGTACAAACAAAACCTACATAAAAATCCCACTTAAGAATGAACACTTTCTCTTTGAAAGTAAAAAAAGAGAAAGTTTCTAGATATCAAGAAGTGAAAGGAAATGATACGTGAGGTTTGGGGAAATTCCATGGAAATGCTTCACTGGAATGAGAGCTTCCTGGAAGCCTGAACCGGGTTACGGCAAAGTATAAAAACAGGCTCCTCAGCAAAAGAAGCTCAGAATCTTTTCTGGAGAATCACAAGACTGTTGAAGCTCTTCAGCCATCAACCCTAAAACTGTGAGTTCACTGGATTTCTTTTTATTTATTTATTTGCTATGATCAGGTTGCTAATGGAAAACTTGGCATTGCTTTATCCTAATGCACAATTTTTGTTTGTTTTGACAGAAATTCATCGTTGGATTTCAAAAAAGTGGATATATGATGGCTGCCTCATTGATGCCATTTGTCGTTTTTTGCTCAAGTATGTAAAAATTAAATTCATTAATAAAAGTTACTTTTTAGCTTTTATGAATACATATTGATGATCCTTTATGATCCCACAGTGTAACATGTGTCTTTGTTCTCTCTTCAAAGTGCTGTGCATGTGGACTGGTGTAGAATGCTGGTCTTACTTCTACTCAAACGTCACAATGGACTGGGAATCAGCCAGAACATGGTGCAAGACAAATTATACAGACATGGTTGCAATCCAGAATCGAGAGGAGATCGAGCACCTGAAAAGAGTGATACCGAAGAAAGCCGGCTACTACTGGATTGGGATCCGCAAGGTTAATGATGTCTGGACCTGGGTCGGGACCAACAAATCACTCACAGCAGAAGCAACCAACTGGGCTCATGGTGAACCAAATAATGGCCAGAATGGGATAATCTCAGGCCAAGCTGAGGATTGTGTTGAGATGTACATTAAAAGGGAAAAGGATGAAGGGAAATGGAATGATGAGCGGTGCTCAAAGAAAAAGACTGCTTTGTGTTACACAGGTGAGGACTTTATTATTTTTTTTCTAGTTTTGTTCCTGTTGTCATGAAGGCATCCTTAAAGATTAAAATTCTGAGGCTTTATCAACTATGTGATATTTTTTGGCAGCTGCCTGTAAAAGCGACTCATGCATCCATGGTGAATGTGTGGAGACCATCAACAGCCACATGTGTAAATGCTCTTTAGGTTTTTATGGAGAAAAGTGTGAGCAAGGTGAGAAATTGCACGTTGTACTTTATTGTTTCTAGTTGTGGTAGAGATTTTTTGATGCTTGCAGCATTAAAACATCTGAAGGCATTATGTTCGTTTTGCAGTTGTGCAATGCAACATAGATCAAGTGATCAAACCTGAAAAGGGAAGCGTAACTTGCAGTCACAAGTACAAGAACTTCTCCTATGAATCTTTGTGCCAGTATTCATGTGAAGAAGGATATCAGCTAAGTATGTCAGAACCTCAGAAATGCCAAGAAACAGGGACATGGTCAAAGCAGTCCCCGACATGTGAACGTAAGTTGAATTGCAACACGAAGATGAAATTACTCAGCATCTACATCAGCAATGGCTTCTAAATGTTTTGTGTCCTGTCACCTGCAGTGATTCAATGCCAGGAACTGTCTGCTCCCGAAAGAGGATTTATGAATTGCTCTGATCCCCTGAGAAATTTCAGCTATAGCTCCAGCTGCAGATTTACCTGTATGGAAGGATACGAGCTGGATGATTCCTCCTCCATCACTCTGCAATGTGAATCATCTGGAAAATGGAATGCATCAAAGCCATCATGTGTTGGTACGGCCACTGATTGTTCACAATTTAACAGCTCTGACATGCAGATTAAATGTCATCTGTGATGATAAAGTTAACTTATGTCTTTCAGACATACTGAAAAGCTTAGTTTTCTTCTGTTCTCTGTCATCCAGCTGTTCAGTGTCCGGCCCTCCAGAATCCAGACAATGGTTTCATTACCTGTGAAGACGAAACAAACATGAGGTTTAGCTATGGAAAAAGGTGCAACTTGAGCTGTGCCCCTGGCTACCACCTGGTCGGACCAGAGATGATCACCTGTACATCAGAGGCTGTTTGGAGTGAGAAGATGCCGCTTTGTGAAGGTGAGCAAACAGCTCAAGCGTTTTTTACAGAAAGAAAAATAGAAATCAAAATTTCTTATCGTGGTTCTCTTAGCTATTATTTTATGTTATAAGAAAATAATTGGGGTTTATTAATAAGGCCTTGTTTCGCAGCTGTTCAATGCCCCGTGCTCCAGGATCCAGAAAACGGCTCTCTGAAATGTGTAGATGGACATGGCTATGAAAAGAACTGCAGCTTTAGCTGTGATCCAGGATTCGAACTGCAGGGTGTGCACACCATTCAATGTTCTGAGGATGGACAGTGGAGCAATGACATTCCTACCTGTAAAGGTATGTGTCATTCATATCTTCTTTTGGCAAAGTTTTTAATAGTCTTTTTTTGGTGAAATCTTAAGGCTTTCCTTACATTAAAAACTATTACTTTGTGTTGTAGCCGTCCAGTGTCCAGCCCTGCAGGATCTAGAAAACGGTGCCCTGAGCTGTGAAGGTGACATGGAGATGAGGTTCAGCTACAGAAAGACATGTAGCTTTAGCTGTGACCCAGGCTTCAAACTGCAGGGGGTGCACTCCATTCAGTGCTCTAAAGATAAAACGTGGACTGATGCCACACCTTCCTGCACAGGTATGATTGACTCATGTCTTCTAGCAGTGTTTGTTCTCTGTTCTTATTTTTCACATACTTTTCAATTTATGGTTTTTTTCTTCTACTTTGGGACATTTTATAGCTCTTCCAAAGATTAAAACTATTACTCTGTGCTGCAGCTGTCCAGTGTCCAGCCCTGCAGGATCTAGAAAACGGTGTCCTGAGCTGTGAAGATGATACGGAGATGAGGTTCAGCTACAAAAAGAGCTGCACCTTCAAATGTGTCCCTGGCCATCGCCTGGTGGGACCGAGCGAGGTCACATGCACAGCAGAAGCACAATGGAGTGAGAAGATGCCATACTGTGAAGGTGAGAAAAGTCTTAAGAGTATGCACATCTTGTTCTTCATAATTCAGTTGCCTGCTATGCATCAAAGACGACTTCACTAAATATACATTTTACACTCTCCTGTGACAGCCATCACCTGCCAGAATCCAGATGGAGCAGCTCACATGATTGTAGAATGCAGTAAACCTTCAACCGACTTGGACCCCAGCTCCACTTGCAGCTTTAGCTGTGAAGCAGGCTTTGAGCTGCGTGGAGCAAACACCACTACATGCAGTCAAGATGGACAGTGGAATGAGGCCCTACCAACCTGCAAAGGTATGACAAAAATAAACAATGGCCTACGTGTAGACGTTGTTGTAAGCAGAGATTTATTGCCACAATTGTAAGATTTCTTTTTTAAGATCATTTCTCCTCATCCCTCAGCTATCAGGTGCCCTCTTCTCGATGCTCCAGAAAACGGTCATATTAATTGCTCAGACAGCCAACCAGTCTTCAACTCTCAGTGCTCCTTCACATGCGATCAGGATTACACGTTAGACGGACATGAGATTCTGACCTGTGATCGCCGTGGCAGCTGGACTGGAAAGAACCCCACTTGTCAAGGTAAAGAAAAATAAAAATAAAACATACTCAAATAGAAGAAGAATTTATGGTTTAAAATTTGGTCAGATTGTTCACATTTCACAATGTCTCCACAGCTAGTTCAGCTCCTGCCACTGTTATTACCACTGGTGTGGCAGCAGGAGCCACTGCTTTGGCAACTGGTGTGTCTCTGATCATGTGGATTTTGAAAAAAATGAAGCAAAGGGCATCCAAGTTTGAGCTAAACAGGTAAATTTTGCATTTATATCTCATATTTTTTCTACCAAGTTAAATATAAAATTTGAAGAATCATGGAATTCACCTTGTTTTCTTCCTAATTCTTTTCCTTACAGCACCTCTGACTCGGAGGAACCACTTCAGGTCTACAAAAGCAGCTCTGACAGTCTCGTCTAAGCCACAGATATTCCTAAAATAAAAGACAGAAAGCAGGACTTAATCAGAAAGGATGGACATAACATGTGAATTTTCTCCCAATGGGAGTTATATATTGAACATATTGTTCTACAGCACTATCAGTATCCTGGAAATGTATTTTATTGTGGCCTTACTGTGAATGTTTTGTAAGAATGTGGGTGTACTGTGAATTATTTTGACAAATTCATATCAGTATTTATATAATATTATTTATGGGATCTGTATTTCTGAATGTTAAGTATAAAACTGATTTAATGCAAGTAACTCCTGTAGCTGTAGCTGTAGTTTATCTGCATCTGTGAATACAGATAAACTACGAGTTTTCTATATGCAAATAATCTTAATAAATATGGTTAAATACAGCAAAATGTCAAACTGTACTCATTATTGTGCTCACATCATCATGTCTTATTTAACAGATTAGTTTTATTTCCGTATTAAGTTCAGAGGTCCCGCTACCAATACAAAGGTCCTACTTGTATGTTGGTTCAGTCGTCTAATCTGCCTACAACGGTTCCCACGCAGTGATTGATGACAGCCATCCTGTCCTTCTGACTCTGCCCTGACCTCGGGGTCAACAGGAGTATACAAACAATTCTGATAGGTTTGCCAGGAAGGAAACTACACTGCTGAAGTTGTTTGTTCCACAACTGATCAGCAGATTTTGTTTTTGAGAAGTTGCTGTTTCATTTGTCAGCACTTTTAGGGGAACACCGAAGAAGTAAAAGTCAAAGTTCACGACAAATATTATTACTTCTTTATATAACATCTCAATTTCTTTGCTGATCAGAGTTAAATTTCTTATAACTGTCGGTTCAACCTCCATAATATTTAGTCCTTTCCACACATTTTAGTAGCAGTTTCTTACTCCTTCCAAGAAACTGCAAATCCTTTTGGACATGTATCAATTGCTTCCATACAATTCTTTTGTTCTACAGCATTATCATTTACTCATGTGATGTCAGTCAAAATGAACACATTGTTATAAGAAATGCTGAATAGTCGTTTTTTGTTAAATTAATAGTCCTCATTTCATTGCTTGAGTCATTGTAAACCAAAATGTTAAACTTGTTCAATTCTGTCAAGCTAATTTTATTTTAGCATTTCTACAGTACTCTTTCCCAAAAATGTCTCCTGACTTGAACAATTTATCTTAGAAGAATCTCTGCTGTCACTGATGATATTGTTCACAGTTGTGCACAGATTTACACAAAGACTGTTTTATGATTGTACATTAGCTTGAACTTTGCTCTTGCATAATGCTGTAAACAGGTTAGAATAGATAGTTCAATAGCTAATTCCTCTAAGCAAGTGTTCATGTCAATTGAAGTGTCAGTATCATCAAGATGAAAAGTCCTGATACTATAATTATAAACACAACTAAGAAATTCGGTAAACTTTTTTTTATATAGCACACTACATGTGAGTACATCAAAAATATTTTAACATAGAAAAACACAGAGGATAAAACAAAATAAAAGATAAAACAGCATGACATAAAACTCTATAAAACATATTGACTTGGGTAACCATACAGTTATGTTTTGCATTTTTACTGCACATCATGCTCTGCTTTTAGAAAAACTACAATTGATAATAATACACAAGATCATTTTTTAAAAATCTTCTAAAATAAGTAAGTAATAAAATATAACAAAGGACTTGTCAGGATCTGTTCCGTATCTGTGTTTATTTTGAGTTTCTGTGCCTCTTAGTCTCCGTGTTGCAGGTCTCCCCTTGATTGTTCCCAGGTGTTTCTTGTCTCCTTGATTACCCTCTGTGTATTTAACCCCACCTGTGTTCTTTGTTCCTCATTGGGTCCTTGTCCTGTTTGTCCAGTACCTGTTGTCACTATCTGCGAGCTTCTGCATCCGCTAATTTGTGCTGCCTGGACTTTGTATGTTTTGGGATTTTTGGACTACTTTCATTATTAAACTATCTTATTCATCTTACCCTGGGTCTGCTGCCTCTGCCTCACTGCCTCACCACCCAAATCATGACAGGACTATATGGAAAATTAATCTTGTTCTGTAATGGACGGCTTCCCAGATTCCTAAAAGGTAAAAAAGGCTAATGTTAATCAACTAGGTGATTGATGCTAGATTTTGCAGCTTTGTCCAGTGAGAAAATACGGGTGATCAGTTTTTCTATATTTTGATGAATATAGAAAACAATGATTTATTCTCGTAAAGAAACAAACCATAAAACTATTAGCACTGAAAAGAAACAAAAGAAAAATATGCCCCTTGAGTGATCTTTATCAGAAATGAGTGGAATTCCCCCAAAACATTAATTCTAGTTAAGCTAGACCAATAAATCATTCAGTGCCACTATTACAAACATCCAGCTATTCTATGATAATGTTGGGCAAGTATAAAACTCCTTCACTGACCAAAGGCTGTGCCAGTCTAATATTCAACTTGTGAACCTCATGCGTATGAGGTTCTCTTTTTAACATAATTGGGAAAACAAATGTTATAAATTAAGCATTTTTGCAGTTTTTGATGATTTATTACGTCAGCAGTTCTGGGTAAGTCAGACATTATATAGTTGCAGATTATTAACTGTTATTAACTATTCACTTTATCCTTTTAAATAGGTAAAGCTGCTCATTGAAGATGAAGTGGCTTCTGTTCATCATTCTTGGTGCGTTTTGATCTTAATACATTGACTAACTGAATAAATATTAGCTGTCGTATGGAAATGTGATCTGTTTCCTAATCTATTTTCAGGTTGGTCTTTTGCAGAGGCAACATGGGGCTGGACGTACCACTACTCAAACAACACAATGACCTGGTATAAGGCTAGAAAATGGTGCCAGGAACATTTCACAGACATGGTGGTTATCCAGAATCAGACAGAGAACGACTACATTGTTTCCATATTGCCGAACAGAACCAATAGTCCATATTACTGGATTGGACTCACAAAAGAACACATAAATGAAACCTGGAAGTGGGTTGGTAACAACAGCACGTGGGTCGGAGAACATTCATGGGCAGAAAATGAGCCAAACAACAATCACATCACCGAGTTTTGTGTTGAGATCTACATCAATAGTGGACAGAACCGAGGGAAGTGGAATGATGAGAAGTGTGCTAAAAACAAATCCCCAGTGTGCTACAAAGGTAAGTGAAATTGATTATTTTGAGAAAGCAAGTCAGTTAAAAGTAAAATAAAAAGGTGCAACTTGGCTTCAGAAGTAACAAGGAATATTTGTCCTTAACAGCTCAGTGTAATGATTCATCGTGTGTGAAAGGCAGCTGCTGGGAGACTTTAAACAGCACAGCCTGCCTGTGTAGTGACGGCTATGAGGGAGACAAGTGCCAAACAGGTGATGATAAAGATGTTTCTAAATGACTGAAATACATGAGATTCACAGTGCATAGCCAGGACAGAACCATCTAACTTCAGGGGCAATTGTGCCAAAATAGCAAATTTGCTAAAGATCTGCCCTATAAGGTCATGTTCAATTTATCAAATATCAGGAAGAGCAAAAAGACAGACTGAAGCAGACCACTTTCTAAATTATTGTTCACACGTCTGACCTACTTGTTATCTCTTTCCGCATAAGGTCATCAACATTGTTCTTGTACTCATCCTGCTCTTTTTCATAGCATTAAGGAGAACACCTGTTTCCTTTGTTTCCTGAGCCCCACTTAATTATCAAAATATACACGCATCAGCACTCCTGTCCTTTTTAAGACACATAATATTTGGAAAAAGTATTTGTTCTTACATAACAGGTTTTGTATATTTGAACCATCCTTGCCAACAGTTGTGGATTGCCCCCCTCTGTCTCAGCCTGAAAACGGAGACCTAAAATGCTCACAAGGAGGGTGGGAATTCAACACGACCTGTAGCTTTAAATGCGATCCAGGATTCGCCATAAACGGCTCATATATGGTGACCTGCAAGGCCAACAGGACCTGGAGTGATCTACAGTCAGTTTGTTCTGGTGAATACATAGTTTTAACCTCAAATGCAGCATTACTAAATCAAAGAATGTGCTGTACCATTGACCTCTATATTGAATCTGTTTTCCATAACTTCCTTTGCATGCACTAATATGTTTTGTGTTTTTAAGCAAATATGTTTTACACAGAATATAATTCCAAGATATTACATCATTGCATATGTTTTCAATCTGTTTGCACCCCCAGCTGTGCAATGCCCCCCTCTGCCTCAGCCTTCTAATGGGAACTTCAGTTGCTCCAAAGAAGGTCAGATATTTAACTCAACCTGCCACTTCAAATGCCATCTGGGCTTCTTTATGATTGGCTCATCAGCTGTGACCTGTGCAGCTAATGGCCACTGGACTGGACCGAGGCCTGTTTGTACAAGTAATTACATGCAAGTACTAAGATTCTGTCCTAAAAAAATGGACTTTATGGCAGAAGACAAGAAATCTGTGCTGCTTTTCCGCAGGCTATAAACAGGCGCTGCTGGCTGTTGCTGGGTGTGGAGCCTTGTGTTCATTCTTTTGCATCTGTTTCTGCTGCATAAGGCACAGAAAAAGTCAGTATTTCTCCATTGGGCTTTAAAGAAATATGAGATGCTGTGAAAACTTGCTACACGACTGATGTCTGTGCCTGTTTATTTCTTACAGAGAAGAAACGTGCTCAAGACAGGTCAGTGTTGAAATAAGGAAGTTGTTCGAAGCATCGCCGCATTTTTCAGATTCCGTACGACCTTTAATCAATGCAATTTTGTCTTTTTTATTGACAGACTTGTCCTTCATAGGGAGCCTGAAGATGCAACAAGTCCACCCAGTGATGTAAATGGAGGAACAAGCGGAAACACACTCACACCCTAACAAAATATGCAGATAATTATTATAGAATACAGATTTTTATATTTATTTATCACCTGACCAATTTATTTACTATCTGTCTGTTGTCAAGTACTCTATAAAAATAAAGGTTGCATATCACATGTCTAATAGATTAAAATTTTGTATAAAATGATCTAAATGTCTTAAAATACCCAACTTAAATAACAATTGAATGATAATGTTGTATACTTTTGTATCTTTTAAAAAAAATAAATGTAGTTATATGGATTCATTTATTTTATTGATTTTACTCGTATGTCTTGGTGTTTGTACTGATGCACACATTCCTGTATCTTGGTAGAGACCTCAACTTAAGAGAGTTTGGTTCTTACAAGCAAATGAGAACTTATGAACTTTATAGACCTAAATTAAGAAGAGTCCCTCTTCTGAACAGTGCCTTTGCTCCTGGAGATAAAAAGGTCAAACAACTGTTGATTTGTGGACAGTGCATCCTCTGGGTGGACTACAAAGGTTAAAACTTTAATTCTTACTTATGTTAAGAATTTTTTTTCCTGTTTTATTTACATCATGCTGCTGCTGCCCAATAATTCCCCAGATCTCGGACCAATTTAGTACATCTTTATCTTATACTGAAAAATAAATAATACAATCTTAAACTGAATCCTGAAATAAACAGAAATCAGAAAACAGCACTATACTAGACAGTTTGTTGTGTTGATGATGTGTCAGAACTATGAATCCGCTTTGGAAAGAAGATTCTTCACCACTGAACAGATCCGACAAATTTAAAGTCACTATCAAACATCACACAAAGGTTTACTCGCAAATGAATAAGAAAAGAGTCTGTGGCACTGTCGTATGCATGCTAGAGATAACATTGTCCAATTGTTATGAGTTTAAAGGTCAGGCAAGGAGCATATGAGCCAAAGAAGCCAAGATTGCCATAGTAACTGATAGCTGAGCAATCTTTATGAACGACCGGCAATGAAGAAAGTCAAAATTGAAGGGAGGTCATAAGAAATCCCTTTTTAATTCTTGCCACAAGACAGGAAGACTGTGCAGAGGTTCACTTTCCATCTGACCCATAACCCTAGACATTCATGCTGAACATTCTTGTTCTGGTGAAAGAACAGCTGAAAAATACATTGTAGCTGCATACAGCTATGATGCACATGTTCAGATCAACTTAATTAATGTGTTATATTGGCCCAGTTAAAATCTTACTCTAATGTAATGTCTATAGCAAACTAAATGTGAGCATACGTGGACTGTACATGTACTTAGACTCAGCTAATAAACACTATGTTGAAGCAATGTTGAAGAAACGTTTCCCTCTTCCTTGTTAAAAAAACATTTTTTTTGCATCTCTTTTGCAAACACATGCAATTTCTTGCCAGATCTTCAGCAAGGTTCCCAGAGCTGCTTCCACCCCTTTGGGTCCAGTCATTTTAACTGTTCCTGCCATTGACATTGTGAACATAATTTTGGATTGGTAGGCGGACCCTGACCTCTACTCCTTGCCAGTGGTTGTTACAGCCACTTTGTTCCTCTGTGCTTGGGAAACTGGAAGTGGAATGCCAACCAAGTTTATGTTTGCGATATAATAGTAATTTCTTTATCTCTCCCTCTCACTTGAATAGCATAAAAAGCAGGTTTACATGTTTTTAAAGATTAAGAGCCTATTGAACAGAACTGGAAAGTGTGCAACCACAGAAGTTTGAGAGCATCTTGTGGCCTTGAATGATCAAGTAGATAAACTGTCTAGAACTAAAAAAGAGCTTTGTACTTCAATGTTTTTCTTTCTTTAGTCTGGCCCTAACGGAACTTACCAAGGGACTTTTCTTTGCTTTGGTTTTGTGCTTGTAATACCTGATTGTCGCCATGCTCAAACACTCATAGTAAAGTCACTTCCTGTCCTGACTGTGCAACAGGTCAGATCTAAGTCACACCTGTCATCAGTTTCCTTCACACTTATTTAGGCCCACATTGGATAACCAAGCCTGTGCTTCAACAGTTGTGGGTAGCTCATGTTTATTTTACCATAGAATATGTAATTGTGATTATTAATCCCCTGTTTGCACAACTTGTTTTATGGTGAGTTGAAACAAAAGTGTTTCATAAGGATATTGGAACATAGCATTTGGTTTCAAGTCATTTGTATCCTCGTCCCATCACCTTGAAAGATGCCCCAGCAAGATTTTTCCTACAACAGGAAACAAGAAATTTGGATTATGTGTTTTGTTTCTCACTGCGCACCTACACCGGGAGGAAGGATGAACCACCTATGCAAGATTAGGTTGGTCAAACATTCCCTTTTTTAAAACATAAGTAACTTATTGAGTGCAAAAGCAAAGTAATACTTAATATTTGATAATCTTGAATAGTTCTAAATACACTAAATCGAATTACAGTGAATTGTAAAAGTACCCACTCCCTCCATTGTACATAACCTCTGATAATTGTGAAGATGAATGAAAGTTTTTTTTTCTTTGCCTAATAAAATAAAATCTGAATAGTGTGGGATGTCTTTGTATTTAGCTGCTCTAAATGTTTCTACGGGCCTTAACATTTTGGGGTTGCCCAGCCAACGTCCCAGTTTGAAACTGCTAGAGAATCCTTGGACGAAGCGAAAGATTATTGTGATGACAAGAAACTCCAACCTTGAAGAAATAAAGCAGCAATAAAACAAGTCGAGATGATTGTTGTAATACCAACAAAATATTTTTCATTGATCGTTTAGAAGGATATGAATAGTTTAAAAAGTAGATGTTGTAAGAATGTACATAGAACAGAATACATATTTTTCATAAGGCAACTTTTATTTATTTTTTTATTTATTTATTTACTTTTATGTATTTATTTTATTGCAACTTTTATTTCAGCTTTGAAAATGTTCACATTTTTCACATATTACATTTATTTTCAAAAATGTATAGATTAAAGAATTTTCTTCCTATCCCATTACAAGATAAAACTGTCATTTTGTAAAATCATTTACAGTTTCCAATCAATATTTAGTTTCCATTTACAAAATATCAAACATTCACACAAAAAAAGATGCTTTTTAAAATCAGGGTTATCTTTTGGGAATTGTCTGCCATTTCCGATCAGAAAGAAGCATCATGGTTGAATATAAATAACATAAAATCCTAACCTGCCAGAGGTATGAATAATTATGGGCTTTATTGAACAAATATGATTAAATAAGTCAAGTAAACTAGAGTAGTGCATCAAAAACTACCTTTGTTATTGTTACCGAAATAGAAATTTAGACAAGGTATGCATGTCTGTTCAATATTCTTCTCCTTCATCTTCCTCTCCCATGCTATCAGCTCCAACCTCCTCATAGTCCTTCTCCAGAGCTGCCAAATCCTCCCTGGCCTCAGAGAATTCACCCTCTTCCATCCCTTCCCCTACATACCAGTGAACAAAGGCCCGCTTGGTGTACATCAGGTCAAACTTGTGGTTAAGTCGAGCCCAGGCTTCCGCAATAGCTGTGGTGTTGCTCAGCATGCACACTGCCCTCTGGAGCTTGGCTAGGTCTCCCCCCGGAACCACAGTGGGTGGCTGGTAATTGATGCCTACCTTGAAACCAGTTGGACACCAGTCTACAAACTGGATAGACCGTTTTGTTTTGATTGCAGCAATGGCAGCATTGACATCTTTGGGCATCACGTCGCCACGGTACAGAAGGCAGCAAGCCATGTACTTGCCCATGCGGGGGTCACATTTAACCATCTGATTGGCAGGCTCAAAGCAGGAGTTAGTAATCTCAGCCACTGTAAGCTGCTCGTGATACGCCTTCTCGGCTGAGATCACAGGGGCGTATGTGGCCATAGGGAAGTGGATGCGGGGATATGGCACCAAGTTGGTCTGGAACTCTGTCAGATCCACATTCAGGGCACCATCGAAACGAAGAGAAGCAGTAACAGAGGACACGATCTGGCTGATGATCCTGTTCAGGTTGCTGTAGGCTGGACGGTCAATGCCAAGGTTTCTCTGGCAGATGTCGTAGATTGCCTCATTGTCCACCATGAACGCACAGTCGGAGTGCTCCAGGGTGGTGTGTGTGGTCAAGACAGAGTTGTAAGGCTCCACCACAGCAGTGGACACCTGAGGAGCTGGGTAGATTGAAAACTCAAGTTTGGACTTCTTGCCGTAGTCCACAGAAAGACGCTCCATTAGCAGGGAGGTAAAACCAGAGCCGGTTCCTCCACCAAAGCTATGGAAAATCAGGAAGCCCTGAAGGCCGGTGCACTGGTCAGACTGGGGACCAAAGGAAAGCACATATGAAGCAGAGTTACATCTTATTTAATCTGAAAACTAAATGGGACTCCAGAAATAGTCACCAGTCTGCGGATCCTTTCCAGAACCTGGTCGATGATCTCTTTTCCAATGGTGTAGTGTCCACGGGCATAGTTGTTGGCTGCATCTTCCTTACCAGTGATCATCTGTTCAGGATGAAACAGCTGGCGGTACGTTCCAGTACGTACTTCATCTAAAGACAAGACACTCAGATTAAGGAAATTTTCCCCCTTGATTTCTTTGCACGTTGAGTGATCTTTCTTACCAATGACAGAGGGCTCGAGGTCTACAAAAACAGCTCTGGGGACATGCTTCCCAGTTCCAGTCTCACTGAAGAACGTATTGAAAGAGTCATCTCCTCCTCCAACGGTTTTGTCACTGGGCATCTGTCCATCCGGCTGTATCCCATGTTCCAAACAGTAGAGCTCCCAGCAAGAATCACCAATCTGGACACCAGCCTGCCCTATGTGTACAGAGATGCACTCACGCTGCGGTGCAAGAGGAAAAAAAAAAAGTATAATCTCAATGTTATGATCAAGAAATGTTAAAATATATGAAGCAAGCAATAGAAAGTGCTGGTCTATCCCATTTTCCTCTCTCAATTACATTTCAAGGCCACAAATCACATGGCTTTGGCTGCCCTTTACCTTCGAGAGCAACAAGATAAGGGTTCTTTTGTTAATAGACACCAGCAACGGATGACTACAGTCATTTGACTAGTCAAACTAGAACACTGGAAATGAAAACATAAATAATTTTCCAGCTAAGAAGTCAGAAAACAGAAGCCCTTGTGTGAACAAAATCCCATTTGAATAAAGTTCAGTAACCAAACAGGAAGTAAGTGTGCCTGATTAAAGACGCAGATGACAGCAGTTTCTTTAAAATATGAGAAGGCCTATGAAGCTTAGTAAGCAAGTTTTGTGGGAGTAATAAACAAATAAAAACACACAAGCAGTTTCAGTTTGTATAAGACTCATGCAGCTCCTCACATATTGTACTCCAAGAGGGGAATGCTTCCTGCATTTAAAAAGCCGAACATACTGAACATATTCATGTGCTAGTTTTGTTAGATTAGATTAACAGTTTGTAACAAATTATGATGAATAACAACGGTTCGTTTTTTTATGCTCACCATGATTCCTGAAGTTGAGAGTTCGATGTGTTGGAAGAAGAAAAAGCTTCAAAGTTTTCTCTCACTGACAGCTAAGAGTCTTCAGAAAGAAGAAAGTGATGAATGCAGGTTGGAGGCACTATTTATATTCATTTGTCCATAGAAGTACACACTTTAATCTGATAGGTTAGGTGTCTAGAGACTCATTCTTATTGGTTAAAAATGAAACAAGTATTTGACTTGCTGAAACACTCCCAGCTTCTGGTGAATTTGATAATTATTGACAGAGGAGGACTTTCAACTAACTCAAGCTAACTCATTTGATTATTGCTATTATAAATAAGAAAAGCAAATTTTGGTTCTGAATGTTTATGTCAGTGTTGCTTTTTTAAAAATAAAATAGTGAAACGTAATATTATTATTATTATCATTATTATTATTATTGAATTTTCTTTTGTTAAAAGCAACAAATTCTCAAGACATATCACTCTGAGATTCTGCTCCAGTAAAAAAAAAAAAAAGATTTATTTTAACATTTTTTGGTAAATAATCAGGTCAAATCGAACAAACAGTGGTCCAAACAAAAATAGTATGGGAAGGAAGTAAGTCATGCATTCATCTATTTTTCCTGATCCATTTGCATCATGCTGTTGATAAACCGATAGTGTATACAATACAACTAGTTCACAGTTATGGTGTATAGACAACAGGAAATAAGACTTTCAAATCTGTGAACACTCTCTGTACACATTTCTGAAAACAAAAATCAGAATTTTAGGGCAAAAACATGGTATTAGTAATCATCTGAAGTTAATTTTGATTCCTGGAGATCATCTCAAGACTGGCACTTGATATTCCACAAAGTTGAGTCTCAATCCTCAAATACCCTAACCAGTGTTTGGGAAAGGTTTTCTACTAAGCTCAATTCACCAATATGGAAACCACTACAAAATACATAAAATTGAGCTAAAGATTAGGTTAGAGGTACTGGAATTATTCTTTGGTAAATCATTCAAATGTAATTTAATTAAATAAATGTCAGTTTGGACAATTAATTTACCAACATGAAAAAATATTCATATCATTTTATCGTCTACTGGAATTTATAGATGTGAGGTAGTGAAAGTTTACAACTAAAACTGTACAGGAAGATAAAATCTTATCGTGTTTTTTTGGGAAACTGGGTTGAGGGGGTTGCATTCTTTTTTTTACTTTCAACATTTTATTTTCAAGTTTTTATGTACAAGCTGGGTGTCATCTGTTATCCACTAGGGGGTGCTGCAGAGCTCTACATACCTCTTCTTCCCACATCCTTGGTGCTGTGGCAAACCTGAAGTGTTGAAGTGTTAACAAAACAATGCAAATTAAATTTATTTAATAATTAGGTAACTTTAAAGCCCAACTGCTTGCATTTAGATTTATTTAGTAGCATCAGAGTGAAAGGGGTAAAATGTATGTTTCAGATTTATATTTGTTTTAAAAATCATGTAATTTAATTTTCCCATCACAACTAAGCACTACGTTAGTCTGTCAAATAAAAAAATACTTTGTAGTCTGTGGTTGTAATGCGACACAATATCAGTGGTTGTGAATGTTTCTGCAAGGTCCAATTTAATCATTGGATCCTAAAAATGTCTTTTATTAGTTAGAGACAATTTACCGTAATCTCACCTGAGCAAATTCACATAATTGTTTCATGTGGTATCTAAATATGCAAATGTAGAACTGGACAAAAATGCACTGTCTTAACTGCTCCCTGGGTTTATTGGTGAAATACTGCAGCAGTTTAACAATTACTGAGATAGCAGTCCCTTTACTATCTAACCAAAGTTAGATAGTAAAGAGACTATCTGAAGAGGGTTGACTATATTTGGCTGCCATATTTTGCCTGTTTTTATTTCTTAAAAAAAGAAAAGAAAAATAATTTGCCGAAATATATATTCTCCTACCACATCACAATTATGTTCTTTTGGGTCTATCATAGAAAATGCATTTAAGCTTGAGGTTGTAATGTGTCACCACGTATAAAATTCAGAGGGCCCAATCCAGCAGTAAGGCCACACTGCAGCTTTAGAGCGCCCTCTTCTGTTACAACAATTTTATGCCGTCAGATCACTGGTTTATTTGGTAGCACCTATAAGAAATGAGGAAAAAAAAAATTATATAATCACACTAAACCACAACTGGGTAATAACAATAACAGCACCTTAAACAATGTTTTTTTTAAAACCCAAATTACAATGTTTTTTCAAAATATTTTTTAGATAATATGATCACTGCTAACAATACAGCTAAGAATGAGAAGGCAGACAGCATTTTAATGTGGAAGGCATTTTGTGTTTGGAACATTTTCATTGCTTGATGTTGTAGATAAATTGTAAAGATTCTTCCATATATATTCTTTATTTTCCCCCTTGTTTCCAGATTTTACTGTACACTTTATTGAGTGATAAGCATGCTTATTGCAAGTATTTTGTTTTTGTTATTTCAAACATAATTAATGGTTTGCAGAAATATAAATTTATCGTTGAAGCTAGATATTTACACGCATAGTTTGAACACATAGTTTTGACTCTGTGTTTTGCCATAACGACCATTGCTACATTTGGAAGAAATGGGGAAAGGGAAGGATGGAGTTTGTTGATGTTAGAACTGGTGATCTTAATGATATGAGACCCTTAACTGGAGGGGAAGACGAAAACAAGGACTTGTCTAAGACAAGCTGAAACTGTTGACTTTGGATTGAGTAGATTTTGTGCCAGTGAGTAGAAACTCTGTTTTGTCATTGCTACGTTTAAGGTAGCTTTATGCAAACCGGGATTTTATTTCAGCACTAAATTTCTGAGCCAAGTCATGAAATTCATAAGCACATTTACCAAATGTACAAAGGCAATGTAGGTACTTAAAAACTTTTTTGAAAAATATACTGTATATAAAAAGCTCTATTGTTATTCTGGTACTTGGCCATCTAGGAAGAAAACTTTGCAATCCTTGTTGGCCACAGTAAGAAACAAGTGTTAAGTGTCTATTTGTAGGTCAATTATTAACTGTTTTAGCTAAAGTGGGTCACAGTCACAGCGTTTGCATTGTGTTTACTTTAAAATCAGATTCTGCAATTTATGATCTGCACAGATTCTTTTTGTTGTACATTTGAGCTGTTGTCCATTACTAGACAAACCTCCCGTTGGCTGGTAAAAGCCTTTGTAATGTCTTCAGGAAAGCGTGTGTATCTGTCTTGATGATACAACAGCATGAAGCCAATTATACCAGTTAAAAGACAGAGGGTTTGTGGCCTGCAGCTGGCACAACGGGTGCAATTAATAACCAACCGCTGACAGGAAACTGTTTGGCTACCATCATGGTAATAATGAGGTTATTGCTACCTGCTGTGACTGTATGATCACATTTTATTTATTTATTTTTTTAAATCCCTCCCCTGCTGCTAGTAGAATTTAATGCATGTCTGTTCAAGCTCTCACAAACGCTGTTTTCTCTTGTTCTTCTTAAACACAGACAGCAGTTAACTCTTCATAATGTGCCTTTAAAGCAAACGGTGTTGCTCCTCCGTGCACATGAGCTTGGATTCATGCAAATGCCAGCAGATACTTGGAGCAGATACAGACACAAAGGGACTCACACGAAGATATTCTCTGCTACACACTTCTTCAGCTCTCTGCTTGGCAGCAGATCACCCCGCTGACAGACACTTAGATTGTTCCTGACCAATGACTTGCGCTCTCTGCTCTGCGAGGTCTGATTTCATAGTGGGAAATGTGAGACAAGTCCAGGAGAGGGTTCACGGCAGGGGCAAGGAGGCAATCCGTACAGTTGGGCTTCGTATCTTCACGTCACGCTGGGCATTCTCTCCTGACACAGCTTTCAGCCCCTCCGTTGTCTGGTGCCTCGTCTATTCTGAGGGTTTTCTCAGCCTCCCGTCCAAAGGATTGGAAGCGTTCCAGTCGGGCACAGTGCCTGGGTGGTCCCACCACCCCACCCTCTTCCCTCATCCACTGGAAGAAGGAGAAGGCAGAAGAATGCAAGAAGCACAATGTGACCGTTGATGAAGACGGCATGGATGCAATGCTTACCTGCCGCTGACCCATACAGCTGTGGAGGCTCCGCAATTTACAATCTACAGATCCATGCAACGGCCAGGGGAAGAAGATCCACTGACCCATCACTTAGATGGGACTGATAGGTGATGAGGATGGACTCACCTGCATGTCACCCAAAGAATCTTCTAAAAAAAAAATCTGGCGTATCTTGGATGTATTTTTATTATTTTGATTGAACAGTATACACACACACATTGTGAGAATAAATACAAATACACTCCGAAGTTATTTATGTACATGAACAGAAGGGGTTTCTGTCTAACCATGAAAAGTGAGGGGAACAGCACCATGCTTGGAGGGTTTATGCACTTTCTAGACATTGTGCTGCAAATGGGAAATGGAAAGTATTAAATGAAGCGAAGTGACAATGTTTACCAAGAATTGAATATGTTAAATTACATGGCATCGCAGTGTATCCATGTCCACTTCTGAAATTTTACATTTGTTGACCTAACTAGCCTGGGGAGATAAAAGTGTGTTTCCAGAGTGGATTGCAGCTTCTCCCTGAGCCTGAACTCCACCCTCAGGAGGTGAAGTATGAGTCCTGCATGGAATAGAGGCAGTCAATGGGAGTGAGTGGGGACGATCCAGCCAGAGAGAGGCAGTCGTTGTCAGCAACATGGCACAGAGACTCCCTGTCTATTTCCCCATACAAGTCTTGAAAACCTGCGAAAATCCAAATTATCATTAGGTTAGTGCATGTAGACTCTTCAGATTTGACCTTTCACTTACAAGAGCTGACCGTCGCACAAATGACTTTGCCAGGCTTGTCATGCAAAGCAAACGTCTTACCCATGATGATTTAAAAAGACATGTTCACATTGATACATGTTGAAATTCATGATTCCAATTCCACATGTCAGTTTTTTTGTGCCCAAAGTGAATTAAAGTTTTCAAAAAGTACTTTTTTGTTTTTTACATTTTGAAAAGAATACGCTCAATTTTCACAAATGTAACTATAACCTTGAGACTTAATACCAGTAGCCTGTCTATGTGAGAAATTGTCTGCTCCTGCTGATGTGGAAGCCGTAAGCAGTGGCTTATGTTGCTTATGCATTGTCCTGGCTCAGCACTAACCCTCTAACTTTTTGGAAAACAGCCATGCTGCAAAAAATAATCCAGTTTTTTTTAACAGGGAGACAATACACATTCTGAGATTTAAAAAAAAGAAAGAAAAAAGAAAGAGATATAAGGGTAATAAAAATAAATTAAATTAAAAAAAAACAGAAGGTAACTTGATTCCAAATTCTAGGTTTATCACTGATGTGTGAAATTTTAACAAACTTAAATTTTAACATTTATAAGATGATATAAATGCACTCTCACTTTTCTTTGTCAAATTACAAAATGCTTTTCATGAAATAAAACAGGGTTTAATTTCCAGAGTTCTTTTACCGTAAGGGTGCATGTGATCCCCTGGCATCTGGGGTGGAGTCAGGCCCTGTCTGAAGGGGTCTGTGTCCCAGTCCTGCTGCTCCAGAGTGGTGAGCCCCATCTGCTGCTGCTGCTGAACATGGGCAAAAGATGGCCCCATGCACTTTGTCTCTGAACCTAAACTGCCACATGAGGGCACTGTAGAGCACAGAAAACTTTATGAAATTGTTTCATAAAGTTGATTGATAAGATTCTTCTGCTAACATTGATGTGAATTTGTTACAAGTACTCTTTTTTTTTTTTTTATCTATGATTCAGTTGTTTTTACTCAGACTCTTAATCTAAATTGTGAGTAATTAAAGTCACAACTGATAAGTTGTACAGTATTATATCTGAACTCACCTGTTGAGAGTTCGCACTGCTCCTGGGTGTGTTGCTGCTCCTGCTGCTGTTGTCTTCTGGCCAATTTCTTCATCTAAACAACAAACATCCATTAAATGAAATAGCAAAAAAATTAAAATAAAATCTGTTTTGCTCTGTGTCATGTGACTCTGTCGCAAAATATTAACAGTGAAGTCAAGAACATCTGTCATTGAGTGAGAGAAACCACACGAGTCCACTTTGTGAGGAAATATTAGCTCTAATCTCCAGTGATCTCCCTGCAAGATGTCATCAGCTTCCTGTATAAGGAGATAACTCGGCTGATTTCCACTCTGGCTCACAAAGTCAGTGCAGAAAGACTGCTTTTATTAAATGTGCATGTGAGATTGTGTATGCATGTGCATATGCGTGTAGGTGTGTATGTGTGCGTGCTTACTTTAGCTCTCTGGTTCTGGAACCAGACCTGCACAACCCGGACACTTAGGCCAGTTTCTGCTGCCAAGGTCTCCCTTACCTTGGATTAAGATTCAGGTGGGAAGTAGAAAAAGACATAAAGCAAGGTTAGAAAAGTAAAAAACAAAAGGAAAGGTAATTGTGCATTTGAAGGTTAAAACGTTTGTTTGCTCTCACAAAGGTCAAATCATAATGACGCTAATTTTGAAATGCTTTTAGATTTATTTTAGGTAAATCTGCTTTGTGTCTTTGCAATATCCTAATATGAAACAAACAAACAAACAAAACCACTGTGTCATCTGTAGGATATAAGCTGAGCTGTGATGAAATCATTTGTCCACACTCTGTATAAAATCAAAGAACAAGCACGTTACCTTTCGGCAAGGTTTTGATGAGACCTCAAAGGAAGCCTTGAAGGTGCGTCTTTGTTGGGTGGTCAGAATAGTGCGAGGTCTTTTGGGACGTTTGGTTTCTGGATTATCTGCACCGCCTCGCCTCTGCGTAATCAGCCCCAATTCCTCCTCTTCTTCATCGTCACTTTTACCTGCTGAGCCAACGTGATAGGGAAGACATGCAGAGATTAGACCTAGGAGACATTTTACCAAGCAAAACCTAGGTATGTAATTTAATATGTTGAGCAGAAATAATGCACCTGGATGAACATTTTAGGCTTTAATTGAATCTAATCCTGATGATCTGTCCAAATCAAATGAAATTCATTCAGAATTTCACAGGTTTTGCTTAATTTAAATAAATAAATACTCAAAGGACTGTCAATGTTACCATACAAAAGTAGCATTCCACTATAATTTTTACACATTTTTGTCAAAATTATGACAACTCTAATGTCCTGCTTAAACCATCCAAACTGATGCATAACTGTTAGATGGAATAAAAAGGATGAGTTATTTTAAATTTTACAAATTTTGCATTATGCATATACACATCAAGTGCAACCAATTGCTTTCAGAAATCACCCGATTGATAAATGGAGACCAGTTTTGTGTGCGTCCACCTGTGTGAACAACTGCTTGTTCAAATTAGGGAACAAAAAATAAAAGACAAACTTAGGGAAATCAAAAAAACATTTTAAAGGAGCGTCAAACTAGGGGAGGTTATACAACAGTACGTTAAGGTTAGAACATCTTACAGAGCGCTGTTCAATCCGTCATTTGAAAACCAAATTCGGAGAGAGAGAGGAAGCAGTTAAACAGAGAAGCAGCCAAGAGAAGTGATGGAGTTGTGGAGATCTGCAGCTCAGGTGGGAAAATCTACACTGACAGAACAACCAGCAGTGGTGCATTCTAGAAATCTGACCATTATGGCAGGTTGCCAAGAAGAAAGTAATTGCATAGGGAAAAAAAATCAGAGGAAGAGCTGTCTGCTGTTTACCACCAGCCATATATGAGACACAGCAAATATGTAGCAGAAGGTGCTCTGCTAGATGAGCTTTTCCCCTAAATGCAAAATATATAGGGAAAAAACATTTTATGTGTGAAAAACTGAAACTGGTCATCACTCTGAACAAACAAAGCTCATAGTGACATAGCATCATGCTGTAGGGTGCTTCTCTTCAAATTTGGGTGTCCGACCTGTTTTAAGTGAGCTCAAAACAGGTAATAATAGCAAAACCCAATTGTTTGTCTAGTTACACTCAGCAAAAGTAGGTAACTGTTGTTCAAAACTAACTTTTGTGGTTTTGGACAACAGCATTTAGTTTACATTAACTAATTAATCTGAACAAGGTCTGATTCACATAGGATTAAATCTGAATTTCCTGATTTAATAGTAGTTGCACATTTTTATTTAATGTACTTTGCATGAAAACGTAGTATGATTATTTTGAAATCACATCATCTGCAACAGAAAATACATATTTTTTAATCTGTCATCATATCTAACAATGCATTATGCATATACACATCAATTTTTTCAGTGCATTTCTTTTGAGAAGCTTTTGACAGGAAATGAGTCAGGTATCGCTCTAAAGACAGTGGGAAACAAAATAATATGTTTCTGTTTTTATTTACATTATATGAAAAATGGGATTCTGTTAAATAATTTTTATATTTCTCAATAATCAATAGAAATACTTATATCTACTATTTATTTAAAAAAAATGTATTCATTATTGCAACAGAAACAATACTAATGGTCTAACGGCATTTTAATTATTAAATGATGATTTATTTCTCATCTTAAAATGTTAATGCATAATTAATTAAAGCAAGCATCTCTTAAATGTAAATAATTGACTTTATGCATGTGCTATTCATACATAAAACATTTCTAATACTTACACATGTAGACCTAAATAAATTATCTCGCAGTCTGCTTTTCAAAAAGGCTGCTATGTCAGCTACTGCCTGCTTCAGTGAGCTACACAATTTCGAGCAAACAACTCCCGAAGTTAGAATAAAGAGCACGTATATCATTAAAGTCAGTGAAAGAAAAGCAGCATCAAAGCATTCAGGTTGTATACCGGTATCTGAAGATGCTGGACTCGCCAGATACTGATGGTAGTCCTCTCTGGCACACAGAAGCTGTCCCTCCCTGAGGACACAGCGGTCTCCAGTCTGCAGGCGGCAGGAACAAACTTTGCAGGTGAAGCAGCGCAGGTGGAAAGCAGCGGCTCCGGCTCGCATCACAAGCTCTGCAGGGGAGATGGCCTCCGCACAGCCCCCACAATGCACTGCAAACAGACTGAAGACAAGAAGGTGTAAGTAGGCATACATATCAGACACTCGGTAGCTGTTAGAATAATGCATATGTTTGCTTTAGGTTCTCAAGGACTTTGTACGCCACAGTAAAATGGGACTTTATGAGAAGAAAATACACTTTCTTGACCTGGAGAATGTTGCTGAGTCTAGCTGTCACTCAAAACCACAACCAGCGCCTGACTTCTCCCCTTTCCTCCTCCTTCCCTTTCTACCCCAAACCGTTTAGACACATACCCTCAGTGTGTCGGGTGTGTATCTTAGCGCCTGGCAACCAGAACTGGTGGGCTCAGACCCGAGAGACTGTTGCCGTGGCTCCGACTGCTGTGTCCGAGGCCGTGCTCCTGGGGGCTGGAGAGAAAAGGCTCTCGGCAGGCCATGGCTCCAGGCTGAGGGGGGGAATCAGGTCTCCTGGTGGGAGAGACTGAGCCGCTGGTCCCAAGAATTATCCGTGGAATTATCTTTAAGTCTGCTTAACCAGAGTCGGACAAAGGCAGAGCCAGCCCCCGAGCAGCGGGACCATTGTCCTCCGGTTGGCACGGCCACATTTTGGGTCTGTCACGCAGGATGATGCGTCATCATCCTGGAGCTGGCGTTTGTTTCCAGACCTGACTGGGTCACCAGACCAGCCAGTGAGGAGGCATGAGAAAGTGACAGTTTTACCCCTTTTTTTTTGTGTTCATCTAAAATACTGCACTTGCCCAACAAGGAGAGTGAATTGGGTGTTATACCTTTCTTCATACATAAAATAAAGAATGCAAACAGGGTCAAAGTGCTTTTGGTTTCTTTAGTTGTAATTTTCCGAAAATAAAGCAAAATGCATGGCAAATAACAAAATAATGATTAATGTCCCAAGATTTGCTACAGTTACTAAAGAACAATAATCTTGTATAATTTATAATTTTGCTTAGAGTCATCGTTCATGTTGTAAACAGGTTTTAACGTCCTGCTTGATGTCTTGACATGATTCTTCAATACTTCTACATACTGTTCCTTCCTCATGGTGTAATCTATTTTGTGAAGCGTTTCAGTCCATCCTGGAGAAAAACAATCCACAGCACGATTCTGCTACAGTGAGGCTGGTGTTCTTTGGTTTTTGAGCCCATTCGGTACCAAAACATGTTCATCTCATCTAAAGGACACAGAGGCATTTCTTTCCTTAATGGTGTGGCTGGACAGTCCTGTATTTTTTTTGTTTCTACATACTACTCATTGAACAGATGAAAGCAGTGACTTCAGGCATCTGGGAATTGTACTCAAGGGTTGGCTAATTTCTTTTGATTTTTTTTATGATGTCACAAGGACCTGCTGTGTCTGAGATGTTGCTCTAAAATACATTTGACATTCTGTCTAACCCTTAGATTGTGAATACACCTACTAAAGATTAACGATTTGGAAAGTCATTAAATTATCATCTAGACTTCCCTAAATTGTTTAAGCAAATGGTAATGTCAGTGTTTGTAAAAAAAAAAAAAAAATGAAAAAGGTTGCATGATTTTGGCATTTTAGCAGGTACAAGTAATTTTATAAATATAGTATATAGAGGGATTTAAAATAAAAAAGTGAGGGATGAAAAAGTTGTGTGTCTTTTTGTGCAGTGCATCTGGTTTTAACTTTTTTGTCTAGGATTTTTGTGAATGTATATGTTATTGTTGTTCACAGTAGAAGATAATATATCGTGCTTTTCCCCCACGACATATCTTTCCATGCAGACAAATAGATTAAGCTAAACACAACCACATAAAAAGACATTACGTTTTATGAATAATTTTGGCAAAGTTTATTTTCGTAGGTTCTCTTATTTTTCTTTAAATATCCAGAGAAACATGTTTTTATGTAATATTGAACACATTTATAATTTACATTTTCCTTAATATTCACAAACCAACTCAGACTAAAAATAAAGACAAAACAAACACTCATGATAAAGGACCCCTGTCGAGTGGTCTAGAGCTCCTACATCCTAAAGGCAAACATTGCTGAGACCTCTTAATGTCACTCTGGAAACGGTGAATCCCAGCCCCAGAAACTCACCAGTCGCCCTACTTGACCCGTCAGAGTCATATGTCCCTCAGCGTTGATGGTGTGGGCTTTAATATGGCCAACATACCATCTGTGGTATGCGCATTCCTGTGGTGACACGAGGTGAATCACCCAAATATATCAAAGGAAGTGTGGCTGAGGAAATACCCGGAGTGTTTGCGGGTCTCTGGGATACACTGAGCCGATCTCTCCCTGTGATGCTAATGATAGATGTCAGCAGAGAGCAAACTGCGGGCATTAATGTTTTGGAGATCATTTCTTGTTTCGAGAATCGCCGTTCCATTACAGGCCTAGTCCAGCTCGCCCTATTAGCCCTGGTTCTTTTAAGAGTCAGTAATGCAAAGGCAAGAGTATCTCAAATACTTAGGCAGCAGCTCAAGATGTTTAATATTTCAGAGTTTCCGCTGACATGATTGGCCCAGCGACTCGGCCGGGAGAGCGGGAACACTCAGTCACGCTGGATTAAGACCAATTAGTGACGTGGTGGTTATAGAGAAATAAGTCAGCAGAATATTATTCTCCTCCAAACCAATATTGGGCACATTTAAGGTGAACACACTGTGTAAGAAAAAAACAAACAAACAAAAAAAACAACTAAACTCTACACTCACTCACTGTTCTTGCCATGACCTCAGAGCTGACCTTTGGCAGTGGGGCAAACAGACTGCAGGTCTGCTGGACATGCACAGATCCTGTTTCTGGATCAGGTTAACCTGGATCCTCTGCTGAACACACACAGCAACATAGGACACATATCAGATATGCATCTTCGGGTCAAGTGCACCATCCGTCACGTCGCAGATCTGTAGACCAATCTGCTGTCCACTCCACATGCTCACTGAGCCATTTAGGTAATCTATATACTGACAGTCCAACCAAACTAAACCTCCTGTTGTCTGACAGGAGTTATATTTTAATAAATAATATGACAGCTTGTTGCATGTAGTGTATCAAATCATTGACGCTGGTCAGGAGAACAAATGTAGGACTAATTTAATTAAGTTAATCTTCTGGTTCTTAAATGTAACCATTAGAAGACAAACGATCAAAAGTTCACATGTTCTTCACACCATCTAGATTTCATCAGTGATCATCATGAGCAACATATTGCTGGTTGGATGTGGCATGTGCAAGTGCAGGTAAATGCAATGTTATTCTTGCTATATACACACTCATTGATGTATTTCATTTTTTTAGTGTGTGTACAATTATATTGTTCACACTAATTTTCTCCAGCAAGTACTACATGTTCAAAACCTTCAAAAATGTGTTGATATCCCCTCTCTGTTTCAGCCTGGGTCCATCAGTTATAATATTATGGTCTCTCAAAACCAAAACGAAACCCAATAAAAATGTTCAAGTTTAAAATAAGTCACAAATCAAAAAATATTGTATTAGGAAATTTTCAAACCATAAACTCCTGGGTAATTTTTGCAATTTAGAGTGTATCCCAACTTTCAAGTTAGTAATAGAAAAAAAAAACATGTTAACTAAAGACACTATGTGTTTATGCATTTATTTAAAATTACATTTAGCATTCCATTTCATGTGACCCATTTCATTGGTATTTTTTTCTAAAAGCAGTAATACTGTTTCATTTTGCTTAGCAATAAATGTTTACATTCAGTTTAGTTTACTCTTTAATTGCTTGAAAATTTTGTATGGTTTTCACAGTATTTTAAACTCAATTGTGAATAAAATGTCAAACTAGTTTAAGTTGATACTTTATAAAGTAAATCTTCCAACACATTTGCTCTACATTTTACTGGTTTATGACTGTTTTGACTGTTTTCTGGACAGTATGAAGAATTTAGGCCCTAATACAGTTCCTGGTGAGACTCCAAAAGCAACGTTGTCAATAATATTCCATCATGTTTAATTCTGAATCAGTACAGTTATATGTCAAGTTATTTCTGATGACCATTTTTCAAAATTACATCAAAGCTATTTATTTAATTTGAACAACACAATTTGTAATTTTAAAGGTACAGCCAAACATAAATGAAAATCTACATTTTTTTACTTCACTTTATGATTTAAAACTATATTTATTTATATAGTTATTTGAGTGATACTGTCAAAAGAATACAAACTGTAATATCCAAATGCTATCCCTAAATTAAAAAAAAAAACTGGTAAAAGACAGCAATAAATACACAAAAAAGAAACAATTTAATCCTATAATTATTAAAAGAGGTGTATGCATATATAATTACTATTATTACAGGAATATTAATTGTTCATCATTAATTTATTATTCATTACTATTTAATTTAAAAAGTTTTATTCATCTCTTTCAAGTGAGATAAACGTATTAATCTGCTGGCTTCATGTTTATTTACATTTTGCTTAAGCTTTCTATATTATGTTCACCTGCCTGTAATTTGGCTAATATCTGTAATCAAAAAGAGGCAAACAAACAATAAAAAGTTGTTGTTGTTTATTTTTTTTTCTTTTTTGTTTTCAGACTGAACAAGAACTTCAACTGCAGAAAACACTATCATTGTCTTATAACTCATTTCAGACTCCTAACACACTCTGGCTGCTTCCTCAAGCACAGAAGAAAACATGCCGGATCCAGACAGAAGATTCAGCATGTGGTTAGAGACAAATGTTGTCTCAGTATGGAAAAATCACACTTGCACCGCATCTAAGAAAGGGGCACCGTTTGTCTGGTGAGCTGATTCTGGCACACATTTTAAAACACTCAACGAGGACAAAAGCGGGGCCCATGTGTGTCACACAGACAGGAGGCTGGGGGTGTGGTGAGGGTCAGGGGGGAGGAGGTTTCAGAGGTGGAGCCTTGGCACCAGGCCTCCTGCTAATTGATCAGCTCAGATATCTCACGGTTGACTGGACCTCGTCCCATTGCTCAACACAGGGGCTGCTGCAGGAAGAGATTTCCAGATGCCGCTGCGCATATCGCCAGGGCTCCTGGAGCGCACTGTCCCCCAAAATAAGTTCACGCCATCCTCACCGTCTCTCTGTAAGGGATGCACCAGACCTTCTGACATATGGCTCTGCTCCACTAATTACCTCTTTGCACTGCTCTTTGGTTCTGAACTGTTATATCCACTCACCACATGGAGCTA